>NC_139790.1:4140704-4774704 GCF_965231275.1 Zosterops lateralis
GGATTTTGGGGAATCACAGAGGGGAATCTTTCCTTCCAAGGAGGAGAACTGGGGTGTGGATTTGGGGTCCCATGGCAAAACCCCTGGAAGGATCCCAAGTAAGAGAAGGAGACCCGAGGTGTGGATTTGGGGTCTCAGCACAAAGCCCAGGAGGGATCCCGAGCAGAAGCAGCAGGAGCAGAGCAGGCACTGGGGGTTTCTGAGGGCACGGCCAGACGTGCGGCCGCCCGGGTGCTGTCCGAGCTCTGGTCACCACGGCTGAATGACCCCAGTGTCCGCAGCACGGCTGGACACGGCCGCCCGTGACCACAGAGAGCTGGGGAAACCCCAAAACACACGGAGGAGGGACCTGCCAGAGCCACCACGGGGTCACGTCAGCCCTCCAGAGCCACCACGGGGTCACGTCCAGACCTCCAGAGCCACCACGGGGTCACGTCCAGCCCTCCAGAGCCACCACGGGGTCACGTCCAGCCCTCCAGAGCCACCACAGGGTCTCATCCAGAGCGGGATCAACCCCTCTCCCACATTCCCAGTGGGAATTCCTGCTGGCTCCAGGACACGCTTTATCCCTGCTGGAGAGGGGATGAAAAACATAAATAAAATAATGTGGTGCTAAGTGATCAATATTGACATTTTCCCAGCCCGCAGCCGCCGGCATTCCCGTGGCTGACAAAGCTCCAAAGTCAGTGGCCAGGCTTGGAGAGCTCCAAAATCTTTTATTTATGGAGGTTTTTGGTTAAAAAAATGGGACGTAAACAGAAAAGGGGAGCAGGGAAAAGGGGTGGGAAGGGAGAAAGCCCCGAAGAGTTGTTTAGGAAAGGAAGAAAGAAAGAAAAAAAAAATATATTAAATGGAATAAAATGGACATTCACGGGGAAAAATCCCGGCTATGAAAGAGCCTTTTAAGGCGGCGAAAAACAGGAGCTGTGAGATAAAGCCAGGAAAAAAATCCCAATAAAGCCCCACTTTGAGCAGGGTGGGGGAGATGTCGGAGGTGCTGCCCGTCCCAAAACAGCCCCAGGATGAGCCAGAACCCCAAAATTTGGGATGGAACAGATGCTGGAGGTGCTGTCCTTCCAAAAAAAGCCCCAGGATGAGCCAGAGCCCCAAAAATTTGGGATGAAGGAAATGTCAGAGGTTCTGCCTCTCTGGTAACAGCTCCAGGATGGGTCAAACCCTCAAAATTTGGGATGGGAGAGATGTTGGAGGTGCTGCCTGTCCCAAAACAGCCCCAGAATGAGCCAGAGCCCCAAATTTTGGGATGGGGAGATACCAGATGTGCTGCCCTTCCAAAAACGGTCCCAGGATGGGTCAGACCCCCAAAATTCGGGATGGGGGAGATATCAGAGGTGCTGCCCTTCCAGAAACAGACCCCAGGATGGGTCAGACCCCCGAAATTTGGGATGAGGGAGATTTTGGAGGTGCTGCCCTCCCAGGGTGTGTCAAACCCCAAAATTTGGGTTGAGGGAGATGGCAGACTTGCTGTCCTCCCAGGATGGATCAGACCTCCAAAATTTGGGATGGGGGAGATATCAGAGGTGCTGCCCTTCCAGAAACAGACCCAGGATGGGTCAGACCCCCCAAAATTCGAGATGAGGGAGATGCTGAAGGCGCTGCCCTCCCAGGATGGGCCAGACCCCCAAGATCTGGGACAAGGGAGATGTCAGAGATGTTGCCCATCCAATAAGAGCCCCAGGATGGGTCAGACTCCCAAAATTTAGGATGAGGGAGGCGCTGTCCTCCCAGGATGTGTCAGACCCCCAGAACTGGGGCCGGGCAGCAGCAGTGGGCTCAGCCCGGGGGAATAACACGGGTTTATCCTCAGCCCGTCCATTCAAACAAACAGTCCCGGGGGGAGCCCCGGCCCCGCTCCCCGCCCGAGCCATTCCAGGGCCCCGCCGAGGAGCCAAAACCATCCCGGCGGCCACAATTTGGGATTGTGCGAGCCCCGGGAAGGGCCGGGGGGGAGAGCCCGGGGCCGTGTTTTCCCTCGGCCTCATTTTCACTTTCCCCATCCAAGATCAACAGGCGGCCGGAGGATTCCTGCCGGACACGAGCACACAGCGCCCTTGTTCTGGGGATTTGGGGGATTTTTCCTGCTTTTTAAAATATTTTTTTAATTTAATTTTATTTTTTTTTTCCTTCGTCGCCACGTTGAAAAAAATCAGGGATTGAAGTGAAGGCAGAGGGAGAGGGATGAGAATCCAGATGGAGGAGAAAATTCCCAGCCTGTCCCAGGGAGTTGGGGTTGTCTCCAAGGGGGCACAGAGGGGGTTTGGCAGTTCCTAAATCTCAAAATCCCATTTTTTGGGTGGGTTTTCCCATGGACTGGGGTCTGCTCTCCAGCCTGGATAAATGGAGTTTTCCCATTAACTGCAGTGTTGCTCTCCAGCCTCAATAAACCCCAAATCCCATTTTTTGATGCATTTTCCCATTGACTGCAGTGTTGCTCCTCAGCCCGGGTAAATCCCAAAATCCCATATTTTGGGTGGGTTTTCCCATTGTCTGCAGTGCTGCCCTATAGCCTGGATAAATCCCCAAATCCCATTTTTTGGGTGCATTTTTCCATTGACTGGAGTTTGCTCTCCAACCCTAATAAATCCCCAAATCCCATATTTTGGGTGGGTTTTCCTATTAACTGAGGTCTGCTCTCCAGCCTACATAAATCTCATATTTTGTGTGGGTTTTCCCATGGACTGGGGTCTGCTCTCCAACCTTGATAAATCCCAAAATCCCATTTTTGGGCGGGTTTTCCAACAGTTTCCTGCATGGAAGGGCCCAAAGTATCACATTCCAGCCCAGAAATCCCCCGGGATTTCCCGCCCCGGGAGAGGGGATGGAATGGGGGATGTGGGAGAAGGGGTTTATGCCCCTTTTTTTCAGTGATTTGCCCTAAATCCATGGATTTATCCCAAATCCTCACCCAGGAATGACCCTTTAATCCCAAACCCGGCATAAGCCCAGACAAAGAGCAATTCCGAGAGGAAAACCCAACACCCAGGGCAGGAACAATTAACTAACCCCAAATTAATTATTATTTATTACTGTAATCCCAAAATAACCCCTTGGTTTGGGGTTGTGGTTTTGTAACTCGGGAAAAGGGATCGGGAGCCCTGGAACTGCTGGAGCCGGGACCGGGAGAGGGAAGGAGGGAGGGTTTGGGGTCAGGAAGGGTTTTTGGGGTCAGGAATGTTTTTCAGGCTAGGAATGTTTTTTGGGGTCAGAAATGTGGGTAGGAGTCAGGAATGTTTTTTGGGTTGGGAATGTTTTTGGGGTAAGAAATGTTTTTGAGGCCAGGAATGCTTTTGGGATTAGGAATGTTTTCTGAGGTGGGGAATGCTGGTGGAGTTTGGGAATGCTGGTGGGGGTCAGGAATGTTGATTTGGGTCGGGACTGTTGGGGGACAGGATCAGAAATATTTTTTGGGGTCAGGAATGTTTTTTGGGGTCAGGAATGTTTTTTGGGATCAGGAATGGTTTTTGGGGTCAGGAATGCTGGTGGATGTTGGGAATCCCGGTGGTGCCAGGCAGGAAGCAGCCCCCTTTTCCTCACCATTCCCCCATTCCAGCTGCTCTGGGGGCACTCGGGATCACCCCAAATCCCTCTGGCTCCTCCCTGCCCCGCCACCACTGCCCTCCCCACCCGGCCCAGGCTGTGGGGCAGCGGGTCCAGTGGGATTTTGGGATGGTCACAGAACTGGGATGTTCGGGTTCTGGGGCCTCATCCCAATGCACTTTGGGATGTTTGGGGTGAGCCCTGCGGGGTGGGAATGCTGTGGGATCTCCGAAGGAAGAGGGAACCCAGGATGTTCAGCCCCCAGGGCCACCTGTGGTCCAGCAGGCTCTGGTGGGATTTTGGGATGGTCACAGCACTGGGATGTTCAGGTTGTGGGATGTTTGGGTTCTGGGATCGCATCCCAATGCACTTTGGGATGTTTGGAGTGAGCCCTGTGGGGTGGGAATGCCGTGGGATCTCCGAAGGAATGTGCAGCCCCCAGGGTGACCCAACAGGCTCTGGTGGGATTTTGGGTGGCCTTTGTGCCGGGGCTCCGGGGCGACATTCCAGGGGTTGTGGGGTGCTGGGATTCGGGATCGGCGGCGTCGGGAAGCGCCGGCTCCCAGCCCCTTCAAAGAGGCTCTTTCAAGTGCCGAGGGGAGATGGTATCACCTGGGAATGGGGAGCTGGCAGGGCTGGGCCCGCTCCCCCCCGGGGCTGGGAGCAGCTCCATGGGAGGGGACACGCCAGGGGACACGGGAGGGGACACGGCCCGGCCCCACACCCGGGGGCTGCCAGGGGTCACACCGGGGGTCCTCGGGGGTGATCCTCATGGGTAATGGGGATGTGCTGGCCACTGGCCGGGGTTGGATGAAGCTGGGGGGGTTGGGTCACCAATGGCTGGATTGGGGTCCCCACTAGCCAGATTGGTGTCTCCACTGGCCGGGTTTGGGTCCCCACTGAATGGGTTTGGATCACCACTGGTCAGGTTTGGGTCACCACTGACCAGGTTTGGGATGACCGAGGGTGGGATCAGCAGGGTGAGAACCCTGCAGATTTTAGGATGATCAAAGCTGGGATTGGTGGGGTGCCCTGTGGATTTTGGGGTGACCAAGGGTGGGATCAGCAGATTTCAGAATGACTGAGGATGGGAACTCCATGGGTTTAGGGATCACCAAGGGTGGGATCAGCGGGGTGGTGGCCCTGCAGGTTTTGGGGTGACAAGGGTGGGATCAGCGGGGTGGGAATTCCATGGGTTTAGGGATCACCAAGGGTGAGATGAGCAGGGTGGTGGCCCTGCAGGTTTTGGGGTTTCAGGGTGACCAAGGGTGGGATCAGCGGGGTGGTGGCCCTGCAGATTTCGGGATGACCAAGGCTGGGCTCAGCAGCAGCTGAGGATGACACAGGATGTGCTGGCAGGGGTTTGGCAATCTGGGAGTCCCGGGGGGGCAGGGAGGGACATGGGGGGGGCCCTGGGGGCCTCCATAGGGGGGACACGGTCAGGGGGTGACACAGGCTCCCCAAGGGCTCCCCATGTGGGTGACACGGGGTGTCCCCAGCCCAAAATTCAGCCTTGGAGGGGTGGGGGGGATCCCCTGGGGACACCCGGGGCTGGGTCCCCCCATGGGTGGCAGCGGGGGGAGGGGCAGTGACTGCACACAGGGCGGGCCATGGGGGTCCCGGGGGGGCAGGGCCGGTTCTAAGGGAGGTTTGGGGGTCCAGGGGGACTTGGGGGCTCCCGGGGGACTGATGGGGGTCTGTGAGTGGTGGGTCCAAGGGGTTTTGGGGGGTCCATGGACAGGGGGGTTGGGGGGGGGGGGTCCAGGGCTAAGGGGCTGAGGGTGTTTGAGGAGCTCGGGGGGGTCCCATGGGGGGGCAGGGGAACCCCGGGGGCAGTGCCCGGTGAGGCCGGACCATCCCGGCGGGGCGCTCCCGGATGGTCCCAGGGGGCTCCAGGGGAGGGGTCTCGGAGGAGGGTCGCGGATGGTCCCGGGGGGTTCCCGAGGGGGTTCCACGCGGGGGTTGCCCGGGTGGTCCCGGGGGTGTGTCCCTCGGTGTGCCCAGTGGTCCCAGGGGTAGGATCCGGGGGATCCCGGGGATGTGTCCCACAGGGTCCTGGGTGGTCCCGGGGGTGGGATCCCGGCGGTCCCGGGGGTGGGGTCCCGGCGGTCCCGGGGGTGGGGTCCCGGCGGTCCCGGGGATGGGATCCCGGTGGTCCCGGGGGTGGGGTCCCGGCGGTCCGGGGGGCGCGCCCCTCGGTGTGCCCGGGCTCTGGCCGCCCGTGCCCGCGCTGTCCCCGCCCCGGGCCGGCCGGTGCCGCCCATTTCCGCCGGGCGGAGCCGCCCCTGGGCCCCGCAGCGGCCCCGGCCCCGCCACCGCCCGCCCGGCCCGGCCCGGCCCCGGCCCCGCTCCCGGTGAGCCCCGCCATGGCGGGCGGCCCGGCCGCGCTCGCCCTCGGTACGTGCGGGCCCGGGGGGCTCGGGGGGCCCGGGGGGCTCGGGGGGTCAGCCCGGGGGGCTCAGGGGGTCAGCCCGGGGGGCTCAGGGGGTCAGCCCGGGGGGTCAGCCCGGGGGGCTCGGGGGCCTCGGGGGGTCAGCCCGGGGGGCTCAGGGGGTCAGCCCGGGGGGCTCCGCGCCCCCAGACCCGCCCGGGGGGCAGCGCTCGGTGCCGCTCCCCGACACGGCTCGGGGGGTCTGCGGGGGGTTCTGGGGTGGCTCCGTGCGCTGTAAATCCTATAGAATCCCTATAAAACCCCTATAAAAATCCCGCCCGGATCCCCGCGCGGGCGGGCGCTCCCCGAAGTTCGTTCCCTGTGGGAAAAGCGCCGCGACGCGACGCGACGCGTGAGTTCGGCCGCGGCCGGAGCGTAACTGGGGCGGCTAATGAGGCTGGGGGCTGATTACAGCTGCGGGGGGAGAGGGGGGGGACGGGCCGTGCCGGGCCGGGCCGGGCCGGGGAAGGGGCCGCGGGGCGATGCCGGGACGGGCCGGGAGCGGTCCCGGGGATGCTCCGGGTGACGGTCCCGGTGCGGGGCTGCCCTTGTCCCGCTGTCCCCGCGGCTGTCCCCGGCTGTCCCCGGCCCGGGGGGGTCCCGTCCGCCGGGAAAGCGGCGCCTCCGAGCGCGGGGGGTCGGGGGCAGCGGCCGGGCTGTGCCCCGCTCCGGTACCGGGGCTGTCCTGGGGCTCGGGCCGGGGCCGGGGCCGGGGCTGTACCGGGGCTGTACCGGGGCTGTACCGGGGCTGTACCGGGGCCGGGGCTGTACCGGGGCTGTACCGTGGCTCCCCTCGGGCTGGGGCCGGTACCGGGGCTCCCCTCGGGCTGTACCGGGGCTGTACCGGGGCTGCCGCTCCGCCGAGGGTCCCCCGGGGGCTCGGGCAGCCCTGTCCCTCCTTCCGCGGCTCATCCACACCTCCCGTGGCATTTTCTCCCTTTTCCTCCCTTCGTTTTCTCCTTTTTTTTTTTTTTTTTTTTTTTTTTTTTAATCTCCCTTTTTCTCTCTTTTTTTCTCTCCTTTTTTTTCCCTCCTTTTTTTTTCTCCCTTTTCCCCTCTTTCTTTTTTTTTTTTTTCTCCTTTTTCTTCTATCTTTTTCTTCTCCCTTTTTTCCCTCCCTTTTTCTTCACCTGTTTTCTTCTTCTCCCTTTTTCTCCTTTTTTCCCTCCCTTTTTCTTTTTCCCTTTTCTTTTTCCCTTTTCTTTTTCCCTTTTCTTTTTCCCTTTTCTTTTTCCCTTTTCTTTTTTCTCTTTTCTTCTTCTCCCTTTTTTCCCTCCCGTTCCCGTGGCTCGGGATCTCTCTCCGCAGATCTCTCTCTCTCTCTCTCTCTCCCCCTCCTTCTCTCGGGCATTCCCGGCCGGGACGGCTCCGGGTGGGATGGGAGGGGTCCCGGCTGGTCCCTGGGGGTCCCGGGGCAGGAAAGGGAGCCCGGCAGGTCCCGGGGCGGCTCCGGAGGGAAATCCAAACCCCGCCGATAACGGGAACCGGGGCTTTGGGAATTGCCGGGGAGCAATTGGAGCTGCGGGAAGCGCCTCGGGAAGGTTTTGGGGGGTCCTTTGGAGGGTTGGGGGGTCCTGGGCGGGGTGAGCTCAGGGGGGATCGGCCTGCGGGGAGAGATGCCCGGATCTCCCGGTCCCAGGGAGGGAGGGAGGGATGGGGATGGGGAACCCAGCGGAGCTGGGGGCAGCCCCACTGCAGGGACTGAGGGCGGGGATTGTCCGAGTGTCCGGGGGGTGTCCGAGTGTTCCAGGAGATGTCCGAGTGTCCGGGGGGTGTCCAGGGAGTGTCTGGGAGGTGTCCGAGTGTCCAGGAGGCATCCAAGAGATGTCCAGGGGGTGTCCAGTGTCCAGGGTGTGTCCAGGAGGTGTCCAGGATGTCCAAGTGTCCACAGCGTGTCCAGGAGGTGTCCAGGGGGTGTCCAGGAGATGTCCAGTAGGTGTCTGAGTGTCCAGGAGGTGTCCAGGGGGTGTCCAATGTCCAAAAAGTGTCCAAGAGGTGTCCAGGAGGTGTCTAAAGGTCATGGGGGTGTCCAGGGGCTGTCCAGGGGCTGTCCAGTGTCCCCACGCCAGCCCTGGGCATGGAAAGCTCCCCAGGGCTGGGTTTCCAGGAGAGGGGCTGGAATTCCCAGGGGATGGACACACACTCGTCCCACCATCGGGATGAGCCGTTCCCCAAAAAAAACAAAAAGTGGAGGCACTTTTCCCAAAAAAAACACCCCAGAAAGGGCAAAGCCCCGAGCCAGGAGAAACGGGGAGAGTTGGGATGAGAGAGGATCTCTGCAGCCCTGGGTGGAGCCCTGAATTCGTGGTGGATCACCAAAGCCATGGTGGAGCCCTGAAGCTCCAGTGGATCCCCAAAGCCATGAAGGGTCCCTGAAACTCTGGTGGAGCCCTAGGTGGATCCCTGAAGCTCTGGTGGATCCCTGAAGCCATGGAGGAGCCCTGGATTAATGGTGGTTCCCTGAGGCTCCAGTGCATCCCTGATGCTGTGGAGGATCCCTGGAGCTCCAGTGGATTCCCAAAGCCGTGGTGGATCCCTGAAGCTATGGAGAATCCCCAAAGTTCTGGAGGATCCCTGATGCCTGGGGTGGATCTCCAAAGCTGTGGTGGATCCCTGGAGCTCCATTGGATCCCCAAAGCTATGGAGGATCCCCAAAGTTCTGGTGGATCCCTGCAGCTCCAGTGGATCCCTGCAGCCCTGGGTGGATCCCTGAAGCCATGGAGGATCCCAAAACGCTGGGTGGATCCTTGAGGCTGTGAGGGATCTCTGCAGCTCCAATGGATCCCTGAAGCTCCAATGGATCCCTGCAGCCCCGGGTGGATCCCGCAGCTCCGGTGGCACTGGGATTTGCAGGATGTGCAGCCCCAGGCTCTTAATCCCTCCCGCTGCCTTTCCCACAGGGAAATTTGGGTCAAATCCCGGGAAATTTGTGTCAGATCCCAGGAAATTTGGGTCAAATCCTGGGAAATGGGGTCAAATCCCAGGAAATTTGGGTCAAATCCCAGGAAATCGCCTCTAGTTCTGTGCCCTGGGGACGCTCCTGACCAGGGTGACCCCGCTGTCCCCTCCCCGGGGTGGCTCGGGGGGGGTCATTCCTGCCGGGACCCCCCGTAATTCTCCACAATTCCACCCACAGAGAGAATTCCTGCATTTTCCTTAAAAACCTCGGAGCAGTTTTGGCGACCCTAAACCCCCTCCCTGAGATTTTTGGCGACCCTAAACCCCCTCCATCATTTTCCTCAAAATCCTTAAAAAGGGAATTCCCGATTTTAATTTTCCTTAAAAAACCCAGGATGGTTTTGGTGACCCCAAATCCCCTCCCCGAGTTTTCTGATGACCCTAAACCCCCCTCCCTCAGTTCTTTGCCGACCCCAAACCCCCTCCTGCATTTTTCTCAAAATCCTTATAAAGAGAATTCCCGATTTTAATTCTCCTTAAAAAAACCTTAGAGGAGTTTTGGCGACCCTGAACCACCTCCCCGACTTTTTGGTGACCCTAAACTCCCTCCTTCATTTTTCTTAAACTCCTTATAAAGGGAATTCCCAATTTTAATTTTCCTTAAAAACCTTGGAGCAGTTTTGGTGACCCCAAACCCCCTCCCTGAATTTTCTGGTGATCCTAAACCCCCTCCCTGAATTTTTCATAAAAATCCTTAAAAGGGGAATTCCCAATTTTAATTCTCTTTAAAAATCCTTTAAAAGGGAATTTCTGCATTTTAATTTTCCTTAAAAACCTCAGGGCGGTTTTGGCGACCCCAAACCCCCTCCCTGAGATTTTTGGTGACCCTAAACCACCTCCCCGAGTTTTTCCTCAAAATCCTTAAAAAGGGAATTCCCAATTTTAATTTTCCTTAAAAACCTCAGGGCGGTTTTGGCGACCCCAAACCCCCTCCCTGAATTTTCTGGTGACCCTAAACCCCCTCCCTGAGATTTTTGGCGACCCTAAACTCTCTACCTGAGATTTTTTCCTAAAATCCTTAAAAAGGGAATTCCTGATTTTAATTCCCCTTAAAAACCTCAGGGCGGTTTTGGTGACGCCAAACCCCCTCCCCAAGTATTTTGGTGACCCCAAACCCCCATCCCCGGGATTTTTGGGGCTGACAGGTGTGTCTCTCCCCAGGTGTCCTGCTGGCCGCCTGCCACGCCCTGGACAACACCACGGCCGCCCGGAATGGTGAGTGCCCCGCGGGAACTCCGGGGTGTTCCCGCATCCCCAGCCCTCCTTTTATGGGATAACGGAGCCCTGGGTGGGATCCTGGCCCCTGTCCCCGAGGGGAAAAACGGGAATGGTTTCTTGCCTCCAGAAAAAGGGGGGTTGGTTCAAAAAAAAAAAAAGGGGAGTTGGCTCTAAAAGAAAGGGTTTCCCTACAAGGAAAGGGTTTCCAGCACCAAAAGGAAAGGGTTTGGCCCCAAAAGAAAGGGTTTGGTCCCAAAAGAAAGGATTTGGCCCCAAAAGAAAGGATTTCCTCACAAGGAAGGGTTTTGCCCAAAAGGGAAGTGTTGAGCCCCAAAAGAAAGGGTTTCCCTACAAGGAAGGGGTTTCCCCATAAGGAAAGGGTTTTCAGCCCACCCAGAAAAGAGTTTGCACCCCCAAAAAGAAAGGGTTTTCCAACCCCACAAGGAAAGGGTTTCTAACCCCACAAGGAAAGGGTTTCTAACCCCACAAGGAAAGGGTTTCCGCACGAGGGAAGGTTTTGGCCCCAAAAGAAAGGGTTTCCTCACAAGGAAGGGTTTATGGTGCCACAAGGGAAGGGTTTTTCAGACCCAAAAGGAGAAGATTTCCAGCTCCACAAAAGAAAGGATTTCCAGCCCCACATGGAGAAGATTTCCAGACCCACTAGGAGGTTTCAGGCCCCCAAAGGAAAAGGTTTCTTGCCCCAAAATGAAAGGGTTTCCCAGTTCCAAAGGGAGACTTTTCCATCTCCACAAGGAGAGGATTTCCAGCCCCAAAATAAAGGGTTTACAGCCCCAAAAGGAAAAGAATTCCAGCCCCACAAGAAGAGAATTTCCAGCCCCAGAGGAGAGGATTTCCAGTCCCACGAGGAAGGGATTTTCAGCCCTACAGGAGAGGGTTTCCAGCCCCACAAGGAAAGGGTTTTTGAGCCCCACAAGGAGAGGATTTCTAGCCCCAGAGGAGATTTCCATCCCCACAAGGAAAGGGTTTTCCATCCCCACACGGAGGAGGTTCCCAGCCCCACGGGAGGTTCCCAGCCCTGCCCGTTGTGTCCCCATGAATGAGCCCATTGATGCTCCCGAGTCAGGCACGGCAGCTCCCGCTGGGGTCACCCCCGAGGGTCCCTACACCAGATTTGGGGGATTCTGCCCCACAAACCGGGGTGCAGGGACACCTCCCACCACACTGCCCTGTCCTTTCCCTTTGGGGCTGGAAACCATTTCCTTTTGGGGCTGGAAATCTCTTTCCTTTTGGGGCTGGAAATCCCTTCCTTCTGGGGCTGGAAACCCTTTCCTTTTGGGGCTAGAAAACCTTTTTTTGGGGGGGGGGCTGGAAACCCTTTTTTTGGGGGGTGTGGAAGAAACCTTTTCCTTTGGGGGCTGGAAAACCCTTTTCTTTTGGGGGCCAGAAACCCTTTCTTTTGGAGCTGGGAAATCTCCCTTTTAGGGTGGAAAACCTCCCTTTTGGGGTCGGGGGGAGCAAAGCCCTGTGTCATTCCTGTCACCCCAAGGGTGCTGGCAGCTCCTTCCCCAAGGGATTTGTGCCCAATCTTCCTTTTGGGGTGGAAAATCTCTGTTGGGGGGGGGGGGGGGGGGAATCCCCCTGCTGGGGCTGGGAAATCTCTTTTTGGGGCTGGGAAAGGGGATGATTCCATAGCAGTGATAGGGAAGCATTTATGGGAAGGGTGCCGGGAGGCTTTGGGCAGCTCCTTTCCCAGTGGATTTGTGCCCAAATTCCTTCTGGGGCTGGAAAAATGTGATGGATTAATGGCATCACTTGGGAATGTGGTGCCAGGAGGGTTGGGAGCAAAGCCCTGTGTCATTCCTGTCACCTCGAGGGTGCTGGCAGCTCCTTTCCCAATGGATTTGTGCCCAAACCTCTTTTTGGGGTGGGAAATCTCTCTTTTGGGGTGGGAAATTTCCCTTTTAGGGTGGAAAAGGGGATTTTCAATGGCATTGCTCAGGACCCTGCAGGGACAGGGGTGGATACGTGGGGTGGGAGGAGGAGGAGGAGCAGGAGGAGGAGGAGGAAGAGGCTGCAATGTGGGCGACAGCTGTGAGTGGAGCTGAACAGGAGCCAGGACACCCCAGGATGCACAACCCCAGCTTGGGGTTTGGATTTGAGGGTTAAAACCCTAAAAAGGGATGTTTTGGGGGGTAATCCAGCAGCAGGGATCCGTGGGGATGGAGGCCTTGGGGTTTTCCTGGAGAGGATTCCAGCAGAGATTCCCACCCCAAATCCCAGCTCACAGCTCCCCCTGGGTGCTGCCACCTGCTCTGGGCTCTCCAAATGTCCTCAGAGCTGGGGACACGGGGACATCCAGTGTGAGCCACCCCCAAAACAGCTCCAAATGTCCTCAGAGCTGGGGACACAGGGACATCCCAGTGTGAGCCACCCCCAAAACAGCTCCAAATGTCCTCAGAGCTGGGGACACGGGGACATCCAGTGTGGGCCACCCCAAAACCAGCTCCAAATGTCCTCAGAGCTGGGGACATCCCACTGTGAACCATCCCAAGGATGCCTCTTCCAGCTCTGGGGACACGGGACATCCCACTGTGAGCCACCCTGAGGACCCCACTGAGCTGGGGACATGGGGACATCCCAACCCCAGTGACCCCAAGGGTGCTTCTTGCAGCACTGGGGACATGGGGACATCCCAGTGTGAACCACCCCAGGAACAGCTCCAAATCTCCTCAGAGCTGGGGACACAGGGACATCCCAGTGCCAGCCACCCCGAGGACCCTTCAGAGCTGGGGACACAGGCACATCCCAACCCGAGCCACCCTGAGGACCCCTCCAAACCACTGGGGACATGGGGACATCCCAATCCCAGCCACCCCGAGGGTGTCTCTCCCAGCCCTGGGGACACGGGGACATCCCATCCCGAGCCCCCGCGGGGCCCCGGCCACGTTCCCACCTCGCTGCCTTTAATCGCCCCCGTCTGGGGCGGCCATAAATCGCGGCCCCGGGCCGGGGGTGGCTTTGAAGCGCCGGCGGTCGGAAGTGGCTCGATGCCGGGATAATCCCGGGGCAGGATATTCCCTTCCCGGGGGATAATTCAAACCAGCGTGGGGGATTTAATGGGAAACAGGAGCCCGCCTTCAACTCCCCCCTCCTCCCTTTTAAGCTCTTTAGGAAATTCCTGCGGGATTATTGAAGCGGGACCCGTCTGGGCTCTTTGGGGTGGGGTGGCGTCCCCGCGCGGCGATCCCAAAACAAACCCTAAAGCGGAGGCGCTGCACGCGGGTTTGGGATTGCCCAAAAACGCCGTTTTCTGCCCCGTTTGTGCAGCTCCGGTGGCGGCGGCGGTGAGGTCGCACTTCAACGACTGCCCCGACTCGCACAGCCAGTTCTGCTTCCACGGCACCTGCCGCTTCCTGGTGCAGGAGGACAAACCGGCCTGCGTGTGAGTGCCCGGGGCGGGGACACCCCAAACCGCGGGGCGGGGACACCCCAAACCGCGGGGCGGGGACACCCCAAACCGCGGGGCGGGGACACCCCAACACTGCGGGGCTGGGACACCCCAACACTGCGGGGCGGGGACACCCCAAACCGCGGGGCGGGGACACCCCAAACCTCGGGGCGGGGACACCCCAACACTGCGGGGCTGGGACACCCCAACACTGCGGGGCTGGGACACCCCAACACTGCGGGGCGGGGACACCCCAACACTGCGGGGCTGGGACACCCCAACACTGCGGGGCGGGGACACCCCAAACCGCGGGGCGGGGACACCCCAAACCTCGGGGCGGGGACACCCCAACACTGCGGGGCGGGGACACCCCAACACTGCGGGGCGGGGACACCCCAAACCGCGGGGCGGGGACACCCCAACACTGCGGGGCGGGGACACCCCAAACTGCGGGGGTGGAGTGCTGGGGACACCCCAAACTGCGGGGTGGGACACCCCAACACTGCGGGGCGGGGACACCCCAACACTGCGGGGCGGGGACACCCCAACACTGCGGGGGTGGAGGGCTGGGGACACCCCAACACTGCGGGCTGGGGACACCCCAACACTGCGGGGGTGGAGTGCTGGGGACACCCCAACACTGCGGGCTGGGGACACCCCAACACTGCGGGGCTGGGGACACCCCAAACTGCAGGGCTGGGCCCCTGGAGACACCCCAACACTGCGGGCTGGGGACACCCCAACACTGCGGGGGTGGAGTGCTGGGGACACCCCAACACTGCGGGCTGGGGACACCCCAACACTGCGGGGCTGGGGACACCCCAAACTGCAGGGCTGGGCCCCTGGAGACACCCCAACACTGCGGGCTGGGGACACCCCAACACTGCGGGGGTGGAGTGCTGGGGACACCCCAACACTGCGGGGTGGGGACACCCCAACACTGCGGGGCTGAGACACCCTAAAACTGCAGAGCTGGGACACCCCAAACTGCAGGGCTGGGGTGCTGGGGATCCCAGAATTGTGAGTTTGAGGTGCTGGGGATCTCAAAACTGCAGATCTGGAGTCCTGGGAATCCCAATACTGTGGGGCTGGAATCCTGGGGGTCCCAGAATTCTGAGTTTGGGGTCCTGGGGATCACAATACTGTGGGACTGAGGTCCTGGGGATCCCAAAACTCCTGGGAATCTCAAAATTCTGGGTTTGGTGTTCCAGGGTGATTCTGTTGTCCCTCCTGTGTGTCCCTGATCCTGGGGTGATTCCTCTGTCCCTGTTCCAAGGGCAACTCCCTGTCCCTGCCATGTGTCCCTGTCCCGGGGTGACTCCTCTGTCCCTATGGTGTGTCCTAATCCTGGGGTGACTCCCTGTCCCCATGTGTCCCTGCTGCTGGGGTGACTCCCTGTCCCTGTGGTATGTCCCCGTGCCTGTGGTATGATCCTGTCCCTGGGGTGACTCCCTGTCCCTGTTCCTGTGTGTCCCTGTCCCAAGGTGACCCCATGCCAGTGCCATGTGTTCCTGTTCCCCTGTGTCCCTGTCCTGGTGACTCCTCTGTCCCTCCTGTCCTGGGGTGACTCTGCTGTGCTTGTCCCCCTGTGTCCTTGTCCTGGATGATTCCCTGTCCCTGTTCCTGTGTGTCCCCATCCCCTGGTGACCTGGTGTTCCTCAGGTGTCACTCGGGGTACATGAGGACGTGCTGTGAGCACTGCTCTATGTCCCTGTGTCCCCCCGGGTGTCACTCGGGGTACGTGGGGACACGCTGTGAGCACTGCTCTATGTCCCTGTGTCCCCCCGGGTGTCACTTGGGGTACGTGGGGACACGCTGTGAGCACTGCTCTGTGTCCCTGTATGTCCCCAGGTGTCACTCGGGGTACGTGGGGACACACTGTGAGCACTGCTCTGTGTCCCTGTATGTCCCCAGGTGTCACTCAGGGTACGTGGGGACACGCTGTGAGCACTGCTCTGTGTCCCTGTGTCCCCCCGGGTGTCACTTGGGGTACGTGGGGACACGCTGTGAGCACTGCTCTGTGTCCCTGTATGTCCCCAGGTGTCACTCGGGGTACGTGGGGACACGCTGTGAGCACTGCTCTGTGTCCCTGTATGTCCCCAGGTGTCACTCGGGGTACGTGGGGACACGCTGTGAGCACGCTGACCTGCTGGCTGTGGTGGCAGCCAACCAGAAGAAGCAGACGATCACAGCCCTACTCGTGGTGGCCGTGGTGGCCTCGGTGCTGCTTGTCACCGTCTGTGTCCTGATCCAGTGAGTGCCAGCCAGGGACATCCTGGGGACATCCTGGGACAGGGGACCCCTGACCCTGTCCCCATCCCTGCCCTGTCCCTTGTCCCTGTCCTATTCCTTGTCCCTGTCCTGTCCCTTGTCCTGTCCCTGTCTCCATCCCTGTCCCATCACTGTCTCTGTCCCCCCAGCTGCTGCCACCTGTGGAAACACTGTCCCTGGCCCTGCCCTGTCCCCACAGCTGCTGTCCCTATCCCTCTCGCTGTCCCTGTCCCATCCCTGTCCCCATCCCTGTCCCTCTCCCAGTCCCATCCCTGTCCCCATCCCTGTCCCCTCAGCTGCTGTCCCTGTCCCATCCCTGTCCCTGTCCCACCCTCTCCTGTCCCCTCAGCTGCTGCTGCCTGCGGTAGCGCTGTCCCTGTCCCCTGACCCCTATCCCACCCTGTCCCCTCAGCTGCTGTCCCCAGCCCTGTCCCCTCATCCCTGTCCCATCCCTGTCCCCTGTCCCACCCTGTCCCTGTCCCCTCATCCCTGTCCCCTGTCCCACCCTGTCCCTGTCCTCTCAGCTGCTGCCGCCTGCGGAAGCGCTGTCCCGGGTGGTGCCGCGAGCACGGAGCCGGCCAGGAGAAGCCAGGGGGGCTGCTCAAGGGGGGCACGTCCTGCTGCCACAGCGAGACAGGTGAGGGGACAGGGGACACCTGGGATGGGTGAGGGACACCTGGGGGAGGTGACAAGAGAAACTGAGGGGGGCTGATCAAGGGGGGCACATCCTGCTGCCACAGTGAGACAGGTGAGGGACACCTGGGACAGGTGAGGGACACCTGGGGAGGGGGGACACATCCTGCTGCCATGCTGAGACAGGTGAGGAGACAGGGGACACCTGGGACAGGTGAGGGACACAGGGAATACTGGGACAGGTGAGGGACACAGGGGACACCTGAGACAGGTGAGGGACACCTGGGACAAGTGAGGGACACTGCTGTTGTCCCTGCTGCTGTCACCTGCCAGCTGAGGTACAGGGGCCGGGTGACACCTCGGGGTGTAACCACTGCCATTGCCATCCCCACAGGTGTGTGACAGACCTGGGACCACCTGGGGACCCCCCAGGACCGGCCCTGCTCCCCCCTCTCCTCTGCTTCGGATCCTTTTTGGGGCGTTTTCCCCTTTTCCCGTCGTTTTCCTGGGCAGGAGCCCAGCCCCGGGTTTTTTCACTTGCCTTTTTGGGTCGTTTTCCCGGGATTTTCGCCCTCCCAAAATATTTGGGTTTTAAACCAAACCCCCCCTGCCAGGATGGGGCTTTATTTTTCTACAAGGAAAAAAAAAAAAAAACTCGGCCTTGCCTGATTTTTGGGGACAAATCCCAGCTTTTTATTAATAATAAATGAACTTAAATCCCACAAAACCTCCTCGGGCTGGAGCTCCAACCTCTGGCACAGCCTTAATTTCCCCCTTAGTCCTTCCTCGTAACCAACCCAGAGCTTTTCCCTCTGTTTTGGGGTTATTTTTGGGATTTTTGTTGGTTTGGTTTTTTTTTTTTTTTAAAGTCATGGTTACTCTCATGTCTTCTGTATATGTTGCACTGAAAGTTAATATTTAATGTTTTAATTTATTTCGCGTGGTTTAAATTAATTTTGATTCCTATAAAGATGTTCTTGTCATTGCCTGGTCTTGGATTGGTTTTTTTTATTATTTCCCATCCTAATAACCTGAGTTAGAGTTATTGAAGTGATGTAAAAGACACTTTTTTTCCAGAAAATTCATGGTTTGGGGCTTTTTAGGGGGGATATTTGGGAAGGAGATGTTGGATCCTATGGCTGGGAGTGGGAGGAATATTCCCAAGGATGGCTGAACCCAAATTTCCCATATTTTCATCCCAAATTTTGAAGCCCTTACGCCCCAATAACAAACTCAGCCCCATTTTCCCATGATTTAATTCCAAATTTTGAAGCACAATGTCCCAGTAATGAACTCGGCCCTGTTTTCCCATTATTTCATCCCAAATTTTCAATCCTTGATGCCCCAATAACAAACTCAGCCCCACTTTTCCATGTTTTCATCCCAAATTCCCAATCCCTGATACCCCAATGATGAGCCTAGCCCCATTTTCCCATTATTTCATCCCAAATTTTGAAGCCAAATGTCCCAATAATGAACTCAGCCCCATTTTCCCATTATTTCATCCCAAATTCCTAATCCCTGATACCCCAATGATGAACTCAGTCCCATTTAAACATGATTTCATCCCAAATTTTGAAGCATAATGTCCCAATAATGAACTCAGCCCCATTTCCCCAGAATTTCATCCCAAATTCCCAATCCCTGATACTCCAATGATGAACTCAGCCCCATTTTCCCAGAATTTCATCCCAAATTTCCAATCCTTGATGTCCCAGTTTTGGGCTCAGCATGTTTGGGGCAGTTTTGGGGCAATTCCCGGCGATTTTGGGGCAGTTCCTGGAGATTTGGGGACAGTTTTGGGGTGGGCCAGGGTGGTTTTGGGGCGATTCTCAGCAGGTTTTGGGACAAATCCCAGCGGTTTGGGGGGTTCTCAGGAGTTTTGGGGCCATTTTGGGGCAATTCCTGTCAGTTTGGGGTTGGCTTGGGACACTTTTGAGTTTCCCTGCAGTTTTGGGGCCGTTTTGGGGTGACCCCTAGTAGTTTTGGGGCGATCTCCAGCAGTTTTGGGGTGGGTTTGGGACGTTTTCCCTCAGGTTTGGGGCAATTTCCCTCAGGTTTGGGACGATTTCCCTCAGGTTTAGGGCGATTTCCCTCAGGTTTGGGACAATTTTCCCTCAGGTTTGGGACGTTTTCTCTCAGGTTTGTGACAATTTTCTCTCAGGTTTGGGACGTTTTCCCTCGGGTTTGGGGCAATTTCCCTCCAGTTTGGGGCAATTTCCCTCAGGTTTGGGGCAATTTCCCTCAGGTTTGGGGCAATTTCCCTCGGGTTTGGGGCAATTTCCCTCAGGTTTGGGGCAATTTCCCTCAGGTTTGGGACGATTTCCCTCAGGTTTGGGGCAATTTCCCTCAGGTTTGGGACGAATTCCCTCAGGTTTGGGGTGATTCCCAATGGGTTTGGGGGCGGGTTTGGGGCGATTCTCATCAGTTTTGGGGCGGTTTGGGGCATTTTCCATTTCCCAGGAGCTTTGGGGTAGGTTTCGGACGATTCCCAGCAGGTTTGGGGCGGCTCCCGGAGACTTCGGGGCGGGTTTTGGGGCGGTTCCTGTCAGGTTTGGGGCAGTTCCCCTCAGGTTTGGGGCGGGTTTTTTTGCGGTTCCTCACAGGTCTTTGGGGCAGGTTTGGGGCGGGTTTTGGGGCGGTTCCTGTCAGGTCTTTGGGTCAGGTTTGGGGCGGGTTTTGGGGCGATTCCCCTCAGGTTTCGGGGGGGTTTGGGGGCGGTTCGCGGCACGTTTGGGGAGGATTTTAGGGCTTGTTTTAGGGCGGGTTTTAGTGAGGCTCTGGGGCGGTTTTAGGGCGGGTCGGGGCGGTTTTAGGGCGGTTCTGAGGCGGGTTTAGGGCGGTTCCAGGCCGGTTTCGGGCCGCCCCGGGGCGGGATTTAGGGCGGGTTTGGGGGCGGTTTGAGGGCGGTCTCAGGCCGGGTTTTAGGGCAACTTTGGCGGCGGATTTAGCCCGGTTTTAGGGCGGTTTCAGGCGGGTTCGGGGCCGGCCCGGGGCGGGTTTTAGGGTGATTTCAGGCCGGTTTGAAGCCTGTTTGAGGCTGCCCCGGGGCGGGATTTAGGGCGATTTCAGGGCGGTCTCAGGCCGGTTTGTGGCCGCCCCGGGGCGGGTTTTCAGGGCGGTTTTAGGGCGGTTTTAGGGCGGTCTCAGGCCGGTGTGAGGCAGGGCCGGGGCGGGTTTTTAGGGCGGGTTTAGGGCGGATTTAGGCGTGTTCCAGGCCGGTTTGTTGCCGCCCGGGGGCGGGTTTTCAGGGCGGGTTTTAGGGCGGGTCGGGGGCGGGTTTAGGGCGGGTTTAGGGCGGTCTTAGGGCGGTCTCAGGCCGGTGTGAGGCAGGGCTGGGGCGGGTTTTTAGGGCGGGTTTTAGGGCGGGTTTAGGGCGGTCTCAGGCCGGTGTGAGGCAGGGCCGGGGCGGGTTTTTAGGGCGGGTTTAGGGCGGGTCGGGGGCGGTGTCAGGCCGGTGTGAGGCAGGGCCGGGGCGGTCTCAGGCCGGTGTGCAGCGGGCCGATGGCGGAGGCGGCGCAGGGCCGGGTGCAGGCCGCGGTGGAGAGCGCCGTGCAGGGGCTGGAGCGGGACCAGATCCGCGCCATGCAGGTACCGGGACAGACAGGGGACACCGGGGACACCAGGGGGACACGCGGGGAGGGCTCTGCGGGCGTCCCGGGGCTGCTGCTGCTCACACTCACACACACACACACACACGTGGGTGCCCCGGGCAGCGCCGGGACAGGCCCGGAGACCCCCCCAGTTCATTGAGATCCCGCTAATTCACTGAGACTCTCCCAATTCACTGAAATCCCCACACACACACACTGAGACCTCCCCCAATTCACTGAGACTCCCCCATACATTTCCTGAGGTCCCCCCAATACACACCCTGAGACCCCCCCGAGTTCACCGAGACCCCCAGGACAACCCTGAAGCCCCCCCGAATCCCTGCACACCCCCAGGGCACGTCCCAGGTTCCCTAAAAACACCCTGTGCCCCCTGCCACGGTCATCTCCTGTGCCCCCCAACATTTTCTGTGTCCCCTAAACACACCCCTGTGCCTCCCCAGTACATTCCCTGTGCCCCCAGTTCATCTCCTGTGCCCTCCACACCCTGTGCCCCCTAAATACACTGTGTGCCCCCCTAAACACACCCTGTGTCCTCCACACCCTGTGCTCCCTAAATATACCCTGTGCCCCCTAAATAAATTGCATCCTCCAGTTCATCTCCCATGCCCCTAAATACACCCTGTGGACCCCAAATGCACCGTGTAGCCCTCCACTTCATCTCCTGTTTCCCCCAACACACCCTGTGTCCCCTAAACACACCCCTGTGCCTCCCAGTACATTCCCTGTGCTCCCCAGTTCATCTCCTGTGCCCCCCAACACACCCCGTGCTCCCTAAATACACCCAGTGTCCCCCAAATAAATGGCATCCTCCAGTTCATCTCCCGTCCCCCCCAACATTTTTTGTGTCCCTTAAATACACCCCGTGCCCCCCCAGTTCATCTCCTGTGCCCCCTAAACACACCCTGTGCCCCCCAAATACACGTGTGCCCCCCAGTTCATCTCCTGTTCCTCCCAACACACCCTGTTGCCCCCTAATTACACCCTGTGCTCCCCACAGTCATCTCCTGTGCCCCCAGTTCATCTCCCATGCCCCCAACACACCCTGTGCCCCCTAAATACACCCTATGACCCCCAGTTCATCTCCTGTGCCCCCCAATACACTCCATGTATTGGAGCGTGCCCTGTCTCTATGTCCCCCAGTGTCCTAGGGTGCCCTGTGACCCCCTTGTCCCCCAGGGCGCCCTATCACCCCCTGTCTCCCACATCCCCAGGGTGCCGTGTCCCCGGGGTGCCCTGTGACCCTGTCCGCCATGTCCCCAGGGTACCCCTGTCCCGCTGGCCCCGTGTCCCCTGTGTCCCCCATGTCCCCAGTGTCCCCAGTGACCCTGTCCCGTGTCCCCAGTGTCCCCAGTGACCATGTCCCGTGTCCCCAGGGCGCCATGTTCCGCTGCAGCGCGCGGTGCTGTGAGGATGCAGCGGCCTCGATGCAGGAGGTGCAGCGCTGCATCGAGCGCTGCCACGCGCCCCTGGCCCGCGCCCAGGCCATCGTCACCGCCGAGCTCGAGCACTTCCAGGTGAGCACAGCCACTGGGACTACCGGGACAGCACCGGGACCCCCAGGACAGCACCGGGACCCCCGGGACAGCACCGGGACCCTGGGCAGGACCTGAGCCCCAGCCCCTGCACACCCTGCTGCATGTCCTGTGCCCCTAAATGCACCCTGTGCCCTCTAAGCATACCCTGTTCCCCCCAGTGCATGCCCTACATGGCCTAAATACACCCTGTGCTCCCCAATCCACCTCCTGAGCTCCCCCAATCCCCACTGACCCAAGCCCCTGCTGACCCCCTAGTCCATCCCCTGCCCTCCCAGTCCCACTGCCCCCAAGCCCTGCTGCCACCCCACACCCACTGTTCCCCTATTCCCGCTGACCCCCTAATCCATCTCCTGACACCCCCATCCCTGCTGATCCCTCCAGTCCTTGCTGCCCGCCATTCCACTGCCCCGCCAGTACCCCCCTGACACCCCCAGTCCCTCTGGTCCCCCAGTCCCTGCTGCCGCCCCCAGCCCCACTGACCCCATAATCCATGCCCTGACCCCCAGTCCCCCCTGTCCCCCATTCCCATTGCCCCCCCATTCCCACTGACCCCCCATTCCCATTGACCCCCCATCCCCACTGCCCCCATGTCCCCAGGACCGGCTGAGCCGGTGCTCGCTGCAGTGCTCGGACCAGGCCAAGGACGCCCTGGACTCGGGGGGCTCGGAGCCGCGCGTGCGGGGCCAGCTGGACGCCTGCCTGGCCACCTGCGGGGAGCAGCACCTGCGCCTCGTGCCCGCCATGGCCAAGAAGATGCGGGATGGGCTCGCCAACATCCAGCAGTGACACTGGGGACAGCCCGGGGACAGCCCCGGGGATACCCCCCCTAAGCTCATTAAAGGACCTGCCACCAAGAGCGGGTGCTGCGGGGGGAACTGAGGGGCACTGAGGGTGATGGAGGACAACAAGGGGGCACTGGGGGTGATGTGGAGCACTGAGGGAGATGGGGGGGACTGAGGTGGTAATGAGGGGCACCTAGACGGCCTTTAGGGGGCTGATGAGGGGCACTGGGGATGATGGAAGGCACTGGGGTGGTAATGAGGGGCTATAGAGGGGCTCTGAGGGGGTGATGGGGGGCACTGGGGGAACTGGAGGTGATGAGGTGGGTGATAAGGGGGCATTGGGGGTGTTTGGGAGCAGTGGGAGGTGATGGAGCCACTGGGGGTGATAGGGTGGGTGATGAGGGGACACTGGGGATGATGGGGGGCACTGGTGTGGCAATGAGGGCACTGGGGATGGTGGGGGACACTGGTGTGGCAATGAGGGCACTGGGGGTGATGGGGTGGGTACTGAGGGGACACTGCAGGTAAGGGGAGGGGGGCACTGGGGGTGATGCTTGGGCACAGTGTGGGGGGCCCCGTGCGGGGGCAGCTGTGGGGTGAGCCGGGTCTGCGCTGTGCAAGGCTTGGGGTGTGCCCAGCGTGTGTGTGCAAGGGACAGGGTGACCTCGTGCGTGTGCACACCTACACACACACACACGGACACACTCAAACACTCAGGTGTGCACGCACGGACACACGCCCCGCACCCCTGCCGGCCATACCGCCGTACCTTCCCGCGTAGCCGCGCACTCCCACACTGCCCCGTACTCACACCAGTGTCACCCCGCTATACCTTCCCGTGGCTGCGCCGCTACTCGGGTGAGTGCGGGACCGCCCCGCGGTCCGCCATTGGCCGCCGGACGGCGCGCGGGGAGGTGCGCGCGGCTGCCATTGGCTGGCGCGGGGAGATGCACGGCGCGCTGACGTCAGAGCGCGGCGGAGTCTGGAGATGGACTGGTTTGGCGAAGGGAATGGACTGGAGAGCACAGGGTGTATTTAGGGGGCACGGGAATGGATTGGGGGCGTAGGGGGCACAGGGAATGGATTGGGGGACACAGGGTGTGTTAAGGGGCACAGGGAATGGATCGGGAGACATAGGGAATGGATTGGGAAGCACAGGGGATGGACTGGGGGCACAGGGGGCATTTAGGGGGCAAAGGGAATGGATTGGGGGACACGGGGCATTTAGGGGGCACAGGGAATGGGCTGAGGGGCACAGAGTGTGTTTAGGGGCCAAAAGGAATGGATTGGGGGGCACAAGGATTGGATTGGGAGGCACGGGGCATTTTAGAGGCACAAGGAATGGATTGGGAGGCATAGGTGTGTCTAGGGGTGACGGTGCATTTAGGGGGCACAGGGAATGGATTGGGGGCACAGGGTGCATTTAGGGGGCATTTAGGACGTGCAGTGGGGGGTACAGGGATGTGGGGGCTCAGGTCCTGCCCAGGGTTCCAGTGCTGTCCCGGGGTGTTTGAAATGAAAGAATTTAAAATTACAGGATATAAAAATGAAAGAATTGAAAGTAAAGTCGCAGTGAAAAGGGATACGTGGGCATCGGGAACGGGGCACTGGGGTGGGGAAATAAAGTTTATAAAATACAGGGACTAAAATAAAGATTACTAAAATAAAGTAAAATAAAGTAAATAAAATTTATTAATTAAAGGGATTAAAAATGAAGGATTAAAAAATGAAAGAATCAAAAGTGAAGGGTTTAAAAGCAGAGTGAAAAACTTTTTGGGGACTGGGAAGAGAGGCTTTGGGGGGGAATAAAAATAAAATAATGAAAATAAGGTAGCTAAAAATAAAGGTGTTTAAACGAATTTAAAACAAAGGTATTGAAAATAAAATAATGTGAAAAACAAAAGTTCACTATCAGAATATTTTCCAAAAGTTTAACCAGGGAATAAAAAAGGACAATGTCCAGCACTGTGGTGTTCTGGCTATCAGCCACTGAACACACAGGTACATTAAGGCAGTGTTACCTACCTACTGTTACTTTACTGAGGTACATACATATTTCATAAGTTTTATGCATTATTCAAACATTCTTGGTAGCTTTAGATGTTGTAGAAACTTTGCTTTGTTTTGGTTTTCTGCCCTGACTTATCTACACAATATCCCGCAGATCAGGTCAATGTATTTTATTCCTTCTTGTGGCTTCATCCTGTTGTTTCACACTTCTCTGATAACAGTAGTTAACAAGTTCTTCCCTAATCCTCCTCCGGCGCTCTGGTTTGTGTCAAGGTTATCAGTTAGAGAGGTCAGTCAGCAGATGTGGGAAACAACTGAATTGCTTTATACAGTTCTCTCGGTTACATAGAAATATTGTAACATATTTTGTTAGAGCCTACAATACAATACATTCATTACACTGTTGTTTTTATACACTAGAAGGTGTATATATATTATCAACATTACAACATAATATTATGTATGTATTATCAGCATAATAAATTCATCACACTCCTATTTCCATGAGCTATACGGTGCATACTTAAAATGAGAAATTAAGTTATATTAGCAAGCAATTAAAAGGGGTTATAAAGTGCACTATACTTAAAAGCAATAACAACATGTAAAGAATAACACACAAATGTGAAAGCAAATATTATAGGGTCGTTTTAAAAAGATAATTACAATAAGGGATTAAAGCAAAGGGGTAAAAGGATTAAAAGCAAAGGGGTTAAAAGTGAAGGGATTAAAAGCAAAAATAAAAATAATTTTATATTAAAAATAATTAAAGGGTGAAAAGGTAAATGTGGGCACCGAGAAAGGGGGCACCTTCGACAGGGGCAGGAAAATTAAAGTAAATGAGTTAAACTAAAGTAATTAAAAGCAAAGGAAATTAAAAAAAAAAAAAAAAAAAAAAAAAAAAAAAAAAAAAGACTTTGGAATTGAGGATAAATAAATCCAAAGGGACGCCAAAGGCCCATGCGCCGCCCGGGAATCGAACCGGGGTCGCGCTCGGCCCGCCCATCGCCCTCTGCCCTCCCCGCCGCCATGCCGGGCCTCCGCCGCCTCCTGCTCCCGCTCCTGCTGCTCCTCGCCGCGCTCTGCCCGCCCCGCAGCGCCCTCCGACATGGGCCCGCCAGGATCGGTGCGCCGGGGACACTCGGGACATGTCGGCCCTCAGGGAGGGAGGGACGGCGGCCCGCAGGGAGCGGGAGATTGAGGGAAGGGTCTCTTAAGCCAATCTGTCCCAGGGGCTGTGGGCGGGTGCTCCTTGAAGGGATCTGAAGGGAGGAACTGTCAGGGGATGTGTGAGGGGCGGGGGGTGCCAGGGGGGTCCTTCCAGGGGATCCCTCAGGAAGGTGTCAGGGGAGGATCCTTTAAGGGACCTTGAGGGGATCTCTGTGGGTCAGGGAGTATGGGGGGTGTCCCGTGAGGGATCTGAACTGGGGGGGACCTGTGAGGGATATGTGAGGGTCAGGAGGGTGTGAGCAGGATCTTTTGAGGGTCTGGGAGGAAAATGCAATGGGGGCACCCCTCAAGGTCCCTAAAGGTCGGGGGAGGCCTGTGAGGGGACCTTTGAGGGGCAGGGGATATGACAGGGGATCTCTTGACGGGATCAGGGTAAGGGCCGTGAGTGATCTTTGAGGGGGTTCCCTTGAGGGGATCTGTCATGGGAGGCCCGTGAGGGGTCTGTGGGTCAGGGAGTATGGGGGGATGTGTCCCGTGAGAGACCTGAAATGAGGGGACCCGTGAGGGACATGTGAGGGTCAGCGGGATGTGAAGAAGGTGTGATGGGGGCACCCCTCAAGGTCCCTGAAGGTCGAGAGGGGCCATCAGGGGGTCTTTCAGGGGCAGGGGATAATAGGGGGGGTTCTGTTGAGGGGATCAGGGTGGAAGGGGCCATGAGGGATCTGTGAAGAGCAGGGGAGTGTGAGGGAGATCCTTTGAGGGGATCTGTCAGGAAGGTGTGAGGGGAGGATCCTTTAAGAGACCTTGAGGGGATCTCTGTGGGTCAGGGAGTATGGGGGGTGTCACATGAGGGATCTGAAATGGGGGGACCTGTGAGGGATCTGTGAGGGGCAGGGGGGTGTGAGGGGGATCCTTTGAGGGGACCTGTGAGGCAGGTGTGATGGGGGCACCCCTGAAGGTCCCTGAAGGTCAGGAGGGGTGCCTGTGAGGGGACCTTTGAGGGGCAGGGGATATGAGGGGGGGTCTATTGAGGGGATCGGGGTGGGGGGCCTGTGAGGGATATTTGAGGAGGTTCCCTTGAGGGGATCTGTCAGTCAGGGCCCATGAAGAATCCTTGAGGGGGTTCCGTTGAAGGGATCTGTGATGGGAGGCCCATGAGTGATCTATGTGGGTCAGGGAGTATGGGGTGGGGGGGTGTCCCTTGAGGGATCAGTAATGGGGGACCCGTGACGGATGTGTGAGGGGCAGGGGGGTGTGAGGGGGATCCTTTGAGGGAATCTGTGAGGAAGGTGCAATGGGGGCACACCTCAAGGTCCCTGAAGGTCGAGAGGGGCCATCAGGGGGTCTTTCAGGGGCAGGGGATAATAGGGGGGGTTCTGTTGAGGGGATCGGGGTGGAAGGGGCCATGAGGGATCTGTGAAGAGCAGGGGAGTGTGAGGGAGATCCTTTGAGGGGATCTGTCAGGAAGGTGTGAGGGGAGGATCCTTTAAGAGACCTTGAGGGGATCTCTGTGGGTCAGGGAGTATGGGGGGTGTCACATGAGGGATCTGAAATGGGGGGACCCGTGAGGGATCTGTGAAGGGCAGGGGGGTGTGAGGGGGATCCTTTGAGGGAATCTGTGAGGAAGGTGTGAGGGAAGGATCCTTTAAGGGGATCCATGTGGGTCAGGGAGTATGGGGGATGTCCCTTTAGAGATCTGATGAGGTGGGGACCCGTGAGGGACCTGTGAGGGTCAGCGGGATGTGAAGGGGATCCTTTGAGGGGTTGTGTGAGGAAGGTGCAATGGGGGCACCCCTAAAGGTTCCCTGAAGGTCGTGGGGGGCCATGAGAGGGTCTTTGAGGGGCAGGGGATGTGAGGGGGGGTCTATTGAGGGGATCAGGGTGGAAGAGGCCGTGAGGGATCTGTGAGGGGGTTCCCTTGAGGGGATCTGTGGGTCGGGCCCCTGAGGGATCCGTGAGGGGGTTCCCTTGAGGGATTGGAAATGGGGGACCCGTGAGGGGTCTCTGAGGGGGTTCCCCTGAGGGATCTGTGAGGCGGTTCCCTGGAGGAGATCTGTCGGTCAGGGCCGCTAAAGGAACTCTGAGGGGGTTCCATTGAGGGATCTCTGAGGGGATGTCCCCTCGAGGGGATCTGTCGGTCGGGCCCCTGAGGGATCCGTGCGGGGGTTCCCTGAGGGATCGGTAATGGGGCCCCTGAGGGGTCCGCGCGGGGCAGGGCCGTGCACGGGGTCCCGGGGGGCTCTGACGGTGACCGGCCGCCTCTCGCAGCCGTGGTGGGCGGCGGCATCGGCGGCTCGGCCGCGGCCTATTTCCTGCGGCAGAAGTTCGGGCCCGGCGTGCAGCTGCACGTGCTGGAGAAGGCGGCGCTGGGCGGGCGGCTGCACACGCTGGACCTGGAGGGGGCCGCCTACGAGGCGGGGGGCTCCGTCATCCACCCCCTCAACCTGCACATGAAGCATTTTGTCAAGGAGCTGGGTGAGCATGGACACCACCCTGGTGTCTGCCGGTCCCAAAATTGTCCCTCGGTCCCAAAATTGTCCCCCTGGGGTGCTCTGGGTGCTGCCCTGCTGGGGGACATCCCTCAAAAGAACAAGGCTTGGTAGCCCCTTATCCATCCCCAGCAGCCCTCATGTCCTTGTCCAGTGGTCTCCTTCTTTACCCAATAAACCCCATGTCCTTCCCCAGTAGCCCCTCATATCCTTTCCCAGTAGCCCACCCTTCTTTTCCCAGTATCCCCCCCATGTTTTTCCCCAATAGTTCCCCTTCTTTCCCCAATATTCCCCCCATATACTGCCCTACTAATCACCTCTCTCCAGTATCCCTCCCCCTCAGCCACTTTCCTCCCCAAATAGCCCCCATCACCTCCCCCTGTGGTAGCCCAGCCCCACTGCAGGCAAAGGAAACTCACATCCCAATGGGAATGGTCCTGCCCCTCCCCACAGGTGACCCACTAATGGCATCAGAAAGGTCCAAAATTCACCTCCAATCACTCCCTGACCCATGGGACTCCAGTCTTCAATCATTCACCCTTATCAGCACAAAGCCAGGTTATCACAGGAAGTTAAAAGCAAGGTGGAATAACTCTACCTTTCCCTAAATTACTTCTTTCTCTCTTTTTCCCAAAGGCCTCCCAACCGCCACATGCCAGGCCAGCCCCGCGGGCTTTTACAATGGGGAGGAATTTGTGTTTGAGGAGAGCAGCTGGTCCTTCCTCAACCAACCCAAGATACTCTGGCACTATGGCCTCAACCCCCTGCGCATGTCCACGTGGGTGGAGGACATCCTGGACAAGTTCATGAGGTGATTTGGGGCCCTGAGCAGGAAAAACTGGGAAAGGACCTTACAAACACCTCATTCCATGGGCAGGGACACCTTCCACTGTCCCAGGTGTCTCCAAGCTCCATCCAGCCTGGCCTTGGACACTTCCAGGGATGGGGCAGCCACAGCTCCTCTGGGAAAACTCTGCCAGGGCCTCTCCACCCTCATAAAATCCCCAAAATCCGACCATAACCTGCCTCTTTGTCCTGCTGCTCCCACAAAGCCACCCCTGAGATCCTCTCAGCTCTCGGGGCCACAGAGCTCGTTAACAGAGACAATTTCCTGTCTGCAATTAAAGGATCTACCGGTACCAGATGCACGACTACGCCTTCAGCAGCAACGAGCGCCTGCTGCATGCCCTGGGAGGCAACGACTTCCTCCAGCTGCTCAACCAGACCATCGATGAGGCCATGCAGAAAGCAGGATTCTCCCAGAAATTCATCAACGAGGTGGTTTGTCCAACCATGAGGTTTGCTTACGGCCAAGGAGCAAAGGTCAATGGCTTAGTAGGTGAGTGTTTGGAGGCAGCCTCCCGTGGTGGGAGTTGGGGTTCCTACTCCCTGGGCTCCAAGGGATGTTTGGATCCCTGTGTCCCAAAGGAATGTTGATCCCCCCTGATTTTGCAGTTTGTTTTTCCTGTTTCCCTGCTCTGACAGCCGTGGTTTCCTTGCAGGTGCTGTATCCATGGCCTGGATACAGTCAGGCCTTTGGTCTGTGAAGGGTGGGAACAAACTCGTCTGCTCCGGCCTCATCTACTCCTCCAAGGCCGAGGTTATCCCGGGAACAGTCGTGTCCATAGAGCCAAAGACCAGACCCAGCCGTGGTGGTGAGTGGGGCTGGAGTTCCCTTCAGTGGGGAGGCTGTGGTGACACTGGAGACCAACCTCGGCCCCTTGGGGGTTTCAGAATGACAATTCCTCCCTGGGAGGGTGGGGAGGGGCTGGGATGGAATTCCCAGAGAAGCTCTGCCTGCTCCTGGATCCCTGGAAGTGCCCAAGGCCAGGTAGGATGGAGCTCGGAGCAAGCTGGGATACAGGAAGGTGTCCCTGCCATGGAGCTGGATGGGCTTTAAGATCCTTCCAACCCAAACATTCCACGATTCCATGAAAACAGGGCTCAAAGCCCAGCTGAATTCTGAAATGCCAGGGACAGAGGGATTCCCTCCCAGCACAGGGAGGTCAGGATAACCTGTCAGGATCCTGCCAGGTCAGGATAACCTGTCAGCTCTTCTCCGCAGGGGACCCGGTGAAGGTCTACGAGGTCACCTACAACACGTCCTCGGGGCTGACAGGGGACACCTACGACATGGTGCTGATCGCGGCCCCGCTCGGCCGCAAGTTGGCCAACATCACCTTCCGGAACTTCGACCCTCCCATCCCGGAATTCCCAAACCCCTACCAACAGATCTTCACCACCCTGGTGCACGGGCGCTTAAACTCCTCCTTCTTTGGCTACCCCGACCCCCAGGCTTTTCCCTTCAGGGCCATTTTCACCACAGACAACCCCAAACTGTTCATCAACAGCCTGAACATCGAGCCCCCCGTGGGCGACCCTAGCACAGATGGGAAGCCGCCATTGCACTCTGACGTCTGGAAGGTGTTTTCCAATGAAAAGCTGAGCAAGGAGCAGCTGAACCTGCTCTTCTCCTCCTACGACTCGGTGAAGGTGAAGCCGTGGCTGGCCTATCCCCAGTACAGCGCTCCCGAGAGGTTTCCTCCCCTGGTGCTGCACGAGCAGCTGTACTACCTGAACGGGCTGGAGCGCGCGGCCAGCGCCATGGAGATGAGCGCCATCGCCGCCCGCAACGCCGCCCTGCTCGCCTTCCACCGCTGGCACGGCCACAGCGCCAGCATCGACCAGGAGGACCTGCACGAGAAGCTCAAGACGGAGCTCTGAGGGCCCCCGGGGATTAATTAACACTAATGAACTCCGTGCTTCGCCCCTCCGAGGAGGGGTTTTGTAGGACTGTTGGGATCCTTAAAGTTGGAAGACGTTCAAGATGATCAAGACTTTCAGGATCATCAACACCTTCAAAATCAAGACCTTCGAGACAGTTAATTAATAGCTAAGTAGTTAATACCAGTGAACATGCTTTGCCCCTCCAAGGAGGTGTGTTGTAGTATCGTGGGATCCTTACAGTTGGAAGACTTTCAAGATCTTCAAGATCTTTAAGATCTTCAAGATGATCAAAGCCATCAAGACCTTCAGGATCATCAAGACCTTCAAGGCAGTCGGTTAACAGCTAAGTAATTAATAACAATTAACTCTGTGCTTTGCCCCTCCAAGGAGGTGTTTCAATAAGATCATGGGATCCTTAAAGTTGGAAGACCTTCAAGATGATCAAGACCATCAAGATCGTCAAGATCTTCAAGAGCCTCAGGACCATCATGACCTTCAAGATGCCATAATTAACATAAATGAACTCTACTTCACCCCTCCAAGGAGGTATTTCATGGGATCCTTAAGGTTGGAAGGTCTTCGAGATCGTCAAGACCTTTAAGATCTTCGAGATCTTCAAGACCTTCAAGACCTTTAAGGCCATCACGATGCCATAATTAACTCTAATGAACTCTGTGCTTCACCCCTCCAAGGACGTGTTTCATAGGATCGTGGGATCCTTAAGGTTGGAAGGTCTTCAAGAACTTCAAGACCAGCAATATCATCAAGACCTTCAAGAATATGAAAACCTTCAAGACCTTCAGGATCTTCAAGACCCTCAGGGTCACCAAGACCCTCCAGCCCAGCCCTCAGCTCACCCACGTTCACCGTTAACGATGCCCCCAAGCGCCGCGTCCGTGCGTCGTTTGGACACTTGAGGGATGGTGCCCCCAGTACTGGCCCAGGCTGGACAGCCCTTCCTTCCATGTCAAAATTCTTCCCAGTGTCTCATCTGGACCTGCCCCGGCCCCACCTGGAAGCTCTTTGGCCAACTCAGGAGGGAGCAGGAGCAGGGAAACGTTCCCAAGTCAGCCACGACATTTTCCTCAAGCAGATTCCTCAGTTTTCCTCCAACTCCTCGAGTTATCCCTGTCTGAGATCAGGGAATTCAGTCAAAGTGCCACATTGACCCCAAAAGTGCCCTCCAGCTGGGAATATGGACTTCCTGGCTGTCCATCCCTCTGCCCCAGCTTTTCCAAAGGGGCTGCCCAGGAATTGTTCCTCAGGGTGGGAACTGGGGAAATGGGGTACTGGGAGCTGCCAAAATGGGTGGGAAAGAGGGAAAACCACCAATATCCATCACTGTGGTGAGGTGTGAAGGTGTTAATAAAGAGTTTAACAACCTGAGCATTTTTAAGGAGAAAATCACCAAAAAATACCACAAATTTAACAGCCACTTCAATCCATTCCCTGTGCCTCCTGAATGCCCCCTAAGTGCCCCCTGTGCCCTCCAATCCATGCCCTGTGCCCCCAATCCATCTCTTGTGCCCCCTGAATGTCCCCTGTGCCCCCCAACCCATTCCCTGTGCCCCCCAATCCATTCCCTGTGCCCCCTACATGCCCCCCCTTGTGACACCCATCAGTGGGGCCAAAGCCCTCACAGTCACTGTCCTTGACTCCATCAGCCTCTGCTTGTGACAGAAAGGAAACCTCTGTGTAGGAGAGGGCACTGAGGGGCTCTGGAGGGACCTGGCCGCAGAGAATGGGGGCATTGGGGGTGATGGGTGGCACTGAGGAACAGGGGGTGATAGGGTGGGCAATAGAGGGTTAAGGGGGGCACTAGGGATGATGGAGGGCACTGGGGTGGTAATGGGGGGCACTAGAGGGACTCTGGGGAAGTGATGAGGGCACTGGGAGTGATGGGGTGGGTACTGAGGAGACCCTGCAGGTAAGGGGGGGCACTGGGGGTGGTGTTTGGGCACAGTGGGGGGAGCCCCGTGCAGGGGCAGCTGTGGGGTGAACCAGGTCTGCGCTGTGCAAGGGACAGGGTGACCCTCTCGTGTTTGTGAGCAGGGTGTACAGGGGTTCCTGTGCTGGCCTGAGGTGACCGCGGGCCGTGCACACCTACACACAAATGGACACACTCAGACAGACACACGTGTGCACACGTCGACACACACACACTCACAAACACAAATGGGCACACACGGACACACGCACACTCTCACACACGTGTGCACACGTGGACACTCCCACACGTGTGCCCAGGTGGAACGCACAACACGTGCACACACGTCCCGCCCCCGCTGGCGGCCATACCACCGTACCTCCTGGTGTAGCCGCGCACTCACCATACCGCTCCCTTCTCTCCCCTCGCTGTCTTCCTTTTTTTGCGCCGCTACTCGGGTGAGTGCGGTACCGCGCGCGGGCCGCCATTGGCTGCCGGGACGGCGCGCGGGGAAGCGGCGGGAAGGCTCGTGCGGCTTCCATTGGCTGGCGCGGGGAGACGCACGGCGCGCTGACGTCAAGAGCGCGGCGAGCGGCAGAGACGGGCCGGGGGCTGCCATCGCCATGAGCAAAGCGCACCCGCCAGAGCTGAAAAAGTGCGTCTGGGGGCGCCGGGGCTGGGCCGGAGCTGCGTCGGAGCTCGGCCAGGGGGCGAGGGGAGCCGGGCAGGGTGTGGGGGGAAGCGGGGACCGGGACGGCGCGGTCCGGTGCTCGCCGGTGTCCCGGCGTGCACCGCGCGGGCCGGTGTCATGGCGGCGGGGGGGGGCGCGGTTGGCCGCGGTGTCATGAGGGGATAACGGGGGGGTCTCTTGGCCCGTCCCCACCCGCCGGTGCTGAGCCGGGCCCATCTCGTTGCAGGTTCATGGACAAGAAGCTGTCGTGTGAGTTGTGGGACTGCTCCCACCCCGATCCCCCTCGCGGTGCCCGGGGACCCCCGCCCGCCCCCATCCCCCTCACGGTCCCGCTGGGGGGTACCCGCTCCGCGCCCCCCAACAGTGCCGGGTTTGGGGTTTGGGGACCCTCCAGAGCCCGGCTTCCCCCTCACGGCCCCGCTATGGGGGACCCGCCCCGCGCCCCCCAACAATGTCTGGTTCGGGATTTGGGGACCCTCCGGAGCCCCGCTTCCCCACACGGCCCTCTGTGGGGGACTCCTGAGCCCCTTGTCCGGTTTGGGGTTTGGGGACCCTCCAGAGCCCCGCTTCCCCCTCACGGCCCCGCTGTGGGGGATTCCTAAGCCCCTCACCCTGTTTGCGGCCCCCGCCCACCCCTCAGGGTGCCCAGGGAGGGGGTCCCGCCTGCTGGGGCCGCTGCTCAGACCAGCCCACCCCTGACTGATTTCAGACCTCACAGCTCATTAATTAAAATTCTAATTCATTCGTTTAAAGCATCATTCATTGATTTAACTATAGTATGGATTGAAGATTCATTCTTTCCCCCTTTTCCTTGCCCCATTAATGGGCAAGGTTGTGTTTAATCCTTCCCATTCCCCCCCGCGGGTCCCGCTCCGTCCAAGAGGCAGATTTGGGGTGAAAGCCCCCGGGTTTGGGCACTGTGCCCCCTGACCCCCGGCTCCCCGCAGTGAAGCTGAACGGCGGCCGGCACGTGCAGGGCATCCTGCGGGGCTTCGACCCCTTCATGAACCTGGTCATCGACGAGTGCGTGGAGATGGCGCCGGGCGGGCAGCAGAACAACATCGGCATGGTGGTGAGTGCTCTGGGGACTGCGGGCACTGGGGGTGAGTGCTCTGGGGACTGGGGGCACTGGGGGTGAGTGCTCTGGGGACTGGGGGCACTGGGGGTGAGTGCTCTGGGGACTGGGGGCACTGGGGGTGAGTGCTCTGGGGACTGGGGGAACTGGGGGTGAGTGCTCTGGGGACTGGGAGAACTGGGGGTGAGTGCTCTGGGGACTGGGGGAACTGGGGGCACTGGTGGTGAGTGCTCTGGGGAACTGGTAGAATTGGGGGCATGGTGGTGAGTGCTGCTGGGGACTGGTGTGAGTGCTGCTGGGGAACCGGGGAACCTGGGGACACTGGTGGTGAGTGCTGCTGGGGGAACTGGGAGCATGGTGGTGAGTGCTGCTGGGGAACTGGGGGTGAGTGCTGCTGGGGAACTGGGGGTGAGTGCTGCTGGGGAACTGGGGGTGAGTGCTGCTGGGGAACTGGGGGCATTGGTGGTGAGTGCTACTGGGGAACTGGGGGAACTGGTGGTGAGTGCTGCTGGGGGAACTGGGGGCATTGGTGGTGAGTGCTGCTGGGGGAACTGGGGGCACTGGGAGCACGGTGGTGAGTGCAACTGGGACAACTGGGAACACTGGCGCTGAGCGCCACTGGGAGCACTGGGAGAACTGAGGGCATTGGGAGCACTGGGAGCATGGTGGTGAGTGCCACTGGGAGCACTGGGGGCACTGGTGCTGAGTGCCACTGGGAGAACTGGGAGCATTGGTGGTGAGTGCCACTGGGAGCACTGGGGGCACTGGTGGAGCCATGTGTGCAGAATGAGCAGAAGTTTGGGGAGGGACAGGTTTGGGATGTGTCAGCTGGGAGAGCTTTGGGTGCTTCTCCTCAGGGAGGTGAAGTCTTGGCTGGAAACACCTGGATGGGATGATGGAGGGATGGATAAAGAGTGGATGGATGGATGGATGGATGGATGGATGGATGGATGGATGGATGGATGGACGGACAGATTGGTGGGAATGGGGCCATACCCATCTCTGGGGCCAGGCATCAGTGATGCCCCAAGGTTCAGGAATGGATCCGGCCCTGTTCAATACCTTTATCCATGATCAGGCAAGGGCATCAAGGGCACCCTCAGTGAATTTATGGAGGGCACCAAGGTGGGAGGGACATGGATGTGCTGGAAAAGGGTCAGGAAAAGGGTCTGGAGCACCAGGAGGGGCTGAGGGAGCTGGAAAGGGGCTGAGCCTGGAGAAAAGGAGGCTCAGGGGGGACCTTGTGGCTCTGCACAAGTCCCTGACAGGAGGGGACAGCCGGGGGGGATTTGGGATCTTATCCCAGGGAACAGGGACAGGAGGAGAGGGAACGGCCTCAGGCTGGGCCAGGGGAGGCTCAGGGTGGGCAGCAGCAGGAATTTCCCCATGGAAGGGGAGATCAGGCCTTGCAACTGCCCAGGAGGGTTTGGATCCCCATCCCTGGAGGTGTCCGAGAAATCCCTGGATGTGGCACTCAGAGCTCTGGGCTGGGGAAAAGGTTGGACTCGATGATCTCAGAGGTCTTTTCCACCCTCAGGGATTTTGGGATTCTGTGATCCTTGGGAATCTAGGGTTAAAATCAGTTCGTTTTCATCCTTGTGGGGAAATTCCTGCCAAGTTTTCAAGGATTTTTGGGGAAATAAACTGGAAGGAAGGAACCCTAACAGCTCTCCCCTTCCCCTTCCAGGTGATCCGAGGGAACAGCATCATCATGCTGGAAGCTTTGGAACGAGTATAAACCCCTGGAAAACCCCAAATCCCGACCCACCAGTTCCTGCTCCCTCGTCCAAGATGCTGCCCACTAGTGTACAATTATTTTGTTTTTGTTATTAAATCAATTTTGTAATGGTTGACCTAACTCAAGCCTTTCTCACATCACTTTTTGGCAAATGGGTGTTAATTCTGCTCCCAATCCTGGCAAAACTCATGAAAAACATTAATTTATTGAAGTGGGTGTTAAATCTCTGCTATTTTTGGTGGTTTTCTCCTTAAAAATATTTAATTTTTTAAAATTCTTTTATTAACTCCTTCACAGCTCACCACAGTGATGGGTATTGGTGGTTTTCCCTCTTTCCCACCCATTTTGGCAGCTCCCAGTTCCCACCCTGAGGAACAATTCCTGGGCAGCCCCTTTGGAAAAGCTGGGGCAGAGGGATGGACAGCCAGGAAGTCCATATTCCCAGCTGGAGGGCACTTTTGGGGTCAATGTGGCACTTTGACTGAATTCCCTGATCTCAGACAGGGATAACTCGAGGAGTTGGAGGGAAACTGAGGAATCTGCTTGAGGAAAATGTCGCAGCTGACTTGGGAACGTTTCCCTGCTCCTGCTCCCTCCTGAGTTGGCCAAAGAGCTTCCAGGTGGGGCCGGGGCAGGTCCAGATGAGACACTGGGAAGAATTTTGACATGGAAGGAAGGGCTGTCCAGCCTGGGCCAGTGCTGGGGGCACCATCCCTCAAGTGTCCAAACGACGCACGGACGCGGCGCTTGGGGGCATCGTTAACGGTGAACGTGGGTGAGCTGAGGGCTGGGCTGGAGGGTCTTGGTCACCCTGAGGGTCTTGAAGATCCTGAAGGTCTTCCAACATTATGGAACCCAACATCTTACAAAACACCTCCTTGGAGGGGTGAAACACAGAGTTCATTAATGTTAATTACGCCATCTTGAAGATCCTGGCAGTCTTGATGATCTTGATGGTCTTGAAGATCTTCCAAAGTTAAGGATCTCTAGATTCTATGAGACACCTCCTTAGAGGGGCAAAGTACAGAGTTCATTAATGTTAATTACAGCATCTTGGAAGGTCTTGGATGATCTTCCAGCCATAAAGACTCCACGATCCTATGAAACACCTCCTTGGAGAGGCCAAGTATGGAGTTCATTAGAGTTAATTACGGCGTCTTGATGGTCTTTAAGGTATTGCCGTTCTTGAAGATCTTAAAGGTCTTGATGTTCTTGAAGGTCTTCCAAACTTAAGGATCCCGTGATCCTACAGAACACCTCCTTGGAGGGGCAAAGCACAGAGTTCATTAGTATTTGTTCAAGTATTAATTACTTGGCTGTTAATTGGGTGTCCTGAAGGTTTCCATCTTGAAGGTCTTGATGATCCTGATCATCTTGCAAGTCTTCCAGCCTTAGGGATCCCATGATCCTATGAAACACCTCCTCAGAGGGGCAAATCAGAGTTCATTAGTGTTAATTACGGCATCTTGAAGACCTTGACAGTCTTCATGTTCTTTAATGTGTGGAAGATCCTGATGGTCTTAAAGATCTTGAGAGTCTGGAAATCTTGAAATCCTGAAAATCTTGAAGATCTTCCAAAATTAAGGATCCCATGATCCTACGAAACACCTCCTTGGAGGGACAAAGTAGAGAGTTCATAAATAATAATGAAGACGTCTTGAAGATCCTGAAGGTCTTGATGATCTTGATGGTCATGAAGACCTTGAAGATCTTGATCATCTTGGAAGTCTTTAAACTTTAGGGATCCTGTGATCATATGAAACACCTCCATGGAGGGGCAAAGCATGTTCATTGGTACTAATTATTTAGCTATTAATTGGCTGTCTTGAAGGTCTTGATCTTGAAGGTCTTGATCCTGAAGGTCTTGATGATCCTGAAAGTCTTGATGATCCTGAAAGTCTTGATCATCTTAAACGTCTTCCAACTTTAAGGATGCCACAGTCCTACAAAACCCCTCCTCGGAGGGGCGAAGCACGGAGTTCATTAGTGTTAATTAATCCCCGGGGGCCCTCAGAGCTCCGTCTTGAGCTTCTCGTGCAGGTCCTCCTGGTCGATGCTGGCGCTGTGGCCGTGCCAGCGGTGGAAGGCGAGCAGGGCGGCGTTGCGGGCGGCGATGGCGCTCATCTCCATGGCGCTGGCCGCGCGCTCCAGCCCGTTCAGGTAGTACAGCTGCTCGTGCAGCACCAGGGGAGGAAACCTCTCGGGAGCGCTGTACTGGGGATAGGCCAGCCACGGCTTCACCTTCACCGAGTCGTAGGAGGAGAAGAGCAGGTTCAGCTGCTCCTTGCTCAGCTCTTCATTGGAAAACACTTTCCACACGGCCGATTGTGACAGCAGCTTCCTGCCCGTGTCCCCCACAGGGGACACCACACCCAGGCTGTTGATGAACAGTTTGGGGTTGTCTGTGGTGAAAATGGCCCCCAAGTGAAAAGCCTGAGGGTCGTGGTAGCCAAAGAATGAAGTGTTCAAGCGCCCATGAACCAGGGTGGTAACAGTTTGGTGGTAGGGGTTTGGGAATTCCGGGATGGGAGGGTCGAAGTTCCGGAAGGTGATGTTGGCCAACTTGCGGCCGAGCGGGGCCGCGATCAGCACCATGTCGTAGGTGTCCCCTGTCAGCCCCGAGGACGTGTTGTAGGTGACCTCGTAGACCTTCACCGGGTCCCCTGCGGAGAAGAGCTGACAGGTTATCCTGACCTGGGAGGATCCTGACAGGTTATCCTGACCCGTGCTGAGAGGGAATCCCTCTGTCCCTGGCATTTCAGAATTCAGCTGGGCTTTGATCCCTGTTTTCATGGAATCGTGGAATGTTTGGGTTGGAAGGATCTTAAAGCCCATCCAGTTCCGTGGCAGGGACACCTTCCTCTATCCCAGCTTGCTCCAAGCCCCATCCTACCTGGCCTTGGGCACTTCCAGGGATGCAGGAGCAGGCAGAGCTTCTCTGGGAATTCCATCCCAGCCCCTCCCCACCCTCCCAGGGAGGAACTGTCATTCTGAAACCCCCAAGGGGCCGAGGTTGGTCTCCAGTGTCACCACAGCCTCCCCACTGAAGGGAACTCCAGCCCCACTCACCGCCACGGCTGGGTCTGGTCTTTGGCTCTATGGACACGACTGTTCCCGGGATAACCTCGGCCTTGGAGGAGTAGATGAGGCCGGAGCAGACGAGTTTGTTCCCCCCTTTCACAGACCAAAGGCCTGACTGCACCCCGGCTAGAGACACAGCTCCTGCAAGGAAACCAGGGGAAAAACAAACTGAAAAATCAGGGGGGATGAACATCCTTTGGGACACAGAGCTTGGAGCCCAGGGAGCAGGAACCCCAACTCCCACCACGGGAGGCTGCCTCCGAACACTCACCTACAAAGCCATTGATGGTGACCCCTTGGCCATAGTTCACCCTCATGGCTGGACAAACCACCTCGTTGATGAATTTCTGGGAGAATCCTGCTTTCTGCATGGCCTCGTCGATGGTCTGGTTGAGCAGCTGGAGGAAGTCGTTGCCTCCCAGGGCGTGCAGCAGGCGCTCGTTGCTGCTGAAGGCGTAGTCGTGCATCTGGTACCGGTAGATCCTTTAATTGCAGACAGGAAATTGTCTCTGTTAACGAGCTCTGTGGCCCCGAGAGCTGAGGGGATCTCAGGGGTGGCTTTGTGGGAGCAGCAGGACAAAGAGGGCAGGTTATGGTCGGATATTGGGGATTTTATGAGGGTGGAGAGGCCCTGGCAGAGTTTTCCCAGAGGAGCTGTGGCTGCCCCATCCCTGGAAGTGTCCAAGGCCAGGCTGGATGGAGCTTGGAGACACCTGGGACAGTGGAAGGTGTCCCTGCCCATGGAATGAGGTGTTTGTAAGGTCCTTTCCCAGTTTTTCCTGCTCAGGACCCCAACCCACCTCATGAACTTGTCCAGGATGTCCTCCACCCACATGGACATGCGCAGGGGGTTCAGGCCATAGTGCCACAGCAGCTTGAGGAGGTTGAGGAAGGACCAGCTGCTCTCCTCAAACACAAATTCCTCCCCGTTGTAAACACCTGCAAGGCTCCCCTCGGGTGAGGCAACTGAGAGGCCTTTGGGAAAAAGAGACAAAGGTAATTTAGGGAAAGGTAGAGCTATTCCACCTTGCTTTTAACTTCCTGTGATGACCTGGCTTGGGTGAGTTCAACCTTATCAACCTTGCTGATAAGGGTGAGTGATTGAAGATTGGAGTCTCAAGGCATGGAAAGGGGAATTAGCCCTTGATCATGGGTCAGGGAGTGACTGGAGGTGAATTTTGGACCTTTCTGATGCCATTAGTGGGTCACCTGTGGGGAGGGGCAGGACCATTCCCATTGGGATGTGAGTTTCCTTTGCCTGCAGTGGGGCTGGGCTACCACAGGGGGAGGTGATGGGGGCTATTTGGGGAGGAAAGTGGCTGTGGGGGAGGGATACTGGAGAGAGGTATGAGGGTAGTATAGAAGGGAGATATTGGGAAAAGAAGGGGAACTATTGGAGAAAGACATGGGGGGATACTGGGAAAAGAAGGGTGGGCTACTGGGGAAGGATATGAGGGGCTACTGGGGAAGGACATGGGGTTTATTGGGTAAAGAAGGAGACCACTGGACAAGGACATGAGGGCTGCTGGGGATGGATAAGGGGCTACCAAGCCTTGTTCTTTTGAGGGATGTCCCCCAGCAGAGCAGCACCCAGAGCACCCCAGGGGGACAATTTTGGGACCAGCAGACACCAGGGTGGTGTCCATGCTCACCCAGCTCCTTGACAAAATGCTTCATGTGCAGGTTGAGGGGGTGGATGACGGAGCCCCCCGCCTCGTAGGCGGCCCCCTCCAGGTCCAGCGTGTGCAGCCGCCCGCCCAGCGCCGCCTTCTCCAGCACGTGCAGCTGCACGCCGGGCCCGAACTTCTGCCGCAGGAAATAGGCCGCGGCCGAGCCGCCGATGCCGCCGCCCACCACGGCTGCGAGAGGCGGCCGGTCACCGTCAGAGCCCCCCGGGACCCCGTGCACGGCCCTGCCCCGCACGGATCCCCTCAACAGACCCCCCCCTCATGTCCCCTGCCCCTCCAAGGTCCCCTCATGGCCCCCCCTGACCTTCAGGGTCTGTGTGGGGTGCCCCCATCGCACCTTCCTCACAGAACCGTTCAAAGGATCCCCCTCACACCCCCCTGCCCCTCACAGATCCCTCAGGGGTCCCCCCCAATTCAGATCCCTCAAGGGACATCCCCCCCATACTCCTGACCCACAGAGATCCCCTCGTGGGCCTCCCATCACAGATCCCCTCCAGATCCCCTCACACTTTCCTCACAGATCGCCTCAAAGGATCCCCCTCATACACCCTTAACCCTCACAGATCCCTGAAGGGACACTCCTCCCCCATACTCCCTGAACCACACAGATCCCCTCAAGGCCCCTAAAGGATCCTCCCCTGACACCTTTCTCACAGATCCCCTCAAAGGATCCTACTGGGACCCCCCGCCCCTCACACATTCCCTAATAGTCCCCCTCCCCTCCCCGCCAAATCCCTTCAAGGGACACGGGCCCACAGCCCCTGGGACCGGTCCCCGTAAGAGATCCCCGGTCAGCTTTCCCCCTCTCCCAAAGCGGCCCTCCCTGAGGGCCGACATGTCCCGAGTGTCCCCGGCGCACCGATCCTGGCGGGCCCATGTCGGAGGGCGCTGCGGGGCGGACAGAGCGCGGCGAGGAGCAGCAGGAGCGGGGGCAGGAGGCGGCGGAGGCCCGGCATGGCGGCGGGAAGGGCAGAGGGCGATGGGCGGGCCGGGAGCGCGGCCCTGGCGGGCTGCGGGAACATTAAGGACACGGAGGGCAGCTTTCCCCAGCCGCGCCGCTGGTGTAGTGGTATCATGCAAGATTCCCATTCTTGCGACCCGGGTTCGATTCCCGGGCGGCGCACTTCGCTTTTTAACGTCCCTTTGAATTTTTTTAATCTGAATTCTAAAGTTATTTTTTTAACTTCCTTTACTTTCAATTACTTTAGTTTAACTCCTTGATTTTGATTTTCCCGCCCCTGTAGAAGGCGTCACCTTTCTCGGTGCCCGCATGTATCTTTTCACCCTGCTTCTAATCCCTTTACTTTAAATCCCTTTAATTAATCCCTTACTTTTAATTATTTTATTTTTAACGCTTTCTTCTTAAATGCCTTTCGTTTAAACCCTTTTTTAAAAAGTCTTTATTTTTGGCTACCTTTTTAAAACTTTTTTGTTTTTATTCCTTCTCCCCAAGTCTCTGTTCCTGGTCCCCACACAAACCTTTTCACCCGACTTTTAAACCCTTCACTTTTGATTCTTTCATTTTTAAATCCTTATTTTTTAATTCCTTTAAGTAATAAATTTTAATTACTTTATTTTAGTCATCTTTATTTTAGTCCCTGTATTTTATAAACTTTATGTCCCCACCCTGGTGCTCCATTCCCAATGCCCACGTATCCCTTTTCACTGCGACTTTCAATTCTTTCATTTTTAATCCTGTAACTTTAAACTCCTTCGTTTTAAACGCCTCTATTTTAATTCCTTTAGCTCCTTTACTTTTAATTCCTTTACCTCCTTTACTTCTAATTCCTTTACTTTACTCCCTTTAGTTTTATTTCCCAGCCTTGCTGCCCCCATTCTTGGTGCCCGCATGTCCCTGACCTGTATATCCCTTTCCACGCCGGTTTTAACCCCTTTTAATTATTTTCTTTTAAATTCCTTAATTTTTTATTTTGTTCTTTTAACTCCTTTATTTTCACACCTTTCTTGTCATTTCCCCGCGCTGGTGCCCCCGTTCCCTGTGCCCGCCAGCACCTTTACACCTCGCTTTTAAGCGCTTTCCCCTCAACCCTTTTATTTTTAAGCCCTTTCATTTCAACCCCTTCATTCCTCGCCCTTTTATTTTCCTAAACGCCTTTATTTTAAATCAATTTTCCCCACTTCTACCGCCGTCCCCTCAGGGCCGCGCATGCGCGGTGGGGCCGCGCGTCCCCGCGCCGTTCCCGCGCTGTCCCCGCGCACGCGCGTTCCCGCCCCCGCCCCCCCGGCCCTCAGCCCGCCCGCCCGCCGCCATCTTGCGAGGAGCCGCCGCGGGACCGTCCGCCGGCGGGGCCGGCGCCGCTCGGGCTGCCCGGGCTGCCCAGGGCTCACGGGGCCGCCCCGGCGGGCGGGAAGAGCCGGGGCGGGCGGCGGCGGCGCCATGGAGGATGAAATGCCCAAGACCCTGTGAGTGGGGAGGGGGCGAGACCGCCTATTGTTCCCGGCTCCGCGGGGAGGGGCGGCCCGGGGTCGCCTCACGGACGGGCCCCTCAGAGCTCCGCCGGGGACCCCCAGCCGCCCGCAGTGCTGCGGGAGCGGCCCCCGCCCGGGCTGAGGGGTGGCCGGCCCCTCCGGCGGCGAGGGCAGCCCGGCTCCCGCGGTTTTCCTGCCCTTTCCCCGTTCCCAGGGCCGGGCACCGCCGGCCTACCCTACGCTCCGGGCGTTACCCTGGGCCTCCAGCTCACACCTGGAGGGACAGGGCTGTGTAGAAGCTGTGTGTCCCAGTACATCCCGACTCACATCAGGAGAGAAGAGGGGTCTGATGGTGTGTCCCCCTTCCCAGCCCGTCCCAGGTCACATCCGGAGGGAAAAGTGGTCTGGAAGGTGTATCCCCACTTCTCCTGGATAGAAGGGGTGTCTGTAAAGTGTGTGCCTCTCTCCCCAGCCCATCGCAGTCACATCTGAGGGAAGGGCAGTGGAAGGTCCCCCATCCCCGGTACATCCACGCTCACACCTGGAGGGAAGGGGTGTGTGCCCCCTCCCCGGTCCATCCCGGCCCATGGCAGGGGATAGAACTGGATGATCCGAGTCCCTCCCACCCCAAACCATTCCGTGCTGAGGATCCTGCCATTCTGCATGGACCGTGGAGGTTTTTGTGAGCAAAAGTGGCTGGATTTTGCCCTGGGGGTGTGGGGGGCAAACAGCTGGAGCCCCACTGCCCTGGCCAGCAGCCCCGACTGGGAGGTGCCCACAAATCCAGTGCTTGTCCCAGTGTTCAAAGCACTCTCTGAACCTGTTGCTTCCCAAGGAGTGAATTACAGAGCCACGTCAGGAGAGGTTTAGGTTGGATTTTAGCAGGTGTTGGTGCTGGGCACACCTGACTCCGTTTCACACAGCTCCTGTGCACACCCGGGCTGTGTTTCCCTCCTTTTCCCAGGCAGGTGTTGTTCCCTTGTTTGGATTGGGGAAATCAGGCTCCAGTCCTCCCATCCCACCTCTAGAAGCCTTGTTCTCCTGTGGCAGCAGGAAAGGCAGGAGGGAGAGAGGGGATCATTCCCAGGTGAGGGAATGTTGTGCCCTTGCACTGCTGCCCCTCCCCAGGGGTTGGGAAACGACTTGGCCGAGTGACCACAGGACAACAACAGCCTGACGTGCCTCAGCCCAGCTGTCCTGAGCACTCTCTGCTGCCCCAGTCCCCGTGTTTTCCCACATTTTGGGAGCTATTCCTGGCCTCTGCAAACACAGAGCTGTTGGTGTGTTTATTTGGGATGATGTTTTCCCCCCAATCCCAAGGGTCGTGCGGGGTCTGGAGGCCTCAGGGTGTCCCAGGTGATGCCTTGGGAAGGCTGAGCTGGAGCAGAGACTGGGCAGAGCTGGAGAATAAAGTAGAGATTTATTGAAAGGCCTTTAGGGGACACCTTGGGCAGGACAAGAGCCTGGCCAGGGCTGCACCCAAGGGGGACCCAAAATGGTCACAAAATGGATGACCGGTCACCAGATCTTACATTTTTATAGGTTTTGGTCCATTTGCACATTGGGGTTTAATTGTCCAGTTCCAGCTCCAGGCTGTGAGGTCCCATCCTTCTTGTCCCTCCCTCCAGCCCCCCTTGTTTGTGCTTTTGGGCTGAGAGTTGTCCTTGGTGTGCAGCAGGAAAAGGGTTTGTTTTGTGTCCCTGCTGTGTGCAGAGCTGAGTGACACTGACTGTGAGCTCAGAGCTGCCCCCCTGGGCACCACAGACACATGAAATACATGAGAGATAAAATTTCAGGCATCACGAGGAACCCACATCCCTGTCCTGGAGCATGTGCTGCTTGCTGGTAGCACAGACAGGGCATCATTGAGGCTGGAAAAGACCTCCAGGATCCCCAAGTGCTGCCTTAAAACACAGCTCAGGACTGAGCCACGTCCAGGGTGGGGTTTCTCTGACTCCCTCCCAGTGACTCTCTGGGGTCACACAGGGAAGTGTCACCAGTTGGGTGTCACAGGTCGGGTTTAGAAGGAGCAAGACAAATGCAGAAATTGCAGCTCAGGTGATCTTTAGGGGATGTTAAATCTATGCTCACCTTGGGGTTCCTGTAGGATTTCTGCTCCAGAAATTCCCCCGGGTGTGGATTTTGGGGCCCCCAAAGCCCTCTGTACCCTGTTTTTTCCTTCCCACACATTCCTGGAAGTAACTCCGTGTTTTTGCCTTTTCCACCTCACCCGTGTTAGTGAGAAGCAGTTGAAGGCAGAAAGTGCAGCTAAAGGTGACCTTTAAATGTTAAATCTTTAAATGTTTAGTGGGTGTTAAATCAGGGCTCACACAGAGATTTCTGTAGGATTTCTGCTCCAGAAATCCCCCCAGGTGTGGATTTTGGGGCTCCCAAGGCCCTCTGCACCCTGTCCTTTCCTTCCTCATCACATTCCAGTTGTTTTTCTGGAACAGCCTGCAGATGCTCTTGGAAATAACTCCTTGTTTTTGCCTTTTCCACCTCACCCTTCAGTGTGAGGGGGCGTGCAGAGCCCTGTGTTCCCTTAGGAGCTGTTTTTCCTCCTGTACATGAATTCCTGGAGAGGCAGCCCCTTCTCCCACGGGCAGTTCCCTTCCTTGAAAGCCACTTTTCAGCAGCAGGTGACAGATCTGCAGAGCAGTTGGGAGGTGACAGGGTCCTGTTGTTTGTGTTTTCCATGGAGGCACGTGGGGTACGTGTCCTAAATTAAATTAATTTGTGGTTTGAAGCACAAGCACTGGCAGCAGTTGGGTTTGGCTTCTCCAGATAAACTTGGGTAACACAGCCCTTCATCTGCAGAGTCATCAACCAACTCGCTGATTGGATTCTCATCCAGTTAGCAGGGAAGAGAGGGGTGGGAGAGGTGCAGGAGGAGCCAGGGCTGAGCTCTCCTGGTGTTGTACCTGGCAGGGTCACCTGGGTGCTGGTTACTGGTGTGAGTGGCCCAGGACAAGGTCCAGGGGTGCTGGATCCTGTCTGTGCAGCACAGACCTGCAGCAAAATTCCATGGAAAATTCAGGGAGAGGGGTCACAGCTCTGGGTGTTCCACACCTGCCTTGGCACACACAGATGTTCCTGCAGTGGATCCTTCAGGAATGCAGAAACTCGTGGGGCTGTTGGGAATCACTTCACTAAAACCTGCTAAAGCCAGTGCTGAGGTGTCTTGGTTTGGGAACATAACCCAAGACAGGAATATCTCAGGATATTCAGGAATATCTCAGGTCTACCTCAGGAAGAATATCGAAGGAATATCTCAGTCAAGAATGTCTCAGGAGGCACCAGTTTATTGGGATGAAATCCCATCAGTGCAGAGGTCAGAGGGGTGGACACCTTGTTTGGGAACCTTCCAGTCAGAAATTAATTAATTTATACCCAGAAGGTCACACAAGGCTCATCACTCTGGTCCTTCCATTGATTTGTTGCCCAAATAATTATAATATTTTTTAAAAAGGGAGTTAAAGAGAGGCCTTGCTAGTTCTGCTCTGGTTGCTGAGGTGGTGATGGGTCAAAGGTTGGACTTGATGATCTTGGAGGTCTTTTCCAACCTTTCTGATCCCACTTTCAGTTGGTCTTGCTGGAGGGAGAATGTCCTGATGTTAATTACCTTAATGAAGTGCTCCAATCTAAAAATCCCTCCTTTTTTTAAGGTTTTAAGGAAACTTGTCAGAAGTGTAGGAATCACTCACTTGAGTGAGACAATGCCTCTAAAGGGTTTTTAAAACCCAATCCTGTCTCCTACCTGAAACAGTTGCCTAAATAATTAACACAGAGCTGCTGTATGAGCCATCCCTGACAAAAGCTCTGTCTCCTTCCCACATGTTTTTATTTTTAAGCTATTAATTATTTATTTTTTTTAAACTATTTTTTAAGTTTTCAGGAAAATTCTCAGAAGTGCAGGAATCACTCAGAGTGTGACAAAGCCTGTAAAGGGTTTTTAAAACCCAGTCCTGCCTAAGACAGTTGTCCAAATGATGAACATAGAGCTCCTGTATGGGCCATTCCTGACAGAAAATTCCCACATTCCCTGTGTAACCAAACCTTGGAGCGCATCCCTCTGGCAGCAGCAGGAGTGTGAGCAGAGCTTGGGTTTGCTCCTGGCTGTTTCCTGCAGCCCCTTTGCCCCTCTGGCAGCAGCTGGGGGGCACCAGGGTGCACCGGGGCAGTTTCTGTGGTGGGATTTGGCCAGGATTTTTAAGGGTTTTTTAACATTTTAAGGAAATTTGTTAGAAGTGCAGGAATTGCTCACTCAGAGCCAGACAATGCCTGTAAAGGTCTGTCTGCTAATTTTAAAACCCAATCCTGCCTATAACAGTTGTCCAAATGATAAACACAGAGCTCCTGTATGAGCCATTCCTGACAAAGCTCTGTCTCCTTCCCACATAACCAAACCTCAGAGCGCATCCCTTCGGCAACACCAGGAGTGTGAGCAGAGCTTGGATTTGCCCCTGGCTGTTTCCTGCAGCCCCTTTGCCCCCCTGGCAGCACTGGGGGGCACCAGGGTGGTTTCAGGGCTGGGATCTGGCCAGGATTCCCGTGGCGGAGGTTGCCCATGGAACGTTCCTCTGTGGGAAGCTGCGGCCGCACCTCGAGGGCTGAGGTTTCTCACTGGGCTTTTTATAAAAATCCCATGACTTGGGCTCAGCAACAACAACAACAGGCACCTGTGGGTCACGGATGGGCTTGGTGGGCAAGGAAGCCAAAATCCCAGGTGGGAGTGGGGATTTGGGATGCGTTTGTGCTTGGGGAGGCTGATCCTTGCCCAAATTGGGAATGTGTGAGCTCCAGCACGTTGGCCCTCAGGTATTCCAGGCACATCTGGTGCTTCCAAAACCTGAGGCCTTTGGAAGGAACAGACCAAATGTTGTGTAAAATGTGGACAAACAGCAGCCTGAGCCTGCTGGGGCAGCTGGGAGGTGGTGCTGGGGCAGGGATGGTAGTGTAGGGATATGGGAATTGGAATTTCTGGACTGGGAAATCATAATAGGGGTATGGGAACTGGAGTCTGGACTGGGAAGCTGGTATGGGATATGGGAATTGGAGTCTGTACTGGGAAACCAGTATGGGATATGGGAACTGCAGTCTGTACTGGGAAGTCAGTTTGAAAGGTCAGGTTCATAGAGTTATGGAATCCTGGAATGGTTTGGGTGGGAAGGGACATTAAACCCACCCAGTGCCACCCCATGCCATGGGCAGGGACACCTCTCACTGTCCCAGGGTGCTCCAAGCCCTGTCCAGCCTGGCCTTGGGCACTGCCAGGGATCCAGGGGCAGATAGAGCTCCTCTGGGAATTCCATCCCACCCTCATTCCATCCCATATCCCATCTCACCCAGCCCTGAGGCAGTGGGAAGCCATTCCCCCTCTCCTATCACATCATCCCTGGTCCCAGAGCGGTTTCCATGTTCCCGTGTGTCCAACATCCGTGTCTGTGCCTGTGTTTGACCCTCAGGTACGTGGGGAACCTCTCCAGGGACGTGACCGAGGCTCTGATCCTCCAGCTGTTCAGCCAGATCGGACCCTGCAAGAACTGCAAGATGATCATGGATGTAAGAGCCTGAATCCTCTGCTTTCCCTCTTCCTCAGAGCTGCTGGCTCCAGGCTGTGCCCGTGGCTCTGGGAATTCCTCTGGAAACAGGGCACAGCCACTTTAAATAAATCTGGAGACACACTCAAATGTTTTTGGCATCGTTTCTGCACGTGCCTGGTGGTGAATTTAAGGATAGATGGACATGGAGAGGGACGATGAGCTCATTAAATCATGGGAGGATTACAAATGAGGTTTTAAAAACTCTTTTTCATAATTTTACCTTTCTAAAGCAGAACTGAAAGCTGTGGGAGCATTGTTAGTCCCTGTAGAGTCAGAAAACCTGTCCACGTGGGGCTGCTGAGAGGGACAATGAACTCATTAAATCATGGGAGGATAGCAAACGAAGTTTTTAAACCTCTTTACCATAATTTTGCCTCTCTAAAGCAGAATTGAAAGCTCTAGGAACTAGTCCCTGTAGAAAACTGCCCCTGTAGAAAGCCTACAGCTGGTCCCTGTAGAAAACCTGTCCACATGGGGCTGCTGAGAGGGACAATGAGTTCACTGAATCATGGGAGGATTGCAAATGAAGTTTTAAAAACGCTTTACCATAATTTTACCTTTCTAAAGTGGAATTGAAATCTCTGGGAGTGTTGTTAGTCCCTGTAGAGTCAGAAAACCTGTCTGTTGAGGTGTCAGCAGTCAGAGCCTGAGCAGAGCAGGCAGAGTCAGGGTTTGTACCCTTAATCCTGGTTTATATCCCTAATCCCAGGTTTGTACCCTGTCATTGTAGGACACGAAATAAAGATGAGAGACTCCAAATATTTCAGAAGGCAAAGAGCACAGAAAAAAGGCTTTATTGTCTAATTCTCACCACCTTTTATAAGGTGTTCCCATCCAGACTGACCATGGTTGGGGAATAGGAACGACACCTCTCTAATGCCATTGGTTAAACCAGAGAAACAGCAAAACACCACCTGGAGAAAGATTGTTCTGGGAAAGGAGAGTTGTTTGCTAAGATTGTTTTGAGAAAAGAGAGTTGTTTGCCAAGATTGTTTTGAGGAGAAGCTTTTTTGAGGAATTTTTCCTTGGGAAAAAATTAACAGCTGCTAGCAGGCTGACATCATTCAGACCCAGAAATATCAGGCCCGCAGTACCCCTAATCCTGGGTTTTTGTCCCTAATCCTGGGTCTGTGTCCCTAGTCCCGGGTATGTGTCCCTAATCCCAGGTTTGTGTCCCTAATGTCGGGTTTGTGTCTCTAACCCTGGGTCTGTGTCTCTAATCCTGGGTTTGCATCCCTAATCCCAGGTTTGTGTCCCTAACCCTGGGTTTCTATCTCTAACCCCGGGCGTCTATCCCTAACCCCGGGTTTCCGTCCCTAACCCCGGGTTTCCGTCCCTAACCCCGGGTTTCCATCCCTAACCCTGGGTTTCCGTCCCTAACCCCGGGTTTCCGTCCCTAACCCCGAGTTTCCATCCCTAACCCTGGGTTTCCATCCCTAACCCCGGGTTTCCATCTCTAACCCCGGGTTTCCGTCCCTAACCCCGGGTTTCCATCCCTAACCCTGGGTTTCCGTCCCTAACCCCGGGTTTCCGTCCCTAACCCCGGGTTTCCATCCCTAACCCTGGGTTTCCATCCCTAACCCCGGGTTTCCATCTCTAACCCTGGGTTTCCGTCCCTAACCCCGGGTTTCCGTCCCTAACCCCGGGTTTCCATCCCTAACCCTGGGTTTCCATCCCTAACCCCGGGTTTCCATCTCTAACCCCGGGTTTCCGTCCCTAACCCCGGGTTTCCATCCCTAACCCTGGGTTTCCATCCCTAACCCCGGGTTTCCATCCCTAACCCCGGGATTCCGTCCCTAACCCCGGGTTTCCATCCCTAACCCCGGGCTGTTCCCTGTCTCAGACAGCTGGCAATGATCCCTACTGCTTTGTGGAGTTCTACGAGCACCGGCACGCGGCCGCGGCCCTGGCGGCCATGAACGGCAGGAAGATAATGGGTAAGGTAAGCTGCTGTGCTCCGGGGTGAGTCTGGGGGGAAAACAGCCTGGGCCAGGGGAAATCCTGCTGGGGGAGGAGGGGATGTGCTGCAGGTGTCAGACTCCTCCTTTGGGGTGGAGATCGTAGACGGACACGACTCAGAAGAGGAGTTCAGACTGTGGGGAGAAGTTCAGGGTGTTGGGAGAAGGAGTTCAGTGTGTTGGGAGAAGGAGTTCAGGGTACTGGAAGAAGTTCAGGGTATTGGGAGAAGTTCAGAGTGTTGGGAGAAGGATTTCGGAGTTTTGGGAGTTCAGTGTTGGGAGAAGTTCAGTGTTGGGAGGAATTCAGGGTGTTGGTAGACGTACAGAATGCTGGGAGGAGTTCACATTTTGGGAGGAGTTCAGAGTGTTGGGAGAAGGAGTTCAGGGTGTTGGGAGGAGTTGAGGGTGATGGGAGAAGTTCAGAGTGTTGGGAGGAATTCAGATTTTGGGAGAAGGAGTTCAGAGTGTTGGGAGAAAGAGTTCAGGGTGTTGGGAGAAGTTCAGGCTGTTGAGAGGAGAAGTTCATAGTGTTGAGAGAAGTTCAGGGTGTTGGGAAGAGGAGTTCAGAGTGTTGGGAGTTCAGGGAGTTGAGAGAAGGAGTTCGGAGTCTTGGGAAGTGAAGTTCAGGGTATTGAGAGAAGTTCAGAATATTGGGAGAAGATCAGGGTGTTGGGAGGAGGAGTTTCAGAGCACTGGGAGGTGTTCAGAGTGTTGGGAGGAGAAGTTTAGAATTTGGGGAGGAACTTGGAGCTGAGGATGTAGAACTGGGAGAAAAGTCACAGAATTCCAGAGTGGTTGAGGTTGGCAGCCCCTCTGGAGCTGATCCTGTGCCCAAGTTCATTCAGGGCAGGGTGCACAGGGTTGTGTCCAGACAGGGGTTTGATGTCTGCTGAGGAGTTATCACAGCCTGTTCCAGGCCTCAAAGGAAAGTTTGCCTTCTTATTTTCCCTCATATTTTCCTTGTTTTTCCCCATATTCAGGTGGAACTTCCCATGTTTCAGTCCATGCCCATTGCCCCTTACCCTGTCACAGGGTGCTACTGATCAGCCTGTCCCCATCCTGTTCACAGTCACCCCTGAGACATTTGGAAGCCATTCCCTGTGTCCTGTCCCTCCATCCCCTGTCCCCAGTCCCTCTCCAGCTCTCCTGGAGCCCCTTTAGGCCTTGGAAGGGGCTCTGAGCTCTCCCTGGATCCTTCTCTTTTCCCCCTAGAGCAGGGGAGCTCTAGCCCTGTTAATTTAATTACAAACCTCCCTAGAAGAATGTCTTCAATTTGAGTTTCAACCCCAGCCTTGCACATGGGGTGCCCTGTAGGGTCAGACTGGAGCACTGGAGCTGTCTGAGCTTTTTGGGATTTGCCAGATCTGATGTGTGATTCCTGTTTGCAGGAGGTCAAAGTGAACTGGGCCACCACCCCCAGCAGCCAGAAGAAAGACACCAGCAGTAAGTGTCACCTGTGCCCCGAGCTGGGCAAGTTCTGGAACAGAAATGCACCACACAGGGCTCTGTGGGAAGGGGTTTGATTGGAACCCTAATTATTTATTGTGATTGTGTTAATTAAACTTCAGGGCAAATCTGATCTTTGCCATCACACAGCGTTCACAAGGTAATTGTGTTAAACATCAAATTGTGGCTCTCCAGTGTGTCCCCTGTTGGGGGTTTTTTGTTTGTTTTCCATTGAATTTTTATAGAAGTACTTCCCTTCCATTTCCCTCTAGCATCAGGAAGGGATTTGGTGCAAATCTGTGGTTGTTGAGAATTAAAACCCCGGGCAGTTGTGAATTAAAACCCAAACCTGGGCAGTTGTGAATTAAAACCCAAACCTGGACAGTTGTGAAATAAAACCCAAACCTGGGCAGTTGTGAATTAAAACCCAAACCTGGGCAGTTGTGAAATAAAACCCAAACCTGGGCAGTTGTGAATTAAAACCCAAACCTGGGCAGTTGTGAATTAAAACCCAAACCTGGGCAGTTGTGAATTAAAACCCAAACCTGGGCAGTTGTGAATTAAAACCCAAACCTGGGCAGCTGTGAATTAAAACCCAAACCTGGGCAGTTGTGAATTAAAACCCAAACCTGGGCAGCTGTGAATTAAAACCCCAAATGCCTCATTCTGTATTTTTGATGCACATTGAGCATCTCCCTCAAGGAGCATCCAGGCTCCTTCCAGAAGAGGTTCCATCACTCCCAGCAATTTCTGTGGAGAAATTCTTGGAATTTCAGGCTGGTGGGGCTAAACCCCATCAAGTGCCTGAGAGAGTTTGGTGCCTGCAGTGGCACGGCTCAGTCTGTGTCACACACTGTTGGACTGAGGGGGAAAACTCATCAAATTCAGGCTGTTTGTGCCTGTTTCTCATCAGGAAGGGATCCCCTTTCCATCCTGAACCTTCAGTCTGAACGTTCAGAACCTCCCCTGTGGCTGCCCCATCGCTGGCAGTGTCCCAGGTCGGGCTGGAGCACCCTGGGATGGTGGCACTGGATGGGTTAAATCCCTTCCCACCCAAACCATTCCAGGATTCCACAGCACAGCCTAGTGCTGGCACAGGGAGAGAGGGATTGTCCTGGACACTGGGCACATGAGGTGTAAATAGTGTCAGATCTGTGTAGTAAATTCTGGCAGGCCTTAAAAGCAGGATTTTAAAAAGCAGAATTTCAAAATCCAAGATACAAACGTGTGTCCTTCAAATCACTGCCTTGTGGCACTGCCAGGCACAGGGTCTGTCAGGAGCAACAGGAATTCTGTTCCACAGCCAACTCTGCTCTTCCTGTAGCATCCAAAATGGGATTTTGTGGTATTTAATAAAGTCTCTTTTTTTGCTTTTTAATAATGTATTTTGAACAAAGTTGGAGTTTTAATAAAAGTTTTTTTAAGATGAGTTTTTTCTCTCTGCTCTGCTCAGAGGGTGTCTTCAGCCACTAAATCCTCCTTTCTCTTTTCCCCAAAGATCATTTCCACGTCTTTGTTGGAGACCTCAGCCCTGAGATCACAACTGAGGACATCAAAGCAGCCTTTGCTCCCTTTGGAAGGATCTCGTAAGTCCTTTTGCAGGTGTCTCTCCTGAGTGGAGGCAGCTCTGTGTGGATGAGTACCTGACACTGTGCAGGGTCCACACTCCTGCTCACACTGCCCCATCCTGTTCTGCTTTCTGGAAAATCCAGATCCTGCACCTGGGCTGTGCATTTCCCTGCCCCAAATCCCTTTTTGGTGCATTTTTGGTGCCGCCCACCCTTATCCAACTTTTTTTTTTGTGGAGTGAATTCTCAATTCCCTCAAAATGAGCCTTTTTGGGGCAGTGGGGCCGCAGCACCTTGTCCTGAGGCCCCACACATTGGTCCCAACCCTTTGTGCTTTTAGGGACGCTCGGGTGGTCAAGGACATGGCCACGGGCAAGTCCAAAGGCTACGGCTTCGTCTCCTTCTTCAATAAATGGGTAAGAGCCCTTGGTTTCCTTCTCAAAAAATGGGTAAAATCCCTTCATTTCCCTCTTAATGAATAGGTAAAATCCATTAATTTCCTCCCTCAAAAAAATGGGTAAAATCCCCTCATTTCCTCCCTCAAAAAATGGGTAAGATCCCTTTATTTCTCTCTTCAATAAATGGCTAGGGTCCCTTTATTTCCATCTTCAAAAAATGGGAAATCTTCCTTTATTTCTTCTCCAATAAGTGGGAAAGATCCCTCATTCAGTAAATGGGTGGGATGCCTTCATTTCCTTCTTTAATAAATGGCAAAGATCTGTGTTTCTTTCTTCAGTAAGTGGATTAGATCCCTTCATTTCCCTCTCCAGTAAATGGGGAGATCCCTTCATTTTCCTCTCCGATAAATAGGAAGATCTCTTCATTTCCTTCTTTAATAAATGGGTAGGATCTTCAGTAAATGGATTAAATCCCTTCATTTCCCTCTCCAATAAACAGTCTGGATTTTCCCCAGCTGATTTTCACTTCAGTTTTCCTGACTGTAACAGTGTTTATAAACATCTCTATCTTTATAAATCCACAGAAATCCCAGAAGGATTTGGGTTGGAAGGGACCTTAAACCCCATCCAGCACCACCCTGCCATGGGCAGGGACCCCTCCCACTGTCCCAGGGTGCTCCAAGCCCTGTCCAGCCTGGCCTGGGATATTCCCAGGGTCACTCAGGAGGGCAGTGGGGTCACTCCTGTGTCCCAAATGAAGGGGTGCCAGTCTGGGACATTCGCCCAGTCACTCAGAAGGACAGCAGGGTCACCCCGTGGCTCTATCCCACAGGAAGGGCTGCCAGCAGGGGGGACATTCCCAGGGGGATCCAGGGTCACTCAGGAGGGCAGCAGGGTCACGCCTGTGTCCCAAATGAAGGGGTGCCAGGCTGGGTCGCTCAGAAGGGCAGCAGGGTCACCCCATGGCTGTGTCCCCAGGAGGGGGTGCCAGCAGTGGGGATATCCCCAGGGGGATCCAGGGTCACCCCATGGCTGTGTCCCCAGGAGGGGGTGGCAGCAGTGGGGTCAGTGGGGTTTTTCTGTGCCTGTCTCCCTGCAGGACGCTGAGAACGCCATCCAGCAGATGGGGGGGCAGTGGCTCGGGGGGCGGCAGATCCGGACCAACTGGGCCACCAGGAAACCTCCGGCTCCCAAGAGCACCTATGAGAGTAGGTGCCCACCCACCCCACCCCTGCCTTGGGCTGGGACACCTTCCCCTGTCCCAGGGTGCTCCAAGCCCCATCCAGCCTGGCCTGGGACACTGCCAGAGATGGAGCAGCCACAGCTCCTCTGAGAATTCCAGCCCAGCCCCTCCCCACCCTCATTCCTGCCCCATATCCCACCCCAGTCTCCCCTTTCCCAGTGGGAAGCCATTCCCTGTGTCGTGTCCCTCCATCCCTTGTCCCCAGTCCCTCTCCAGCTCTCCTGGAGCCCCTTTAACCCCTGGAAGGAGCTCTGAGGTGTCCCTGTAAAGATTTACAGGTTGTTCCCACCATCCTGTTCCAGTCAGGACTAAAATTTCCCCACAATTCCCATCCCCACCCCTTAAAAAAAAAATGAAATCCCCTCCAATCTCTTCCAGCAAACACCAAACAACTGTCCTACGACGAGGTGGTCACTCAGTCCAGCCCCAGCAACTGCACCGTGTACTGCGGGGGAGTCACCTCGGGCCTCACAGGTAACGTGTGACCCCACCCTCTGCCAGCTGTCCCCGTGTCACCCACAGGTGCCTCACGCTGCCCTCTCTCTGTCCTTCCTGCTCCAGAGCAGCTGATGCGCCAGACCTTCTCCCCCTTCGGGCAGATCATGGAGATCCGAGTGTTCCCGGATAAGGGTTACTCCTTCATCAGGTGGGAATGGCCTCAGGGGGGCTGTAAGGGGGGTTTTGTGGTCTCGGGTTTTCTTCAGGGGGGTCCTGGCTCTAATAGCTCTCTCTAAATGGGAGAGATCTCTTCATTTCCTCTTTCAATAAATGGGTGAGTAAGGTCCCTTCATTTCCATCATTAAAAAATGGTAGGATGTTAGATTCCTTCAATAATTGGGAAATATTCCTTTATTTCATTCTCCGCTAAATGGGAAAGATCCCTTCATTCAGTAAATGGGTGGGATCCTTTCATTTTCTTCTTTTATAAATGGGAAAGATCTATGTTTCTTTCTTCAGTAAATGGGTTAGGTCCCTGTCCTCCTCACTCAGGGCACCATTAAAATGTGGGGTTTTAAATTTTGTTTTCTGTTAGAGGCAGAATTAAATGCTCAAGAGATGGATTTCATGTTCAGACTCAAATGTTTATTGATTCTTACCTATGTTACAGTCTCACAAGTTGTGAGTTCTGTCTAACAAAGTGAAAAATGGCTCTGTCTAACTATTTCCAAGGTCTTTTAAGCACAAACTTATGTCCAATTATGAAATGACACCTAAATTATTTTTACTTTTAACCCAATAACACTCATGGCCTGCATTGTGGATTTTTCTATCCAATTACAAAAAAATCCACCCAGACCCATGAAGAAGGTGAAAAAGAGGAATTCAACCTCTGCCCTAAATCCTCCATTTTGCTTTATATATATTCTAAATTTACATATAATGATATAATCTTTAACAATAATATATAATAATATATTTAGTAATGTATATAATAAAATATATTATTAAAATATAATGGAAAATATAATTTTTATATATATATAATATAATTCTAATATATGTAATATAATTCTAAATTTATATATATTCTAAACCCCTAAACTCTGAGTTTTGCACCCTGTGCTATCACACACTTCTATCCAAACCCCACACCCACAATCCCAGGGCTGTCACTCAATTTTGGAAGCCTTTTCCACGGCCTCAGGTCAATGCAGGGTTTGCTGGGGGTCAGAGCCTGTAGGCGCAGAAAATCCGAAATTCTCAATGCCCAGGGTTCCAACAGGGATGTTCCCAGGTTAGAGGGATTTTATTTCCTCTGGTTTGAGAAGGGATATTATGGCTGGAGCAAGTGGGAAAAATCCCAAAAACCACTTGGAACAGGGTCATTTGTCATCCATCAGCACAGAGGAGTCACTGAATCCTCCCAGGTCAGAGAGATTAGAGGGTTTCTGCTCCCTGTGCTCTGAGGAGGGATTGTGGCCATAACAAGTGGGAAAAATCCCAGAAATCACTTGGAACAGGGTTCTTTGTCATTGAGGACTCCAGTCAGCACAGAGAAATCACTGAACCCTCCCAGGTTAGAAAATTTCTGCTCTGAGGAGGGATTATGGTCATTAAAAAAAGTGGGAAAAATCCCTCAAAACACTTGGAACAGGGCCCTTTGTCATATAGGGAAATTCCTTCATTTCCTTCTCCTGTAAATAGGGACATCCCTTCATTTCCATGCAATGAATGGGGGCTTCCATTTTTCCCATTTAGTAAAAAGAATTAGTTAAAAAATTAATAAAAATCGAGAAATGTAATTTTTAAAATCCAATAGTAATTTGAAAATAATAAAGTAAAAATCCAGGAGTAAATTGACTAATCTTTCCCATTTAATAAAAAAATCAGTAAAAAATCAATTAAAAATAGTAAAAGAAACCAATAAATTGACTAATCTTTCCCATTTAGTAAAAAATAAGTAAAAAGTCATTTAAATCATTTTAAAAATAGTAAAAAAATCAATACATTGATGAATCTATTTCATTTTGTGAAAAATCAGTAAAAAAGTCAATTAAAAAATGAAAAAAACTAGGAAAATTCAATATATTCACTAATCTTTCAGATTTAGTGAAAATTAGAAAAGAATCAATTTAAAAATGAAAGAAATTAGGAAAAAATCAATACATTGACTAATCTTTCCCATTTGGCAAAAATTTGTAAGAAATCAATTAAAAATAAAAAAAATAGGAAAAAATCAGTACATTGACTGACCTTAAACATTTAGTAAAAAGTCAGTAAAAAATCAATTCAAAATGAATAAAATTAGAAAAAAATAATACATTGACTAATCTTAAACATTTAGTAAAAAAACCCTTAAAAATCAATTTAAAAATTTTAAATAGTAAAAAAATTAATGACTTGACTAACCTTTCCCATTTAGTAAGAAAATCAATGAAAAAAAATTAAAACCGAAAAAATATTAGTAAGAAATTCAGTAAATCAACTGATCTCCTTACTAAATTCCCCAATTTATTTAGGAAGAATCAGAGCGTGGAGTCATTCCCAAAACATATCCCAACAAATATTCCCAATTTCATCCCGGCAGGTTCAATTCCCACGAGAGCGCTGCCCACGCCATCGTCTCCGTCAACGGCACCACCATCGAGGGCCACGTGGTCAAGTGTTACTGGGGCAAGGAGACTCCAGACATGGTCAGCCCTGTCCAGCAGGTCAGGCACCTCCTGCTGCTGATCGCTAATCACCTGTTAATTGGCTGGGAGTGGGAGTGGGAGTGGGAGTGGGAGGGATGGATGGATGGATGGAGGGATGGATGGATGGATGGATGGATGGATGGATGGATGATGGATGGAGGGATGGATGATGGATGGATGGAGGGATGGATGGATGGATGATGGATGGATGGATGGATGGATGGATGGATGATGGAGGGATGGATGGATGGATGGATGGATGGATGGATGGATGATGGATGGATAGATGGATGGAGGGATGGATGGATGGAGGGAGGGAGGGAGGGATGGATGATGGAGGGATGGATGGATGGAGGGATGGATGGATGGAGGGAGGGAGGGAGGGATGGATGATGGAGGGATGGATGGATGAATGGAGGGATGGATGGATGGAGGGATGGATGGATGGATGGATGGATGGATGGATGGATGGATGGATGGATGATGGATGGATGGAGGGATGGATGGATGGATGGATGGATGATGGAGGGATGGAGGGATGGATGGATGGATGGATGGATGGATGAATGGAGGGAGGGATGGAGGGATGGATGGATGGATGGATGGATGGATGGATGGATGGATGGATGGATGGATGGATGATGGAGGGATGGATGGATGGATGGATGGATGGATGGATGATGGATGGATGGAGGGATGGATGGATGGATGGATGGATGGATGGATGGATGGATGATGGATGGATGGAGGGATGGATGGATGGATGGATGGATGGATGGATGGATGAATGGAGGGAGGGATGGAGGGATGGATGGATGGATGGATGGATGGATGGATGGATGGATGATGGATGGATGGAGGGATGGATGGATGGAGGGAGGGATGGAGGGATGGATGGATGGATGGATGGATGGATGGATGGATGGATGGATGGATGGAGGGATGATGGTTTGATGGGATATTGGGAAAGGATAGATGTGATATTGGATAGAGTCTGATGGGATACTGGAAAGGGTCTGTTGGGGTATTGGGAAGGGTCTGATGGGATACTGGGAAGTGTTTGATGGGATATTGGGAAGGGTTTGGTGGGATACTGGGAACAGTTAGATGGGATATTAGGAAGGGTCTGACAGAATTCCTACCAGAGCTCTACCCTAGGATCCTCCATGGCCGGCTCAGTCCAGCCATATCCTCCCAGGGGGGTGAGAATTCCCGAATTCCCCAATCCCTGAGCGTGCCCCGTGTGTCCCCAGGGCCAGCTGAGTTACCCCCCGGCCTACGGGCAGTGGGGGCAGTGGTACGGCGGGGCCCAGCTGGGCCAGTACGTGCCCAACGGGTGGCAGGTGCCCACCTACGGCGTCTACGGCCAGGCCTGGAACCAGCAGGGCTTCGGGTGAGTCCCCGCGGGGTTAGCCCTGTTTCTATCCCCTTTGGGAAGTGATTTTTGCACCTCAGAGCTGCAGTGGGTTGGGGACATCCTGACCGGGCTTTGGGTGAGTCCTCAGGACTTTTATTCCAAATTTTATCCCCTTTGGGAAGTGATTTTTGCACCTTACAGCTGCAACGGGGTGGGGACACCCCAGCAGGGGTTTGGGTGAATCCTGAGTGGTTTTATCCCGATTTTTATTCCCTTTGGGAAGTAATTTTTGCACCTCAGAGCTGCAGTGGGTTGGGGACATCCCAGCAGGGCTTTGGGTGAGCTCTGAGTGTTTTTATCCCAGATTTTACTCACTTTGAGAAATGATTTTTGCACCTGGGAACTGCACCGAGGTGCAGACATCCCAATGGGAGTTTGAATGAATCCAGTGTGTTTTTGTCCCAGATTTCTCTCTTTTGGGAAGCAGTTTTTGCACCTCAGAGATGCAGCCAGGATGAGGACATCCCAATGGGGGTTTGAGTGAATCCAGAGAGTTTTTATTCCAAACTTGATCCCCTTTGGGAAGTGATTTTTGCTCCTTAGAGATGCACCGAGGTGCATCCCAGAAGGGGTTTGGTGAATCCAGAGCATTTTTATCTCAATTTTCTCCCTTTTGGGAATTGTTTTTTGCACCTCAGAGCCGCAACAGGGTGGGGACATCCCCTGCAGGGGTTTGAGTTCAGAGCACTTTTGTCCCAAATTTTCTCCCTTTTGAGAATCGATTTTTGCACCTCAGAGCCGCAGCAGGGCAAGGCCACCCCAAAGGGCAACAACACCCCCTCAAACCCCCTCAAACCCCTTCCCTAACAAACTAGGCACGATTTCCCAACCCCTAAAGGCCTTTTCTCCCCCCCACAGGCAGAGCCAGTCGTCGGCGCCGTGGATGGGCCCGGGTTACGGCGTGCAGGCGGCGCAGGGGCAGAACGGCGCCGTGGTGCCGCCCCAGCCCGGCTTCCGCGTGGGCTTCGAGACCCCCTGAGCCCCCCCGCACCACCAATCATGGAGAGACCCCCCCCAGCCTTCAGATTTAACAAAAATCCCTCCCTTTTTCACCCCAAAAAGCCCAAATGCTGGATCGCCTCCACCGCCGCCGTCGTCGCCTTTCGGGTTGTTTTTTTTTTTGTCTCCTCGTTGTTTTTTATTATTATTATTTTTTGGATGTGTTTTTTTTGGAAACACAAAAAATTTTGCAGGGACTTCACTGCCTTAGCTGAGAAATCGGGGCAGGAATTGCACAAAGTCATCCTTGGGGGGGGGTTAGTTTTTTTAATTTTTTTTTTTTCTGGGGGTCTTTTTTCCTCTCAGAAAAAGCAGAAACAGCTGGGGAAAAAAACCACCCCAAAAAGAAGCCAAAAGTGTGGGAATCCTGGAGCTGCCTTCAGCCTCACACCCTCTGTTTTTAAAAGGAGCCTCTTGGAGCATCCCTCCAACGGGGGGAGGTTTTTTTTGGAAGATAAATCCTTCGTTTACATCATTTTTTCGTGGATCTCAGTGTGTTTTTCAGGGTCGGGTTTTTTGCCTTAGGCTGGGGAAAAATAAAAACCACAAAAATAATTTTTTTAAGAAAAAGGGACTTGAAAGTGCCCAGCTCTCCCCGCGTGAGCCAAGATTCCCACCCTGGGACAGCAAAATTCCTGTTGCTAAAACGTGACAGATCCCTCCGGGGGTTGGTTGTTTGTTTGTTTTTTTAATTTTTTTACTGATTTCTACAGTTTCCTGTACTGATTCTGTAAAATATTAAGAGCAAATTGAAGAATTTTTGCACAACCGTCGGCCACTTTTGTACGTTTTCCTTATTTAAAGGTAGGACACGGAGTCTTTTGATGTGATTTATGCCTCAGATCTTCCCCTTTTTTTGTCCTTATTTTTTTGTGGATATGAGATATCTCTTGGAATATAAGGTTTTTAATCCGTTGTGTAAAATTCCCTCAGTAGCCCAGGTGTGTTTCACAAGGGAGTGAAGGTGAGAAGAGCTCCCAAACTTGATCTGTCAGAGGCCAAAAAACGCCCTTTTCTATCCTACCTCTCGCCCAGCCTTTAAAAAAAAAACACACAAAAAAACTCACAAAAATGGAAAAAAATACGAAAAACTTTTTTTTAAGAAAAAAAAGGGAAAAATGAAAAAACTGAGCTGTTTGTGTGCTGTGTTTTGTCATGTGGTGGCACAGGTGGTGGTAGTGCGTTGGGTTTGAGAAGGGCGGGTGGAGCTGGTGGGATTTGGTGGGGGAAAGAGCGGAATTCGGAGGAGAAAAGCAAAATTTGGGGGGAAAGGGAGAAATTGGGGAATTTTCGTCACGGGGGCTGATGGGAGTTGTAGTCAAAGTGTTAGAGGGGGGTCCTGGTGTCTCCTTGGACTACAACTCCCATCAGCCCTCGCGGCGCAGCACGTGCTGCTAACGGGCCAATAGGAGCGCGCCGGTGGCGGAAGTGGAGCCCCCCTCACGGCGCTCCCGGCGGCGGTAACGGAGCCCAGGTACCGGGGCGGGCCCGGCGGCGGAGGTGACGTCACGGTCCGCGAGGGATGCTGGGAAATCCCGGGAGACGCCGGTGAGGGGCGGGGGCGAGACCCCCGGGCCTGGCCGTGAGGGGAGAAACCCCCGGGGCCCGGCCGTGAGGGGAGCCGGGGCCTGACCGTGAGGGGCGAGACCCCCGGGCCTAGGCCGGGCCCTGAGGGGGACATGGGGACCGGGAGAGGGACCAGGACGGGGCTTGGTGGGGCTCAGGCTCGTGGGGACCCCAGGGGGACAGGAGAGTGACACCAGGTGAGGGTCGGGCTGTGCTCCCAGGGAACAAGTGGCAGAACGGCAGGGAACGGGCTCAGGATGTGCCGGGGGTTTAGGCTGGATTTGGGGAAATTCCTTTATGGAAAAATTGTCCTGCCAGGGCAGTGGCAGAGTCCCCATCCCCGGGGGGTTTATCGGTGGATGTGGCACTTGAGGACATGGTCAGTGGTGGCCCTAGCCGTGCTGGACCCGGTGATCCTGAAGCTCCTGTCCCCCCAAAATGTCCCCAAGTGCTGGACAGGCACTGGCAGGGTGGCACAGACAGACAGTGGCCGTTGGGGTGGCACAGGGACTATCAGGGCTGTCAGGGTGGCACAGGGACACAGGGTGGCAGAGGGACTGGCAGGGTGACACACGGTTAAGGCAGGATGACTTAGGGAGGCGCAGGAATTGGCAGGTTGACATCAGGATTATCAGGGTGTCACAGGGACTTTCAGGGTGACATCAGGACAAGGAGGTGTGGCCCTTGGAGTGGCGCAGGGACTCCCAGGGTGGGCATTGGGGTGTCACAGTCTGTCAGGGCGACACAGGGACTCTCAGGGTGAGCACTGGGGTGACACAGGACCCAGATGGGGTGGCACTGAGGCTCTCAGGGTGACCACTGCGTGACACAACCTGTCAGGGTGACACAAGGCCTGTCAGGATGACCGCTGGGGTGGCACAAGGACTCTCAGAGTGAGCACCAGGGTGACACAGGAGCCAGATGGGGTGACAGAGACTCTCAGGGTGACCGCCGGGGTGCCACAGCCCATCAGGCTCCCCTGTAACCCCCCTTCTCTCCCCAGCCTCATGGAGCCGTGTGGGGGCAGAGCCAAGGCCCCGTCCTTCCTGTCGGACCTGGGCAAGGCCACGCTCCGCGGGATCCGCAAGTGCCCGGGCTGCGGCACCTACAACGGCACACGCGGCCTCAGCTGCAAGAACAAGACGTGCGGGGCCGTGTTCCGCGCCGGCTCCCGCCGCCAGCCCGGCGCCGACGCCGTGCGCGTCCTCACCGGCGCCCACAGCCAGCTCTACTCCGTGCGCCAGCGCCACGCCCGCTGCTTCGTGGAGCTGGGGCTGTCCCAGACCGCCATCCAGACCCCCGAGGGCACCCTCATCACCCAGCTGAGCTCGGGCCGCTGCCACGCGCCCGCCTGCGCCAAGGCGGCGGGCGACAAGCAGTGCCAGCACGTCAAGCTGGCTCTGGGCTGCCAGGCCGAGGCCACGCCGCTGCCGCTCAAGAGCTCGGTGCTGGGAGCCGTGCAGGCTCCCGCCGAGGCCAAGCAGAGCCTGTGGGAGCTGGCCACGGAGCCCACGGGGCCGCTGGTGCAGAGGGTCACCAAGAGCGTGCTGGTGGTCAAGTGTAAGGCCAGCCAGAGGCACAGCCTGGGTTATCTGCACGCCAGCTTCGGGCAGAGACAGTTCTCCTGCGCCTGCCGGGCCCCCCGGCACGGCCAGGCCAAGGGGGACGAGGAGGAGGAGGAGGAAGAGGAGGAGGAGGAGGAAGAGTCGCCCCCTGCGCGCTGCATCCACTTCCTGGCCTGTATCTGCGCCTTCGCCAGCGACGAGAGCCTGGCCCAGGAGTTCTCCGAGTTCCTCACCTCTGACGCTGGTGGTGGGAATGGGCAGGGGGGTTTGGGGGGTTCAGGGGTTGGGATCACTCTAAACACCAGCCTGGGCTCTCCCAGCAGCCATTCCATGGTTCCCAAGCACCCGTGGATTAGAGTTTGTCCTGCCCCATCCCACTGTGAGCACAGAGCTCTGTGGGGAGCTGTTCCCTCTGGGCTGCAGTTCCCACAGCTCCTGCCTGTGTGGGAGCAGACTGGGGGCTCCAGGGGGGCTGATCCCACTGGAGTGGAGTCCTTTCCCAGGCTGGAAACTCTGAACCCCATCCCACAGCTGCCTCTGGGGCTCATTCCCCCTTAACCGCTCCCTCAGCAGGAATACCCAGGGCTTATTCCCTGTGAAATCACAGCAAGAATATCAGGTTCATTCCCCTGTGACCCCACAGCAGGAATATCTGGGGTTCGTTCCGCTGAACCCACAGCAGGAATATCTGGGGTTTATTCCCCTAAACCCCTCCCACAGCAGCATCACACCATTAAGGGGATTCTGCACCCCAAAACTGCACCCCAATAACCCCACAGAGTCCAAGGTGAAAACCCCTTCAGAGGGCACAATGGGAGCGGGATAAAATCCCCCCTCCCCTCCAAAGGAGCCTCCTGGAAGGGTGGAGGTTCCTTGGGGACATTTGGGGTGTCGTGGGTGGTCACTGTGTCCCTGTGGGCTGTTTGGGGATGTTTTCAGGGACACCCTGTTGTCCCCAGGTCTGAAGGGGACGGTGATCCCGCAGCTGCTGCGCGGCCCCGGGGCCTCGGCGCGGGCTCGGGGGACGGCTGCTGCCAGGGCCAAGAGGAGGAGAAAGGACCTGGGGCCAGGTGAGTGTCCCTGGGGAGGGCTCCGGGGTGCCTGGGTGCTGCCATCCCCCCGGGGCAGCTCTGTGGGGGCAGAGACAGCTGTGGAGCCTCTGGAGCTGCTCCAGGTGTTGGACCCTGGGGTGGGTGAGAGCTGAAATCCCCCATGGGGGCGGATGCATCCATGGAACCTTTGGAGCAGTTCCATGGGGTCAGTCCAGCTGTTGGAACCTCTGGAGCAGCTCCATGGGGTCTGATCCAGCCCCAGGTGTTAGGAACTCACCTGCCCCGGGCCCAGGGAGGTCACTGGTGATGGTGTGGGGTCACTGTGGGAGTCACCGGTGATGGTGTGTGGGGTCACTGGTGGTGTCTGGGGTCACTGGTGGTGTGTGGGGTCACTGGTGATGGTGTGGAGGGTCGCTGGTGATGGTGTGGGGTCACTGGTGGTGTCTGGGGTCACTGGTGATGGTGTGGGGGCTGAGGGCCCAAGGAGGGAGGTGACAGGGCCTGCCTGGGGTGACAGTCCCTCCCTCAGGGCTGCAGCTGCCCGGGCCCCTGCTGGCCCCAGACCCGGCCCTGCCCGGCCCCAGGAGGAGCAGCCTGAAGAAGCTGCCTGTTGCCTCCTCCTCATCATCATCATCCTCCTCACTGAAGAGACACGGTGAGTGAGCCCTGGGGCACTGCCAGTGCTGGGTTTGCACAGTGGATGTGGGGTTTGGGAAGGAATTCCTGGCTGGGAGGGGCTGAGATGGAATTCCCAGAGGAGCTGTGGCTGCCCCTGGATCCCAGGGCCAGGCTGGAGCACCTGCGACAGTGGGAGGTGTGGGACCCATGGTGGCACTGGATGGGCTTTGAAGTCCCTCCCACCCCAAACCAACCCAGGATGTGGAGGTTTAGATGGGATTTTAGGAAGAAATACTGGATCTCCCTGGAGGTGTTCCAGGCTGGTCTTGTGGAAGATGTCCCTGGTGGAACAGGATGAGCTTTGAGGTCCCTTCCAACCCAAGCCATTCCCAGATTCCATGAGTTGTTTCTGCTGGGATTCTGTGGGATGTTTAGGAGAGGAAAGCTCCCTCCAGCACCATGAAATCCTGTGGGTTTCCCCACATCCCTGTGGATAAACCCTCTCTCCATGCTGGCATCACCCTGTCCCAGGGCAGCAGCCTTTGCTTGGTGCTTTTCCCCCTCTTGCCTTCAGTTCTGCCTGGAAATGGGCACAAATCCCTCATTTTCCTGATTTTTCCCTGTCACACAGCTCACCCATCCCACCCCGGGCTGGTTTGGCTCCCACAGACACCCCCCAGGCTGCCTGGGGGTGTCAGATCTGGGGCAGGGTGACACTCCAGTGTCCCTTCCCTGTCCCCTGCAGGCTGGATGAGTCCCAGGTGTCCCAGGTCTGGGACAAGGTGACATCCCAGTGTCCCTCCCTGTGCCCTGCAGGCTGGATGAGTCCCAGGTGTCCCAGGAGTGTCTGGGCAGTGTCACAGTGTCACAGAGCTCTGGGGCAGGGTGACATTGCAGTGTCCCTGTCCCCTGCAGGCTGTCACCAGGTGCTGGATGAGTCCCAGGTGTCCCTGTCCTTCCAGGAGTGGCTGGGCAGTGTCACAGAGCGCATCCACCAGACCATGCACTACCAGTTTGAGGGTGAGTCTCCTTCCAGGACCTGCAGTTTTCCCTGGGAAGTTTTATTGGGATTGCTCCAGGTCACATCGAGGGCACAGGGAGGGATTCCGTCGCTCTGCCCCACTCAGACGAGACCCCACCTGCAGCTCGGGGGTCCCAGAGGCCAGAGGAGGCCATGGAGGTGCCCTGAGGGCTGGAGAACCTCTGGAGCCAGGCTGGGTCCAGGTGGGGCTGGGAGGGCCTAAATGGGGCTGGGGAGGGGAAAATGTGACTGGGGCGGCCCTAAATAGGGCTGGGGGGTCTGAATTGGGGCTGGGGGTGGGGGGGGGAAATGGGGCTGGGGGGCCATAAATGGGGCTGGGGGAGCCTGAAATGGGGCTGGGAGGGTGGGGGGGGGGGGCGGAAATGGGGCTGGGGACACATTCTGGGGACTCAGGAATGGGGCAGAGCTCTGGGGGATCTCGGAGGTGTGGGAGGGACCTGGGACAGGAATTCCTGCTGGTGACATTCCTGGCCATTCCCAGTTCCTAGCAGTGGCATCCTCATTCCCATGGTGGCTTTTATTCCTTTGTCCCACCCAGCAGGGACATGGCTGGAGGTGACAGGGACAGACCCTGGCAGGTGTCACCTGGGGGTCCATGTCACCTGTCTGTGGTGGCCATGGCACCAGTGTGGGGACACCTGTGTGCCCATGGGGACATGGACATGAGCTTCCACCACATTCCAGGGCCTAAAGGGGCTCCAGGAGAGCTGGAGAGGGACTGGGGACAAGGGATGGAGGGACACGACACAGGGAATGGCTTCAAGCCAGGAAAAGCAATATTTAAATGGAATTTTGGGAAGGAATGAGGGTGGGGAGGGGCTGGGATGGAATTCCCAGATTTGCTGTGGCTGCCCCTGGATCTCTGGCAGTGCCCAAGGCCAGGCTGGAGCACCTGGGACAGTGGGAGGTGTCCCTGGATGGGGCTGGATGGGTTTTGGGGCCATCCCAACCCAAACCATTCCAGAATTCTAGGATTCTCAAGCCCCTCTGTTCTTTGGGGGATATTTTGGGAACACTTTTGGTCCCATTTGGGAAGACTTGGAGCTGTTTTGGGAACACTTTGTCCTTTTTGGGAACTCTTTTGGTGCCATTTTGGGATTGCTGTGTCCATTTTTGGGGATGATTTGATGCCTTTTGGGAAGATTTTTGATGCCATTTTGGGAATAGCATGTCCCTTTTTGGGAACACTTTTGGTGCCTTTTTGGGGATGGTTCGATGTGTTTTTGGGAAGACTTTGGGTGCCATTTTGAGAATATGGTCCATTTTTGGAAACACTTTTGGTGCCATTTGGGAATGCTGTGTCCCTTTTTGGGGATGACTTGATGCCTTTTTGGGAACACCATTGGTACCATTTTGGGAACACTGTGTCCCTTTTTGGGAACACTTTGGGTGGCATTTTGGGAACACTTTTGATGCCATTTTGGGAACACCCTCTCCTCACCATCCATACCTCCCACCACCAGTTGTCACCACCTCCTCCCAGTGACCCCCCAAAACAGCCACAGGGAAGGGACAGCCCCCAAATCCCAGACATTCCCCTGGGAATTCAGCCCCAGGGACACTTTGGGATGGGAATTTGGGACCCCCTGACCCCTCTGTGCCCCCCAGGCCGCCCGGAGCCTCTGGTTTTCCACATCCCCCAGTCCTTTTTCGAGGCTCTGCAGCAGAGAATCTCCAGCGGCAGCGGCAAGAAGAGGCTCCCCAACTCCACCACGGGTGAGGAAAAAGGGGAAAAACATGGAAAAACCACGGGGAAACCCCACTGGGAGCTGAGGTTTGGGGGTTTTGGTGGCGTGGAGAAGATTCCGCACTGCCTGGGGGGTTCCTGGATTTTTCTTAGATTTTTTTTTCTTGGGTTTTTCCTTGGATTTCTCCTTGGATTTCTTTCCTGGATTTTTCTTGGATTTTCTCTTCAATTTTCCTTGGATTTTTCCTTGTGTTTTTTTTTTCTTCCTCAGTTTTCCCAGTGGGGAATTATGAGGAGGGGAAATGGGGGAGAGGGAGGGGTGGAAAAATAAAGGGGGGAGAAAAGGGGTGGGAAAATAAAGGGGGGAAGAAGGGATAGAAAAATAAAGGGGGAGAAAAGGGGTGGGAAAATAAAGGGGTGAAAAGCAGGATGGAAAAATAAAGAGTGAAAAAAGGGGAAGAGGGAGGGGTGAAAAAATAAAGAGGGAAAGGAGGGATAAAAAAGGGGGAAGGAAGGAAAAGGGGAAGGAAAAATGAAAAAAAAATGGAGGAAGAGGGAGAAATAAAGGGGGGGAATTAAAGGGAGAAAGGCAAAAAAAGGGGAGAAGAGGCAAAAAAGGGGGGAAGAGGAGGAAGGAGGGGAATAAGGAAGAGGGGGAAAAGAGGCAAAAAGGGAGGGGAAGGGGGGGGGGAAGGGAAGAAGAAGAGGAAAAATAAAGAGGGGGAACAGAGGGCTGATAAAGCAAAGAGGGACGATAACAAAGGGGAAAGCAGAGGGGCTGAAGCCCCCCGGGCCCCTCCCGCAGCCTTCGTGCGCAGGGACGCGCTGCCCCTGGGCACCTTCTCCAAGTACACCTGGCACATCACCAACGTCCTGCAGGTGAAGCAGATCTTCGACACGCCCGAGGTAAGGCCGGGAAACGCCCCCGGAGCCCTCCCAGCCCCGCGGGGCCGACTCTGAGCGCTGCCCGGCCCGCAGGTGCCGCTGGAGATCACCCGCAGCTTCGTGCAGAACAGGGACGGCTCCTACGAGCCCTTCCGCAGCCCCCGGGTGGAGGTGGAGAGCCTGGCCGAGGGCCACGACAAACAGCCCCCGCTGCGGCCCCTCGAGCTGCAGACCTTCCTCAAAGTCGGTGAGGCACGGGGGGGCAGAGGGGGAGCCCAAAACCCAGCTGGGAAGGGCAGGGTGGGACCTCAAAACCTGGGGGTCTCAAGGGACAGGAAAAGGGGGGTTGTCCATAGGGTTGGGATGGACACAACCTGGGGGGTTTAGGGCGTAGAGGGGCTTCAGGGAAAGAAAGAAAGGGGGTCCCAGAGGTGGGGGGGACACAGAAATACCCCTGGGGGCTTCAGAGGATGAAAAGGGGGGTTCAGGGGTGGGGGGGCTTCAACGAAGGGAAGAAAGGGGGGGTCCCAGAGGTGGGGGAGCTTCAAGAGACACAAAAAGGGAGACCCCCATCCATAGGGTCGGGATGGACACAACCCTGGGGGCTTCAAGGCAGGGGAAAGGGCAGGCCCCAAAGGGTTGGGGGGCTCCAAGGACGGGAAGAGGGGGTGTCCCCGGGGCAGGGGGTCCCCTCGGGGCCGGGCCCCGCAGCAGCCACGCCGCCGTGCCCCCGTCCCCCAGGACACACGTCCCCCACGCAGAAGGAGCCGACGCCGTTCACCATCGAGTGGATCCCGGACATCCTGCCCCGCTCCCGCCTGGGCGAGCTGCGCCTCAAGTTCCAGTACGGGCACCACGGGGGGCCCCGGCAGCCCCCCCCGGCCCGCGGGACACCCCCCTCCGAGCCCTCCCCGCTGCCGCTGCCCCCCCTGGGCACCCTCACCTTCCCCTGAGCCCCCCCCCGGGAAAGGGAGAGGGGCTCTGGGACCCCTGGGAGCACCCCCGGAATAAACCGACACCCCCATGGTGTGCTGAGCGTCTGTGGGGACACAAGGGAGAGACCCCCAAAATGGGGGGGGCAGATGGGAGACCCCCAAAGTGGGAGGGCAGATGGGAGACCTCCAAAGTGGGGGCAAAAGGAGCTGGGAGACCCCCAAAAAGGGGGAGAAAAGGAGGGATGCATGGGAGACCCCAAAAACAGGGTGGGGAGTGAGGGAGGTGCTTGGAAGACCCCCAAAGTCGGGGAGGAAGGGAGCTGGGAGACCTCCAGAAGTGTGGGGGGGAGTACCTGGGGAAACCTGGGAGACCCCCCAGAATGATGGGGGAAGGAGGGAGCACTTGGGAGACCCCAAAAAAAAGGGGAGGGTGAGGGAGGTGCTTGGAAGACCCTCAAAATAGGGGGGGAAGGGAGCTGGGAGACCCCCAAAATGAGGGGGGGTAGAAATGGGAGGCATCCAGGAGACCCCCCAGAATGGGGGGGAGAAAAGAGGGGGCACCCAGCAGCTCCCCCAGAATGGGGGTACCTATGGGGGAGAAAGGGGGGGACACCCCCAGACCTTCCCAGACCCTCCGGTGGTACTGGGGGATGCCCAGTAAAGACCCTCAGGACCCCCAGTAGGCACCAGCAGCTCCCAGTTCCTCCCAGTAAGCATTCAGTCCGCAGCCAGTTGCCTTCAAGAGCCCCCAGGACCCCTGGTACTCCCAGTGCTCCCAGTATTCCCAGTGCTCCCAGTCCCCCCCAGTCCTCCCCACTGTCGCCACAGTCTCCCCAGTCCCCCCAGTATCCCCGGTGCTCCCAGTGTCCTCAGTCCTCCCAATATGACCCCAGTCTTCCCCAGTATCCTCCCAGTCCCCCCCCCCCTCCTCCCCAGTGCTCCCCCCGGTGCTCCCCCGCGCTGGCCTCCCGCCGCCAGGGGGCGCTGCCGCCGCGCCCCGAGCCAAGATGGCGGCGGCCGCGCGCGCGCTGCGGGTGAGGGGAGACCGGGAATGGGGGAAAACACCGGGAATGGGGGAAAACACCGGGAATGGGGGAAAACACTGGGACAGGGGGACACCGGGGACACCGGGGGCTCCAGGCGCGGTGGCGGCACGGGCAGCTGAGGGGGGCTCTGGGGACACCGGGGATGGGGGACACCGGGGATGGGGACACTGGGGATGGGGACACTGGGGATGGGGACACTGGGCGCTCTGGGAATGGGAGGTTCCAGGGGCTCCAGCCTGGGGGACATGAGCTGGGGAGGGGGGTGGGCATGGGGGGCTCTGGGACCCTGAGTGTGGGGGACACTGGGGATGGGGGTGACGAGGGACCCTGAGTGTGGGGGACACTGGGGATGGGGGTGACGAGGGACCCTGAGTGTGGGGGACACTGGGGATGGGGGACACAGGGTCTGGGTGACACTGGAGATGGGGCACACTGAGCGTGGGGGGCTCTGGGTAAGAGGGACAAGGGCTGTGGTGACCTGGGGACAGGGTCACAGGCTGTGGGGTCACACCAGCGCTGTCCCCACTCTGGGGACACCGGGACTGCTCTGTGGGGCTCCTGGGGACACGCTGGCTGTTGCTGGGGACAGGGGACCAGGGATGTCCTCCTGCCAGGCTGTCCCCAGCCCTGTCCCCTCTCCAGGTCCTTCCCTGTGCCCTGCATGTCCCCAGCGCCACCCGGCAGCTCCACACCACCCCCGCCTGCCTCAAGGTGAGTCCCTGGGGACACCGCGGCTGTGTCCCCGTGTCCCCTGCCCTGTGGCTGTGTCCCCCTGTCCCGCAGTGTCCCCGTGTCCCCCTGCCCCATGGTGTCCCCTTGTCCCTCCACCCTGCGGTGTGGTGTCCCCGTTGTCCCCCTGCCCCATGGCTGTGTCCCCATTGTCCCCTTGCCCCATGGTGTCCCCATGTCCCCCTGCTCCACAGCTGTGTCCCCATGTCCCCCTACCCCACAATGTCTCTGTGTCCCCTGCCCCGTGGTGTCCCCGTGTCCCCTGCCCCGTGGCTATGTCCCCTTGCCCCGCAGTGTCCCCATGTCCCCCTACCCCGCAATGTCCCTGTTTCCCTCTGCCCCACGGTGTCCCCTGACCCCGCTGTCCCCTGACCCCGCTGTCCCCTGACCCCGCTGTCCCCACAGACGCGGGCGGCGCGTGTCCGTGCAGGCAAAGGTGACAAGATGGTGACCTACGAGCAGGCACATCCCCCCCACTACATCGGCCACCGCAAGGGCTGGCTGTCCCTGCACACCGGTGGGTGACACGGGGACAGGGGGACATGGGGGAGGATGGGGACAAGGGGGACATGAGGGCACCGTGGTCACAGGGCGTTGTGGGGACAGGGATGGATGGAGACAAGGGGGACATGAGGGCACTGTGGGAAGGAGTTGCAGGGTGTTGTGGGGACAGGGATGGGGACACAAGGGGACTGGGATAGGGATGGGGACAAGGAGGACATGAGGGCACAGTGGGCACAGTGCCACGTGGTACCCATGGGCGTCCTGGGGACAGAACACACAACTGCTGTGGTGCCAGGACCGCACCTGGGCTGGGCACCCAGTGCCACCAGTGCCACCACCGTGTCACCTCAGGGAACCTGTGTGGTGAGGCACAGTGGGCACTCACTGGTGCTGGCAGTGTCACCAATGCCACCCCCTGTCCCCCCAAGGAACCTGTATGGCGAGGCAGGCACGGCGCTGTGGGCACTCACTGGTGCCAGCAGTGTCACTGGTGTCACCAGTGTCACCCCTGTCCCGCAGGGAACCTGTGCGGCGAGGCGGGCACACACTGATGTCACCAGTGTCACCAGTGTCACCCCTGTCCCGCAGGGAACCTGTGCGGCGAGGCGGGCACACACTGATGTCACCAGTGTCACCAGTGTCACCCCTGTCCCGCAGGGAACCTGTGCGGCGAGGCGGGCACTCACTGATGTCACCAGTGTCACCCCTGTCCCGCAGGGAACCTGTGCGGCGAGGCGGGCACTCACTGATGTCACCAGTGTCACCCCTGTCCCGCAGGGAACCTGTGCGGCGAGGCGGGCGCGGCGCAGCGCGCTCTGGAGGACGCCTTCGTGCGGCGGTTCCTGTACGGGACGTTCCCGGGGCTGTTGGCCGACGAGGTGGTGCTGAAGCGCCGCGGGAACCTGCTGGTGGTCTGCGCGCTGCTGGGCCGGGCCCTGCCCCCGCACAAGCTCTACTTCCTGCAGGGCTACGCCGAGACCCTGCTGGGACACCTCTACAAGTGCCCCGTGCGCCTGGAGCTGCAGACCGTGCCCGCCCGCGTGCCCTACAAGTACCTGTAGGGACGGCAATAAACCTATAAACCTCTCACAGGGAATGTCCTGTAAATGTCCCTAAAGGAATGCTCTGGGATATCCCCTGTGTGCCTTACAAGTACCTGTAGGGCTGGGATAAACCTATAAACGTCCCTAAATGCTCTGGGATGTCCTCACTGCGCCCTACAAATAGGGCTGGCAATAAACCTATAAATGTCCCTAAAGGAATGCTCTGGGATGCATCCCAGCATGCCCTACAAGTGCCTGTACTGATGGCAATAAACCTACAAACTTCTCATAGGGAATGTCCCTAAAGGAATGCTCTGGGATATCCCCTGTGTGTCCTACAAGTACCTGTAGGGACAGCAGTAAACCTATAAATGTCCCTAAATGCTCTGGGATGTCCTCCGTGTACCCTACAAGTGCCTGTAGGGCCAGGATAAATCTATAATGTCCCTAAAAAAATGCCCTGGGATGTTGCTTACAAGTACCTGTAGGGCCGGCAATAAACCTATAAACTCCTCACAGGCAATGTCCTATAAATGTCCCTAAAGGAATGCTCTGGGATGTCCCCATTGTGCCCTACCCGTAGGGCCAGGAAGAAAGATCCCAAAAGCTTGGAGATATCCCTCCTCTGTGCCCTACAAGTGCCTGTAGGGCTGGGAATAAACCTATAAATGTCCCCATGGGATGCTCTGGGATGTCTCCGGTGTGCCCTACAAGTGCCTGTAATGCCAGGAACAAAGATGCCAAAAGCTTTGGGAATCCCTCCTCTGTGCCCTACAAGTACCTGTAGGGCTGGCAATAAACCTATAAACTCCTCACAGGCAATGTCCTATAAATGTCCCTAAAGGGATGCTCTGGGATGTCCCCTGTGTGCCCTACAAGTACCTGTAGGGCTGGCAATAAACCCATAAGCCTCTCACAAGGAATAAACCTATAAATGTCTCTTGAGGAATGCCCTGGGATGTGACCCAATGTGTGCCCTACAAGTATCTGTAGGGACAGGGATAAAGATCCCAAAGGATTTTGGATGTCCCTGTGCTCTACAAGTGCCTGTAGTGCCGGGAATAAACCTATAAATGTCCCCATGGAATGCTCTGGGATGTCCCCTGTGCCAGCAGCAGCAGTGTCACCAGCACTGTGTCACCAGCAGTGATGTCACCAGCACTGTGTCACCAGCACAGGTGTCTGGCAGCCCCATCTGGCCCCACCTCGGGCACTGCCAGGGGTGGCAGCCAGGGCTGTGCCCCACATGTCCCCACGGTGTCCTTGTGGCCCACATCCTGTCCCCGTGTCCCCAACCCCTGTGACATTTGGGAGCCAAGGCACAGCAGCTCTGCCCCCATCCCAGTGTGCCCAGTGCAGGATGTGACCCCGGACTGGGAGGGTTTGGGGACACCCGGCCCCAGCCCTGTGGTGGCCTCGTGCCCTGCATGTCCCTGTCACCAGCATGTCACACGTGTGCCCCATGAGGCTTCACCCCAGTGATGTCCCTGTGACCCCCATGTCCATGTGGCCTGTCCTGTGTGGGACCCTGTGATGTCCTTGTGCCCCCTGTGTCCCTGTCCCCTACACATATTTGTCCCCACAGTGTACCTGTCCCCATGGTGTCCACAATGCCCCTGTCCCCACAGTGTTCCTGTACCCCACAAGGGCCTGTCCCTACAGTGTCCCCGTGCCCCACAGCATCCTTGTGCCCCACAGTGTCCCTGTCCCCACAGTGTCCCTGTCCCCACTATGTCCCTGTCCCCACAGTGGCCTTGTACCCTAGAGTGTCCCTGTCCCCCCATGGTCCTGTGCCCCACATGGCCCTGTGTCCTCCACATTCTCGTGCCCCATGTGCTGTCCCCGTGTCCCCAACCCCTGTGAGTGACACCTGGGTCCCAGGGCTCCCCCTCCCCTCTCCCCTGGCCCGTCCCAGTCCAACCAGTCCAGGCTGTGACAAAAACAGTTTAAATAGAAATGGGGGCAGGGGGGAGGGGAGGCGGGCAGGGGGCTCAGCCCTTCCTGGACGCCTTGTCCTTGTCCTTGTCCTTGTCCTTGTCCTTGTCCATGTTCTTTTCCGTGTCCTTGAAGTAGGGGTTGTCAACACCCAGCCCTGTCCCCTGTGTGTCCCCCGGCGTGTCCTCACCTGGTGGCAGCCGCGGCCTGGGCCCTGTGGGGACAATGGGGGCGGTGCCAGGCTGTCCTTGTCCCCAGGGGTGACATGGGGGGACAATAGGGGCGGTGTCAGGTTGTCCCTGTCCCCAGGGGTGACATGGAGGGACAATGGGGGCGGTGCCAGGCTGTCCTTGTCCCCAGGGGTGACATGGGGGGACAATAGGGGCGGTGCCAGGTTGTCCCTGTCCCCGGGGGTGGCATGGGGGGACAATAGGGGCGGTGTCAGGCTGTCCCTGTCCCCAGGCTGAGGGGTACATGGGGACAGGGTGGGGACAACAGAGACAGTGCTGGGCTGTCCCTGTCACCAGGGCTGGGGACACAGGGGGACAATGGAGGTGGTGACGATCTGTCCCTGTCCCTGTCCCTGTCCCTGGGGGTGACCAGTGGTGCTGGTGTCACACTGTCCCTGTCCCCACAGTGACACTGGCCGATGTCACACTGTCCCAGGGAGGTGACACTGTCCCATGTCACACTGTCCCTGTCCCCGTAGTGACACCGGCCAATGTGACACTGTCCCCAGGGAGGCGACACCAGCCCATGTCACACTGTCCCTGTCCCCGCAGTGACACCGGCCCATGTCACACTGTCCCCAGGGAGGCGACTCCGGCCCATGTCACACTGTCCCTGTCCCCGCAGTGACACCGGCCCGTGTCACAGTGTCCCCAGGGAGGTGCCCCGGGCCGTACCAATGTAGCTGAGCAGCACGGGCAGGAAGACCAGGCCGTGTGCCAGCCCCACCAGGGTGATGATGAGGTTGAGGCGGAAGAAGAAGATCTGGATGAGGCGCGCCTTGGCGAAGGCCAGCACCACCACGCCCGGCAGGTTGGTCATGGCCACCCCCGCCACCACCTGCGGGGACAGCGGCCACCCGCGGTGACACCAGCACGGGAGAGCGGCCCGCGGTGTCACCCCCCGGCCCCAGGAGGGAATCCCACGGTGTCACTTCCTGGCCCCAGCAGGGTTTGGGGTCCCGTGGTGTCACCCAAGCCCCCAGGAGGGAATCCTGCAGTGTCACCCCCCTCTCAGGAGGGTTTGGGGTCCCCCAGTGTCACCGCCCAGCCCCAGGAGGGTTTGGGGTCCCCCAGTGTCACCGCCCAGCCCCAGGAGGGTTTGGGGTCCCACAGTGTCACCGCCCAGCCCCAGGAGGGTTTGGGGTCCCCTGGTGTCACCCTCTGACCCCAGCAGGGTTTGAGGTCCCATAGTGTCATCTCCCAGCCCCAGCAGGGTTTGGGGTCCCCTTGATGTCACCCCCCAGCCCCAGGAGGGGGTCACACCCTGACCCCAGGAGGGTTTGGGGTCCCCACAGTGTCACCCCTGGCCCCAGCCATGTTGGATATCACCTACTGGCTCTGATGGTGCTGAGGGTCCCATAGTGTCACCCACCAGCCCCAGCAGGTTTTGGGGTCCCCATGGTGTCACCTCCCAGTCCCAGCGGGGAATCCCGTGGTGTCACCCCTGACCCCAGGAGGCTTTGAGGTCCCCATGGTGTCACCCCCCCTCCCGGCAGGGTCTGGGGTCCCTCGGTGTCCCCGTGCCCACCTTGCTGCCCATGGTGACAGTGGCCTCAGCAGCCCGTGCCACCCGTGTGGGCTGGTGGCTGCGGGCAAAGGCGCACGTGATGTGGGACACGAACTCCACCGAGATACCCACGGCCTGTGGGGACACCGGGCTGTCACCCCCTGTCACCCCAGAGCCACCCCTGTGCCCCCAGGGCCACCCCTGTGCTCCACAGCCCTGTGCCACCCCAGGGCTCCATGCCACTCCATATCCCCTGTGTCCCTGTGCCACCCCATGTCCCTGTGCCACCCCTCACATCCCCATCCCACCCTGCAACTCCTGTGTCCCCATGCCGCTCCACATCCCAGTGCCACCCCAGGTGCCCACTGTCCCCACTGTCCCCACTGTCCCCGTGACCTCGTTGTCCCCACTGTCCCCGTGTCCCCTCTATCCCCACTGTCCCCACTGGCCCTGCTGTCCCATTGTCCTCACTGTCCCAACTGTCCCCATTATCCCTGTGTCCCCACTGTCCCTGCTCTCCCCACTATCCTCACTATCCCCATGACCCCTCTGTCCCCGTGTCCCCTTTGTCCCCATTGTCCCCTTGTCCCCGCTGTCCCCACTCTCCCTGTGTCCCCTCTGTCCCCGTGACCTCGTTGTCCCCACTGTCCTCATATCCCCTCTATCCCCGCTGTCCCCACTGACCCTGCTCTCCCCACTATCCCCGCTATCCCCATTGTCCCTACTGTTCCCTCTGTCCCTGTGTCCCCGTGTCCCCGCTGTCCCCGCTATCCCCTCTGTCCCCCGTGTCCCCAGTGTCCCCGCACCGCCACAAGGTTGATGAGGGTCACGGCGTTGTAGGGGATGCCCCAGAGGGCCATGCAGCCCGCGGTGTCCAGCAGCACCATGGCGATGGTCAGCAGCGTGGCCAGGCTGGAGCGGCCGTCCATGCCCAGCAGCAGGAAGGTCACGGCGAAGGTGGGCACCAGGCACAGCACCAGCGTCACCAGCCCCTCGTACACCACCGACAGGTACTGCTCGTAGTACACGTACGTGGCCCTGGGGACAGCGCCCGTGGCACCCAGTGTGACACCCAGTGTGGCACCCAGTGTGACACCCAGTGTGGCACCCAGTGTGGCACTGGGGACCCCGAGATGGGCATCGGGAGCCTCAAAATGGGCATTGGGCACCCCGAGATGGGCACTGGACATCCCAAAATGGACACCAGGCACCCTGATATGGGCACCAGGTACACTGATACGGGCAATGGGCAATCCCAAAATGGGCACTCTGCACCCTGAGATGGGCACTGAGGACTCCAAAACGGGCTCCAGGCAGTCCAAAATGGGCTCCAGGCAATCCTAGTGGATTGGGACCCCCGCTGACCCCAGAATGGGCACCCCTAAACTGGTCACCCCATACTGACCCCGGGCTGGGCAGCCCTAACTGGGCACCCAAACTGGGGCACCCCCTTGAGGCTCCCAACAGGGGCACTTGGGGCACCCCCAGCACCCCGGAATGGGCACCCCCTAACTAGGAACCCTAACTGGGAATTCCTAACTGGGAATTCCTAACTAGGAACTCCTAACTGGGAACTCCTAACTGAGATCTCCTAACTGGGAATTCCTGAATGGCAACCCCTAACTGGGAATTCCTAACTGACAACCCCTAACTAGGAACCCCTAACTGGGAACTTCAAACTGGGAACTCCTGATGGGGAACCCCTAACTGGGAACTTCAAACTGGAATTCCTAACTGGGCACCTCTAACTGGGCACCCAAACTAGAGCACGCACTTGTGACCCCCACAAAGAGCTCTGGGGCACCCCCAGCACCCCTAACTGGGAACTCCTGACTGGGCCCCCCTGCCTGGGCCCCACGGAGCGTCCCCACGGTGTGACTCACGCGTAGGGGAAGACTTGGAAGGACGGGTCGGTGCCCGGGACGCGGCGCAGGGTGCTGGTGACGCGCTCGGCCAGGGCGCGGGCGGCGCGCAGGGCGGCCGTGTACTCCTGGGACGTGCGGAGCGGCCGCTGGTACGCCATGAACCGAGAGGCTGCGGGCACGGAGCCGTCACTCGGGGGGAGAGGGCAGGGCAGGGGGAGTGGGCACTCGGGGGGAGTGGGCACCATGGGGTCAGTGGTCACTCAGGGGGCAGTGGTCATTCAGGGGGCAGTGGGCACTCAGGGGGAAATGGGCATGACAGGGGCAGTGGACACTGAGGGGCAGTGGGCACTCGGGGGCAGTGGGCACTCGGGGGCAGTGGGCACTGAGGGGCAGTGGGCACCACAGGGGTCAGTGGCCACCCCCACAGTGGTCACACCCCCGTCCCCATTGTCACCCCCCTGTCCCCGTGTGACCCCCGCACTCACCCAGGATGGTGCCGTTCTCGTCCATGCTCACCGCGGTGTCGTAGGCGCCCAGGCCACTGCGGGGACACGGGGTCAGGGGGGTCAGGGGACACCCAGGGGACACCCGAGGAGTGCCCACACTGGTGTTCATGTCCCTGGGTGTCACCACCCCCACAGGTGACACTGAGCCCCGGGTGTCCCCCAGAGGTGCTCTTGGGTGTCACCCCTGAGTGGCACCTACTCCTCAGTGTCCCCACAAGTGTCACCCACCCCTGCATGCCTCCACAGTGCCACCCACCTCTGTGTCCCCTTGGGTGGCATTTACCCCTGTGTGTCCCCCTGGTGCTTCCCGTCATGTCACCACAGTGCCATCCCCAGTGCCACCACAGTGCTACTCCAGTACCACCACAGTGTCATCCCAGTACCAGCACAGTGCCAACCCAGTGCCATCCCCAGTGCCACCCAGTGCCACCCCAGTGCCATCCCCATTGTCACCCCAGTGCCACCCCCACTGTCACCCCAGTGCCATCCCCACTGTCACTGCAGTGCCATCCCAGTGCCACCACAGTGCCAGGCAGTGCCAGGCGGTGTCGCTCACCCCTTGGGGCACTGCAGGTTGGGCCGGTCGTGCAGGAACCAGGGCAGGAAACGCTGGAACTCCGCTGGCGTGGGGCGCCGGACCTGCTTCAGACACTGCCCCAGCAGGCAGGTCGGGTCATCTGCGGGGTCACAGCATGGTCAGAGGGGACACTGGGCACTGCTGGGTGGCACAGTGTCACCCACACGGGGTCAGCACAGACACTGGGCACTGCTGTCACTGCTGGGTATCTCAGGGGGCATCCAAAGGGCACTCAGTGGCCATCACAGCTGGCGCCAAGCAGGCACCAATGGTCATCTCAGTAGGTACTCAATGACCACTGTGGTGGCCACCCAGTGGACACCCAGGGGACACCCAGTGGGCATCACAGTAGGTACCCAATAACTGCCATGGTGGACACTCAATGGGCACCCAATGGTCACCCAGGAGACACCCAATGGACACCCAGTGGGTATTCAATGGGCACCCAATGGCCATCACATTGGGTACCCAATGACCAACACAGTAGGCACCCAACGGTCACAGCAGTGGACACTCAATATACACATAAGGACCATCATGGTGGGCCATTGATGGCCACCCAATGGCCACCGTGGTGGGTACTCAATGGCTACCCAATGGCCACCCAACGGCCATTATTATGGCCACCCAATGGCTACCACAGTGGGCACCCAATGGCCACCCAATGGCCACCACGGTGGGCACTCAATGTCCACCCCAGAGCACCCCCTGCCCCCAGGCACTCACTGCTGGTGGAGGGGCAGAACTGGCCGGCGTTCACCCCGTACTGGTGGATGCGGCAGCAGCGCCCCGTGGGGTTCAGCCAGTCCAGGAAATCGTCCACCCACGAGGTGGCCGGGATGGCCAGGTAGGACCTGTCGGGGGCGACACGGGGCTGGCAGGGACCGGGTCAGGGCCGGCACAGAGTGTCTGGCCCCGAGGGTCCGGCCCCGGAGGTCACTCACACGTTGGGGAAGCGCGTGGCCAGCTGGATGGTCTGGGTCAGCGAGTTGGAGTCGCAGCCAGAGCTGGAGCAGATGGCGTTGGTGCCGTTGGTGCTGGAGAAGTTGTACCCGCTCGTGGTGACAAAGTAGGTGGGGACGCCCACGGCCAGGTACTGGTTCAGCTCTGAGAAGTACTGGAGCAGGTACGAGTCCTGGGGACAGCCACGCGTCACCGGGGCACCCGCAAAGGGGGCCCAGAGGTGGCCCAGAGGGGTCCCAAAGGAGACCCAGAAGGATCCCAAAGGGGTCTCAGAGGGGTCCCAAAGGGATCTCAAAGGGGTCCCAGAGGGGTCCCAAAGGGGTTTCAGAGGAGGCCCAAAGGGGTCTCAGAGGGGTCCCAAGGGAGTCCCAGGGGAGATCCAAAGGGGTCCTAAAGAGGTCCCAAAAGAGACCCAGAGGTCAAAGGGGTCACACAGGAACCCCAAAGGGGTCCCAGCACCCCTGTGTGTCCCCATACAGGGCCATGCCACACCCCCCGTGTGTCCCCACATAGGGCTGTGTCACACCCCCCATGTGTCCCCACATAGGGCTGTGTCACACCCCCCATGTGTCCCCATATAGGGCTGTGTCACCCACCCAGCACTAACGGGAGGTCCCCATAGAGGTGTCACCATCCCCATGTGTCCCCATGCAGGGCCATGTCACCCACCCAGCACCCACAGTGGGGTCTCAGAGGGGTCACCCCACATGTCCCCATACAGGGCTGTGTCAGCCCCATGTGTCCCCAAGCCTCCCCATGGGGTCCAACCCCCCAGATGTCCCTGCAGGGCCGCACTGTCCCCTGTGTGTCCCCACCTCGGGCAGGGCCAGCTCCTGGTCCAGCCCCACGGACACCTGGAACAGCAGGAACAGCCCGGCACAGGACAGGAACAGGAACAGCAGCACCTGCCGGGGGGCTCGATCAGGGACCCCCAAAACCCCTCACGGCCCCTCATGGCCCCCCAAAACCCCTCCACAGTCCCCTCAAAACTTCTCTGCAGCCCCCCCCCCGGGACCCCCAAACCCACTCAGAGCCCTCACATGTCCCCCCAAAGCCCCCCATATGCCCCTCATGTTCCCATGTTCCTCAATGCCCCCCGTGCCCCTTCTGCCCCCAATGCCCCCCATGTTCCCCAATGTCCCCAATGTCCCCCGTGTCCCCAATCCCCCAATGCCCCCCATGTTCCCATGTTCCCCAGTGCCCCCCCACCCCCACTGTCCCCAATGCCCCAATGCCCCCCAGTGCCCCTCGTGCCCCCCATGTTCCCCAATGATCCCTGTGTGTCCCATGCCCCCAATGCTCCCAGTGCCCCCCATATACCCCAATACCCCCAAGCCCCTCTTGTCCTTCAATGCCCCCCAATTCCCCCCATGTTCTCATGACTTTCAATGCCCCCCGCTTTCCCCGTGTCCCCCATGTCCCCTGTGCCCCCCGTGTCCCCTGTGCCCCCGTGTCCCCCGTGTCCCCCGTGCCCCCCGTGTCCCCCGTGTCCCCCGTGTCCCCCATGTCCCCCGTGTCCCCCGTGTCCCCTATGTCCCCCATGCCCCCGTGTCCCCCATGTCCCCCCATGCCCCCGTGTCCCCCATGTCCCCCGTGTCCCCCGTGTCCCCCATGTTCCCTGTGCCCCCCGTGCCCCCCATGTCCCCCGTGCCCCCCATGTCCCCCATGTCCCCCATGTCCCCCGTGTCCCCCATGTCCCCCGTGTCCCCCGTGTCCCCTATGTCCCCCATGCCCCCGTGTCCCCCGTGTCCCCCATGTCCCCCATGTCCCCCGTGCCCCCCGTGCCCCCCATGTCCCCCGTGCCCCCTGTGTCCCCCATGTCTCCCATGTCCCCCATGTCCCCCGTGCCCCCCGTGTCCCCGCTCACCACGATGGGCCGCACGATGTGGTGCAGCAGCAGGGGGGTGTAGTACCGCTCCAGGAGGGGCCGCAGCAGCCGCAGCCCCTCCCCGGCCGGGGCCCCCTTGTCCGACCCCCAGCAGCAGCAGAGATCAAAGCGCCCGGCCTGGGGGGCACGGGGGGCTGGCACCGCATCTCTGCGCCCCCCTGTGACCCACGGGTGTCCCCTGCCCATCCCGGGCACAGCCTGGGGACCCTCACCCACCCTGGGGATCCCACACTCACCCCGTGCACACCCCGGGGACCCCACGGGGGAAATGGGGACCCCACACCCACCCTGGGGATCCCACGGCCACCCTGTGCCCACCCTGGGGACCCCACACCCACCCTGGGGCCCCCACACCCACCCTGGGCACCCCCAGGCCCACCCCACGCCCCCCTCCCGTGTCCCCGCGGTGTCCCCGGTGTCACCTCCTGCCGGCGGCTGTCGAGCGCCACCAGCGCCACGAAGCCGGACATCTGCAGCAGGAAATCCAGCGCGATGGCCAGAGCGGCGGTCAGCGCGAAGGAGCGCACGGCGGGCATGGACGAGAGCGCGCCTGGGGGCACCGGGTCACCCCCGGGTCACCGGGTCACCCCCGGTCACCCGACAGCCCCGGGACACCGGGACATCCCTGGGCACCCCCGGGTCACCGGACAGCCTCTGCCACCCCTGGGTCACCGGACAGCCCCGGGACATCCCTGGGCACCCCCGGGTCACGGGGACCCCGTGCCGGCCCCCACACACAGCACTGCCCCCTGGCCCGTCCCCGGTGTCCCCCTTGTCCCCCTGTGTCCTCGTGCCCGCAGTGCCCCCCATGTCCCTGTGCCACCTCCATCCCTGTGTGCCCCCGTGCCCCCGTGTCCCTGTGCACCCCCTGTGCCCCCGTGCCCCCGTGTCCCTGTGCCCGTCCCGTGTCCCTGTGCACCCCCGTGTCCCTGTGCCCGTCCCGTGTCCCTGTGCACCCCCGTGTCCCTGTGCCCGCCCCGTGTCCCCTCATCTCCGCTTGTCCCCCGCGTCCCTGTGCCCTCAGTGCCCCCCCGTGCCCGCAGTGCCCCTCATGTCCCTGTGCCCCCTCCATCCCCGTGTGCCCCCGTGCCCTGCACATCCCTGTCCCCCGGTGCCCCCAATCCCCCCGATCCTCCCCTCCCCTCCCCTCCTGTCCTCCCCGTTCCCCCCAGTCCCCCAGGTCCCCTCCGGTCCCTCCAGTCCCCCCGTTCCCCCCGATGCCGCCCGTTCCCCCTGTTCCCCCCTGGTCCCCATGATGCCCCCCGCTCCCCCCGCGCCCCCCGCTCCCCCCGCTCCCCCCAGTCCCCCGGTCCCCCCGGTCCCCCCGGTCCCCCCGTGTCCGGTGTGGGGCGCACCGAGCAGGAAGCAGACGCTCTCGGAGAGGCTGCACAGCAGCATGCTGGGGGCCACCTGCGCCAGCACCCGCCCCACGTGCTGCTCACGCGTCTCGCCCGGCTCCCGCTGCGACTGCTGCTGACCGGGGGGGGGTCAGGGGACCGGGCACCCCCGAGCGGGGACACCCGGGGACAGCCAGGGACACCCCCGGAGCGGGGACACCCGGGGACACCCAGGGACACCCCCGAGCGGGGACACCCGGGGGGACACCCAGGGACACCCAGCTTCAGGAGGGGCACCCCCAGATGCACCCCCAGATCCGAGGGACACCCAGGGGCACCCCCAGCTCCAGCCCCAGCTCTGGGGGCACCCCCAGATTCACCCCCAGACCCGAGGGACCCCCGCAGGCACCCCCTGCCCACCCGAGGGTGCCCACCTGCCCCACGGGGAGCCCCCGGGACCCCCCAGGGACACATTCCCCATGGGGATCCCAAAAGTGCCCCCGTGCCCCATGGGACCCCTGTCCCCAGAATGTCCCCAAGGTGTCCCCAACCCCTGTGCCCCATGGGGGTCCCTGTCCCCATGTGTCCCCAGGTCACCCTGTCCCATGGGGACCCCTGTGACCCACAGGTGCCCCCCCGCCCCAAAGGACACCCCGGGCCCCCCTGTGCCCCCCGTGCCCCCCGGGCCCACCTGCTGCCCCCCACTACCCCCCGAGCCCCCCCGGGCCCCCCGGGCGCACCTGCAGCTCCTGCACGAAGATGAAGATGTTGTCGGCGCCCACGGCCAGCACGAGGAAGGGCACGACCTCGAGGATGATGAGGGACGAGGGCAGCCCCAGCAGCGCCAGCAGCCCCATGGAGGCCAGCACGGCCCCCAGCACCACCGCGATGCCGCCCAGCGCCAGCGTCACCTTCGACTCCACCTGCGACAGCCCCAAATCAGCGCCCCCGGGGCTCACCGGGACCCCCAAACCGCCCAGGACACCCCAAACCGACCCCAGGACCCGCCAGCGTCACCTTCAGCTCCACCTGTGACACTCCGGGGTCAGCGCCCCCAAACCGGGACCCCCCCGAACCGCCCGGGACCCCCCGAACCGCCCCGGATCCCCCAGACCGACCCCCCAAACCCACCCAGGACCCTCTACCAGCCCCGGATTCTGCCGGGACTCCCCAAAGTGACCCCTCGAACCCCTCCGGGGCTCTCCAGCACCCTCTGCCACCCCTGAACCCCCCGAGTCCCCCCGAACCGAGCCCTGGGGTCACCAGGACCCTCCGCCACCCCGAGACCCCCCGGGCCCCCCGGGCTCACCAGGACCCCCCGAACCGCCCCCCCCGACCCCCCGGGCCCCCCGGGCTCACCAGGACCCCCCGAACCGCCCCCCCGACCCCCCGGGCCCCCCGGGCTCACCAGGACCCCCCGAACCGCCCCCCCCGACCCCCCGGGCCCCCCGGGCTCACCAGGACCCGTCTCCAGGCCGTGTACTCGCCCAGGGCCAGCGCGATGTAGGCGAACACCATCAGGTAACTGGTGGCCATGACCGGAATGTCCTCGGCGCTCGTGCGGTTGATCTCATCCTCCAGAGAGCGCTGGGGGACAGACACGGGCACGGCTGGGACACCGGGACACCGGGGACACGGGGACATGGGGGACACCGGGGGCACAGGGACATGGGGACATGGGGGACACGGGGGCATAGAGAGGGCACAGGGACATCGGGAGCAGCAGGGGCACAGGGACATAGAGAGGGCACAGGGACACGGGGGACATAAGGGCACTGGGGACACGGAGGGGACACAGGGATGTGGGGGGCACTGGGGACACGGGGACATGGAAGGGGCACGGGGACATGGAGGGGCACAGAGACACCAGGGACAAGGAGGGGACGTGGGGACACAAGGGACACAGGGACATGGAGGGGACACGGTAACAGGGACACGAGGGGCATCAGGAACTTGGAGGGACACGGGGGACACTGGGGCCTCTGCGGACACAGTGACACAGGTGACACCAGGGACACGGGAGCCACAGAGACATGGAGGGGACACAGGGACATGGAGGGGACACAGAGACATGGAGGGGACACAGGGACATGGAGGGGACACAGGGACAGAGGAGACACGGGCATGGAGGGGACACGGTGGCACGGGGGACACGGGGACACAGAGGCACGGAGGGGACACGGAGTTCATTCAAACCTGTACGGCCCCAGTGACACAGGTGACACTAACGACACGGAGGGCACGGGGACATGGAGGGGACACGGAGGGACACAGTGACACGAGGGGCACCAGGATCATGGAGGGGACGGTGACAAGGGGGGGCAGAGAGACATGGAGGGGACACAGGGACACGGGTGACACCAGAGGCATGGAGGGGCACAGAGGGGACACGGTGACACGGGGGGACACTGAGGCGGCCCTGGGGTGTCCCCCGGGCCCGGGGCGCACCTCGGCCATGAAGGTGACCGAGAGGTTGTGGCCGTGCTGCCGCTGGAAGTCCCGCACCACGTCCAGGAAGCGCCGCTCCCAGCTCAGAGCCCACTCCAGCCGGGGGTCCCCCCCCGGGAAATTGTTCAGCGAGTAGGTGACAATGAGCGCCTCGGCCTCCGTGTACTCCGAGTCTGCGGGGACAGCGGGGACAGCGGGGACAGCGGGGACAGCGCGTCAGGGCGTGGGGACACCGCGGGGACACTGCGGGGACAGCGCGGGGACAGTGCAGGGACAGTGGGGGGACAGCGTGTCAGGGCTTGGGGACACCACGGAGACACTTTGGGGACACTGCGGGGACAGTGCGGGGACAGAGCAGGGACACCGCGGGGACAGCGCGTCAGGGCTTGGGGACAGCGCGGGGACACCGTGGGGACAGCTTGAGGACACTGCGGGGACAGTGCAAGGACAGCGCGGGGGACACTGCGGGGACAGTGCAGGGACACCGTGTCAGGGACAGCTCGGGGACCGCTCGGGGACACTGTGGGGACACCCTGGGGACACCCCGGGCCAGCCGTACCGCGGTATCCGCCCAGGGCCACGTAGGGGAAGACGGGCCCGCCGTACTCGCCCATGCAGCTCATCTCCAGCGCCGTGATGTCCTTGAAGGAGAGCGGGGAGCTGGTGGGACACGCCGGGCGTCAGCGGGGCTGCCCTGCCCTGCCCTGCCCTGCCCGCGGCCACAGAGCACCGGGGACACGGGGGCACCCCGGGGACACAGCCTGACACCCCACGGTGATGGGGGACACAAACGTGACACCTCGGGCACACAGCCTGGCACCCCACAGGCACCTGGACACCCTGGGGACACAGGGGTGACACCCTGGCACCCCACAGAGACCCCTCGGCCCCACAGATAAACCCCCACGGGCACCAGGCCATGCCCAGCACCCACAGATGTCACCCAGCCCCACAACTGGGCACCCCATGGGCACCAAGTCATGGACACAGCCCCACGGGCGCCACCCCAGCCCCACAGCTGTGCCCCCCACCATCACCATGCCATGACCAGCACCCCACAAATGTCACCCCAGCCCCACAGGAGGCACCTCATGGGCACAGTGCCATGTCCAGAGCCCTATGGGCATCACCCCAACCCCAAACTGGCCACCAAACCATGGACACAGCCCCACGGGCATCACCCCAGCCCCACAGCCATGCCCCCCACCATCACTGTGCCCCCACAGCCCCCACAGCCCCACAGCCCCCCGTTCCCCCTCCCCGGGCACCCACTTGACGCAGTAGATGAGGTGGTCGTGCCAGTCCACGGTGCCCGAGCTCTGCCCGTTCTGCTGGGGGGCCCTGAGCTCCAGGTGGCTGCGGTTGTTCTGGAAGTACTGCGTGACACTGGACACGGCGCAGTCGCCCACGGCGGGCGCCGAGGGGTTCAGGGGGGCGTAGCACACGTCCTGCAGGGAGACGTTCCTGCCCGAGCGCGGGGCCCAGGCCGTGGTGGCCGCCAGCCTGTCCTGCAGCTCCAGCAGCGCGCTCAGCACGTCCAGGGACAGCACCCCGCTGAAATTCTTGGTGCCCAGCACCACGGAGTCGTAGGTGAGGCCTGGGCGGCCCGGCGCCGTCACGATCACCTGGTTGGTGCGCAGGAAGGGCCCGAAGTGGCGGTCGTGGAACTCCTTCTCCTGCCTGGCGCGGCTCTCGGGGGCCGACCACAGCTCCACGGGGTCCGTGGTCAGCTGGAGGGTGACCAGCCCCGCCGACAGCCCTCCGGCCACGGCCACGGCCAGCAGCAGCACGGGCACGGGCCGCGAGGCCACGGCGGTGCCCCAGCGGCGGAAGGCTCTCTCCAGGGCGCCGTGCCAGGCCTCCCCGGCCCGCTGCGAGCACCCGCGGCCCCGCGGCCTTGGCCCCGGTTCCTTGGCGCCCCAGCGGCACCACAGGGCCAGCAGGAAGGTCAGGGCCAGGCAGGCGAAGATGAGCGCGCAGATGACCAGCACTCCATCGGCCTGACCGATGTGGAAGGGCGGCGGCCCCTCCGAGGGCGGCACCACGGGCGGACAGGCCTGGGCGCAGTCCTGGCACGAGCAGGGCTCCCGGTCAGCGGCCGGGGCCTGGTCACAGCCCCACACCGGCGCGTCCAGCGGGGTCACTCCCTGCCCGGGCCCGGCGTCGCCGTCCTCCAGCAGGAGGAACTGGATCTGCAGCGGCGCCAGCCCGTTGTTCTTGTCGCCCTGGAAGTCCAGCCAGCGCTGGGCCGTGCAGAGCTCGGCGCCGTAGGGGCCGCACATGGTGGCGATGGCCAGGCCGCCCGTGGCCGGCAGCTGCACGTCCCGGCACGAGGTGAAGGCGGCCTCGGCGTAGCGACGCCAGTAGAACACGCGGTACTCCAGCACCGCCAGCTTCCCGGGCTGCAGGCTGGAGTTGGTGACGCGGGTGACGTCGGTGAACAGGCTCTGGTCCGGGCTGCAGATGTTCTGGCAGTGCAGGTTGGCGAAGTTGCGGGCGCAGGAGGGGCAGCGGGACAGCACGGCCCCCGAGAGCGCCACGCTGAGCTGCAGGGCCCGCAGCTGGCTGTAGCTGCAGCACACGCGCGTGTCATTGTCACCCTGGACCAGCTCCGGGCACACCGAGCGCAGCAGCGACAGCAGCGGGGCCGTGGCCACGCGGGCCGGGGCGTTGTCCAGGCACGGCACCGAGGAGGACACCAGGGACACGTTCACCTCGGGGTTCCGCCCGCACTGACCGTAGAAGGCGCAGACGCCGGGCTCGTGCGTGGGGGTCAGCGACGGGGAGGCCTGAGGGGACAGCAGGGACAGCGATGGGACAGGGATGGGACAGCAGGGATATGGATGGGACAGGGATGGGGACAGCAGGGACAGCGATGGGACAGCAGGGACAGCGATGGGACAGGGATGGGGACAGCAGGGACATGGATGGGACAGCAAGGACAGGGACAAGGATGAGACAGGGATGGGGACAGGGATTGGAGAGGGACAGGGATGGGGATAGAGATGGAGACAAAGATGGGGACAGGGATGGGACAGGAACAGCAGGGACAAGGATGGGGATGGGGACAGGGATAGAGATGGGACAGGGGACAAGGACAGGAACAGGAATGGGACAGCAGGGACAGGGTTGAGGGATGGGGACAGGGATGGGGATGGGACAGGGATGGGTTGGTGGCGCGGTGGTGGTGGCACCTTGAGGGCTCAAGGGGAAGCTGGTGGGCGCTGCAGTGTCCCCACAGCTCTGCCACCTTCAGTTCCTCTGAATGGCACCCGAATGTCACCCAGTGGCACCACGACATTGTCCCCCCATTCTGTCACCCCCAGCCCCTCCAAACGTCACCCAAACGTCACCCAAAGGGCTCCACAGAGTCCCTCGGTCCGCCACACCCAGTGGCCCAAAACATCACCCAAATGTCACCAAATGTCATCCAGATGTCACCCAGGTGTCACCCAAAGGGCACCACAAGGAGCGGCTCTGCCACTCCCAGCTGCTCCACATCATCCCTGAATGGCACCAAAGGGCACCACGGCAGTGCCACCTCCCTGTCACCTCCCGGGGTCACCCAGGTGTCACCCAAAGGGCACCCAGATGTCACCCAAAGGGCACCTCCGGGGTGTCTCCAGCGCTGTCACCTCTGGATGTCACCCAGATGTCACCTAATGGGCACCGGTGTCCCCAGCTGTGCCCCTCCGTCCCCAGATGTCACAACTGACACCCGACGGGTCCTGGCTGTGCCACCCTCAGTCCCAAATGTCACCCAATGGCCACCGTTGTCCGCCGCCCCCCCCGGTGCCACTCCCCGTGCCCGCCCCCCTGTCCCTCCCAGTGCCACCCGCGGTGTCGCCTGTCCCCTACCAGCGCCAGGAGCGCGGCCAGGAGGGCTCCGGGCAGTGCCAGGGACCCGGCCATGCCGACGGGGCTGTCCCCGAGTGTCACCCGCGCCTTTAAACCCCTCCGCCCCCCGGGGCCGCCCGGGGAGGGTCCCGCTGGCCTGACGGCGCCGCGGCCAATCCCGGCGGGGCCGCGCCGATCACTGATTAACCCGCGGGGATCATTAACCCGCCGCGATCGATCCATCCATCCATCGGGGCGGGGCCACACCCGGCTCCGGGAGGGGCGGGACGGGGACAGGACAGCACCGGGGACAGGGACAGTACAGGGGACAGGGACAGTACAGGGGACAGGGACAGCACCGAGTGACAGTGCGGCACCGAAATGGGGACAAACACGGGAACTGGGGAGTTCAGGGGGGCAGTGGGGGGCAGTGGGTGGCGGTGGGTGGCGGTGGGGGGCAGTGGGTGGCAGTGGGGGGCAGTGGGGGGCAGTGGGTGGCAGTGGGTGGCGGTGGGTGGCAGTGGGGGGCAGTGGGGGGCAGTGAGGGGCAGTGGGTGGCGGTGGGGGGCAGTGGGGGGCAGTGGGGGGCAGTGGGGGGCAGTGGGCGGTGGCAGTGGGGGGCAGTGGGCGGTGGCAGTGCAGCAGGGGTGATCCGTGGATGCAGATTTGGGGACAAAACCGGGAATTTGGGAGCTCAGGGTGGCACTGGGGGGCAGCACGACGTCACCCAAGGGAACAGTGACAATGACAGTGGCACCTCCCGGGGATGACACCCTGGTGTCCCCCAGGCTGTGGGCAGGACCCGGCGGTGCCGGTGACATCCCGGTGTCACCCCCGTGTGCCAGGGCCACCCTGCTGCCATCCCTGTGTGACAGGGCCACCCCGGTGGTGACAGTGCCATCCCAGTGCCATCCCCTATGTGACAGCATCATCCCAGTGCCATCTTCATGTGACAGTGCCATCCCTGTGTGAGTGACAGCATCATGCCAGTGCCACCCCGGTGGTGACAGTGTCATCCCAGTGCCATCCCCTGTGTGACAGCATCCCTGTGTGACAGTGCCATCCCGCTGGTGACAGTGTCATCCCAGTGCCATCCCCTGTGTGACAGCATCCCTGTGTGACAGTGCCATCCCATGAGACAGGGACAGTGCCATCCTGTGTGACGGTGCCATCCCTTGGGTGACATCATCCCAGTGCCATCCTGTGTGACAATGGCATCTTTTGTGTGACAGCATCATCCCTGTGCCACCCCGATGCCATCCTGTGTGACAGTGTCATCCTGGTGGCGCCAGTGCCATCCCTAGTGTGACATCATCCCACTGCCACCCCTGTGTGACAATGGCATCCTGGTGGCGCCAGTGCCGTCCTGGTGCCATCCCTGTGTGACAATGACAGTGCCATCCCTGTGTGACAGTTACAGTGCCACCCTGGTGCCATCCCCTGTGACAATGACAGTGCCATCCCAGTGCCATTCTGTGTGACAATGACAGTGCCATCCCCTGTGACAGTTACAGTGCCATCCCAGTGCCATTCCGTGTGACAGTGACAGTGCCATCCCCGTGTGACAGCACTACCTTGGTGGTGACAGTGCCACCCCACGTGACAGTGCCACCTGCTGCCCTCTGTCCCCAGGTGGGTTCAGTGCCCTGGTCCGATCGGTGTCCGGGAAGTGCCACCACCCCTGTCCCAAATGTCACTGGGATGGGGCAGTGCCACCACCCCTGTCCCAAATGTCACTGGGATGGGCAGTGCCATCCCTGACCCAAATGTCACTGGGATGGGGCAGTGCCACCACCCCTGGCCCAAATGTCACCAGGATGGGCAGTGCCACCACCCCTGTCCCAAATGTCACCAGGATGGGCAGTGCCATCCCTGACCCAAATGTCACTGGGATGGGGCAGTGCCACCACCCCTGGCCCAAATGTCACCAGGATGGGGAAGTGCCACCCATCCCCAATGTCCCCAATGTCACCAGGACAGGACAGTGCCACCCCTGACCCAAACGTCCCCAGGACAGGGCAGTGCCACACCCACCCCAATGTCCCCAGTGCCCCCAGGGTGGGCAGTGTTAGCCCTGTCCCCGATGTCACCAGGACAGGACAGTGCCACCCTGCCATTGGCCCTGATGTTACCAATGTCACCAGGATGGGGCAGTGCCACCCATCCCCAGTGCCCCCAGTGTCACCACGGTGGACAGCGCCACACGTGACCCAAATGTCCCCAGGACAGGGCAGTGCCACACCCACCCCAATGTCCCCAATGTCCCCAGGGTGGGCAGTGTTAGCCCTGTCCCCAATACCACCAAGACAGGACAGTGCCACCCCTGTCTCTGATGTCACCAGGGTGGGGCAGTGCCACACCCACTCCCCCCCCGCCCCCCGGTCCCCACAGTGTCCCCAGGGCAGTGCCAGCCCCCCCAGTGACATCAGTGCCACACCCAGGTGTCCCTGACCCGCCATTTATGGCCCTGGTGGCCTTGGGGACGGTAAGAGGGGACAGATATTGGGGACAGTGACAAATAATGGGGGACAGGTATGGGGGATGGGGACAGATACTGGGAACAGGGACAGATAATGGGGACAGTGACAGATAACAGGGGACAGACTCTGGGGACAGTGACAGATAACGGGGGACAGTGACAGATAACGGGGGACAGGGACAGATAATGGGGGACAGGGACAGATAACGGGGGACAGGGACAGATAATGGGGACAGTGACAGCTAATGGGGACAGTGACAGATAAGGGGGCACAGATAACGGGGACCCTGCCCTGGCACCTTTGCCCATGTCTTGTCACCAAGGTGTCCCCATCCCCCTCCTGGCACTGTCCCCAGCCCAGCCTGGGGACACCAAGGGACAGCAGGGGACAGCAGAGCGGCTCCTTGGCACCTTTATTTCTCACCAGTGCCCCGGGGGGACACGGGGTGGCCACAGGGTGACAGGGAGGGACACACGGGGTGGCTGTGGTGACCCTAGGGTGGCACAGGCAGTGACACAGGGTCCCCAGGGTGGCCCCAGGGTGGCAGGGAGGGGATCAGGGTGTGGCCAGGGAGTCCCCAGGGTGACACAGGGAGTAACAGTCGGGTCCCCAGGGGGATCAGGGCGTGGCCAGGGTGTCCCCAGGGGCTCAGAGGTGACACTGGTGTCCCCAGGGTGGCACAGGGGGGGACAGCAGTGACCTCAGGGGGTGGCCGTGGTGTCCACAAGATGTCCCTGGGGGCTCGGGGGGTGTCCCCAACTGTCCCCAGGAGGCTCCAAGGTGTCCCCAGGGGGGGGTCAGGGGGTGTCCCCAGGGGGCTCGGGGGGTGTCCCCAGGGGTATCACGGGGTGTCCCAAGTGTCCCCAGGTGTCCCCAGGGGTCTCAGGCTTTTTTCTTGGCCCGTGTGAACCTGAAGCTCTGCAGGGGATTCCCGGAGCCGCGGGGCTGGAACATGAACAGGAAGATTTGGGGGGTTAGGGGGGTTTTGGGAGGGATTTGTGGGGGTTGGGGCAATTTGGGGGGATTTAGGGAAATTTTGGGGGTATTTCTGGGATTTTGGGAGGGATTTGGGGAATTTGGGGAGATTTAGGGAGGGATTTTGGGGGGGTTGGGGAGGGAATTTGGGGAGTTTTGTGAGATTTGGGGGGGCTGTGAGGATTTGGGGGATTTAAGGAAATTTGGGGGGAATTTATGGAATTTTGGGAGGGATTTGGGGGATTTTGGCAGGGTTTGGGGGAGATTTGGGGGATTTTGGGAGGGATTTGGGGGGGTTGGGCGAGTTTGGGGGAATTTTGGGGGTTTGGGGGATTTTGGGGGTCCCCCTCAATTTCCCCCCACACCCTGCAGGACCCCTGGGAGTGGCAAGGGAGGGAATTTGGGGAGGATCTGGGGGGGATTTGGGGGTTCAGGGGGAAATTTGGGGGGGGGATTTGGGGGGAATTTAGGGGGGATTTGGGGGAATTTGAGGGCTCAGGGGTTTGGGAATTTGGGGGAAATTAGGGGGGATTTAGGGGAATTTGAGGGAATTTGGGGAATTTTGCGGTCCCTCACCTTTTTCCCCCCCTGCCGGGCCCCTCGGGGCCCTTTTCTCTTTTTGGGGTTGAGGTTGGCGATGCCGCGGAGACTGGGGGGCACTGGGGGGGAAAAACGGGGAGATGTCACCCCAAAACCAGCCCCAGATCCTGTTTTACCCCATATCCCACCCCAAAACTGAACTTGAACCCCGTTTTACCCCATTCCTCACCCCCAAACCAAATCTAGGGGGGTAACAAAGGGGTTATTCCACCCCAAAACCACTCCTGACCCCCATTTTTACCCCATTTCCTACCCTAAAACCAAACCTGGGGGGCCAAAGAGGGGATATTCCACTCCAAATCACCCAATTTTTCCCATTTTCCTGCTTTTTTTCCCCCAAAACAGGACCTGGGGGACAATCAGGGGCTTCTTCTCATCCCTCAAACCTCCCCCAATCCCCATTTCTCCCATTTCTCCCCCATTTCCCACAGTTCTTCCCATTTCTTCCCATTTCCCCCCGTTTTCCAAATTTTTCCCATTTCTCCCCATTTCCCTGCCCCATTTTCCTTTTTTGCCCCATTTCCCCCCCCATTTTTCCCACTTACCCCCAGGTTTCCCCATTTTCCTCCCATTTTTCCCCTTTTGCCCCATTCCCCTCCCATTTTTCTCATTTCCTCTCTACTTTTCCCATTTCCCCCCTCATTTTTGCCCTTTTCCCCATTTCCCTCCCATTTTTCCCATTTTTCCCTGTTTTCCCCCCACTTTTCCCCTTTCTCCCCTCATTTCTCCCATTTTCCTGTTTCACCCATTTTCCCCTCACTTTTACCCCATTTTGTCCCTATTTTTCCCATTCCCCATCTTCCGTTTTTTCCCATTATTCCCAAATGCCCCATTTTTATCCCATTTTTAGTCCAAATTTTCCCATTTTATCCCGTTTCCCCCCCTTTTTTCTCCATTTTTCTCCCTATTTTGCCCCATTTTCCTTACCCAGGTACTCGGGGCCGTGGCCCAGGTGTGGCTGGACCCAGGCTGGCTGCAGGGGCTGCTCCCATTCACCATTTTCCCCTATTTTTCCCCATTTTAATCCTATTTTTTCCCCAATTTAACTCTATTTTCTCCCATTTTCACCCCATTTTTCCTCATTTTTCTGCCTTTTTTTCCCAAATTCCCTGTTTTCACCCCATTTTTGGGTACCCAGGTACTCAGAGACACGGCCCAGGTGTGGCTGGATGTTGGCTGGGTGCAGGGGCTGCTCCCATTCCCCATTTTATCCCATTTTTACCCAATTTTTGCCCATTTTAACCCTACTTTTTTCCCATTTTCACCCCATTTTTGTTCATTTTCCTCCCAATTTCCCCTGTTTTCAGCCCATTTTGGGTACCCAGGTACTCGGGGACGTGTCCCAGGTGTGGCTGGACGTTGGCAGGGTGCAGGGGCCGGTCGTGTCTCAGCGCCTGCAGGTCCCGGGGATTGTCCTCAAAATAAACCTGGAAACGCCAAAAAATCCCCCAAAATCCTGGATTTGTCCTCAATTCCTTCATTAGTCATTAATTAGTTATTAATTCATCATTAATTAGTCATTCTTTGTTAACTGCAGCAGGGAAATTCCTCCCCCAAACCACGCTGGGTGGAGATAAAATGACAAAAATTGGGGTAAAATGGAGATGGAGGAGTTGGGGAGGAAATGCCGAAAGGATTTGGGGTTTTTAATGGGATTTGGGGGTTTTTAAGGGGAAATTTGGAGGTTTTTAAAGGGAAATTTGGAGGTTTTTAAAGGAGAATTTGAATTTATTTTAAAGGGATTTTGGGGTTTTTTAATGATAATTGGGTTTTTTTTAAGGGGGAATTCAGGATTTTAAACCCCGACTTTGAGGGTTTAATCCTGATTTTGGATGGTTTTATCCCCATTTTGGGGCTTTTATCCTCATTTTGGATGTTTTTACCCAGTTTTGGGGGGTTTATCCCCATTTTGTACATTTCTATCCCCATTTCAGATATCTTTACCCAATTTCAGATGTTTTTACCCCATTTTGGGTGGTTTTATCCAATTTCAAGTGTTTTTACCCAATTTTGGGTGATTTTACCCCAATTTTGGATGTTTTTAACTCCAATTTTGGATGTTTTTACCCCAATTTCAGGTGTCTTTACCCCATTCTGTGTGTTTTTCCCCGCTCTGGTGTCAGTTCTGGCCTCACCTTGAGTTTCTCACAGTTGAGCAGCTCCTGGCGGAGCTCCCGGAGCCGCGCCTCGCGCACAGCCTGCTTGGTGACAGAGCGCATGGCGTCCTGGGGACAGCAATGGGGACATTGGGGACATCAATGGGGACATGGGGACACAATGACATCAATGGGGACAGGCCTGCTTGGTGACAGAGCGCATGGCGTCCTGGGGACAGACACAGGGACATTGGGGACATGGGGACATCATTGGAGACATGGGGACAGGCCTGCTTGGTGACAGAGCGCATGGCGTCCTGGGGACACAGTGACATTGGGACACTCCTGGGGACCCCCCCCACTGAATCCTTAGGAGGGGGCATGGGGTGAGACCAGCTCCATCAGTGTCCCCTCAGTGTCCCCAGTGTCCCCCATTGTCCCCATACCCAGCAGCAGTACTGCAGTGTCCCCTCAGTGTCCCCAGTGTTCCCCCACTATCCCCGTACCCAGTAGTGGTAGCGCAGGGTCTCCTCAATGTCCCCTCAGTGTCCCCACTGTCCCAATGTCCCCTCAGTGTCCCCAGTGTCCCCTCAGTGCCACCCCATTGTCCCCATACCCGGCAGCGGTACCGCAGGGTCTCGATCTCCTCCATTTTGAACTCGTAGGGCTGCAGCAGGGACTGCCCGTTCTCTGTGGGGACACCGGGTCACCTCAGTGTCCCCAGGATCCCCTCAGTGCCACCAGGACACTCCAAAGCCCCCCAGTGTCCCTTAACCCTCCCTGGTGCCCCCAAACTCCTCCCAGTATCCCCAAACCCCCCCAGTGCCCCCAAACCCCTCAGTGTCCCAAATCCCACCAGTGGCTCCAAGCCCCTCCAGCCCCCAGTGTCTTCAGCGCCCCCCTCAGTGTCCCCAGCATCCCCAAGCCCCTCAGTCCCCCCAGTGTCCCCAAGCCCCCCCAATGTCCCCAGTGTCCCCAGACCTCCTGGCAGCGCGTCCTCGATGCGCCGCAGCGCCTCCATCTCCTGGGGCAGTGCCAGTGTCAGCGCCGTGCCCAGATTGTCCCCACGGGCCGTCCTGGGGACAGGGACAGCTGGGACATGGGGACACCCTGGGGACACCCCTGACATCCTGGGGACAGCCTGGGGACAGCGACAGCTGGGACATGGGGACACCCTGGGGATCCCCCAGACCCCCCCAGGGACACCCCCAGCCCCCTGGGGACCCTGGTGACACCCTTGGGGACACACCTGCCCACGTGGTGGAGGTAGGAGCCCACTGAGTTGGGGACATCAAAGCTGTGACCCCGGGACCTCCCCCGTGGACACCCCTAGCCCCTCCTGACCCCCCCAGCCCCCTGGGGACACCCTGGGGACCCCAGGATCCCCCTGGGAACACCCCCAGCCCCCTGGGGACACCATGGGGACACCCCCAGCCCCCTGGGGACACCCCAGGGACCCTGGTGACACCAGTGACACACCTGCCCACACGATGGATGTCTCCACTGAGTTGGGGACATTGAAGTTGTGACCCTGCAGGGACCCTGGTGACCTTGGGGACACCCTGGTGAGGCCAGGACCCCCCTGAGGACCCCCCCAGCCCCCTGGGGATACCCTAGGGACCCTGGTGACACCCTGGTGACCCCGCTGGGGACACACCTGCCCACACGGTGGATGTAGGTCTCCACTGACATGGGGACATCGAAGTTGATGACGGCGGCGACGTTCTGGAAATCGATACCACGAGAGACCCCGAACTCGGGGTCCTGGGGACAGCGTGGGGACTGTCCCTTCCTGCTGTCACCCTTCTTGGGGACGCCCTTCTTGCTGCCACCCTTCCTGGGGACACAGGGACAGTGAGGGACATGGGGACACTGCGGTGGCTGTCCCCTCCAGCCCTGTCTCCAGTGCCACCCCCAGTCAGTCCCCAGTGCCACCCTGCTGTCCCCAGGGCTGTCCCCAGCTGACCTGGCTGTCCCCTGGCGGGGTGGCTCTGCTGTCCCCTCCTCGTCGGTGGCCACAATGTAATCGTACAGACCGCGATTGAACTGGGCAATGACGTGACACCTGCGACAGGGACACACGGGTCACCAACTGTCACCCAGGGTCACCCACTGTCACCAGGCACCTGGGACAGGGTCATCAAGGTCACCAGGGACATCCCACACAAATTCCCAGGCATTCCCACAGATCCCAGCCCATTATTTCCTCTCAGAAATCATTGGGATGAGATAAGATCACAGAAATGGAGGTCCCAAATGGGAATCCCATCAATCCCACCCCACAGATCCCCCCTGACCCACCGTGACCATGCGGGCAGCTGTGGGTTGAGGGCACAGGTGGGAAATCCCACCAATCCCCCAAATCCCACCCTGTTATCCCCCAGAACTGACCTGCACCTGGTGGGCAGCTGCGGGTTGAGGTCCCAAACAGGAATCCCCCAAATCCCACCCTGTTATCCCCCAGAACTGACCTGGACCGTGCGGACAGCTGCGGGTTGAGGGCACAGATGGGAATTCCCAGGAACTGAGGTCCCAAATGGGAATCTCATCAATCCCACCCCACAAATCCCACCTCATAAATCCCATACCACAAATCCCCCCTGATGCACCTGGACCTGGCGGGCAGTTGTGGGTTGAGGGTGCAGATGGGAATTCCCACAATCCCCCAAATCCCACTCTGTTATCCCCCAGAACTCACCATGACCGTGCAGGCAGCTGCGGGTTGAGGTCCCAAACAGGAATCCCATCAATCCCACCCCATAAATCTCACAAATGCCCCAGAACTGACCTGGACCTGGCGGGCAGCTGGGGGTTGAGGGCGCAGATGGGAATTCCCACAAATCCCCCTTAACCCACCTGGACCTGGCAGGCAGCTGTGGGTTGAGGTCCCAAACAGGAATCCCCCAAATTCCACCCCGTTATCCCCCAGAACTGACCTGGACCTGGCGGGCAGCTGCGGGTTGAGGGCGCAGGCGGGGATGCCGAACTGCTCAAGGAAGAGCTTGAGGCGGAAGGCGCGGGGCAGGCTGCCCACGAACAGCAGCGCCCGGCCCCGCAGCAGCCGCAGCTTCAGCAGCGCCGCCAGCAGCAGGAACTTGTCCTCCTCCGTGCTGCACCTCACTTGCAGCTGCTGCAGCTGTGCATGGCCCGGGAGACGGGGCTCCGGGGGGAGAACATGCACCTGCAACGGAGTTTGGGGTCAGGGAGGTGGAATTCCCAACACCTGCAGCTGGGAACAGCCCGGCAGACAGGGCTCCAGGGGGAGAACATGAACCTGCAATGGCAGTTTGGGGTCAGGGATGGGAGTCTGGGATCAGGGAACTGGAATCCCCAGCACCTGCAGCTGGGACACCCCTGGAAGATGGGACTCTGAGGGGAGAACCTGCGCCTGGAATGGGAGTTTGGGGTAAGAGAGACAAAATTTGGGGTCAGGGAGCTGGAATTGCCAGCACCTGGAACTGGGAACAGCCCAGGAGACAGGGCTCCAGGGGGAGAATGTGCACCTCCAATGGGAATCTGGGGTCAGGGAGCTGGAACTCCCAGCACCCGGAATGGGAATTTGGGATTAGAGATGAGAATTTGGGGTCAGGGAGTGGGAAACACCCAGGATCTGGGGCTCTGGGGGGAGAACCTGCACCTGGAATGGGAATTTGGGATCAGGGATGGGAAATGGGGGATTGGGGAGCTGGAATTCCCATCCCCAAAATTCCCAGTCGTGGCCCCAAAATGCACTCCTGGGAACAGGGTGATCCCAAATCCTGATGTTTTCCCATCCCCAAACACACCCTGCAGAGCCAGCATTCCCAAATCCTGGTGTTCAACACCTCTGTGGAAACCCCCAGCCTCATTCCAGACCCCCCAAAACCCCCCAAACTCACAGGGTTGTGCAGCACCAGCTCCTGCAGCGCCTCCAGCTCGGAGTTCAGGGTGGCTGACACCAGCATGGCCTGGTAGATCTTGGGCAGGTGGCTGGGGGGAAACGGGGGGTCAGGGGCACCCCAAACTGCCCCAGGCACCCCAAAACCCCCCTGGGCACCCCAAAATCCCCCCTGGGCATCCCAAACTCCCTCTGGGCACCCCAAACCTGCCCATGGCATCCCAAACCCCTCTCTGGGTGCTCCAAATACCCCCAGGCACCCCAAAACCCTCTGAGTTCCCCCAGAACCCCTCAGAAGCTCCATAACCCTTCAGTACCCTACAAAATTGTCAAGACCCCAAAACCTCAGAGCCCCCCAAACCCTCAGTAGTGCCCCCCAACCCCTTCCCCCCAACTGTCCCCTCCATGTCCCCATGTACCCCACACCCTCCCCGCCATATCCCCGCCTCTGCCTCACACTGTCCCCTCATGTCCCCTCCCATCATCCCCGTGTCCACCCATGTCACCCCCACTGTCCCCACCTGTGTCCCCCCTTCAATCCCAAACTGTCCCCTCGTGTCCTCTTCCACTGTCCCACCCATGTCCCTCCATGTCCCCTCCCATTGTCTCCCGTGTCCGTGTTCCCCCACTGTCCCCTCCATGTCCCCTGTGTCCATCCTCTACCCCTGCACTGTCCCCTCCATGTCCCCCCGTACCCTCACACTGTCCCCTTGTGTCCCCTCCCATTGCCCCACTCATGTGCAGCCATGTCCCCGTGTGTCCCACTCCTGTCACCCCCACTGTCCCCTCCCAATGTCCTACCCATGACCCTCCATGTCCCCCCGTACCCCCACACTGTCCCCGCCACTGTCCCCTCCCATTGTCCCACCCATGTCCCCCTGTACCCCCACACAGCCCCCTCATGTCCCCTCCCATCATCCCCCCATGTCACCCCCACTGTCCCCTCCATGTCACCCCTGTGTCCCTTTCTCTACCCCACACTGTCCCCTTGTGCTCCCTGTGTCCACCCCTGTGTCCCCTCATGTCCCCTGTGTGTCCCCACCAGAGCAGGGCCCTGATGTCGTCCCCGCAGCCGAAGGACAGCAGCAGGTCGGCCTCGTCCAGCACCAGCACCTCCAGCCACGGCCGCAGGGTCAGGCTGTGCCCGGCCACGTGCGCCAGGACACGGCCCGGGGTGCCCACCACAACGTCCGGCCGCTCCATCAGCACCGGCCTGCGGACACACCGGGTCAGGACACACAGGGGACACCCAGGGGACACCCACGGGACACACAGGGGACACACAGGGGACACCCAGGGGACACCCAGGGGACACACACGGGGGTCAGAGACACACAGGGGACACCCAGGGGACACACGGGGTCAGAGACACACAGGGGACACACAGGGGACACACGGGACACACACGGGGGTCAGAGACACACAGGGGACACACAGGGGACACACGGGGTCAGAGACACACAGGGGACACACAGGGGACACACGGGACACACACGGGGGTCAGAGACACACAGGGGACACACAGGGGACACACAGGGGACACACCGGGTCAGAGACACACAGGGGACACACAGGGGACACACGGGACACACACGGGGGTCAGAGACACACAGGGGACACACTGAGGACACACCAGGGTCAGGGACACCCAGGGGACACCCAGGGGACACCCAGGGGACACACAGGGGTCAGGGACACCCAGGGGACACACAGGGGACACACAGGGGTCAGGGACACACAGGGGGTGAAGGACACCAGGGTGCCCCAGGGGACACCGGCGGGGGGAGGGTTCACAAGGGCTTGGGGACACCCAAGGCATTGGGAGAACACCAAGAGAGGGATCAGGGACATTGAGGGGCCACCTAGAGAGGGATCAGGGACATTGAGGGGACACCCAGGGAGGGGTCAGGGACAATGAGGGGACACCCAGGGAGGGGTCAGGGACAATGAGGGGACACCCAGGGAGGGGTCAGGGACACCAAGGGGACAGTGGGAGGGTCCCAGGGGACACCTGGGGGTCATGGACACCAGGAGGGTCTTGGGGGACACCAGAGGGGTCAGGGATACCCAGGGAGTGGTCAGGGACAGCAGGAGGGTCTCAGGGGATACCAGGGGAGTCAGGGACATCCAGGGGGGTCAGGGACACCAAGGAGAAACCAGGGGGGGTCTCAGGAGACACCGGGGGGTCCCAGGGGTGACACCAGGGTCTCAGGGGTGACTGACCGCTGGTCAGCGATGTCCGAGTGTCCGCAGAGCTCGGCCACACGCAGCTGGCGGGAGCAGAAGGCGGCCAGGGAGCGCAGGGTGTGACACACCTGCCGGGCCAGCTCCGCCGAGGGGACCAGCACCAGGGCCCTGACCGCCTGCGGGACAGCTGGGGACGCCTGGGGGGACATGGGGGACAGGGGGACATCAGCCCTGCCCACCCATGGCACCAGCGCCTGCATGGGCTGGGGGACAACTGGGGACACACAGGGGGACATTGGGGTCACTCCCAATCCCCCATCCCCAGTCTTTCAGTGCCCCCCAACGTCCCCCACGTCCAGTGCCCCCCAGTACCTCCTTGACCCCCAGCAGTTTGTGCACAGGGGCATTCTCAGTCCCCTCATACCTCTTTAACCCCCAGCAGTTTGTGCACAGGGGCAGTCCCAGTGTCCCCAGTCCCCTCAATCCCCCCATACCTCCTTGACCCCCAGCAGTTTGTGCACAGGGGCAGTCTCAGTGTCCCCAGTCCCCCCACTATCCCCCGTACCTCTTTGACCCCCAGCAGTTTGTGCAGCAGGGGCAGTCCGTACGCTCCCGTTTTCCCGGAGCCCGTCCTGGCTCTGGCCAGCAGGTCCCGACCCTCCAGGGCCAGCGGGATGGCCTGGGCCTGGATGGCCGTGGGCACTGACCACCCCAGCTCGGCCACCGCCTGTGGGGATACGGACACCTCAGTGTCACCAGTGTCCCCTCCCCACGGTGACAGTCTCCAGTGTCCCCTCCCAGCCACCCCTTTTTCATGGCAGTGTAGCCAGTGTCCCCTCCTGGACAGTCCCACACCCACACCAGGGTCCCTAGTGTCACCCCACAGCCCCAGTGTCACCCACAGCCATGGCAGGGTCCCCAGTGTCCCCCACCCCGCTGGACTCCGGTGTCCCCTCAGGGCCCCCCACCCCTCAAGGGTCACCAAGGTCCGGCTCCTCATGTCCCCACAGGGACATCCCGGTCCCTTCCCCACTGAGGGACCCCAAGCCCTGACCCTTCATGGCCTCGTCTCCTCGGAGGGTCCCCAAAGGACCCCAATGTCCCCGTACACTGAGGGACTCGAATGGCCCCGTGCCCCCTAAGGGACCCCACTGTCCCCATCCCGCCCCCCTTAGAAGGACCCCAGTGTCCTCATCCTGTCCCCACTGAAGGACCCCAGTGTCTCCATCCCGTCCCTCTTAGAAGGACCCCAGTGTCCTCATCCCGTCCCCACAGAGATTCCCCGGCTCCCCACACTCCTCACGCCACCCCTCCCATCGCTACCCCCCGGCCCCTCAAAGGCTGCCCGCGGCCCGAGCCCCCCGCCCGTGTTCCCGCAGCCCCCCGTCCGCCCCTCCCGGTGCCCGTTCCCGCTGACCCGCAGCAGCCGCCCGTCCAGCCCCATGTGCTCGAATCCCTTCGCCTCCATCTCTGCCGCCATCTTGGCCCCGCCGCCCACAGAGGCACTTCCGGCCTCACCGCCCACACACTTCCGGTCACGGGCCCTGCCGGGAGCTTACAGCGCCCCCTGGCGGTGGAGGACTGACAGCACCCCCCGACACCCCAAAATCCCCCCGGGGTCGTTTTTTGGGGGGATCCACCCCCCGCCAGCACCTGGGACAGGCAGCTGAATGTCTGCAGCGCCAGAACCCCCTCCCTGCCCCAAAAACGTACCGACAGTTCTTGGTGGAACCAAAAAAATCTTTATTTTTCCCAAAAAAAAAACCCACCTCGGGGTGGGTGGGCTCTCTCTGCTTCCCCCCATGGAAGGCAGGACCCCCCAAACCATCCCACGCCCCCTGCAGGCAGCGACGGTCCCTCCGAGCACCCCAGGGTGGGTGGGATGGGTTTGGGGGTCCCTCTGACCACCCCAGGGTGGGTGAGATCCATTTGGGGGCCCCTCTGAGCACCCCAGGGTGAGTGGGATGGGTTTCGGGGTCCCTCTGAGCACCCTGGGGTGGGTGGGATTGATTTGGGGGTCCCTCTGAGCACCCTGGGGTGGGAGGGATGGGTTTGTGGATCCCTCCAAACATCCTGGGGTGGAGAGATCCATTTGGGGGCCCCTCTGAGCACCCCAGAGTGGGTGGGATGGATTTAGGGGCACCCCAGGGTGGGAGGGATCCCCCATAAGGGATAGGAGGGCAGGTTTTGGGGAGCCCTACACCAGTTTCTTGGCCTCGAAGAAGCTCTTGAGGTGCCTCATCTGCCAGATGCCGGTGAGGATGAGGATGATGGTCTGGGCGATGGACCACCACAGCACGCGCTGGTTGGTGCTCTCGCTCGTCATGCGGAAACGCTCCTCGCGGTACTGCGGGCACGACACGGGGACCCACCCCAGAATGAGGATTTAGCCCAAATTCACAGGGATTTACACCAAAACTGCACGGATTCATCCCAAAACCATGTGGATTTAGCCCAAAGTCATGCGGATGTAGCCCAAAACCCCATGGATTCACTCCAAAACTACACAGATTCGCCCCAAACCACACGGATTTATCCCACAATCCCACGGATTTAGCCCAAAACCCAGTGGATTTATCCCAAACTCACAGAGATTCACACTAAAACCCAGCAGATTTACACAAAAACTGAGGGATTTACACTGAAACCACACAGATTTACCCTAAGATGACACAGATTTACCCCAAAACCCTGCGGATTTATCCCAAAACTGTGTGGATTTACCCCAAAAATCATGCAGATTTACCCCAAAATCACAGGGATTTATCCCAAAACCACAGGGATTCACACTAAAACTGGACAGATTTACACCAAAACAGAGGTGTTTACATCGAAACCCCAAGGATTTACCCTAAACCCTCGTGGATTTACCCCAAAACCCCATGCATTTATCCCAAAAACCTGCAGATTTATCCCAAAAGCCTGCAGATTTATCCCAAAAGTGGATTCATCCCAAACCCCATAGATTGACCCCAAAACTTTGAAGATTCACCCCAAAATTCCACGGATTCATCCCAAACTCCCAGAGATTGACCCCAGAACCACACACATCACCCAAAATCCCACAGATCACCCCAAATCCCCATGGATTCACCCCAAACCTGCACAGATCACCCCAAAACCCCAGGGATTGACCCTAAACCCCCATGGAGCCACCCCGTGCCCCCTCACCCTCTGGTAGTTCTGCTCCTTCTGGATCTGCTCCACCTGGTCCAGCAGCTGCCGGGCGCGGAGCTGCAGCTCCGTCAGCTTGTCCTTGGCCGCGATCTCGGGGTAGTTGTTGGTGTGTTCTCCCACCTGGATGTCCAGGTGCACCCGCTGCGGGGACAGCAACGTCACCAGGGCTGTCCCCAAGGATGGCACAGCCATGGGGAGGGCATGGGATTGTCACCAGGGATGGCACAGCCATGGGGATGTCACAGCGGGCACAGGGCTGTCACCATCTCGGGGTAGTTGCTGGTGTGTTCTCCCACCTGGATGTCCAGGGGCACCCACTGTGGGGACACCACTGTCACCAGCGGTGGCACCAGGGGTGACATGGCACCAGGGAGGGCACAGGGATGTCACCAGGGCTGTGCCAGGGCTGTGGGCTGTCCCCAGAGCAGTCCTCAGGGTTGTGAGCTGTCTCCTGCCTGTCCCCCACTGTCCCCATTGTCCCCAGGGCTGTCCCCAGGCTGCCCTCAGGTTGTCCCCACTGTCCCCACTGTCCCCAGGGCTGTCCCCAGGCTGCCCTCAGGTTGTCCCCACTTTCCCCAGGCTGTCCCCAGGTCTGTCCCCAGGTTGTCCCCACTGTCCCCACTGTCCCCAGCCGTCCTCAGGCTGTCCCCACTGTCCCCAGCTGTCTCCACTGTCCCCATTGTGCCCAGGTTGTCCTCACTGTCCCTAGGCTGTCCCCACTGTCCCCCCCTGTCCCCAGCTGTCCCCAGTTGTCCCCAGAGCTGTCCTCAAGGTGTCCTCACCAGCTTTCCCCCGGCGAAGAGCGCCATGCGGGTGGAGTTGGAGTGCAGGCAGATCTGGTGCTCCCCCGGCGTGTGTGAGGTGAAGGTGAAGCGACCCTCGGAGCCGTACTGCCGGGACAGCACCACCTGGGGACAGGGACTGTCACTGCCACTGCCACCTCACAGGGACACTGTCACTGCCATGGCATGGGGACATGGCCACTGCCACCCTCCGGGCCACCACGGGGGCACTGTCACCACCCCATGGGCACAGAGGCACAGCCAGTGGGGACCAGGGGACATGGCTGGGCTGGGTCAGGGACACCCCAGCAAGGAGACAGTGGTACCCTAGGACCCCCATCCTGATGGCAGTGGCACCCCAGGGATACCCAGAGACCCCTCCAAGGACCCCTCCCCATACCCAAGGGATGCCCAAACCTCTTCAGGGACCCCTCCCCATGCCCAGGGGATGCCCAGGCACCCTCCACGGACTCCCAGCCCAGTTTCCTGAGCCCCCCAGGGACCCCTCCTCTGATCCAATGGATGTCAAACCCCCCCAGGGCCCTCTCCCCACGCCCCACAGCCCCCCCTCACCTTTCCATCGGGGTCCTTGACCTCCACGTGCATGCCCAGCCCGGGCGTGGAGGGCAGGAAGGACTCGGACTGTTTGTCCCACAGCTGTGTCCGGTAATTCCCTGCACCGGGAGGGGACACGGGCTCGGACCGGACCCCTCGGAGCGGGACCCCCGGGCCCGGTGGGCTCTGATCCCCCCAAACCTGCCAGTGGTTCCTCCCGCTCGCCGGTAACCTCCGTACCCCCCCGAGCTCCGGAATGGTCCGTCCCGGTAACTCCCCCCACCAAGTGCCCGGTGGTCCCTCCCGTTACCGTCCCCCACCCAATTCCCGGTGGTCCCTCCCGTTAGCCCTCACCTCCCCCCCCCATTCCCTGTGGTCTCTCCCATTATCCCCTCTCCCCCCCCGCCATCCCCAATGGTCCCTCCCGTTACCCCCTCACCGCCCCCGCCATCCCCGGTGCTCCCTGCCCCGCCGCCCGTACCGATGACCATGGTCTCATCGGGGATCTCCTCAATGAAGCAGCGCTTCTCGGTCTCGCCGATGTGAAAGTAGAGCCCGTGGGCGCTCCAGCTCAGCAGCAGCAGCGCGGCCACTGCCGCCCTCAGCGCCTCCCCCAGTGCCGCCATGGTCCCTCCTGCCCGGCCGCCGGGGGGCGCTCTGCGCATGCGCCGGCACCTCACCGGGCTCAGTGCGCATGCGCCATACTCTCAGTGCCGGAGCCGCGCACGCGCAGTGCCGCCCTCAGCGCCCCGCGGCTTCGCGCCCCGCTCTGCGCATGCGCGACCCCCACGGCCACTCAGCTCTCCCCACGCCGCCCGTGGTTTTTTTTCCCGCCGCTCCCGCAACGCGCATGCGCGCCCGCCGCCGCCGTGGCGCAGCGGGGAGGGCGCCAGTCCCTCGCTTCAGAATTCATGGGTTCGAGTCCCGCCGCAGCCGCCGCGGGGGTCGCGGTGCCACCGCGGCGCGTTGTCGCCCCTTTTGCCCCCCGCCGTGTGTCCCTTCGGTTGTCACCCCGCGGGGGTGCTGAGCAACGGCCGGGGCGGGGCCCGCCCTTCCCAGCAGTGTGGCAACACCACCACCGCCAACCTCCTTCCTTCCTTCCTCTCTCTCCGCCGCCCGCAGCGCCCACAGCCGGGGGTCCCATAGGAATCGGGGGTCCCATCGGAGCCGGGGGTCCCAGCACAGCCGGGGGTCCCAGCACAGCCGGGCTCCCATGGGTGAGCGCTGCCCGGGCACCCCGCGCACGGCCCGGCCGGGCGGGAGGGGACACGGAGCGCTTGGCGGGGCCGGTGACACCGCCGTGCCCCCCCCCGGGAGGGGTCCCCAAAGCTCGGGGGGCGCGGGCCGGGGCCGCGGGGCTCTCCGGGGGGTCACCCTCAGCCTCGCCCTCCTCTTCCTCCGCGCAGAGGCCGAAGGCTCCCCGCTCTGCCGGGCGCCCTCCCTGCAGACCAAAGTGTTCCAGTACCGGTAAGGGCCGGCCGGGGGCGGGGGGCGCCGGGGACACTGGTGGCACCGCTGTCCCCGCTGTCCCCCGCAGGCTGTGGGACGTCAACCAGAAGTCGCTGTACCTGCGCGGTGACCAGCTCCTGGCCGGACACCTGCAGGGCGCCAACGCCGCGCTGGAAGGTGACACGGGGGACAGGGATGGGGACAGGGGTGGGGACACCAGGGGACAGCGCTGACGGTGTCGCCCGCCCGCAGAGAAAGTGTTCTGGGTGCCCAACCGAGCCCTGGAGCCCGCGCGGCTCCCGGTGATCCTCGGCATCCGCCGCGGGTCCCGCTGCCTGCGCGCCGACAGCGACAGCGACAGCGACAGCAACGGCGGGGAGCCACGGCTCAGCCTGCAGGTGCGACAGGGGGACAGCGGGGACAGGGATGGGACAGGCTCAGCCTGCAGGTGGGACAGGGATGGTGACAGGGATGGGACAGGGCGGGGATACAGAGGGGACAGCGAGGGGGTGGAGGGCGGACAGGGACACCGAGGGGACAGGGACGGGCGTGCCGAGGGGACGGCGACATCACAGAGATGGGGATGGGCGTGCCAAGGAAGCGGGGACACCACAGGGGTGAGGACATCAAGGGGACGGGGAAATCAAAGGGGATGGGGACACCGTGGGGATGGGGATGTCAAAGGGATGGGGACACTGCAGGGAAGGGGATGGGGACATCAAGGGGACACTTATGGGAGAGATGTGCCACCACGGGAAAGGGGGATGGAATGGGGACATCAAGGACACCACCGGGGGAGTGGGGACCCGGGGGCCGCAGGGATGGGACACTGTGGGGCTGGGGACACCGGAGACCACCGGGACCGCTGGGTGGGGACACCGGGACCACGGGGACGGGACACTGTGGGGTGGGGACACCGGGGACACCGGGGATGGGACACTGCCGGGTGGGGACACGGGGACACTGCAGGACGGGCGGTGGTCCCCGCGGTGACACGGCCGGCCCGCAGGACGTGGACATCCGGGAGCTGCCCCGCGCCGGGGACAGCGCGGCCGCCTTCACCTTCTTCCGCTCGTACCGGGACGGGCTGTGGCGCTTCGAGTCGGCCGCGCACCCCGGCTGGTTCCTGTGCACGTCCCCGCGCGGCCACCAGCCCCTGGCGCTCTGCCGCCGCCGCGACCTCACCTCGCACCTCGTCGACTTCTATTTCCAGCTCTGCTGAGACACCGCCTGGCCTGGGGACAGCCCGGGCACGGGGACAGCCCCCGGGGACGGGACAGCCCCCGGGGAGGGGACAGCCCCCGGGGAGGGGACATCCCCCAGGAGGGTGACATCCCCCGGGATGGGGACAGCCCCCCGGGATGGGGACAGCCCAGCCCCAGACATGGTGACATCCCCCCAGGAGGGTGACATCCTCAGCCCAGGGTTGGGGACATCCTCATCCCGGGTATGGGGACATCTTCTGAGGGAGGGTGGCATTCTCACCAGGACGGTGACATCCCCCCCAGGATGGGGACATCGCCCCCAGGACGGTGACATCCCCCTGGGGAGGGTGACATCCCCCCCAGGATGGGGACATCCTCAGCCCAGGCATGGTGACATCTTCCGAGGGACGGTGGCATCACCCCCAGGATGGGGACATCACCCCCCGGATGGTGACATCCCCTCCAGGAGGGTGGCATCTCCCCCAGGATTGTGACATCCTCCCCCCAGGCATGGGGACATCCCCTGGGGAGGGTGACATCCCCTCCAGGATGGGACATCTCACCCCAGCGGTGCTGGCAGTCCCCGGGGAGGGGCCACCCCTGTCCCCTGAGCCCCAGGGATGGTGACATCCCCCTGAGGAAGGTTGTGTCACCCCCGGGATGGTGACATCCCCCTGGGGGGGGTGGCATCCCCTCCAGGACGGCGACATCCTCACCCAGCGCGGTGACATCCTTCCGGGAACAGCGACATCCTCCTGGGGACAGCGACATCCCTCACCTGGGGTGGCGCCACCCTCCCCTGGGGACAGCGACATCCCGGCCCTGGGGACAATGCCACCCCCCCAAGGACAGTGCCATGCCCCTGGGGACAATGCCACCCCCCGGGGACAGCGACATCCGGTGCCACAATAAAGACGCTGATGGCGCGCGGTGTGGAGCGTGGGTGGCCCGGCGGTGACACGGGAGGGGACAGGGTGTCACCAGCCCGGAGTGGCCGCTCTTGCGCCACCCGCGCGATGGGGACACGGCGGGACATCCCCGGGCCGGGTGACGCGGCCGCTTCCCGGAGCCCGTGGGGACACCGCGGGGACATCATGGGGACAGTGCGGGGGACAGCGGGGACAGGGGACACAGGGGGATGTGGGGACAGGACACGTGGACACCGTGGGGACAGGGGATGGGACACAACAGGGACAGCGGACACGGGATCCTGGGGACGGGGAATGGGGGACAATGGGGGCAGGGGCACTGTGGGGACAGGGGGTGGGGACAACGGAAACATGGGGATGTGGGGATGGGGGACAACGGGGACAGGGGGCAGGGATTTGGGACAATAGGGACAGGGGACCTTGGGGACAGGGAACGGGGGACAATGGGGGCAGGGGACACAGGAGAATGCACGGACAGGGAATGGGGACAGCAGGGACAGGGATGTGGGACAGGGCACATGGATGTCATGGGGACAGGGAGGTGGCACAACAAGGACAGGGGACACGGACACTGTGGGGACAGGGGATGGAGGACTGCGGGGACAGGGGACACACGGGAATGCGGGGACAGGACACATGGACATCATGGGGACAGGGGACTTGAGGGACTGGGGACACGGACAGGGGACAGTACAGACAGGGGACGGGGGGTTTTGGGGACAGGACACATGGACACTGCGGGGACAGGGGGTGCTGGGACACGTGGGGATGTGGGGACAGGGAATGGGGGACAGGACATGTGGGGCTGTGGCAATGGGACACGGGGACACTGTGGGGACAGGGATGTGGGACAACAGGGACAGGGGACATGGGTGCCACGGGGATGGGGGTGTGGCACCACGGGGACAGGGGATGTGGCATGTTGGGGACAGGGCACATGGGACTGGGGACAGAGGACAGAGGGGATTTTTGGGATATGGGACCACAGGAACAGGGGACATGGGGACACCCTGGGACACCCTGGGGACACTCTGGGGACACCTCGGGGACAGGGCACATGGATCACGGGGACAAGGCACACACAGCCTTGGGGACAGGAGATGAGAGACCTTGGGGACAAGGCACAGGGGACCACGGGGAGGGGACACGGGGGACAAAGGGACACGTGGGAGTTTGGGGACAGTGCTCAGAGCACCCTGGGGACAGCACTCACAGTGACAGTGGTGACAAGGGACCACAGGGACAGGGGACACAGGGACAGGAGACACGGCCCAGGGCCATCCCCGCCGCGGGGACAGTTGGGGACGCTGGCAGCAGGTGGCATTTCCCCATGGCTCAGTCACTGTCACCCACCCCGCCAATTACCGGGGCGGGCTCTGTCCCCGCCCCGCCCGCGCCGATAAAGCCACTGTCACCCGCGGGTGACACGGCCCAGGGGACACGGGACACCATCCCGCAGGTACCGCCACCAGCCCGTGTCACCCGTGTCACCTGTGCCACCCTCCCGACAGGCACAGCCATGTCACACCGCACGTCCCGAGCTGCCCTCAGGTGAGCGGGGACAACGTGGGGACAGTGAGGGGACAGCGAGGGGACAGTGAGGGGACAGAGTGGGGACAGTGAGGGGACAGTGAGGGGATAGCGTGGGGACAGTGAGGGGATAGTGAGGGGACAGAGTGGGGACAGTGAGGGGACAGCGTGGGGACAGTGAGGGGACAGTGAGGGGACAGTGAGGGGACAGCCCGGGGACAGCGCTGTCCCTCGTGCCCCGGGCAGTGTCCCCTCCCCTCCCCGCTGTCCCTGCCCTGACCCCGCTGTCCCCGCAGGGTGACACCGCAGGAGCAGCGCCTGTGGATGGCGGCGGGCGGGGACACGGCCGGGGCTGTCACCGACCCCGACATGGTGGCCTTGTTCGACGACTTCCTGGGGAAAGGTGGGTGCGGGTGTCCCCGTGTCCCTGTCCCCGTGTCCCTGTCCCCGTGTCCCTGTGCCAACCCCTGCCTCACATGTTCCAATGTCCCTGTGCCCATGTCCCCATCCTCATGTCCCCATGTCCCCTGTGCCCATCACTGCCCCACATGTCCCCATGTCCCTGTGTCCCCATGTCCCACGTATGTCCATTCCCCCAATGTCCCACATCCCCATGTCCCCATATCCCCATGTTCCCGTGTCCCACTTCCCCACCTGTCCCTGACCCCCCATGTCCCCACATTGCCCTGTGTCCCCTCCCCATGCACCTGTGTCCCATGTCTGTGTCCCCATCCTCCCACATCCCCATGTTCCCATGTCCCTGTGTCCCCATGTCCCCTTGTCCCACTGCCCCATCTACCCTCACATCCCCATGTCCCCTCCCTGTGTCCCCATGTCCCCACATCTCCACCTCCCTGTGTCCCATGTCCCTGTGTCCCACTTCCCCCGTCTACCCCGTGTCCCCATGTCCCTGTGATGTCCCCATGTCCCCATGTCCCTACTTGCATGTCCCTGTGTCCCCACGACCCCTGTGCCCGTGTCCCCGTCCCCACATCCCTCGTGTCCCCTGTGCCCATTGCTGCCCCACATGTCCCCATGTCCCTGTCCCCATGTCCCTGTGTCCCTGTCCCCGTGTCCCCATGTCCCCTGTGCCCCTGTCACTGTGGTACCCACAGGCCCTGCTGTCCCCGTGTCTCCTTCAGCCACGATGCCCATGTCCCTGTCCCCATGTTCCCATGTCCCCACGTCCCCATGTCCCTGTGATGTCCCCATGTGTGTCCCCAGAGGAGTCAGTGACAATGGGGCTGTCCCCTTGGGTGGCCCGGCCGTACCAGTACGTGCTGCGTGTCCCTGCATGTGTGTGCCCGTGTCCCCATGTGTGTCCCCATGTCCCTGTGTGTATGCCCATGTCCCCATGTCCCCATGTCCCCATGTGTGTCCCAGAGGAGTCAGTGACGATGGGGCTGTCCCCGCGGGTGGCCCGGCCGTACCAGTACGTGCTGCGGGACACGGAGCAGCGCGGGCTGTGCCTGCGGGACGGACACCTGGTGGCCACCGCCCTGCAGGGCGCCAACTCCGCACAGGAAGGTGGGGACACCGCGGGGACACGGGGACACTGCGTGGGGGACACCGCGAGGACACGGGGACACGGCGTGGGGACACCGCGAGGACACGGGGACACGGCGTGGGGACACTGCGGGGACACGGGGGACACTGCGTGGGGGACACCGCGAGGACAGGGGTGACACCTTGCAGGTGACACTGTGGGCCAGGGGTGACACCACGTGTGTGTCTCTCTGGGGGGGGACAGGGGTGACAATCCGTGGGTGACACACTGGGGGGACATGGGTGACACTCTGTGGGTGACGCTGTGGGGCCAGGAGTGACACCCCCGTGGATGTCCCTCTGCGGGTGACAGGGATGACAATGCATGGGTGACACTCTGGGGGATGGGGGTGACACCACCCCTGTGTGTCCTTCTGAGGAGGATGGGAGTGACACTCCACGGGTGCCCCTCTGGGGGGGACAGGGGTGACACTGCATGGGTGTCACTCTGGGGAGGACAGGGGTGACAATCCATGGGTGTCACTCTTGGGAGGACAGGGGTGACAATCCATGGGTGTCCCTCTGGGGGGGACAGGGGTGACAATCCATGGGTGTCACTCTTGGGAGGACAGGGGTGACAATCCATGAGTGACCCTTGGAGAGAACAGAGGTAACGCCCTGTGGGTGACACTGTGAGGGCAGGGGTGACAATCCATGGGTGTCCCTCTGTGATGACACCAGTGACCCCCCGTGTCCCCCAGAGCCCATCAGCGTTGTCCCCAACCGGCACCTGGAGCGGCAGCGCTGTCCCCTCATCGTTGGCATCCGCGGTGGCACCCAGGCACTGTCCTGTGGCACCGGCCCCGAGCCACACCTGCACCTCCAGGTGACACGGGGGTGACCAGGGGGACTGGGGGTGACCAGGGGACAACTGAGTGTGGGGTGATGGGGACACAAAGGTGGGACAGGCCAAGGTGGGTCAACGCAAGGGGGGTGACCCCAGGTGAGGGCACCCAGAGGTGGGTCAACCCAAGGTGGGTGTCCATGCTGGATCAATCCAAATTGGGTCAACCCATGTTGGGCAATCCAAGGAGGGTCAACTCAGGTTGGGCCACTCAAGGTGGGTCAGTCCAGGATTGGTCAATCCAAATTGGGTCAGCTCAGGGTGGACAACCCAAGGTGGGACAAGCCAAGGTGGGACAAGCCAAGGTGGGTCACTCCAGAGTGGACAATCCCAACTGGGTCAGCTCAGGGTGGACAAATGGACATCCCAAGGTGGGTCAGTCCAAGGTGAGGAACCCAAGGTGGACACCCCGGGAAGGGTCACCCCAAAGTGGGGGCACCAAGGTGTGGTGGGCACCAGGGCGGGGTCAGCCCAGGGCGGGGTCAGCCCAGGGCGGGGCACCCCAAAGTGCTGTCACCCCAAACCTGCGTCACCCGGATGTGGGGATTCCCCAGGGCGGGGTCACTCGATGGCACCACCCGGGGGTGTGGTCACCTGGAGACAGTCACCTGGTGGTGGTGTCATCTGGAGAGGGGGGGTCACCTGGGGTGGGGTCACCTGGGGTGGGGTCACCTGGAGGGGGCTTGGCTGGAGATAGAGTGACCAGGAGATGGGGTCAGTGGGGGTTCCTTGAGGTGTGGTCACCTGGAGACAGGGTCACCTGAGCATGGGGTCACCTGGGGATGGGGTCACCTGGACAAGGGATGGGGATACCTGGAGACGGTAGTTCCTTGAGGTGAGGGTCACCTGGACATGGGGTCATGTAGGTGTGGGGCCACCTGGGCGTGGGGTCACTGTGGTTTCTTTGAGGCAGGGTCACCTGGGCATAGGGTCACCTGGAGATGGGATCACCTGAACAATGGGTGTTCTGGGGATGGGGATACCTGGAAATGGTAGTTCCTTGAGGTGGGGTCACCTGGAGATGGGGTCACCTGGGCAAGGGGTCACTGGGGATGGGGTCACCGGGGATGGGGTCACTGGGGATGGGGTCACTGGGCATGGGGTCACCTGGGCAAGGGGTCACTGGGCATGGGGTCACCGGGGATGGGGTCACCTGGGCATGGGGTCACTGGGCATGGGGTCACCGGGGATGGGGTCACCTGGGCATGGGGTCACTGGGGATGGGGTCACCTGGGCATGGGGTCACTGGGGATGGGGTCACCGGGGATGGGGTCACTGGGATGGGGTCACTGGGCACGGGTGCCCCCCCCACGGCGGTGTCACACGCGCTGTCCCCGCCCGGCAGGACGTGGGGCTGCTGGAGCTGTTCGAGGCTGACCAGGACACGGCCACGCCCTTCACCTTCTACAAGACCTTCGGGGGCTCCACGCACACCTTCGAGGCCGCGGCCTTCCCCGGGCGCTTCCTCAGCACCGCCCCCGGCCCAGGCGAGGAGCTGGCGCTGGCCCCGGCCCCCAACGCCACCGCCTTCTACCTGCACCGGCGGTGAGTGACACCTGGGGACACCTGGGGACACCTGGGGACATCCCCCGGGGCCACCACCCTCTGCCTGCACTGGCACTGACAGTGCCACCACCCCGGGGACAGCCGGGCCTGGGGACACCCATGGGACATCCCTGGTGGGACATTCCTCAGTGCCACTGTCTTCTCCCTGCACAGAAAGTGACACCCAGGGGACATCCAGGGCTTGGGGACATCCCTGTGGCCACCGCCTTCTACCTGCACCCAAAGTGACACCCAGGGGACATCCGGGCCTTGGGGACATCCACGGTGCCACCACCTTCTGCCTGCACTGAAAGTGACACCCAGGGGACATCCAAGGCTTGGGGACATCCCTGGTGGGACATTCCCTGGTGCCACCGCCCTCTACCTGCACTGACACTGACAGTGCCACCAGCCTGGGGACACCCATGGGACATTCCCCAGGGGCACCACCTTCTACCTGTGCCTCAAGTGACACCCAGGGGACATCCATGGGGCCTTGGGGACATCCCTGGTGGCACATTCCCCAGGGCCAGCACCTTCTACCTGCACAGAATGTGACAGTGCCACCAGCCAGGGGACATCCCTGGTGGGACATCCCGGGCTCGGGGCCACCCATGGGTGGGGGACACCCGGGGCTGTTGTCACCGTGCTGTCAATAAAGTGCCACTGTCGGTGTCACCTCGTGGGTGTCCTTTGTGGGGACCCAGGGGCCTCTTTGGGGTCAGAACTCCCTTTGGGGTCAGAACTCCCTTTTTGGGATCAGAACGCCCTTTTTGGGGGTCAGAACCCTCTTTTTGGGGTCAGAACCCTCTTTTTGGGTCAGAATCCTTTTAGGGGGTCTCAGAACCCTCCTTTTGGTGTCAGAACCTTTTATTATTTTGTCAGAACCCTCATTTTGGGGTCAGAAATCTCTCTTGGGCTCAGAACCCCCGTTTTTGGCATCAGAACCCCATTTTTGGGTCAGGATGCTCTGTTTGGGGTCAGACCCCTCTTTTTAGGGTCAGCACCCCATTTTGGGGCTCAGAACCTCCTTTTTGGGTCAGAACTCCTTTTTTTTTGGGTCAGACCCCTCACTTTGGGGCTCTCAGGACCTGCCCCGACCCTTCCCTTAAGGGAGGGGGCGTGGCCTCATTGCGGGGGCGTGGCCTCCCCATGGGCGTGCTCACATATGCTAATGAGCCATGCACGCCCATCCCCGTGTGGGCGTGTCCATACATGCTAATTAGCCCGGTCACACCCCTCCCGTGTGGGCGTGTCCCAGCAGACCACGCCCCGCAGACCACGCCCCTCATAGACCACGCCCCCTCACAGGCCACGCCCCCGCGCGGTGCCGGTAAGGGAAGGGGGAGGGGAGGGCAGGGGGCGGCACCGGGGGGTCCCCAAGCCCCGGGGGGGGTCAGGGGTGCCCTGAGGGTCCCCGGAGGGTCCCCAAAGCCCCCCGGGGCTCCCCCCCCGCAGGGAGAGCCCCCCAAACCCCCCGGGCACCCCAAACCCCGCGGCCGCGCCCCGCGACCTTTGCCCCGCGCCCCGCCCTGAGCCTGGGGGGCTCCCGCAGGCTTTGGGGTCCCCTCAGCCCGTTTGGGGTCCCCCCATAAACTTTTGGGGTCCCCCCGGACTCTGAGGGTCTCCCCTCTTTTGGGTCCCCCCTTTTTTGGGGTCTCCCCCGTTTTAAGTCACCCCCGGACCCTTTTGGGTCCCCCAGAACTTTTGGGTCCCCCGATACTTTCAGGGTCCCCTATAAACTTTTGGGGTCCCCCCGGACTCCGAGGGTCTCTCCTTCTTTGGGGTCTCCCCTTTTTTTGGATCTCCCCCGTTTTAAGTTGTCCCCGCTCTTTTTGGGGTCCCCCAGAACTTCTGGGGTCTCCTCAACCCTTTTGGATCCCCCCGGTTTTGGGGTCACTTGGGGGGGGCGTCACCAGATTTTGGGTGCAAACCCCCCCCCCCAATCTGGGGACCCGCACCTTTGGGTGCTGCCCCCCCCGCCCCCCAAAACAATTGGGGTGCGGGACCCCCCGAGCCCGGGGGGCTTTGAGGGGGAGCCCCGTCTGTCCCCGGGGGGTTTTGGGGTCCCCTTTCCCCCAGGGGACCCTCGGGGTGCCCCCCCCCCGGAAGTTTTTGGGGTTCCGGGTTTTTTTGGGGTCCCGGGGGGTTTGGATGCCCCTTCCCTGGAGGAATTTTTGGGGTTCCGGGTTTTTTTTTTGGGGGGGGTTTGCTCCCCCCGGGGAGGATTTTGGGGTCCCGAGGGTAGTTTTGGGGTCCCGGCATTTTTGGGGACCCTCCTCCTCCCCCGGGTTTTTTGGGGTTCCGGAGGAGTTTTGAAGTGCCCCTCCCTTCCCTGAGGAATGTTTGGGGTCCCGGGGTTTTTTTGGGAGTAGTTTTGGGCTCCCGGGAGTTTTTGTGTCCCGGTTTTTGGGGGTCCCGGGGCGGTTTCGGGGGCCCCCCCCGTTTCCTGTCCCGGCGGGGCGGAAGCCGCGGGTGACGCGGTGACACGGGCCGGGGACACGGGGACACGGGGACACGGGGACACGAGGCGGGACACGGAGCCGGGAGGTGACCGCGGGAGGTGACCGGGGATCGGAGCGCGGGAGGCGCGGCAGGTGCGGGGGGAGGGTCCGGGAGACCCCCGAGCCAGAGCCCTCCTCCCCTCCCCTCCCCCTCCTTCCTCCTTCCTCCCCTCCCTCCTTCCCCCTCCCTCCCGCGCTTCCTGCTCCTCTCCCCGCTGCCCTCCCCTCCCCGAGCCCTTCCCTCGCTCCCTCCCTCCCTCCCGGCCTTCCCCTCCTGCCCTTCTCCCTCCCTCCCACCCTTCTCCCTCCTCTCTCTCCCCTCCTTTTTCCTCCTGACTTCCTCACCTCCCTCCCCTTCCCCTCCCTCTCTCCCTCCCTCCTCTCTCCCTCTCCCTCCTCCCTCTTTCCCTCCCTTTTTCCTCCCGACTTCCTTCTCTCCCCATCTCTCTTCTCCCTCCTTCTCGCTCTTCCTTCTTCCTCCCTCTCTCCCTCCTTTTTTCCACCTCCCTTCCCCTCCCTCCCTCTCTCCATTCTCTCTCCTTCCCTTTCTCCCTCTCCCTTCCTCCTCCCCTTCTTCCTCCCGACTTCCTTCTCTCCCCATCCCTCTCTTCTCCCTCCTTCCCTCCTTCCCACTCTCCTTCCTCACTCTGCCCATCCCTCTCCCTCCTTTTTTACTCCCTCCCTCCTGCCCTCTCTCCATTTTTTCTCCTCCCTCCCTCCTTTCTCTCTCCATCCCTCTCTCCCTTCTTCTCACCTTCTCCCTCCTCCTCCTCCCTCTCCCCGTGTCCCTGTCCCATCCCTGACCCTCCTCCCTCCCCCTGTCCCTGTCCCCATCCCTGACCCTCTCCCCGTGTCCCTGTCCCTGTCCCATCCCTGACCCTCTCCCCCTGTCCCTGTCCCATCCCTGACCCTCCTCCCTCTCCCCGTGTCCCTGTCCCATCCCTGACCCTCTCCCCGTGTCCCTGTCCCATCCCTGACCCTCCTCCCTCTCCCCGTGTCCCTGTCCCATCCCTGACCCTCTCCCCGTGTCCCTGTCCCATCCCTGACCCTCTCCCCGTGTCCCTGTCCCTGTCCCATCCCTGACCCTCTCCCCCTGTCCCTGTCCCATCCCTGACCCTCCTCCCTCTCCGCAGGGTCTCCCCGGGCCATGGACGCCGCTCTGCCCACGGCCAAGGCTCTGTCCGGACAGGAGTGACCCCTGCACCACTGACCATAAGGCCAGCAGTGACCCCTGGAGCACTGACCACAGGGAGTGACCAGAGTGACCCATGGCCATAGGGAGTGACCGCAGTGACCCACGGAGCGGTGACCACAAGGACAGCAGTGACCCATGGACCTGTGGCCACAGGGACAGGAGTGACCCCGGGGCTGGTGGCCGCAGGGAGTGCCCAGAGTGACCCATGGAGCAGTGACCATAGGAGGGTCAGGAGTGACCCATGGACCCCCCCAGGACCCCCCTGTCCCCCCCCGGGCTGCTGCGGGCGCTGGACGCCATCGCCTTCTCGGGGGGAGGGGCCGAGAGCCCCGCCCACAGCCCCGCCCTGGGCTCCGCCCACAGCCCCGCCCACAGCCCCGCCCACAGCCCCGCCCGGATACTGAGCCCCGCCCTGGGCTCCGCCCACAGCCCCGCCCTGAGCCCCGCCCACAGCCCCGCCCTGGGCTCCGCCCACAGCCCCGCCCACAGCCCCGCCCGGATACTGAGCCCCGCCCTGAGCCCCGCCCACAGCCCCACCCCGAGCCACGCCCACAGCCCCGCCCGGACACTGAGCCCCGCCCACAGCCCCGCCCACAGCCCCACCCTGAGCTCCACCCTGAGCCCTGAACTGACCCCTGCATTGACCCCTGCCATGAACCCCACCCACAGCCCCACCCTGAGCCCCGCCCAGGCCACTGCCCTGACCCCTGCCCTGACCCCCGCCCTGACCCCCGCCCTGACCCCAGCCCTGAGCCCAGCCCCAGCCCCAGCCCCCTGCCCGGACGTGTTCATGTCCAGCCTGCTCCGTGCCCAGCTCTGTGTGCAGGAGCTCCTGGGGGCCATCGAGGGACAGCCGGACACTGGGGACAGCCCTGGGGACATCCAGGACCACGCCCAGGACCATCCCTGGGACTGCCCCCAGGACCTGCCCCTTGGCCACGCCCAGGACCTCCCCCAGGACCGCCCCCAGGACCACGCCCAGGACTGCTCTCAGGACCACGCCCAGGACCACGCCCAGGACCTGCCCCTTGGCCACACCCAAGACCTCTCCCAGGACCACGCCCAGGGCCATCCCTGGGACCACGCCCAGGACTGCTCTCAGGACCACACCCAGGACCACACCCAGGACCACCCCCCACATGGGGCTGGGAGCATCTCCCAGGAGCTCCAGTTCCACGGATCCACATTTGAGGACATCCTCCAGGTGTGCCTGGGTGGGGACATCCCACCCAAACCCATGACTGTGGGTGGGAGCATCTCCCAGCAGCACCAGCAGTTCCACAGATCCACGTTTGAGGACATCCTCCAGGTGTCCATGGATGAGTCCATCCCACCCAAACCCACGCCCAAGGATGAGAACATTTTCCAGGTGTGCACAGATGGGCCCATCTCACCCAAATCCATGACTGTGGGTGGGAGCATCTTCCAGCAGCACCAGTTCCACGGATCCACGTTTGAGGACATCCTCCAGGTGTGCATGGGTGGGGACATCCCACCCAAACCCATGGCCAGGGACAAGGACATCCCACCCAAATCCATGCCCATGGATGAGGACGTCTTCCAGGGGTCCACAGATGAATCCATCCCACCCAAACCCATGCCCATGGATGGGAACATCTCCCAGCAGCACCAGTTCCATGGATCCACGTTTGAGGACATCCTGCAGGTGTGCACAGATGGTCCCAGCCCACCCAAACCCACGCCCAAGGACGAGGACATCCCACCCAAACCCATGCCCAAGGATGAGGACATCCCAGCCAAGGCCATGGCCGTGGGCAGGAGCAGCTCCCAGGAGCTCCAAAGCCAGGGATCCACCTACAGGAGCACCCTCCAGGTGTCCATGGATGGTCCCACCCCACCCCAGGCCGTGCCCGTGGACCAAACCTTTGAGTTCCTCTTCAGGAGCATCTTCCACACGTCCACGGGTGGGGACACCTCCCCTGGCCAGGTGACAGTGGGCGGGGCCACCTCACCTGATCCCGTGGCCGTGGATGGGACCGGCCTGGCCGAGGGCTGGGAGCACCTGCTGAGGGATGGGGACGTCTCACCTGATGTCACTGTGACTGGGGACATCTCCCATGTGCCCAGGGGTGGGGACATCTCATCGTGGACAGTGACCAGGGATGGGGACATCTCCCACGTGTCCCTGGGTGGGGACATCTCATGGACGGTGACCAGGGATGTGACCCCCTTGTCCCAGACCATGGCCAGTGATGTGACCACCTTGTCCAACCCCCCGGCCACGGGCAGGACCCTTTCCCTGGAGCACCTGCCTGTGGATTCGGCCATCCCACCCCAGATCATGGCCTTGGATGTCACCAGTTTGTCCAAGACTGTGACCCTGGGTGGTCCCATCTGCCCCCAGTCCGTGACCACAGACGGGACCATTTCTCCCGAAGATGTGTTGCCTGTGGATTCCACCACCTCATCCCAGAGCACGGCCATGGGTGGTCCCATCTCCCCCAGACCCGTGACCGTGGGTGGTCCCATCCCTTCGGAGAACGTGTCCTTGGATTCGGCCATCCCATCCCAGACCACGACCTGGGAAGTGACCAACCTGTCCAAGACTGTGACCACGGATGGTCCCATCTCCCCCAAACCCATGGCCATGGATGGGACAATCTCCGACACATCCGTGGGTTTGGACATCTCATCCCGGACTGAGGCCATGGGTGGTCCCATCTCCCCCAGACCCGTGACCATGGATGGGACAATCTCTTTGGAGAATGTGTGCATTGATTTGGTCATCCCATCCCAGACCACGACCTGGGAAGTGACCAACTTGTCCAAGACTGTGACCACGGATGGTCCCACCTTGCCGAAATCCATGACCATGGATGGGGCAATCTCCCCCAAACCCATGGCCATGGGTGGTCCCATCTCTTTGGAGAATGTGTCCATAGATTCAGCCATCCCATCCCAGACCATGACCTGGGAAGTGGCCAACTTGTCCAAGACTGTGACTGTGGGTGGTCCCGTCTCCCCCGACTCCGTGACCTTGGATAGGGCAGCTTCTCCAGGGGACGTTCCCATGGACTGCAGGATCCCCATGGATGGAACCACCTTGTCCAAGTCCATGACCCCGGACGGGCCCACCTGCCTGGAGGACGTTCCCACCTGCCTGGAGGACGTTCCCACCTGCCTGGAGGACATTCCCACGGATTGCAGGATCCCTGGACCCGAGTCCCCCACCATGGATCCCATGAGTTCACCCAGACCCGTGACCCCGGACAGGACAATTTCTCCAGAGCCCCTTCCCGTGGATTCCAGGACCCTCCCCACGGACAGGACCCTCTCCCTGGAGCAGCTGGCCGCGGGTGTGACCATCCATTCCCAGCCCGGGGCCTTGGAGGTCACCACCTTGTCCAGGACTGTGACCGCAGACAGGACCCTCTCCCCCAGACCCATGGATGGGACCCTCTCCCCTGAACCCGTGACCACGGATGGGACCACCCTGGATGGGACCACCTCGTCCAAACCCATGGCCACGGATGATCCCATCTCCCCCAAGCCCCCAGCCCCCAAACACAGCCTGGAGGAAGAGGAAGGTGACAATGACGATGATGACCACAATGCCCACGATGACCACCATGATGACCCTGATCATGATGACTACAATGCCCATGTTGCCCTCGATGACCACAATGCCCACGATGACCATGATGACCACAGTGCCCATGATGACCATGATGACCACAAGGACCATGATGACCATGATGACCACAATGCCCTCAGTGACCACGATGACCATGATGCCCATGATGACCACCATGACCAGAATGCCCACAGTGACCACAGTGCCCATGATGACCACAAGGACCATGATGACCATGATGACCATGATGACTACAATGCCCTCAGTGACCACGATGACCATGATACCCATGATGACCATGATGACCAAGATGACCACAATGCCCATGATGACCACAATGCCCATGATGACCACAATGCCCTCAATGACCATGATGACCACGATGCTCACGATGACCACAGTTCCCACCATGCCCATGATGACCATGATGACCACAGTGCCCACGATGACCGCAATGCCCATGATGACCACAATGCCCTCAATGACCACAAGGACCATGATGACCACAGTGCTCATGATGACCACAGTTCCCACCATGCCCCTGATGACCATGATGACCACAATGACCACAACACCAACATTGACCACAATGACCACGATGACCACAATTCCCATGATGACCACAATGACCACGACGGCTCCTCCCATGAGGATGAAGACGAGGATGAGGATGAGGAAGAAGCTGATGACGAGGAGGACGAGGAGCCCCATTTCCACACCAACCCCCTGTTCCAGCACCCGCTGCCCCCGGGGGTGCCCCTGTGGCGCCCCCACGGAGCCACCCTTGGGTGTCACCCCCCAGGAGGAGCCGCCCCCGAGGGCGTCACCGTGGCCTGGGGTGAGTGTGGTGACCCCAGATTTGGGGGGGTTCCTTTGGGGGGACCCCCCTCATCCCCCAGTGTCTTCTCCTCCCCCAGGACCTTCCAGACCCCCGGAATTTGGAGACCCCCCAGATTCACCCCTGGAATTTGGAGATCCCCCGGATCCACCTGTGGAATTTGGGGACCCCCTGGATCCACCCTCGGAATTTGGGGACCCCTGGATGAGCCCCACATGGGGGGGGCTGGACCCCCCCACCCCCCCGGAGGTCACCCCAGAGAGGGGGGGACAGGACCCCCCCAGTCCCTGGGACCCCCAGAATTTGCCCCAAAAAGAGGAACCCCAAATCCCCCCAGATTTGTCCCCAAAAGGGGGGGTCCAGCCTCTCCCAGCCCCCCCAGATTTACCCCAAATAGAGGGACTCCAAATCCTCCCCGATTTGCCCCAAAGCCCCCGAGAATCCCCAGATCTGCCCCAAAAAGAGGAACCCCAAAGTCCCTCAGAACCCCCAGACTTGCCCCAAAAAGGGAGACCCCAAACCCCCCCAGATCTGCCCCAAAAAGAGGAACGAGACCCCCCCCCAGTCCCCCCCAACACTCCCCAAAAGGGGGGGCACCCAACTCCCCTGGGACCCCCGGATTTGCCCCAAAAAGGGGGACCCCAAATCCCTCCAGATTTGCCCCAAAAAGAGGAACCCCGAAGCCCCTCAGAACCCCCAGATTTGGCCCAAAAAGGGGGTGTCCAACTTGCCCCAATCCTCCCGGATTTACCCCAAAAAGAGGGACCCCAAAACCCCCCAGAACTCCCAAATCTGCCCCAAAAAGGGAGACCCCAAATCCCCCCAGATTTGTCCCAAAAAGAGGGCGAGGAGCCCCCCACTGAACCCCCCAATATTCCCCGAAAAGAGGAACCCCGAAGCCCCCCAGAACTCCCGGATTTGCCCCAAAAAGAAGAACCCCAAAACTCCCCAAATTTGCCCCAAAAGGGGGGCGTCCAACTTACCCCAACCCCCCCCGATTTGCCCCAAAAAGGGAGACCCCAAATCCCCCCAGATTTGGCCCAAGAAGAGGAACCCCAAACCCCCCCAGAACCCCCAAATTTTCTTCAAAAATGGGGTGTCCAATTGACCCCAATCCCCCCAGACTGGCCCCAAAAAGGGAGACCCCAAAGACCCCCAAATCTGCCCCAAAAAGAGGGGCAGGAGCCCCCCACTGAACCCCCCAATATTCCCCTAAAAGAGGCGCCCCAAAGCCCCCCAGAACTCCCAGGTTTACCCCAAAAAGGGAGTGTCCAATTGACCCCAATCGCCCCAAAACTGCCTCAAAAAGGGAGACCCCAAAACCCCCCGGCACCCCCAGATTTGCCCCAGAAAGGGAGACCCCAAAGCCCCCCAGACTGGCCCCAAAAAGGGGGGCTCCAGCCTGTCCCAGCCCCCCCAAACTTGCCCCAAAAAGAGGAATCCCAAAACCCCCCAGAACCCCCAAATTTGCCCCCAAAAGGGGGGGTCCAGTTTACCCCAATCTCCCCCGGTTTGCCCCCCAAATGGGGGGTCCCGGGCCCCCTGAGCCCCCTCAGGCCCCCCCAGAGCCCCCAGACCCCTTGGAAACCCCCCCCGAGCCCCAGGGGCCCCCCAAAAACCCCCATGAGCCCCTTCAAATCCCCCCAGAGCCCCCGGGTGCCCCCCAAAACCCCCCAGAGCCTTTGGAAACCCCCACAGAGCCCCGGGGGGGGCCCAAAAATCCCCCTGAACCCCCCAGTAATCTCCCAGAGCCCCCCCAGATCCCCCCTGAGCTCCCCCAAAATCCCCTTGAGCCCCCCCCAATCCCCCCTCTGCCCCCCCAAAATCCCCTCGAGCCCCCCCCAAACCCCCCAGGACCCCCCCATAACCTCCCAAAGCCCCCCCAGTCCCCAGGACCCCCCCCAAACCCCCCAGGACCCCCCCATAACCTCCCAAAGCCCCCCCAACTCCCCCCAGAGCCCCCACAGTCCCCAGGACCCCCCCAAAATCCCTCAGGGGCCCCCCATAATGTCCCAGAGCCCCCCCAAATCCCCTCAGGACCCCCCCGAGCCCCCTGAGCCCCCGGGGGTCGTTGGGGGGTCCCCCCCTCCAGCCTCGCCCCCCCAGCCCGAGGAGCCGCCCCCCGGAACCGGCCCAGAGCCCCCCCGGGACCCCCCCGGGTGAGGACCCCCCCTGAGCCCCCAAACCCTGACTGACCACCCCTGAACCCCCGAATGACCCCCCAGAGACCCCCAAACCCTCCATGACCCCCCCCAGAACTCCCTGAAGCCTCAAACTCTGACTGACCCCCCCCCAGAGACCCCAAACCCAACCAGGACCCTCCAGAGACCCCCAAACCCTGACTGAGCCACCCCTGAGCCCCCAAACCCACCTGGGACCCCCAAACCCTGACTGAGCCACCCCTGAGCCCCCAAACCCCCCAACCCTCCCTGACCCCCCCCCCCGAGCCCCCCAGAGACCCCAAACCCTCCTGGGATCCCCCAAACCCTGCCCGGCCCCCCCCAGTCCCCCCAGCCCCATTTGGGACCCCCCGTTTTCCCCCTGCCCCCCAAGCCCTGCCCGCCCCCCCTCAGACCCCCAGAGACCCCCTGACCCCCCCTGGGCCCCCCAAACCCTCCCTGACCCCTCCCAACCCCCCAAACTGCCAACCCCCCCCAATCCCAATTTTCTTTCCCCAAATCCCCATTTCCCCACCAAAATCCCCATTTCCCCCTAAAATCCTCCTTTTTCCCTCCAAATTTCTCATTTTTGTTTCCCCAAATCCAACTTCCCCCAAAATTCCCATTTCCCTGCCAAATCCCCATTTTCCTTTCCCAAACCCCAAAATTCCATTTCCCCCTCAAAAATCCATGTTTTCCCTAAAATCCTCCTTTTTCCCCTCAAATGTCTCAATTTTCCTGTCCCGAAATCCCCATTTCCTCCCTCAAACCCCCAATTTTCCCCCCAAAATTCCCGGTTTTTTCCTCCCAAATTCCCATTTTCCTTTCCCAGACCCCAATTATCCCCCCAATATCCCCATTTTCCACCCCAAATCCTCAGTTTCTTCCCCAAAACCCCCATTTTCTCCTCCAAAATCTCATTTTCCTCCCCAAATTCTCATTTTTCCCCCTAAAAATCCCATTTTTCCCCCAAACCCCATTTCCCCCCCAAATCCTCCTTTTCCCTTTAAATTTCTCATTTTTCTTTCCCAAAATTCCCATTCCCTCCCCATATCCTCATTTCCCCCCTCAAATTTCTCCTTTTTCCTTCTAAAAAATCCCATTTCCCCCCAAAATCCCCTTTTCCTTTCTCAAATTCTCCATTTTCCTGTCCTCAAATCCCCATTTTCCCCCAAAACCCAAATTTTCTCCCCAAAATTCCCATTTTTTTCTCCCCAAACCCCCATTTCCCTCCGAAAATCCCATTTTCCCCTAAAATCCTCCTTTCCCCCTCAAATGTCTCAATTTTCCTTTCCCAAAATCCTCATTTCCCCCCGAAACCCCCAATTTCCCTCCAAAACTCCCATTTTTTCTCCCCAAAATCCCATATCCTCCCAAACCCCAATTTTCTCCCCAAACTCCCAATTTTTCCCCAAAAAACTCCATTTTCCCAAAAAAAATTTCCCATTTTCCTTTCCCAAAATCTTCACTTTCCTGCCCCCAAATCCCAATTTTCTTTGTCCCAAACCCCCATTTTCCCCCCAAACCCCCAATTTCCCCCAAAATTCCCATTTTTTCTCCCCAAATCTCAATTTTCCTTTCCCAAAATCCCCATTTTCCCCAAAAAAACCCCAATTTTCTCCCCAAAATTCCCTTTTTTTCCCCCCAAACCCCCATTTTCCACCCCAAATCCTCCAATTTTCCCCCCAAAATTCCCATTTTTTCTCCCCAAATCTCCATTTTCCTTTCCCAACCCCCATTTGTGTCCCCAGGCCGGACCCGGTGTCTCTGGCCGGGCGCTTGTTCCGCCTGGACGGGGTCAGGAAATCCCAGGTGGCCTCGTACCTGCGCAGGGAGTGAGAGACGGGGAGATTATGGGGTTTGGGGGGATAAATGGGGTTTTTTGGGGAAAAAATGGGATTTTTGGGGGAAAAAATGGGATTTTTTTGGGGGAAAAATGGGATTTTTTGGGGGAAAAAATGGGATTTTTTGGGGAAAAATTGAGATTTTTGGGGGGAAAAAAATGGAGATTTTTGGGGGGGAAAATTGAGATTTTTGGGGGGAAAATTGGGATTTTTTGGGGAAAAAAATGGAAATTTTTTGAGGAAAAATGGAGATTTTTTGGGGAAAAATTGAGATTTTTTTGGGGGGAAAATGGAGATTTTTTGGGGGGAAAAAATGGAGATTTTTTGGGGAAAAATTGAGATTTTTTGGGGGGAAAATGGAGATTTTTTGAGGAAAAATGGAGATTTTTTTTGGGGAAAAAATGGAAATTTTTTTTTGGGGGGGAAAATGGAGATTTTTTTTGGGAAAAATGGGGTTTTTAGGAAAAAACCCCAGGGATTTTAAGGGAAAATAATGAGATTTGGTGGGGGGGGGGGGAAAGGGAGATTTTTTGGGGAAAAAAAATTCAGGGGTTTGGGGTGGGAAAATGGGGAAAATATTGGGGATTTTGGGGGGGAAATGGGATTTTTTTTTTTTTTTGAAAAATTAGGGTTTTGCGGGGAAATTAGGATTTCGGGGAATAAAATGGAAAATTTTTAGGGAAAATGGGGATTTTGGGGAAAAAAGGGATTTTTTGGGGAAAAAAATGGAGATTTTTTGGGGAAAATGGGAGTTTGGGGATAAAAAATGGGATTTTTTTTGGAAAAAATGGAATTTTGGGGGGAAATAATGAGATTTTTTTGGGGAAAATGGAGATTTGGGGGGGAAATGGGATTTTGGGAAAAAAATGGGGGATTTTGGGGGGAAAATGGGATTTTTTTCTTTTGGAAAATGGAAATACTTTTGAGGTAAAATGGGAGTTTTGGCGCAAAAAATCAAGGTTTTGGGGTGGGAAAATGGGGATTTGGGGAAAAAAAGATTTTTTGGGGAAAAATGGAGATTTTTTTGGGGGAAAATGGGGTTTTTAGGAAAAAACCCCAGGGATTTTGAGGGAAAATAATGAGATTTGGTGGGGGGGAAAAAAGGGAGATTTTTGGGAAAAAAATTCAGGGGTTTGGGGTGGGAAAATGGGGATTGGGGAGAAAATGTGATTTTGGGGAAAATAATGAGAGTTTTTGGGAAAAATTGAGGGTTTTTTGGGGGGAAATGGGTTGGGGTTTTTTTTGGAAAAAAATGGGGATTTGGGAGGCGACAATGGGATTTTGGGGTGGGAAAAATGGGGAATTTGGGGATAAAAATGGGAATTTGGGGAAAAAATCGGGATTTGGGGGCAAAATGGGGATTTTTGGGGAAAACAATGAGATTTTGGGGATAAAAAATGGAGGATTTTTGGGGAAAATTGGAAATTTTTTTGGGGGGAAATGGGGACTTTAGGAGAAAAATGGGATTTTTGGGGGGGAAAAATGGGGGATTTTCGGGGAAAAATGGGATTTTGAGGGGAAATAATGGGAGTTTTGGGGGAAAATAATGAGATTTTTTGGGGAAAAAAATGGAAATTTTTGGGGGGGAAAATGGGATTTTTTTTGGGGAGAAAATGTGGGTTTGGGGGAGAAATAATGAGATTTTTTGGGGAAAATGAGTTTTTTTGGTGAAAAAATGGGGGATTTTGGGGGCAAAATGGGAGTTTTTGGGGATAAAAATGGAGATTTGGGGGAAAGTGGGGATTTTGGGGGAAAAAAAATTGGGATTTTTGGAAAAATGAGGATTTTTTCGGAAAAAAATGATTTTGGGGTGGGAAAATGGGGAGTAGGGGGAAAATGAGGATTTTGGGGAATAAAAAGGGAGTTTTGGGAGAAAAAAATTGGCATTTTGGGGAAAAAAAAGAGGGAATTTTGGGGGAAAAAAAGATTTGGTGCAGAAAAATGAGGATTTTTGGGGAGAATTGAAGGTTTTTTATGGAAATGGAGATTTTGGGGTCCCCAACGGTGTCTGTCCCCAACCCCAGCACAGAGTTCAGCTCCAGGGTGGCCCAGGAGTATCTGCAGCTCTTCCAGTTCCAGGGGCTCAGCCTGGAGCAGGCGCTCAGGTCAGCATTGGGGGGTTGGGGGGAATTTGGGGGATTTTGGGGAATTTTGGGGGATTTGGGGGGATTTGGGTCTATTTGGGGGATTTGGGGGGATTGGGGAGGGATTTGGGGGAATTTAGGATTATTTGGGGGATTTGGAGGATTTTGGGGGGGTTTGAGGAGATTTTTGGGATGGTTTGGGGGTAATTTGGGAGGATTTGGGGGAATTTTGGGGGTTTGGGGAGGATTTGAGGGAAATTTGGGGATTTTTGTGGGATTTGAGGGGTTCTTGGGGAGTTTTGTGGGAATTTGGGGCATTTCGGGTGTTTGGGGTGCTTTGGGGTGATATTGGAGTGTTTCAGGCTGTTTTGGGGTGGTTTTGGGGTTTCTCAGGCCGTTTTTGGGCTGTTTTGGGGTGGTTTGGGGCGGTTTGGGGCGGTTTGGGGCTGTCTCGGGCTGTTTTGGGGTGTCTCAGGCTGTTTTGGGGTGTTTGGGGTCCCCAGGCAGTTCCTGCGGGCCCTGGTGCTCTCGGGGGAGACTCAGGAGCGCGAGCGGGTCCTGGGGCATTTCTCCCAGAGGTTCCACCACTGCAACCCCGGGCTGTATCCTTCTGCTGGTGAGACCCCAAATACCCCAAAAATATCCTAAAACTGACCCCAAACCCATCCCTGCAACCCTGGAGTGTTCCTCTCTGCTGGCGAGACCCTAAAAACCCCCTAAAATACCCCAAATCCACCCCAAAACTGACCCCAAACCCACCCTGCAACCCTGAGGTGTTTCCTTCTGCTGGTGAGACCCCAAAACCGACCCTAAATACCCCAAGTCCACCCCAAATCCAGGTCAAACCCACCCCAAAACCCCAAATCCAGCCCTGCAGTGTTCCCATCCCCTGTGAGACCCCAAACCCACCCCAAACCCACCCCAGGATCCCCCAAACCGTCCTGGGACCCCAAACCCCACCCCAAAACCCCAAACCCACCCCAAACCAACTCCAGGACCCCCAAATCCCTCCTGGGACCCCAAACCCATCCCAAACCCTCAAATCCACCTCAAATCCCTTTATCCCCTCCCGTGCCTCAGTTTCCCCTCTCACCTCCCCCAGTACCACCTTTTGGGGTCCCCTTGGGAGGTTTTGGGATCTCTGGGAGGGTTTTAGGGAACTTTTGGGGGGTTTAGGGCCCCTTTGGGTGTTTTGGGGTGCCCTGACCCCCCCAAACTCCCCCAGACTCTGTCCACGCCCTCACCTGTGCCCTGATGCTGCTGAACACCGACCTGCACGGCCAGGTGAGAGACCCCAAAATGACCCCAAACACCCCAAAATAACCCCAAAATAGCCCCAGAACACCCCAAATCCAACAGACCTGCACGGGCAGGTGAGACCCCAAAACCCTTCCTAAAATAACCCCAAAATACCCCAAAATCTGAGAGACCCCCATGGCCAGGTGAGAGAGACCCCAAAAAACAAGCCCGAAAATAACCCCAAAATCATCCCAAATCACCCCAAATACCCCAAACACCCCAAATCCCCTAAAATACCCCAGAAATAGCCCCAAATACACCAAAATTACTCTTAAATTACCCCACAATAACCTCAAACACCCCAAAACATCCCAAATCACCCCAAATACCCCAAACACCCCAAATCCCCTAAAATACCCCAGAAATAGCCCCAAAATAACCCCAAATCTGCCCCAAATCTGCCCCAAATCCCTATTTGGGTATTTGTGGTGTTTGGGGTATTTTTAGGGCAGGTTGGGGTTTTGGGGGTTCCTGGGGGCAGATTTGGGGTGGATTTGGGGTTTTGGGGGGTCTCAAGGGGTGGTTTTGGGATTTTGGGGTGGATTTGGGGTTTTTGGAGCAGACTTGGGGAGTTGGGGGCAGACTTGGGGTGGGTTTGGGGGGATTTTGAGGAGTCCTGGGGCCAGATTTGGAGCATATTTGGGGATTTTGGGGTGGATTTGGGGTGGATTTGGGGAGAATTTGGGGCTGGACAGGGCTGGGTCAGAGCCAGGGGGTGGATTTGAGGTTTTCCCCTTTTTTGGGGTGACTTTGGGGCAGAATTTGGGGTGGTTTTGGGGAGGTTTTTGGGGTGACTTTGGGGTGATTTTTGGGGTGATTTTTGAGTGGTTTTGGGGTGACTTTGGGGTGTTTTTGGCCCCGCAGCGCCTGGGCCGGGCCATGAGCAGCTCCGAGTTCGTGACCAACCTGAGCGGGATGATGGACGGGCGGGATTTCCCCCGGGACCAGCTCAAGGTAACAGAGACCCCAAAAACCCCATAAAACCCCCCAAACCCGCCCCAATACCGATCCCAACCCCCTCAACAACCCCGTAAAACCCCCCAAAAATGCTCAAACCCCCCCATAAAACCCCCCATAAAACCCCAACCTCCCCAAACCCCCCAAAAATACCCCCCAAAACCCCATAAAACCCCCAAAAACCCAAAATGTCCCATAAAAAACTCAACTCACCCAAAAAACCCTTAAACCTCCCAAAACCCCCCAAAAAATGAAAACCCCCCAAAAACCCCCAACAAACCCAAAAAAACCCATAAAACCTACAAACCCCCCCCCAAAATCCCAAAACTCTCCAAAAAAACCCCAACAAACCCCCAAAAAAACGCCCCAAACCCCATAAAATGCTTCCAAACCCCATTAAATCCCCACTCAAAAAAAACCCAAAACCCCCAGATAAATGTCAAAAAACCACTATTAAAAACCCAAAACCCCCCAAAAAAACCCAACATGGGGATTCCCCACCTAAACAATCCTAAATAATCCCAAAAAATCCCCCCAAAATCCCAAAAAAGCCCCTAAATCTCGCCCGTCCCGCAGGCCCTGTACGGCTCCATCCGCAGCCGCAAACTGGAGTGGGCAACGTGAGCTGGGAACGGGGACTGGGGGACTGGGGGGATTTGGGGATTTTTGGAAAATTTGGGGGATTTGGGAGAAAATTTGGGGGATTTGGGGGGAAATTTGGGAGAATTTGGGGGATTGGGGGAAAAATTTGGGGGAATTCTGGGGAAAATTTGAGGAAATTGGGGGGAAATTTGAGGGATTTTGGGAAATTTTGGGGAAATTGGGGTACTGGGGGAATTTGGGGGGAAAATTGGGGGGATTTGGGGGTTCTTTTGAAGGATTTGGGACATTTTGGGGAGGGGATTTGGGGGGATTTGGGGGGATTTGGGAGATATTGGGAAAAATTGGGAAAAAAAAAAGGGAAATTTAGGGAGGATTTTGGGGAAAATTGGGGGAAATTGGAGGGATTTGGGGGAAAATTTGGGGAAAATTTTGGGGAAATTTAGTGGAGATTTTGGGACGTTTTTGAAGGATTTTGAGGATTTTGTGGGGAAATTTTGGGGGATTTGGAGGATCTGGGGGAATTTGAGAGTTTGGGGAAGATTTGGGAAATTTTGGGACTTTCTTTGATTTCAGTTGGATTTTCTGGGATTTTGGTTGAATTTCACAGGATTTTATGGGATTTTCATGGGAAATTTGGGTTGGGTTTTATTGGATTTGGGTTGGTTTTTCTGGGATTTTTCTGGGACTTTGGTTGGGTTTTATGGGATTTTCACGGGAATTTGTGGGTTTGGGGTTGGATTTTCTGGGAATTGTCTGTGACCTCGATGAACCCTTTTGGGATTTCATTGGGGTTTCCAGCTTTGAGGATTTTGGTCTCCGCAGGGACGACGAGGAGGAGCCTGGGGGGGCCCCGGGGCCGATCCCCCAGAGCCCGAACCCCGAAATCCCCGCGGGGGGTCCCGGCCCCAGCCTCAGGGGGGTCCTGAACCGCAAAGTCCTTTTGGAGAGCGACGGGAAAAAGGGTCAGGGGGAACGGGCTGGGGGGTGGGGGGTTTGGGGGGATTTTCAGGGGAATTTTGGGGAATTTGGAAGGGTTTGGGGTGGATTTGGGGTGGATTTGGAGGCATTTGGGAGAGTTTGGGGGATCTGAGGGATTTTTGGCGAATTTGGGAGGGTTTGGGGTGGATTTGGGGGGATTTGGAGGAATTTGGGGGTTTCTGGGGTGCATTTCATGGGATTTGGGGGGGATTTTCTTTCTCTTTTAGGATTTCTCTCTTTCCCCTGCACCAACCCCATTTGTTCCCCGTTTTTGGGTTTTTTTGTCCCTCATCCCCATGGGACCCTGGGGGCAGAGTTGGGGTGGATTGGGGTGAAATTTGTGGGAATTTTGTGGGATTTTAGTCTTTTTCTCCTTTACCAACTCCATTTTTGGGGTTTTTGCCCCATTTCCTCTCTCAGCCCCGTGGGACCCTGGGGGCAGAGTTGGGGTGGATTGGGGTGAATTTTATGGGAATTTCATGGGCTTTGGGGTGGGTTTTCTTTCTCTTTCGGGATTTCTCTCTTTCCCCTGCACAAACCCCGTTTTTGGGTTTTCTTGCCCCATTTTCTCCTTCAGCCCCATGGGACCCCGGGGGCAGATTTGGGGTGGATTTTGTGGGAATTTCATGGGATTTGGGTTAAATCTGGGGGGGGTTGGGGAAAATTTGTGGGATTTGGGGTGGATTCGAGGGGAATTTAATGGGATTTGGGTGGATGTTCTTTCTCTTTTGGGATTTCTCTCTTTCCCCTGCACCAACCCCGTTTGTTCCCTGTTTTGGGGTTTTTCCTCCCTCAGCCCCATGGGGCCCTGGGGGCAGAGTTGGGGTGGATTTTATGGGAATTTTACAGGATTTGGGCTGGATTTGGGGTGGATTTGAGGGTTTCTGGGGGGAATTTCATGGGATTTGGGCTGGATTTGGGGGGAATTTTGGGGTGGCTTTTGTGGGAATTTTGTGGGATTTGGGGGTGGATTTTTCTGCCTCTTTTGGGATTTCTCTCTTTCCCCTGCACCAACCCCGTTTTTAGGGTTTTTTTGCCCCATTTCCTCTCTCAGGGCCACGGGACCCTGGGGGCAGATTTGGGGTGGTTTGGGGTGAATTTTATGGGATTTGGGATGGATTTTATGGGAATTTTGCGGGATTTCAGTCTCTTTCCCCTGTACCAACCCCATTTTTGGGGTTTTTCCTCTTCAGCCCCGTGGGACCCTGGGGGCAGATTTGGGCTGGATTTGGGGTGGGTTTAATGGGAATTTCATGGGCTTTGGGCTGGATTTGGGGCGGATTTTCTTTCTCTGTTGGGATTTCTCTCCCCCTGCACTGACCCCGTTTATCTGTGTCCCCCCAGCTCCGTGGGGCCGGCGGGGCTGGAAGCGCTTTGGGGCCGAGCTCAGGGGGTCGGTGCTGCTGCTGCTGCGGGACCCCCCCGAGGGCCCCCGGGAGGTTGTGGGGCTGCCCCACGCCCTGGCCCAGCCTCACCCCAAATACACCAAGCGGCCCCACGTCTTCCTGCTGCGCTGCGGGGACCGACGGGAGTTCCTGTGCCAGGCGCAGTAAGGACACCCAAAATATCCTAAATAACCCCAAAATAACCCAAAACCCACAAAAAACCCTCCCAAAAACACCACAAAAAAATCAAAAAATACCCCCCAAACCCCCCCAAACACCCCAAAACAACCAAAAAAACCCTGCAAAAAATCCCCCCCCAAAAACCCCCAAAACCCCCCAAAAATACTCCCAAAAAAACCCCCCAAAACATCCCAAATACCCCCAAGGGCCCCACGTGTTCCACCTGCACTGCAGGGACTGACAGGAGTTCCTGTGCCAGGCGCAGCAAGGGACACCAGAAACACCCCAAAATACCCCTAAAACCCCCCAAAATATCCCCAAAATAACCCCAAAAAACCATCCCAAAAAATCCCAAAAACCCACCAAAAAAAAAAAAAAATACCCCCCAAAAAATCCCAAAACACCCCCCCAAAAAATCCCAAAACAATCTCCAAAACAACCCCAAAATAACCCTAAAAACAACCCCCCCCCAAAAAAAAATCAAAAAAATACCCTAAAAACCCAAAAAAACCCTAAAAAAACCCCAAACCCATAAAAACCAAAAAAAACACCCCAAAACGTCCCCCCCCAAAAAAATACCCCAAATACCCCCAAGGGCCCCACGTGTTCCACCTGCCCTGCAGGGACTGACAGGAGTTCCTGTGCCAGGCGCAGTAAGGGACACCAAAAACACCCCAAAATACCCCAAAATAACCCCAAAATATCCCAAAATAACCCCAAAAAACCATCCCAAAAAATCCCAAAAACCCACCAAAAAATAAAAAAATACCCCCCAAAAAATCCTAAAACACCCCCCCCAAAAAAAAAAAATCCCAAAACAATCTCCGAAATAACCCAAAAAAACCCCACAAAAAATCCCCCGAAAAAAACCCCAAAACACCCCCAACCCCACCAAAAAATATTCACAAAACAACCCCAAAACACCTCAAAACTAAAAAAATATCCCCCAAAAAAACCCCAAAACACCCCTCCAAACACCCCCCAAAACAACCCTAAAAATAACCCCAAAACAATCGCAAAAAGTCAAAACAAAAAATCAAAAAAATACCTCCAAAACACCCCAAAACAACCCAAAACATCCCAAATACCCCCAAGGGCCCCACGTGTTCCTCCTGCGCTGCAGAGACAGACGGGAGTTCCTGTGCCAGGCGCAGTAAGGGACAATGAAAACACCCCAAAAATACCCCTAAAAAACCCCAAAATATCCCCAAAATAACCCCAAAAAACCATCCCAAAAAATACAAAAAAAACACAAAAAAATCCCCCTCCAAAAATCCCAAAACACCCCCCCAAAAAAATCCCAAAACAATCTCCAAAACAACCCAAAAAAACCCTGCAAAAAATCCCCCGCAAAAAAACCCAAAACACTCCAAAGTCCCCCCAAAAAATACTCCCAAAACGACCCCCCCCAAAAAACCCCAAAAACACCCCCAAAACCAACCCCCAAATACCCCCAAGGGCCCCACATGTTCTGCCTGTGCTGTGGGGACTGACGGGAGTTCCTGTGCCAAGGGACACCAAAAACACCCCAAAATAACCCCAAAATCCACAAAAAACCGTCCCCAAAACAACCCCAGAAAACCCACCAAAAAAAAAAAAAAAAATATCAAAAAATACCCCCCCAAAAAACTCCCTCAAAACACCCCAAAAACCCCTCCTAAAAACAACCCCAAGAACACCACAAAATACCACAAAAATCAAAAAATATCCCCCAAAAAACCCCGCAAAAATTCCCCCTAAAAACACCCCAGAACACTTCAAAATCCCCGAAAAATACCCCCCAAACCCCCCAAAACAGCCCAAAAACAACCCCCAAAAATGCACAAAAACATTTCAAATACCCCAAAAACCCCAAAAAACAAACAAACACCCCCCCCCCCCAATCCCAAAGACCCCCCAAAACCAAAAAAAACTCAAAAAAAAACCCCAAAACCCCTGGGAAGCACCAAGATCCTAAAAAAATCCCAAATCCCCCTGAGTGACCCCAAATACCCCCAATACCACAGACCAAAAAAAACCCCCCAAAAACTCCAAAAAACCACAAGAAACAAACAAACAAACAAAACCTCCAACCCCAAAACCCCCAAAAACCCCAAACCCCCAAAACTCCAAAAACCCCAAAAAAACCAAAAAGAAAACCCAAAAAAAATCCCCCCAAACCAAACCAACAAACAAAATTTAAAAATATCCCCAAATCACCAAAAAAACCCCAAACCCCCCAAAAACCCTCAAAACCCCTGCAAAGTACCAAGATCCCAAAAAACCCCAAATCGCCCTGAGTGACCCCAAATACCCCAAACCCCCCAAAAAAACCCCAAACCCCCAAACACGTCACTCAGGATAATTTGGGGTTTTTGGGGTTTTGCAATATTTGAGATATTTGGGGTGTTTGGGGATTTGGGGTTTGGGTGGTTTGGGGATTTGGGGCAGATTTGGGGTGTTTGGGGTCACTCAGGGGGATTTGGGGCTTTTGTCATTTTGGGGTTATTTGGGGATTTGGGGCATTTTGGGGGGGTTGGGGTATTTGGGGTCACGCAGGGTGATTTGGGGTTTTTGTGATATTTGGGGATTTGGGATATTTTGGGGGATTTGGGGGGGGATTTTCGGGCTGTTTGGGGCTCACTCGGGGCTATTTGGGGTTTCTGGGATATTTGGGGTAATTGGGGTTTGGAGTTTTTGGTGATTTGGGGTTTTGGGGCAGAATTGGGATATTTGGGCTCTGGGGGGGTCACTCGGGGCTATTTGGGGGTTTTGTGTTATTTGGGATATTTGAGGATATTAGAGAAATTTGGGGGGTTTGGGGTATTTTTGGGCTGTTTGGGGTCACTCGGGGCGATTTGAGCTGTTTGGGGGTTTGGGGACATTTGGGATTTTCGGGGTCACTTGGGGTTATTTGGGGTTTCTGTGACATTTGGGGTGTTTGGGGTGTTTGGGGGATTTTGGGTCACTCGGGGCGATTTGGGGTATTTGGGATTTGGGGTGTTTGGGATATTTCAGGACTTTGTGATATTTTGGGCATTTGGGGGGGGATTTGGGGTGGTTTGGGGCGATTTGGGATTTTCAGGGTCACTCGGGGTTATTTGGGGTTCTGTGATATTTGGGGTATTTGGGCTATTTTGGGTCACTCGGGGCTGTTTGGGGGATTTGGGGCGGATTTGGGGCGTTTGCAATATTTGGGGACATTGTGATGTTTTGGGCATTTTGGGGGGTATTTTGGGTATTTTGGGGCAGATTTGGGGTGTTTGGGCTGTTTGGGGTCACTTGGGGTGATTTGGGATTTTCGGGGTCACTCTGGACTATTTGGGATTTCTGTGATATTTGGGATATTTGGGGGATTTGGGGCAGATTTGGGCCATTTGGGCTATTTGGGGCGGTTCGGGGGGAGGGCTATGACGTCACCATGACGTCACCATGCCCTCCCCATGACGTCACTGTACCATCCCAGGAGCGGGGCGGAGCTGTCGCGGTGGGTGGGCGGGATCAACCTGGCGGGGGCGCTCTGCTCCAGCCCCCCCCTGCCCGCGGCCGTGGGGTCCCGGCCCCGCTTCGTGAGACCCACCCTGCCCTCTGCGCCCAGCACCTGCGCCCCGGTGAGACCCCATAGAGACCCCAAACACAGCCCCAAATACCCCATAGAGACCCCAAATCCCCCATCCCACCCTGCCCTCTGCGCCCAGCACCTGCGCCCCGGTGAGACCCCATAGAGACCCCAAACACAGCCCCAAATACCCCATAGAGACCCCATAGAGACCCCAAACACAGCCCCAAATACCCCATAGAGACCCCATAGAGACCCCAAACACAGCCCCAAATACCCCATAGAGACCCCATAGAGACCCCAAACACAGCCCCAAATACCCCATAGAGACCCCAAATCCCCCATCCCATCCCTGCCCTCGGCGCCCAGCACCTGCGCCCCGGTGAGACCCCAAATACATCCTAAAAGCCCTAAATCCCATAGAAAACCCCATAGAAATATCACTGATCCTATAGAAACCCTATAGAAACACCATGGAAACCCCACAGAGCCCATAGAAACCCCCAAATTCCCCAATCCCACCCCTGCCCTTGGCCCTGGAGCCACTGCGCCTGGTGAGACCCCATAGAAACCCCACAGAAACCCCAAATATCCCATAGAGCCCATAGAAACCCCATAGAAATCCCAAAAACCCATTGAAATATCCCGGATCCCATAAAAAATCCCTTGGAAATACCACCAATCCCATAGAAACCCCATAGAAACCCCAAATATCCCAATCCCTTCCTGCCCTTGGCCCCAGCACAAACAGCCTGGTGAGACCCTCAAACAGCCCAAACCCCAAATCTGGGCTGAGCCACCCCAATGTCCCCTCAATGTCCCCCAATATCCCAATGTCCCCATGTCCCCCAATGTCCCCAATGTCCCCCCCAGTGTCCCCAATGTCCCCAAATGTCCCCAGTGTCCTCATTGTCCCAATGTCCCCCCCAGTGTCCCCAATGTCCCCCAAATGTCCCCAGTGTCCCCATTGTCCCAATGTCCCTCCAATGTCCCCAATGTCCCCCAAATGTCCCCAGTGTCCCCATTGTCCCCAATGTCCCCAATGTCCCCCCAATGTTCCCAATGTCTCCCCAATATCTCCAATGTCTCAATGTCCCCAAACCCCAGTGGTGTCCCCAATGTCCTCAAATCCCCTCAATGTCCCCCAATGTCCCCACTGACCCCAATGTCCCCCCAATGTCCCAATGTCCCCAATGTCCCTATTGTCCCCATTGTCCCTCAATGTCCCAATGTCCCAATGTCCCCATTGTCCCCATTGTCCCTCAATGTCCCCTCAGTGTCCCCCTATGTCCCCAATGTCCCCGTGTCCCCGTGTCCCCAGGAGCAGCAGCTGTGTCACCTGCGGGCCTGGTTGGGGACAGTGACGTCACAGCTCCTGGAGCACGAGCGGCTCCGGCCACAGGGACGGGGACGGGACATGGAGGAGCACCGGGGACACGGGGACGTGCTGCTGCAGGAGGTGACACGGGGACACGGGGACATGGGGACACTGAGGGGACACGGGGACATTGGGGACACAGGGACATGGGGACACTGAGGGGACACGGGGACATTGGGGACACGGGGACATGGGGACACTGAGGGGACACGGGGACATTGGGGACACGGGGACATGGGGACACTGAGGGGACACGGGGACGTCCTGCTGTGGGAGGTGACAATAGGGACATTGGGGACATCAGGGACGATGGAGGGACAGGGGACACTGGGGACAATGGCAATGTCCTGTTTCAGGACAGTGGGGACAATGGGACACTGAGGGGACATGGGGCGTCCTGCTTCAGGAGGTGACACGGAGACACTGAGGGGACAGTGGGGACAGAGGGGACATACAGGACATTGCGGGATATTGGGGGACACTGGGGACAGTGGGGGAATGGGGACATTGGGGTCACAGGGGACATGGGGACAGAGGGTATAGAGGAATGGGGACACTGGGGACAATGGGGACAATGGTGACATCAAGACAATGGGGACAATGGTGACAATGGTGACATCAAGGACAAAGGGGATGATGATGACAATGGGGACACTGAGGACAGTGGGGACAATGGGGACAGTGGGATGGACACTGGAGGGACACAGGGACAAGGGGGACACCAGGACTGTCCCCATGGGAGTGACACTGGAATGGGATGGGGGAGACACTGACACCGGGGGGTGACCCACGGGTGACACTGAGGGTGGCACAGGGACACTGCGGGGGATGACCTGGGGGTGACACGGTGACAATGGGGGTGACCCACGGGTGACACACACCGGGGGGTGTGACACTGAGGGTGGAACAGATACACCGGGGGTGACACAGTGACAATGGGGGGGTGACACAATGACATGGAGGGGGTGGCACAGTGACAATGGGGGGTGGCACAGGGGTGACACAGTGACAATGGGGGGGTGACACAATGACATGGAGGGGGTGACACAGTGACAATGGGGGGTGGCACAGTGACAATGGGGGGTGACACAATGACATGGAGGGGGTGGCACAGTGACAATGGGTGGCCCCGGTGTGACCCCGAGGTGACCCGGCCCGTGTCCCCGCAGCGCCACCGCGCCCAGATCTACGTGCAGACCTTGGGGACGTGGCTGCGCGGGGACAGCGGCGACCTCGGGGCCCTGGGGGGGCTGGGTGGCCTCGGGGACAGCCCGGCGTGTCCCCGCGCGGCCGATGACGTCCCCGGTGTCGCCGTGTCGCTGACCAAGGCCCACTCCAGCCCCTCGCTGGCCCCCGAGCCGCCCCCGGGCCGCGTGCGCAGGCACATCTCGGAGCGCAGGGCCACCCGTGTCACTGTCCCCAAGCGCCACCGGGACCGCCTGTGACACCGGGGCCACCCGTGTCACTGTCCCCAAGCGCCACCAGGACCGCCTGTGACACCGGGGCCACCCGTGTCACCGTCCCCAAGTGCGACTGCCACCCCCTGTGACAGCCCGGGACTGTCCCCAGGACTGTCCCCAGGTGCCACCAGGAGCGGCTGTGACCGCCCCCCCCCCGCTGGACCCTGTGACAGGGACACCCCCAGTGCCACCCCCGGGACAGGGACACCCCCCCTGTCCCCTCCCCCCCGGTACGAGGCGCTGTTTGGGGGTCCCGACCCCCCCCGGGATTGGGAACAACTCAGGGAATGCCCCAAAACCCTCCCCAGTCCCAAAAATCCCCAAATTTCCCCATCCCCAAAAAATCCCCAAAATCCCCCCAAATCCCCAATAATCCCAATTCTTCCCCCAAAAAATCCAATCCCAAAAAATCCCTCAAATCCCCAAATCCCCTTCCCAAAAATCCTCCCAAATCCTGAAAAATCCCATTCCCAAAATTCCCGTCCCACAAATCCTCCCCATTCCCAAAAAATCCCCCAAATTCTCCCAAATCCCCCCAAATCTTGAAAGTACCAAATCCCCTTCCCAGAAATCCTCCCCATTTTCCCTCCAAAAAATCCCATTCCCAAAAATCCCAAACATCCTCCCAAATCCCAAAAAAAAAAAAATCCCCATTTCACCCCAAAAAATCCAATCACAAAAAATCCCCTTCCCAAAATTCCCCATTCCCAAAAATATTCCCCATTTCCCCCCCCAAAATCCCTTCCCAAAAAAAATCCCCCATTCCTAAAAACCCCAAAATTCTCCCGTTCCCAAATTTCCCAGTCCCAAAAATCCACTCCCAAAATTCCCCCATTCCCAAATCCCAAAATAATCTCCTTTCCAAAAACCCCTCCCCATTCCCAAAAATCCCATTTCCAAAATCCCTCCCCACAAAATCCCCAAATCTCCTCCCATTCCCAAAAAATCCCCTCATTCCCAAAAATCCTCCCAAATCCCAAAAAAATCCCCATTTCCCACCCCCAAAAAATCCCAAATTTCCCCTTCCCCAAGACCCTCCCCCCTCCCATCCCAAAGGGATTTTTTGGGGGGAAATTGGAGAATTTTGGGATTTTCCCGCCGTGTTTGTGCAATAAAGTCGCCTTTTCCCGCAGAATTCCCGGGATTTGGGGGATTTTGGGATGGGGGGTGGAGGGAGGAATTTTGGGAAAAGAGCAAACGGGGATGGATTTATTAAAACCGGGAACTGCGAGCTCGTTAACGGGAGTTAATGAGGAGTTAATGAGGAGTTAATGAGGCGTTAATGAGGAGTTAATGAGGCCGTTCGGGATTTGGGAATTCCCGTTTTCCCAAATTCCCAAAGGTGACAGAACCGAAAGTCCCAAAGAAACGGCGAAAAGTTGGGTTTGACCCCAGTCCGAACGTCCCAATCCTGGGAATCCCGACCCCAATCCTGAAAATTCCCACCCCAGTCCCGGGAATTCTGCCCCCAATCCTGGAATTCCGGGCCAAAATCCTGGGAATTCTGAGCCAAATCCCAAAAAATCTTGGGAATTTCCAGCCCAGTCCTGGGAATTCTGACCTGAACCTGGGAATTCTGTCGTGAAATCCTGGGAATTCTGACCCAAATCCCAAAAATTCAAACCTAAATCCTAAAAATTCCAACCCTATCTTGGGAATTTCGACTCCAGTCCCGGGAATTCTGATGCAAATCCCAAAAATTCTGACCCAAACCGGGAATTCCAACCCCAGTTGCAGAAATTCCAGCCTCAATCCTGGGAATTTCGACCCAAATCCCAAAGATACAAACACAAATCCGGAAAATTCCAACTCAAATCTGGGAATTCTGACCCCAATCCTGGAATTCTGGGCCAAAATCCTGGGAATTCCAACCCAATTCCAAAAATTCCAACCCAAATCCTGGAAATTCTGACCCGAATCCAAGAATTCAAACCTAAATCCCCCAAATTCCAACCCTAATCTTGGGAATTTGGATCCCAGTCCCAGGAATTCTGACCCAAATTCTGGAATTCCGGCCCCAAATCCTGGGAATTCTGACCTCGATCCAGGAATTTCAGCCCCAAATTTGGGAATTCCAACCCAAATTCCAGGAATTCTGATCCCAAATCTGGGAATTCTGGCCCCAATCCCAAAAAACTCCAAGGCTGAGCATAAAGAAGTGGATAAAAAATGGGAATTTCTCGTTTTTTTCCTGCTGGGAGTGGGACTGGGAATTGGGGATGGATCCGGATTTTATTCCCAGGATTTTCCCAGTTTTTATTCCCAATTTTTTTTCCTCGTTGGGACAAGGAAATGATGGAAAAATCCCATTCCTGGCTGGGACTGGGGATGGATCCAGGTCCCGGCCCGGGGTTTCATTCCCACTTTATTCCTGGGATTTCCCTGTTTATTCCCGGTGCTTTTGGGAAAATTCCCTTTTTTCCCCCCGGGTTTATTCCTGGCGGGTTTGGAGCAATTCCTGGGGTTTTTCCCCAGTTTATTCCCGCTTGTTTTGGGGGGATTTTTCCCGGGTTTTCCCCAATTTATTCCTGGTGTTTTGGGGATTTTTCCCCAGTTTATTCCCGCTGTGTTTTTTTTTTTTTTTTTTTTTTTTTTTTTTTTTTTTTTTTTTTTAAATTTTTTCCTGGTGTTTTCCCAGTTTATTCTCATTATTTCCGGGACAATTTCTTGGTGTTTTTTCCCCCTCCAAGATTTTCCCACTTTATTCCCGTTGTTTTTTTGGGGGCAAATCCTGATGTTTTTTGGGGGATTTTTCCTGCTCTTCTCCCAGTTTATTCCCGTTCTTTCCCCAGGGGATTTTCCCCAGTTTATTCCCGGGGTTTTTCCTGCTGTTTCTGGGGTGTTTTTTCCCCAGGATTTTCCTGGTGTTTTCTCATTTTTCCCCCCAGGGTTTGTGGGACAATTCCCAGGGTTTTTCCTGGGAATTTATGGGGGGGATTTTCCCCAGTTCTCCCAGTTTATTCACAGGTTTTTCCCAGTTTATTCCCGGTGGGTGGTTTATTTTTTTTTTCCCCAGGATATTTCCTGCTGTTTTCCCAGTTTATTCCCGTTGTTTTGGGGGCAATTCCTGGGTTTTTTCCCCGGGATTTTTCCCACTCTTCTCCCACTTAATTCCCATTATTTCCAGGGCGATTCCCAGGGTTTTTTTCCCCGCTGTTCTCCCAGTTTATTCCCAGTGGTTTTGGGTTTTTTTCCCAGGATTTTCCCCGCAGTTTTCCCAGTTAATTTCTGTTGTTTCCGGGGCAATTCCCGGTTTTTTTTTCCTGCTGTTTCTGGGGTATTTTCCCCCCTTTTTTTCCCTCTGTTCTCCCAGTTTATTCCCAGACTTTTCCCAGTTTATTCCCAGTGTTTTGGGGTTTATTTTCCCAGGATTTTTCCTCCTGTTTTCCCAGTTTATTCTTGGCACGTTTTCCTCTTTTCCCCCAGGATTTTCCCCGACTTTCCCCCAGTTTATTCCCGCTGGTCTTGGGGCCATTCCCGGCTTGTTTTTCCTGGTGTTTTTCCTGTTGTTTTCTCAGTTTTTTTCCCGGCGTTTTTTCCCGGGATTTTTCCTGCTGCTGTCCCAGTTTATTCCGGGGTTATCCCGGTTTATTCCGGGGTTATCCCGGTTTATCCCCGGGGTTATCCCGGTGTTTTCCCGGGTTTATTCCGGGGTTATCCTGGTGTTTTCCCGGGTTTATTCCCGGTGTATTCCCGATTTCCCGAGGTCAGGCGTACTCGAGGCGCGCGGCTCCGCGGGGCTCGGGGCCCTTGGGGGGGCTCAGGTAATCCCGCACCTCCAGCTCCATTTTCTTGGCCTTGAGCGCGGCCGAGTGCAGCTTCTCCAGGAACTCGGGCATGCCTGGGGAGGGATTCCTCACTCCTCAGCACTGTTCTCTTTTTGCCTGATTTTTTCCCTTTTTTCCCCAATTTTTTCCCGATTTTTCCCTGATTTCCCCCCGTTTTTTCTGGATTTTCCCCCTGATTTTCCCCCCATTTTCCCCCAATTTTTTCCCTTCTATTTCCATGATTCTTTCCCTCCCCTGTTTCCCATTTTCCCGAGTGCAGCTTCTCCAGGCGCTCCGGCATCCCTGGGAAAGGATTCCTCACTCCTCAGCAGCTTTCTCCCCAATTTTTTCCCTTTTTTCTCCGATTTTTTTTCCTTTTTTTCTCTGATTTTTCCCCTTTTTTCCCCTGATTTCTTCCCATTTTTTCCCTGATTTCTTCCCATTTTTTCCCTGATTTTTTCCTTTTTTCCCCCAATTTTTCCTTCTTTTTTCCCCCCTTTTTCCCCCCGATCTTTTTCCTTTTTTTCCGTCATTTTTTCCTTTTTTTCCCCATTTTTTTTTCTTTTCCTCCTGATTTTCCCCCTTTTTTCTGGATTTTTCCCCAGATATTTCCACCCTTTTTTCCCTGATTTTTTCCCTTCTATTTCCCTGATTCTCTCCCTCCCCTGTTTCCCATTTTCCCAAGTGCAGCTTCTCCAGGAGCTCCGGCATCCCTGGGGATGAGTTCTCACTCCTCAGCAGCTTTTCCTTTTTCCCCACCATTTTCCCCCTTTTTCCCCTGATTTTTTCCTTTTTCTCCCCCAATTTTTTCCTTTTTTTCCCCAATTTTCCCCCCTTTTTCTCCCGATTTTCTTCCTTTTTTTTTTTCACGGATTTTTCCTTTTTCCCCCATTTTTTCCTTTTTTTTACCCTGATTTTTTCCCCTTTTTTTTCCTCTGATTTTTTTTTTCCTTTTTTCCCCAACTTTTTCCTGGTTTTCCCCCCTGATTTTTCCCACTTTTTTCCCCCAATTTTTTCTCTCTTTTCCTGATTTTCCCCCCACCCTTTCCCAATTTCCTGAGTGCAGCTTCTCCAGGAATTTTGGCATCCCTGGGGAAGGATTCCTCACTCCTGAGCACTTTTCCCTTTTTTCCTGATTTTTCCCTTTTTTTTCCCCTGATTGTTTCCCTTGTTTCGTACAGTTTTTTTCCCTGATTTCCCCCCTTTTTCCAGATTTTTCCCCCTTTTTTCCCAATTTTTTTCCTTTTTTTCCCCCCTGATTTTTCTCACTTTTTTCCCCAATTTTTCCCTTTTTTCCTGATTTCCCCCCCCTTTCCCATTTTCTCAAGTGCAGCTTCTCCAGGAGCTCTGGCATTCTTGGGAAAGGATTCCTCACTCCTGAGCAGCTTTCTCCCCAATTTTTTCCCTTTTTTCTGGATTTTTTTCCCCTTTTCCCCAGATTTTTTTCCTTTTTTCTACGATTTTTCCCATCTTTTCCCTCTGATTTCTTCCCATTTTTTCCCCAATTTTTTTCCTTTTTTCCCCAATTTTTCCTTCTTTTTTTCCCCCTTTTCCCCCCCGATTTTTTCCTATTTTTCCCGTCATTTTTTCCCTTTTTTCCCCATTTTTCTGATTTCTCCCCAATTTTTCCATCTTTCCCAGCCCAATTTTTCCCTTTTCTCCCCAATTTTCCTTCTCATTTTTTCCCATTTTTCCCCTTCCCCCTCAATTTTTCCCAATTTTTCCTTTTCTTTCCCTTTCCCCCTTTTCCTCTCTATTTTCCCTCCTTTCCCTCCATTTTTCCCCTTTTCCCTTCCCAATTTTCCATTTTTTTTCCAATTTTCCCCTTCCCATTTTTTCTTTTCCCCCCAATTTTGTTCCTTTTTTCCTGATTTTTCCCTCCTGATTTTCTCTTTCCTTCTGAAATTTTCTTTTTCCCCTCCCAGTTTTTCCTCCCTCTCCCCACTCCAGAAGGAAAATTCCTCAAAAAAGGAGAAAAAATTCTCCCAAATCAAAAAAAATCCCCACAAAGTGAACAAGATTTTCAAAAAGGAGCCCAAGTCCCAAAAAATGCCCCTCAAATTCCCAAAAATCCGGAAAAATTCCCCTAAAATCGAAAAAAAATCCTTAAAATCGACCCCAAATCCCACAAAACCCCCCAAAATCCCTAAAAATCCCCCAGAACAACCAAAATTCCGCAAAATTCCCCCCAAATCCACCCAAAATTCTGCAGAAGTTCCCCCCAAAATCCCCCAAGTTCCTAAAAATCGCCCAAATTTCCCTAAAAATCCCCCCAAAACCTCCAAACTCCCCGAAATCTGCAGAAAACTCCCCAAAAATCCTCTTAAAATCTTCAAAATCCCCCCAACCCCCCCAAATTCCAAAAAATAATTAAAAAAAATCAGGCAATTTCCCCCAAGTCCTCCCAAAAAAAACCCCAAAAAACAAAAAAACCACAACGAAACCAAAAACCCCAAAACCCTAAAAATTCCACCAACCCCCCAAAATTCCCTAACCCCCCCCAACCCCCCCTTTTTTTGTTCTCCCGGGGATTGGGGGAAATTGGGGGGGATTTGGGATAATTTTGTTGAATTTGGGGCGATTTTGGGGTGATTTGTGTCATTTTGGTGCAATTTTGTGTCAATTTTGGAATCATTTCGGGGTATTTGGGGGTAATTTTGGGGAATTTGGGTAATTCTGCAGCAATTTGGGGGAATTTTGTTGGGTCTGGGGGTAATTTTGGGTTCAGTTTGGGGGATTTGGGGTAACTGGGGTAATTTTGGGTAATTTCAGGTTAATTGGGGCATAATTCTAGGGGATTTTGTGGGAATTTTAGGAGAATTTGGGGGTGATTCTGGGGTGATTTTTGTAATTTTGGTGTAAATTTGGGTTAATTTTGTTGGATTTGGGAGTAATTTTAGATTAATTTTGTGGGATTTGGGGTAACTTGCGGTAATTTTTTGGGATTTGGGCTATTTTTGGGTAATTTTGTGTTAATTTTGGGGTAGTTTTGCTGAATTTGGGGCAATTTTGGGGTGACTGTTGAATTTTGGGTTAATTTTGTGGGAATTTGAGGGGATTTTGGAGGTAGTTTTGCAGTAATTTTGGGGTATTTGGTGGATTTTTTGTTAATTTGGGGATAATTTTGGTTAATTCAGGGGTAATTTGGGGGGATTTTGTGGGGATTTTAGGGGAATTTGGGTGATTTTGGGGTGATTTTTGGAATTTTGGTGTAATTTTGGGTAATTATGGGGGAATTTTGTTGGGTTTGGGGGTAATTTTGGGTTCATTTTGGGGGATTTGGGGTAACTGGGGCAATTTTGTGTTAATTTTGGGGTAGTTTTGCTGAATTTGGGGCAATTTTGGGGTGATTTTGGGGTAATTTGGGGGGATTTGGGCTATTTTGGGGCAATTTTGGGTAATTTTGCTGAATTTGGGGTGATTTTGGGGTAATTTTGGGGTAATTTGGGAGGTAATTTTGCAGTAATTTTGGGGTATTTGGTGGATTTTTGGTTAATTTTTGGGTAATTTTGGGGATTTGGGGGTAATTTAGGGTAATTTGGGGGGATTTTAGGAGAATTTGGGCAATTCGGGGCTGATTTTTGTAATTTTGGTGCAATTTTGATTAATTTTGGAGTAATTTTGTTGGATTTCGGGGTGATTTTGGGCTAATTTTGTTGGATTTTGGGGTAATTTTGTGTGATTTGGGGTGATTTTGGGGTGATTTTGTGTGATTTGGGGTGATTTTGGGGTGATTTTGTGTGATTTGGGGCGGTTTGGGGCGACTCTCACCGCTGGACACCATCCAGCTGAGGCAGTACCGCGGGAACACCGTCTGCGGGTTGTCGCTGTAGGTCAGCAGGTAATCAAAGCCGTTCTGGAACACACAGAAATTCCTGAAATATCCCCAAAAATCCCCCCAAATTCACCCTAAATCCAGCAGGAATCAAAGCCCTTCTGGAACACACAGAAATTCCTGGATTTCCCCCCAAAAATTCACCAAGAATTCAGCAGGCAATCAAAGCCCTTCTGAAAATACAGAAATGCCCCAAATTCCAAAAAAAATTCCCCCAAAATTCCCCAAAAGTCCAGCAGGTAATCAAAGCTGTTCTGGAAAACACAGAAATCACCAAAATTCCAAAAAAAACGCCCCAAAATCCCCCCAAATTCACCCAAAATCCAGCAGGTAATCGAAGCTGTTCTGGAAGACACCAGAATTCCCAAAAATTCCCAACAATTCCTCCAAAATTCCTGAAAATTCCCAAAAAATTCCCCCCAAACTCAGCAGGTAATCAAAGCCGTTTTGGGGAACATGGAGAAATTCACAGAAATTCTCTCAAAATTCCCAACAATTCCCTAACAATCCCCAAAAACTGCCCCAAAATCCAGCAGGTAATCAAAGCCATTCTGGAAAACACCAAAAAATCCAGACAATTCCCAAAAAATTCCCCCCAAATTCTCAACAATTCCCCCAAAATTCCCCCTAAATCCAGCAGTTCATCAAAGCCCTTCTGGAACACACAGAAATTCCCCAAATTCCCAACAATTCCCCCAGAATCCAGCAGGTCATCAAAGTCGTTCTGGAAAACACCAGAATTTCCAAAACTCCCAATAATTCTCATGAATTCCCCAAAATTCCCAGTGGGAATTGCCCCAGGAGCCACCCCCAGATCCCAAATTCCCCCAAAAATTCCCCAAAATTTTCCTCAAAATCCCCCCAAAACTCAGCAGGTCATTGAAGCCATTCTGGAAAAAGGAATTTTTTCCCCAATTTTGGAGTTTTCCATCCCTTTTCCCCAATCCCACCTCTGGAAACTCCCCCAAACTCCCCAAATCCCAAGAAAATTCCCAGGTTTTTTGGGATTTTCCCATCTTTGGAGGGTTTTCCTCCATTTTTTGGGCATTTTCCCCCCAAATTTTAATTTTTTTCCCCCAATTTTTTGGTTTTCCACCCCCTTTTCCCAGTCCCACCTCCAGAACCTCCCCCAGTTTCAGGATTTTGGGGATTTTGGGGTTTTCCCACCTCGTCGAAGCTGCGGTGGGGCCGGATCACCATGTGGGACTCGTAGCTGCGAACCCGAACGTACTCGGGGTCCTCGGGGATGCCGGGGTGCTCCACCGCCCTGGGGACAGTGAGACCAGGATCGGCATCACAAAATAAAACCCCAAAATAAAACCCCAAAATCAAAACCCCAAAATAAAACCCCCAAAATAAAATCCCAAAATCAGCACCCCAAAATAAAACCCCCAAAATAAGAATCCCCAAAATAAAAACCCCAAAATCAGGATCCCGAAATCAAAATCCCCAAAATCAGGGTCCCAAAGGGAATTGGGGAATGATCCCAAAAACAGAAATCCCAAAATCAGGATCCCAAAAATGGAAATCCCAAAATCAAAATTCCAAAAATCAGGATCCCTAAATTAGGAACCCGAGAATGATTCCAAAATCAGGATTCCAAAAATCAGGATACCAAATCAGGATCCCAAAGGGAATCCAGGAATAATCTCAAAATCAGGATCCCAAAAATCAAAATCTCAAAATCAGGATCCAAAAGGGAATTTGGGAATGGAATTATCCCAAATATCAGCATCCCAAAGGGAACTAGGGAATGATCCCAAAATCAGGGTCCCAAAAATCAGGACCCCAAAATCAAAATCCCAAAATCAAAATCAGGACTCTGAGGATGATCCCAAAATCAGCGTCTCAAAATAAAAATCCCAAAAATCAGGGTTCCAAAGGGAATTTGGGAATGGGATGACCTTAAGATCAGGATCCCAAAAATCAGCATCCCAAAATCAACATCCCAAAGGGAATCCAGGAATGATCCCAAAATCAGGATCCTGAAAATCGAAGCCTCAAAAATCAAAACCCCAAAAATCAGCATCCCAAAACAGGGTCCCCAAAATCAGGATCCCAAAGGGAATTTGGGGTGGGGAAAGGGGAAAATAAAGAAAAATTCTCCCCGAAAAATGATGGGAATTGTTGGGATTTTGAGGTTTTTGGGGTGGGAATTTCTGGAATTCTAGTGGAGTTTTGGGGTTGGGAACGTTGGGAATTCCATGGGGGCATTTTTGGGAATTCTGGAGGGCATTTTTTGGGAATTTCAAGGGAGGTTTTTGGGGAATTCCAGGGCTTTTTTCAGGGGGGAATTCTATGGAGATTCTGGAAATTCCACTGGGTTTTTTCAGGAATTCCATGGGGGTTTTTTGGGGATTCCATGGCGGGGGGGCATTTTTGGGAATTCCTTGGGAGATTTTTGAGGAATTCTGTGGGGTTTTTGCAGGAATTCCAGGGAGATTTTGGAGGAATTTGGTAGAATTTTTAGGGAAATTCCAGGTTTGTTTTTTTTCTTTTGGGAACTCCAGGGGGGCTTTCTGGGGAATTCCAGGGAGATGTTTTGGGGATTCTGTGGGGTTTTGGGAATCCCAGGGGTATTTGGGAACACCCACCGGGACATGAGCACCATCAGGTTCCGGTCACTGTCCACGGTGTAGCGCCGGACGTAAACGTAGTCCCGGGAGTACATGGGGTACTGCAACAATGGGAACAATGATCCTAAATACTGACCCCAAACCCTGACCCCAAACACTGACCCTGACCCCAAACACTGACCCTGATCCCAGTGTAATCCCGGGAGTACATGGGGTACTGCAACGGGAACAATGATCCTAAATACTGACCCCAAACAGTGACCCCAAACACTGACCCTGACCCCAAACACTGACCCCTGACCCCAAACACTGACCCTGACCCCAAACACTGACCCTGACCCCAATGTAGTCCCGGGAGTACATGGGGTACTGCAACAATGGGAACAGTGATCCTAAATACTGACCCCAAACCCTGACCCCTGACCCCAAACCCTGACCCCTGACCCCAAACCCTGACCCCAAACACTGACCCTGACCCCAACGTAGTCCCGGGAGTACATGGGGTACTGCAACAATGGGAACAATGATCCTAAATACTGACCCCAAACAGTGATCCCAAACCCTGACCCCAAACACTGACCCCAAACACTGACCCCTGACCCCAAACACTGACCCTGACCCCAAACACTGACCCCAAACACTGACCCCAAACACTGACCCTGACCCCAAACACTGACCCCAAACACTGACCCTGACCCCAAACACTGACCCTGACCCCAAACACTGACCCTGATCCCAGTGTAATCCCGGGAGTACATGGGGTACTGCAACGGGAACAATGATCCTAAATACTGACCCCAAACACTGAGCCTCACCCCTGATGCCAATTCCAATCCCTGATTGTGATCCCAGATCCCAACCCCTGATCCCAATCCCAAAGGGGATCCCAGGGAACAGGACCAGCCCCAGTCCCAATCCCAGATCCCAAACTCTGATATCAAATTCCAATCCCAGATCCCAAATCATCCCAGGAATGTTTATTCCCAATCCCAAATCCCGAATTCCCAAATCCTCACTGGGAACTGTGTGACCCAGTGGACGGATCATCCCAGATCCCAAATACCAAATTCCCAAATCCCATAATCCCCAATCCCAAATTCCATCAGGGCTCACTGGGACCTGTATGACCCAGTGGATCCCCAATCCCAAATCCCCAATCCCAAATCCTCACTGGGAACTGCGTGACCCAGTGGATCCCCTCGGATCCCAAATCCTCAATCCCAAATCCTCACCGGGAACTGTGTGGCCCAGTGGATCCCCAATCCCCAATCCCAAATCCTCACCGGGAACTGTGTGGCCCAGTGGATCCCCAATCCCCAATCCCAAATCCTCACCGGGAACTGTGTGGCCCAGTGGATGGATCTCCTCGGATCCCAAATCCTCAATCCCAAATCCCAAATCCTCACCGGGAACTGTGTGGCCCAGTGGATCCCCTCGGATCCCAAATCCTCAATCCCATAATCCCCAATCCCCAATGCTCACCGGGAACTGCGTGGCCCAGTGGATGGATCCCCTCGGATCCCCAATCCCAAAGGCTCACCGGGAACTGCGTGGCCCAGTGGATGGATCCCCTCGGATCCCAAATCCTCAATCCCAAATCCCAAAGGCTCACCGGGAACTGTGTGGCCCAGTGGATCCCCAATCCCAAATCCTCACCGGGAACTGCGTGGCCCAGTGGATCCCCAATCCCCAATCCCAAAGGCTCACCGGGAACTGCGTGGCCCAGTGGATCCCCAATCCCCAATCCCCAATCCCAAAGGCTCACCGGGAACTGCGTGGCCCAGTGGATCCCCAATCCCAAAGGCTCACCGGGAACTGCGTGGCCCAGTGGATCCCCAATCCCAAAGGCTCACCGGGAACTGCGTGGCCCAGTGGATCCCCTCAGATCCCAAATCCTCAATCCCATAATCCCCAATCCCAAAGGCTCACCGGGAACTGCGTGGCCCAGTGGATGGATCCCCTCGGATCCCCAATCCCCAATCCCAAAGGCTCACCGGGAACTGCGTGGCCCAGTGGATGACCTCGGAGCCCGTGGCCGGGTCTCGCTCCACCACGTCCAGTTTGAGCACCAGCGAGTCCCACTTCTTCCTGTACTCCGTGTCCAGCTGGGGGGAACGGGGAAATCGGGATAGAACGTTCCAGAATTCCAGAGAAAACAGGGATTGGGACATTCCAGAATTCCAGGGGAAACAGGGATGGGAATGACTGGGATTCCAGGGAAAAATGGGATTGGGAACAGCCCGGGATTCCAGGGAATGCTTCTTCTGGTACTCCATGTCCAGATAGGAATACTGGGGAAAAATGGGATTGGGAATGCCGGGAACAGCCCAGGATTCCGGGAAAAAATGGGATTGGAACATTCTGGAATGCCAGGAAAAACGGGATTGGGAACATTCCAGAATTCCAGGGAAAACTGGGATTGGGAAAACTCAGGATTCCAAGGAAACAGGGATGGGATGGCATGGGATGGGGAACATTGGTAAAACCCCAAGATTCCAGGGAAAATCAGGATTGGGAATGCCAGGAACAGCCCAGAATTCCAGAAAAACAGGGATAGGGAACCCCAGAAAAACCCCTGGAATTCCAGGGAAACTCAGGATCGAGGAACCCCAGAAGTTCAGGGAAAATGAGGAACACCAGGATGGGAAAAACCAGGATCAGGAACATCCCAGAATTCCACAGAAAACTGGGACAGGGAAATCCCAGAATTCCAGGGAAAACTGAGATCGGGAAAACCAGGATTGGAAAAATTGGGAAAGCCCCAGAATTCCAGGAAAATTTGGGATGGGGAATATCAGGGTCAGGAAAAACCAGGATGGGGAAAACCAGGAAACCCCCCAGAATTCCAGGGAAAACCCCAGAAAAATCCCTCTCCACCACCCTGATCCCTAAAAACCCCCCAGGGAAATCCGGAATTTCCAGAAACAGGATCAGGAACTTTCCCAGATTTCCAGCTGGAGCTCCCCGGGATGGGTTAAAAAATGGGAATTTTCCCGTTTTCTCTCAGATTCCACCCAAAATTCCCAAAGATTCCTGGAAGAGGCAAATCCCACCCCAAAATTCCAAGAATTCCCAAAAGTTCCCACAGAATTCCCAGGAATTTCACTCACCTGGACATTGAAGAATTGCCTGGGGGTGACGTCTGTGTAGGAGCCGAAAACTGCAGGAAAAAGAAATCCCAAAAATCGGCAAATCCTGGGAATTGCTGGAGCCCAGGAAATGCCAAAATCCCAAATCCCAAATCCCAGAAACTGACAGATCCCAAATATCCCAATAAATAAATAATAATAATAAAATAAACAAAATTAAATAAAAATATTGTTATATAAATAAATTAAAAAAAATAATAATTTAAAAAATCCCATAAATAAATCCCAGGAATTGAGAGATCCTGGGAATGAAAGAATCTCAGGAATTGAGGAATCCCAGGGAGCAAAAAATTCCACAAATTCAAAAGTGCAAAAAATTCCACAAATTCCTGGAATCATTAATCCCTCAAATCCCAAAAATCCACAAAATCCTGAAGATCAACAAATCCCAGGAATGGAAAAATCCTCAAAATTCCCAGAAATAAATAAAAAAAAAAATCCTCAAAATCACCAAATCCCATGAAGTGACAAATCAAAAATCCTCCAAAATCCTCCAAATCCCTAAAACCCCCAAAAATTTCCACAAAAACTTATTTTTTTAAATTATTTTAAATTCCCATTTACTTTGGAAATTCTTTTTTGTTTTTTTGGAAATTGCCAGTTGTGTTTTAAAAAAAAAATTCCCTTTTCAGCATTCCTTTGTTTTAAATTCCTGGGCGTTTTTAGGAAATTCTGAGGGGGAGGGAGGGTTGGGGAATTTTCCTTTTTTTTTTTTTTTTAGGATTTCTGGGAATTTCCCTTTGGTTTTAGGAATTGTGTGAATTCCCCATTTTTTTTTTTTTTTGGGGGGGGGGAATTTTGGGAATTCCTTTTTATTTTTTGGGGTGTTATCGGGTATTTCCTTTTTTTTTTTTTTTTTTTTTAATTTTGGGAATTTTCATCTTTTTTGAAGGGAATTTCCCTTTTTTGGAGAGTTTCCAATTTTTTGGGGCATTTTGGAAATTCCTGTGGGTATTTTTTAATTCCAACTTTAAAAAAAAAAAAATCCCACCCCCTTTTTTTTTTTTAAAAAATTTCCCTTTTTTTGGAATTTCCTTTTTCATTTTTTATTTTGGGAATTTCCCATTTTTAAGAATTTTTTTGGGTTTTTTTAACTCCTGTTTTTTTTGAAAACACCCATTTTTTCCTTTTTTTTTTTTTTTTTTTTTCCTTTTAATTTTGAGAATTTCCCATTTTTGGGGGAAGAATTTTTCAGAATTTTTTTGTTTGTTTGTTTTTTTCAATCCCTTTATTTTCAGACCCCCCCCATTTCCTCTCATTTAACCCCATGATTTCTGCCGTTCCCCAGTCCCGGGGGTGTTTTTTTGGGGGGGAATTCCGGTGGCTTTTTGGGGCAATTCAGGTCGTTTTTTTTGGGGAATTCCTGTTTTTTGGGGGGGAATTCCAGTGTTTTTTTGGGGGGAATTCCGGTGGTTTTTTTGGGAAGAATACCGGTGGGTTTTTTTGGGGGAATTCTGGTGTTTTTTGGGGGGGAATTCTGGTGGTTTGGGGGGAATTCCGGTGTTTTTTGGGGGGAATTCTGGTGGGGTTTTTTTGGGAGAATTCTGATGGTTTTTGGGGGGAATTCCGGTGTTTTTGGGAGAATTCCAGTATTTTTGGGGGGAAATTCTGATGGTTTTTTGGGGGAATTCTGGTGGTTTTTTGGGGAATTCCAGTAGTTTTTGGGGGAATTCCGATATTTTTGGGGGGGAATTCGGGTAGTTTTTTGGGGAAATTCTGGTGGTATTTGGGGATTCCTGGTGTTATTTGGGGGGAATTCAGGTGGTTTTTTGGGGGGGAATTCTGGTGTTATTGGCGCAATCCTGGTGTTGTTTGGGGGGCAGTCCCGGTGTTATCTGGGGGAATTGGGGTGTACGTGGGGAAATTGGGGTGTTATCGGGGGGAATTGGGGTGTTATCGGGGGGAATTGGGGTGTATTGGGGGAATTGGGGTGTACGTGGGGGAACTGGGGTGTTATCTGGGGGAATTGGGGTGTATTGGGGGAATTGGGGTGTATTGGGGGAATTGGGGTGTATTGGGGGAATTGGGGTGTTATCTGGGGGAATTGGGGTGTACGTGGGGGAATTGGGGTGTACGTGGGGGAACTGGGGTGTTATCTGGGGGAATTGGGGTGTACGTGGGTGAATTGGGGTGTATTGGGGGAATTGGGGTGTTATCTGGGGGAATTGGGGTGTTATCTGGGGGAATTGGGGTGTATCTGGGGGAATTGGGGTGTATTGGGGGAATTGGGGTGTTATCTGGGGGAATTGGGGTGTATTGGGGGAATTGGGGTGTATTGGGGGAATTGGGGTGTTATCTGGGGGAATTGGGGTGTATTGGGGGAATTGGGGTGTTATCTGGGGGAACTGGGGTGTATTGGGGGAATTGGGGTGTACGTGGGGGAATTGGGGTGTTATCTGGGGGAATTGGGGTGTACGTGGGGGAACTGGGGTGTTATCGGGGGGAATTGGGTGTATCTGGGGGAATTGGGGTGTTATCGGGGGGAATTGGGTGTATCTGGGGGAATTGGGGTGTTATCTGGGGGAATTGGGGTGTTATCTGGGGGAATTGGGGTGTATTGGGGGAATTGGGGTGTATTGGGGGAATTGGGGTGTTATCTGGGGGAATTGGGGTGTATTGGGGGAATTGGGGTGTTATCTGGGGGAATTGGGGTGCACGTGGGGGAATTGGGGTGTATTGGGGGAACTGGGGTGTATCTGGGGGAACTGGGGTGTATTGGGGGAACTGGGGTGTACGTGGGGGAACTGGGGTGTATTGGGGGAACTGGAGTGTATTGGGGGAATTGGGGTGTTATCGGGGGGAATTGGGGTGTATTGGGGGAATTGGGGTGTATTGGGGGAACTGGGGTGTATTGGGGGAATTGGGGTGTTATCGGGGGGAATTGGGGTGTTATCTGGGGGAATTGGGGTGTACTGGGGGAACTGGGGTGTACTGGGGGAATTGGGGTGTTATCGGGGGGAATTGGGGTGTTATCTGGGGGAATTGGGGTGTATTGGGGGAATTGGGGTGTATCTGGGGGAATTGGGGTGTATTGGGGGAACTGGGGTGTTATCTGGGGGAATTGGGGTGTTATCTGGGGGAATTGGGGTGTATTGGGGGAACTGGGGTGTTATCTGGGGGAATTGGGGTGTTATCTGGGGGAACTGGGGTGTACTGGGGGAATTGGGGTGTTATCTGGGGGAACTGGGGTGTTATCTGGGGGAATTGGGGTGTTATCTGGGGGAATTGGGGTGTATTGGGGGAACTGGGGTGTTATCTGGGGGAATTGGGGTGTTATCTGGGGGAATTGGGGTGTATTGGGGGAATTGGGGTGTACTGGGGGAACTGGGGTGTACTGGGGCAGCTCAGGCCGTACCCCGGTACTGGTAGAGGGCAGAGCCGGGGATGGGCCGGCGCCAGAGGCGGAACCGCTCCCGCTCCATCACCAGCTCCCAGCGCTGCTCCCGCTGCTCCCCGGGCGCCTCCAGCTGCTGCAGCTCCTGCGCCGACCTGGGGAGGGGAATAGGGGGTTAATGGCACTGGGAACCAAAATCTCATTTTTTATACAGCACAGAGTGAAAAATCCTCATTTTTGTTATGGTTCGGAATGAAAATTTCAATCTTTTCTGTGCCTCAAAGTGAAAATCCCAATTTTTTCAATGTGCCTGGGAGTGAAATTCACAATTTTTATATGGTTGGGAGTGAAAATTCCGATTTTTTTAATAAGTCTGGGAGTGAAAATATTGATTTTATGTGTCTGGGAGTGAAAAATCCAGTTTTTTCTGTGCCTAAGTGAAAATCCCAAGTTTTTTAATGATTGGGAGTGAAAATTCCAAATTTTTATATGGTTGGAAGTGAAAAATCCTATTTTTTCTTATGGTTGGGAGTGAAAATTGTGATTTTTTATGTGCCGGGGACATAAAAGTCCTGATTTTTTATATGTTTGGGAGGCAAAATTTCCAGTTTTTAAACGAGTCTGGGAGTGAAAATCCTGATTTTTTTATGTGCCTGGGAGTAAAAAAAATCACATTTTTTTTTCCTACGGTTGGGAGTGAAAAATCCTATTTTTTCCGTGCCTAAAAGTGAAAATACCAAGTTCTTTTATGGTTGGGAATGAAAATTCCAAATTTTTATATAGTTGGGAGTAAGAAATTCTGATTTTTTATATAGTAGGGAGTGAAAAATCCTGATTTTTCTTATGGTTGGAAGTGAAAATTCTGATTTTTTATGTGCCTGGGACGTAAAAGTCCTGACTTTTAATATGTTTGGGAGGCAAAATTCCCATTTTTTCATGTGTCTGAGAGCAAAATTCCCAGTTTTTCAATGGGTCCAGGAGTGAAAATCCCAATTGTTTATACGATCGGGAGTGGAAAATTCTGATTTTTCCTGCGGTTGGAAGGTGAAAATCCCAGTTTGTTATGTGTCTGAGAGGCAAAATTCCCAGTTTTTAAATGTGTGTGGGAGTGAAAATTCCAATTTTTTATCGGGTCTGGATGGAAAAATCCTGATTTTTGGAATAGGAAAACCAGCTCGGGTACCCTCAGTGCCCCTGTGTCCCATCCCCAGTATTCCCAGTATTCCCACACCCCCATTCCCAGTGTCCTCAGTGTCCCATTCCCAGTATTCCCAGTGCCCCATTCCTGTATTCCCAGTGCCCCATTCCTGTATTCCCAGTGTCCTGGTGTCCCCAGTGTCCCACTCCCAGTGTCCCCAGTATTCCCAGTGTCCCACTCCCCCATTCCCAGTATCCCCTCTATCCCATTCCCAGTATCCCCAACATCCCTACTGTCTCATTCCCAGTATTCCCAGTACATGCTGTATCCCATTCCTGTATTCCCAGTGTCCCCTCTATCCCACTCCTGGTGTCCTAATTATTTCCAGTGTTCCCACTATCCCCAGTGTTCCCAGTATCCCACTGCCCTATCCCCAGACTCCCATTCCCAGTGTCCCCAATGTCCCCAAGTGTCCCATTCCCATATTCCCAGTGTCCCTTCCATGCCATTCCCAATGTCCCCAGTATCCCATTCCCAGTATTCCCAGTGTCCCATCTCTGGCGTCCCCTCTGTCCCATTCCCAGTGTCCTCACTGTCCCTGTGTCCCATTCCCAGTGTCCCCAACATTCCCAGTGTCCCACTGCCCCGTTCCCAGTATCCCCAGTGTCCCACTTCCAGCATTCCCAGTATCACTGGGATTTCTGGGGTTCCATTCCCAGTATTCCTGGTGTCCCGCTGCCTCATTCCCGTATTCCCAGTGTCCCAAATGTCCAAATCCCAATACCCCCAGTGTCCCCGTGTCCCATTCCCGTGTCCCTGCTGTCCTGCTATCCCATTCCTGGTATTCCCAGTATGACCAGTATCCCCACTACCCCATCCCAGTATCCCTGGTATCCCAGCGTTCCCAGTATCCTACATATTCCCACTGTCCCATTCCTGGTGTCCCCGCTGACCCGCTGTCCCGTTCCCAGTATTCCCAGTATCCCTGCCAGCCCAGCACTCCCAGTACCCGGTACCCCACACCGGCTATCCCCGGCATTCCCGGTATTCCCACTAACCCGGGGCTGAGGGGTGTCCCATTCCCGGTGTTCCTGCTGGCCCCATAACCCCGCTGCCATCCCAGTGTTATCCCGCTGTTATCCCGGTATTTTCCCGCTGCTATCCCGGTTTTTTCCCGCCGCTGTCCCGCTCACCGCCGCAGCTCCTCCTCCTCGATCCGCTGTCCTTCCCACACGAAGGCTCCGGTCCCGACCGCGGCCATCAGGCACCGGGGCCCGCCCAGGCCCCAGCGGCCCCGGGGCCCTCCCGAGCGGCCCCGTCCGGAGCCGCCGCTGCCGGAGCCCCTCCCGGCGGCGCTGCCGGTGGCAGTGCCGGTGTCTCCGGGCCCGCCGCGCTGCCAGGCCCGCCGCGCCCTCCCGCAGCCGCAGTGGCGGGCGAGCAGCGGCAGCAGCAGCAGCAGCGGGCGGCCCCGCGCGGGCGGCCCGGGGGCGCGGGAGGCCCCGGGGCTGTTGCCGGCGCCGCCGGTGGCTCCGGTGGCCCCGCGGGCGGCGAGCGCGGCCAGCGGCCGCCACATGCCGCCCCCGCCGCGCCGCGCGTCGCGCTCGCTCGCGTCATCGCCGCGCGCCGCGCCGGGATTGGGCCGCGCCGCACCGCCCCCGCGTGGAGATTGGCTGGTGGGAGGAGAGGGCCACGCCCACCCCGCGCGTGAGACCGGAAGTGGGAGAGGGAAGGGCGAGCGCGGAGGGGGCGGGGCCCATGAGTGGCCACGCCCCCGCCGGGGCCGTTCCGGAGCCTGTCCGGGGGGTTGTGGGGGCCGCGGGCGGTTTTTGGGTTCCGGGCGGGTTCTTTGGGGTCCTGGAGTGGCCCCGCCGGTGGCTCCGGTGTCTCTCGGGCGGCGAGTGCCCCCAGCGGCCTCCACACGCCGCCTGACCCCTGCTATTGGTCCCTGCGGCACCGCCCCGCGCGCTGATTGGCTGTGAGTGGACGAAGCCACGCCCACCAGCGCGTGATTCCGGAAGTGGGGAGGAAAGGTCGATCGGGGGCGGGGCTACGGGGCGGGGCTTGTGTGTGGCCACGCCCACAACCGAGCCGTTCTGGGGTCGGGGCGGGTTATAGGGGATGATTTGGGTCTGTAGGGGATTATTGGGGTCTATAGAGAGTTATTGGGGATTGTTTGGGGCTCTAGGAGGTTATTGGGGGTTATAGTGGATTATTGGAGTCTATAGGGGGTTACTGGGGTCTATAGGGGATGATTTGGGGTCGGGGGGCGCCATTTGGGGTTTTTATGGTTTATTTTTGGGGTTATTCTGGGGCGCTCTGGGGTCTGGGCGGCTCTGGCGTTCCCATTGGTCCGTGCAGCATCCCCTCGCGCGCTGATTGGCTGAACGCGGAGCCACGCCCACTCTGCGCGTGACACCGGAAGTGGGAGCGGGGCGGACGAAAGGAAAGGGGCGGAGTCAGGAGTGGGCGGGGCTTCTGCGGGGACACGCCCCCAGCAGGGCCGGGATGGGGCTGGGGGTTATGGGGGATTAATGGGGGATTATTGGGGATATGGGGTCGGGGGTTGTAGGGATTACTGAGGGGTTTGGGGCGATACTGGGGATTAATGGGGAATTATTGGGGGTTATGGAGTTTGAGGATTACAGGGGTTATGGGGTTTGGAAATTATGGGGGATTATTGGGGCGGTATTGGGGGTTATGGGGTCAGGGGTTAATGGGGCATTAATGGCGGATTATTGGGGGTTATGGGCTCTGGGGATTGCAGGGATTACTGAGGGTTTTGGGGTAATATTGGGGGATCATTGAGAGATTATCAGTGCATTACTGGGGGATATGGGGTTAGAGGATTATGGGGGTCATGTGGCCTGGGAGTTATGGGGGATTAATGGGGTTATAGGGGATTAATGGGGGATTAATGGGGGTTACGGGGTCAGGGGTTGTGGGGCGATATTTGGGGTTATGGAGCCAAAGGTTATAGGGGTTATTGGGGTGTTTGGGGATTATGGGGTCTGAGGATTACGGGGTTTATTAGGGGGTTTTGGGGTCTGGGGGCGCTTTGGGGTCTGGGGGTGATATTGGGGGTCATGGGGGGTTGTGGGGTCTGCAGGCGACTTGGGGTCCAGGGGGTTGAGGGGATTATTTGGGTTATGGGGACTATGGGGGTTATTGGGAGATTATTGGGGGTTTTGCAGGATTATTGGGGTGATATTGGGGGTTATGGGGTCAGGGGGCTGTGGGGGATTATTGGGGGTTATGGGGACTGGAGATTAAGGGGCGCTGTAGGGAATTCTGGGCTCTGGGGCTCTTTGGGCTCGGCTGTTATGGGGATTATTGGTGGTATTTGGGGTCACGGGGTCAGAGGGATGTCAGGGATGATTTGGGGGTCTGGGTGTCATTGGGGGTTATGGGGGATTAGGGGGTCTGGGTGTTAAGGGGTCTGGGGGCTCTTTGGGGTTTTGGGGCCTGGGACTTTTGGGGTTGGGGGGTTTTAGGGTCCAGGTTTAGGGCTGATTTTTGGGATCCAACAGTTTTTTGGGACACATCCCCCTCCCCCAAACATGACCCCGACTCTCTTTCCACCCCTTTATTCCCCCAAAATCCCAAAGCTCCCCGGGAAACTCGGCCCTCCCTCCTCCCATCCCTCTTTTCTTATTTTTTGTGCCTTTTTTTGGGGAATTCCTTCCCGAAAATCCCGTTTTTCACAGATTTATTCACGCCCTCTTTGCATATCCCGGGAATCCCGAAGCTTCTCCCGGCGGATCCCAAATCCCGGAATTTCCCAGGGACGTTTTTGGGGTGGATTCGGCTCCTCCCAAACCTTTAATGGGATTTTTTTTTTTTTTAATTATTTTTTCGGGATTTTTCCGGGGTTTTTTTTCCCGAGATTTTTCCATCCCGGGGGAGCTCTTGCATAGCCAGGGGGAAGAAAAAATTGGGGGGGGGGGGGCAAAAAAAGAGCAGGAGCAGGAAAATGGGGATAAAAGTGGGAAAAATGGGATAAAAATGGGAAAATCAGGATAAAAGCATCGGGACCTCCAAGGACTCAGATCCCTGGGTTAAAATTCCCTAAAAATTCAAGAGTTTCCCTAAAAATACCCCTCCAGGCCGAGGCATTCCAGGAATGGGAATTTTGTTGGGAATTCAAATCTTTATGGGATTATTTTTCCTTTTTTTTTTTGTTTTTCCTTTTTTGGCCCCAAAAATTTCTGGGATTGGTCCTGGATGGGAGGGGTTGGAAAAATCAGAGTGGGGGGGAAAAAAAAGGGAATTTTGGGGTTGGGAAGAAGAGCAGGAAAAGTGGGATGGGCGTGGAGGGATTTGCATAAAAGCTCCGGGTTTTTCCAGCAGGGCTGATCCCAATTTCCAGGGAGCCCCGAAATTCCCAAATTTTGCGGGGTGAGGGATGGGATGATCCCAAAAAAACCCCAAAAAAACCCTCCCCAAAGGCGATCCCGGAATTCCCAGAGCCTGGAATAAAGTGCAGAATGTCCATGGGGGGAGGAGGGGGAAAAAAAAGAGGAGCAGGGAATGGGAATTCCCAGATTTTTAAATAGGGGGATAAATATTCCTGTGGGAAAAGGGGGATGGGAGCCGGGAGAGGGGCTGGGGGGGGAGTGGGGATCCCAAAATCCTCATTCCCGGGGGATCCCAAAGTTCTCAGTCCCTTCAGAATTGGGGATCCCAAAACTCCCATTCCACAGGGAATTCCAGATCCCAAAGTTCTCGATCCATTCAGAACTGGGGGTCCCAGAGCTCTCATTCCATGAGGAACTGGAGATCCCAAAGCTCTCAATCATTGGGAATCAGGGATCCCAAAGTTCTTGATCCGTTGGGATTCGGGGATCCCAGAGCTCTCATTCCATGAGGATCCCAAAATTTTTGATCTGTGGGGATCCCAAAATTCTCAATCCATTGGGAATTGAGGATCCCAAAGTTTTTGATCTGTGGGAATTGGGGATCCTGAAGTTCTCAGTCAGTTCAGAATCGGGGATGCCAAAACTCCCATTCCACGGGGAACTCCAGATCTTACAGTTCTCAGTCCACTGGGATTTGGGGATCTCAGAGTTCTCATTCCACGGGGATCCCAAAGTTCTCGATCCGTTGGGATTTGGGGATCCCAAAGTTTCTGATCAGTTCCGAATTGTGGATCCCAAAGTTCCCATTGCAGGCAGATCCTGAAGTTCTCACTCCACAGGGATTTGAGATCACAAAGGTCTTGATCTGTTGGGAATTGAGGATCCCAAGGTTCTCACTGCAGGCAGATCCCAGAGCTCTCATTCCAGGGGAATCACAGATCCTCATTCCAAGGAAAACCCACCCAGGGCAGGGAGTCCCGACATCCCCCAGTGTCCAAACCCCTCCAGAGCCACGGAAACAAGAACCTGGGGGAGCTCCTGGGATCCACCAGATCCCCTGGGAGGAATCCTTCCCTGGGAAATTTCTGGGATCCCCTGGAGAAATCTTTGCCTGGGAGAACTCCCAGGGTCCATCCAGACCAATCATTCACTGAAAGACCTCTCAGGATCCACTTGGAGAAATCCCTTCCTGGGAGAGCTCCCAGGATCTGCTCCAACAAGTCCTTCCCTGGGAGAACTTCCCGTGTCCAGTTCTTTGCTGGAAGAGCTCTTGGGATCCACCCGGAGAAATCCCTTGCTGGGAGAACCCCCAGGATCCATCCAGAGAAATCCTCCTCTGGGAGAACTTTCTGTGTCCATCCAGAACACTCGTTTGTTGAAAGAGCTCTTGGGATCCACCTGGAGAAGTTCTTGGCTGGAAGCTCTCTTGGGATCCATCCAGAGAAATCCTGTGCTGGGAGAACTTCCCGTGTCCAGTTCTTTGCTGGAAGATCTCTTGGGATCCTCCCAGAGAAACCCCTTGCTGGAAGAACCTCCTGTGTCCATCCAGACCAATCCCTGGCTGGAAGAGCCCTTGGAATCCATTCAGACCAATCATCTGCTGAAAGAGCTCTCAGGATCCATCCAGAGAAATTCTTTGTTGAAAGATCTCTCGGGATCCACCCAGAGCAATCCTTTGCCAGAAGATCTCTCAGGATCCATGCAGAGCAATCCTTGGCTGGAAGATCTCTTGGGATCCACCCAGCCCAATCCTTGGCTGGAAGATTTCAGGATCCACCCGGCGCAAACCTTGGCTGGAAGATCTCCCAGGATCCGTGCAGAGCAGTTCTTTGCAGGAAGATCTCTCGGGATCCATCCAGCCCAATCCCTTGCTGGAAGAACTCTTGGGGTGCATTCCAAGCAATCCTTTGTCAGATCTCTCAGGATTCACCCAGCCCAACCCTTGGCTGGAAGATCTCCCAGGATCCGTGCAGAGCAGTTCTTTGTGGGAAGATGTCTCGGGATCCATCCAGACCAACCCCATGCTGGAAGCTCTCAGGATCCCCCCATCCCAGCCCTTGTCAGGAGCTCTCTCAGGACCCCCCGCAGCGGCTCCCCCACCCCGTTGTGCCCCGCCCCATCCCCGCGATCCCCCTGCCCGGGCCGGGCTCGGGGGTCCCGGGGGTCCCTCAGGGGGTGTAGGCGGGCGGCGGCTGGAACTGATTGACCACCTCGTACTCGGGCCCGTAGGGCTCGGCCTCCTCCATCTCGGAGAGCAGCTCCAGGGCCTGCTCCTCCTCCTCGCTGGGGTAGTGGCGCAGCAGGTTGGCGGCCGTGGCCAGGATGGAGGCCCCGCCCGCCCCCGCCACCAGGTAGAAGCTGACGGCGAAGGTGACGAACACCTGCGAGCCGTGGTACTTCTTGTGCTGCTGCTGCTGCGCCAGGAGCAGCTCCGAGGCCCAGTAACAGAACCCGATCACCGTGGCGCACTGCAGAACTGCACGGGGAGACACGGGGGAAATGGGGAAAAATGGGTGAGATTGAGAAAAAATGGGGAAAAAATGGGTTGAGTTGGGGTCTGCGGTCTCCAGGAGCAGCTCTGACCCTCAGGAACAGAACCCAATCACTGTGGTGCACTGCAGCACTGGGGAAACGTGAGGGAAAATGGGTTAGATTTCAGAAGAAATGGGTGAGATTGACAGAAAATGGGGAAAAAATGAGTTAGGTTTGGGGTCTGGGGTCTCCAGGAGCAGCTCTGAGGCCCACTAACAGAACCCGATCACCGTGGGGCGCTGCAGCACTGGGGAAAAAAATGGGGAGAATGGGGAAAAAATGGGTTAGATTGAGAGAAAATGGGGAAAAATGGTTTGGGTTGGGGTGGGTTTGGGGTCTGGGGTCTCCAGGAGCAGCTCCGAAGCCCCATAACAGAACCCGACCACTGTGGGGCACTGCAGCACTGGGGAAACGGGGAAAATGGGGAAAAATGGGGAAAATGAGGAAAAAAATGGCTGATTGGGGAAAAATGGGAAAAAATGGGTTGGGTTGGAGAAAAATGGGAAAAAAACATGGAGTTTTGGGGGATTTTTGGGGGAAAAGAGGATTCCTTTGGGATTTCTTTGGGATTTCTGGGGCTACCCCACCTGTGAGGATTTCTTTGGGATTTTGGGGTATTCCTTTGGGATTTCTTTGGGATTTTCTGGAATTCCTTTGGGATTTTTGGGGGATTCCTGTGGGATTTCTTGGGGATCTCTTTGGGCTTTTTTAAGGAGGGGACTTTGGCAGTTTCTTTGCAGAAATTTTTTTGGGGATTTCTCTGTTTTTGGTTAGTTTTTTTTTGGGGGGGGGATTCCTTTTGGATTTTTGGGCATTTCTTGGGGATTTCTTGGGGACTAATTTGGGATTTGGGGGGGATTTCTTTGGTATTTTTGGGGATCTCTTCAGCATTTTGAAGGATTTCTCTGGGATTCCTTTGGGATTTTTTGGAATTTCTCTGGAATTCCTTTGGGATTTGGGGGGGATTTTTGGAGGATTTCTGAGCTCCCCTCACCTGTGACGATGTGGGGTTTCTATGGGATTTCTCTGGGATTTCTGTGGGATTTTTGGGGATTCTTTTGGGATTTTGGGGGATTTCTCTGGGATTTCTCTGGGATTTCTGGTCCCCCACCTGTGAGGATGTGTGCGAAGGCGTAGCGGCGGGTGATTTTCAGGGCGGGGTGTTTGGGCCCGAAGACGTCGAGCAGGAAGGCGCCGAGGCTGCACAGGATGCCCAGGAAGCAGAAGGCGGCGATGACCCTCAGCAGCAGCACCGTCTGCGGGTTCATGCAGAAATCTGGGGGGAAACGGGGAATTCCAGCCAAAAATCGGATTTTCTGCACCAAAAATCTGAGTTTTCACACCAAAAATCTGATTTTCTGCACAAAAAAATTTGTATTTTCTGCCCCAAATTCTGCTTTTTCAACCAAAAAAATCCACTTCTACAGCCCAAAAACCACCTCCTACAAAGTTCCCCTAAAAAATCCGCTTTTCCAGCCCAAAAAATCTCCCAAAAAATCCCCCTTGAAAATCCACTTTTTCAGCCAGAAAAATCCTCTTTTCCACTCAAATAAATCTACAGAAATTCTGCTTTTCCAACCAAAAAAAGTCTCCAAAAAAATTCCCCTCAAAATTCCGCTTTTTCGGCGAAAAAAATCCACCAAAAAATCCTGGTTTCCACCCCAAAATAATCCACAGAAATTCTGCTTTTCCAACCAAAAAAATCTCCCAAAAAATTCCTCTAAAAAAAAATTGGTTTTCCACCCAAAGAAATCCACAAAAATTCTGCTTTTCTTCCCAAGAATTTCCCCTTGAAAATCTGCTTCTCCAGCCAAAAAAAATCCACATAAAATCCTCTTTTCTACCACCCAAAAATACACTAAAATTCTGTTTTTCCAACCAAAAAAAACTTGGGAAAAGTTCCCCTCAAAAATCCACTTTTCTGCCCAAAATAATCCACAAAAAAACCCTGCTTTTCTGCCAAAAAAATTGCCGTCAAAAATCCACTTTTCCAGCTGAAAAATCCACAGAAAATCCTCTTTTCCACCCTAAAAAATCTGCCAAAATTCCATTTTTCCAACCAAAAAAAAACTCTGGAAAAGATCCCCCCAAAAATCCACTTTTCCAGCCAAAAAATCTCCCAAAAATTGTTCCTCAAAATTCCACCTTTCCAGCCGAAAAAATCTGTTTAAAATTCTGCTTTTCTGCCCCAAAATATCCATTAAAAAATCCGCTTTTCTGCCCCCAAAAAATCCATTTAAAATTTTGCTTTTCCAGCCAAAAAAATCCCCAAAGTGGAATTTTGTGGGATTTGAGGGGATTTTGGGGGGGAAAAATGGATTTTGGGGGGAAAATGGAATTTTGGGGGAAAAAGAAATTTGGGGGGATTTTGGTGGATAAAATGGAATTTTGAGGGATTTTGGGGAGAAAAGTGGAGTTTTGGGGGGGAAAGTGGAAATTTTAGGGGGTAAAAATGGAATTTTGGGGGGATTTTGGGGGGAACAAACCCAAACAACCCTTTAAATGCCCACAGCCCTTTGAGCAGCCCCTCTAACTAAGAACAAGTCCCTAATTAGGGATAACTCATTAACGAGGGATGACTTCCTGTGCTCCCTCTGAGCCAGCCCCTCTAATTAAAGACTCACTAATTAGGGGTAATTCATTAATTAGGGACGAGTTCCTGTGCCCGAGGGGGGGGAGCAAGGCTGGAAAAATGGGGCGGGAATGGGAAAATCCTCGGGAATGGGGAGAGGGACAGAGGGGACAGGAGGCGACAGGAGGGGACAGGAGGGGACAGAGGGGACAGAGGGGACAGGAGGCGACAGGAGGGGACAGGAGGGGACGGGAGGGGACGGAGGGGACAGAGGGGACAGGAGGCGACAGGAGGGGACAGGAGGGGACAGAGGGGACAGAGGGGACAGGAGGCGACAGGAGGGGACAGGAGGGGACGGGAGGGGACGGAGGGGACAGAGGGGACAGGAGGCGACAGGAGGGGACAGGAGGGGACAGAGGGGACAGAGGGGACAGGAGGCGACAGGAGGGGACAGGAGGGGACAGAGGGGACAGGAGGCGACAGGAGGGGACAGGAGGGGACAGAGGGGACAGGAGGGGACAGAGGGGACAGGAGGGGACAGGAGGCGACAGGAGGGGACAGGAGGGGACAGAGGGGACAAGAGGGGACAGAGGGGACAGGAGGGGACAGAGGGGACAGGAGGGGACAAGGGGCTGTAAGAAGAAGGAGACAGAGAGGAACAGGAAGGGCTGGAGGGGACAGAAGGGGACAAGAGGGGACAGGAGGGCTCAAAAGGGGCCAGAAGGGACAGAAGGGCCTGGGAGGGGACAGACGGGGCTGGCAGGTCCCAAAGGGGACAGAAGGGACAGAAGGGCTAAAAAGGGGCCAGAAGGGAACAGGAGAGCACAGAAGGGACAGAAGGGTCTGGAAGGGACAGAAAGGCACAGTAGGGACAGGAGGAACAGAAAGGCCCAGCAGCCCCAGGAAGGCACAGCAGGGACAGAAGAACAGGAGGGTGACAAAAGGGACAGGAGGGCACAGCAGCAACAGCATCTCCAGCAGACCTAGGAAAGGCAGAGCAGGGACAGAAGGACAGCAGGGACAGCAGCCCCAGCAATGTCCCCATAGTGTCCCCAGCAGCCCCAGGAAAGCACAGAAGGACAGAAACACAGCAGCCCTGGCAGCCCCAGGAAGGGACAGCAAGGACAGAATGGACAGGACAGAAGGACAGAAGGGCAGCAGGTGCACACCCCTGGCAGTGTCCCCACACTGTCCCTGCTCACCCCAGATGTGCTCAAGCTGCACGAAGCCCAGCACGTCAGTCACACCCCAGCGTCCCCAGTGTCCCCAGCGTCCCCAGCGTCCCCAGCCCTGTGGCACTCACCCCGGATGAGCTCGGGCTGCACGAAGCCCAGCACGTCGGCCACCCCCAGCTCCTGCCGGGCGCAGGTCCCGCCGTGGATGCGCAGCCAGGCGGGCTCGGCCAGCGCGGTGCAGAGCGCGGTGATGGCCAAAGCCCCGGGCAGCGCCGAGGCCAGGCTGCGCTCCGCCTGCTTCGGCACCGCCGCCCCGCGCCGCCGCCGCCCGCCCGCCGCGTACATCCCGCCACCGGGGAACCGGACCGGATCAGAGGGGACGGGGACGGGACCCGCACCCGGAACGGGATCGAGAGTGGGAGCGGGACAGGAACCCGCACCGGGACAGGGACTGGGAGCGACGGGAAGGGGAACCGGAATGGGACACGCACCGGGAACTGGGACGGGATCAACGGGGACGGGAGCGGGACCGATGGCCACGGGAGCGGGAACGGGAATGGGGACAGGGACGGGAACCGCAGCGAGACCCGCACCAGGGACAAGGGCCACAGGCAGCCGCTACCGGGATTACCGACACCCGGCCCGGGTCACCGGTACCGGCTCCGGGATGACCGGCAGTGGGTCAGCGACACCCGCCCCGGGGTAACCGGTACCGCTCCGGGATCCCCGACACCCGCCCCGGGTTCCCCGACACCCGCCCCGGGTTCCCCGGCAGCGCCTTCCGACACCGGCCCCGAGTCCCCCGGCCCCGATTCCCGTTCCCGGCACCGGCCCCGGTGGTTCCGCACCCCCCGACACCGCCCGGATCCCCCTCAGCGGGCCCGGGACAGCGGGCGCCGCTCCCGGTGCGATCCCGGTGCGATCCCGGTGCCACTCCCGGCCCGTCCCCGCCCGCAGAGCCCCGACCCGGCCCGGGCACCGGCAGCGGCTCCGGGCCCCGCTCACGGCCCCGCCCCGCCGGCCGCGCTTCCGCTTCCGGGGCTGTTCCTGTTCCGGTCCGTGTCTGTTCCGGTTCCGGTCCCGGCCCGGTGCCGCCATGCCCGAGGCGCTGTCGCTGCTGTGCCGGGTGCCCGCGCACCCCGAGAGCCGCTGCTGGGCCCTGGCCTGGAGCCCCGGCGGGGCCCTGCTGGCCTCCTGCGGCGGGGACCGGACCGTGCGGGTGTGGGGCCGGGACGGTGAGCGGGGAACGGGACCGGACCGTGCGGGTCTGGGGCCGGGACGGTGAGCGGGGAACGGGAACGGGACCGGACCGTGCGGGTCTGGGGCCGGGACGGTGAGCGGGGAACGGGACCGGGACCGGACCGTGCGGGTGTGGGGCCGGGACCGGGAGCGGCGAGAACGGGCCCGGGCCCGAGCCGTGCGGGGCCGGTGCCGGTGCCGAGTCTGAAGGGTCTCGGCTGGACACGGGGCTCGGAGGGGCCTGGCCCGTGTCCCCCGGTGTCCCCATGTCCCCCGGTGTCCCCATGTCCCCCCGGTGTCCCGGTGCAGGCTCGGGCTGGCAGTGCCGGGCGGTGCTGGCAGTGCTGTCCCTGTCAGTGTCCCCATGTCCCCTGCCAGGCTCGGCCCCAGGCCGGGTGTGCCGGGCGGTGCTGGCGGTGTCCCTGTGATGTCCCCGTGTCCCCCTTAGGCCCGGGCTGGTCGTGCCGGGCGGTGCTGTCGGACGCCCACACCCGCACGGTGCGCAGGGTGTCCTGGTCCCCCTGCGGGCAGTACCTGGCCTCGGCCAGCTTCGATGGCACCACCTGCGTCTGGAAACGGCAGCAGGACGGCTTCGAGGTGGGTCACCTGTCACCTGTGTCACCTGGGACACCCTCAGTGTCACCTGGGACACCCCAGTGCCCCTCAGAGCCACCTGTGCCCCCCCAGACCCACCTGGCACCCCCACAGTGCCACCTGTGTCACCTGTGCCCCCAGTGCCATCAGTGCCACCCCATTGTCACCTGTGTCCCCCCAGAGCCCCCGGTGCCACCTTTGGGACTCCCCTTTGTCCCCAGCCCCTCAAACTCTGCCCGACCCCCCCAGACCCCCCCAATCCCCTTCCCCATTTCCCAGCCCTGGGCAGATGTGGGGTTTCCCTTCCCCTGATCCCCCCAAACCCTCTCCACCCCACATCCCCCAGTTCCCCCCAAATCCCCCCAGTGTCCCCAGTCCCAGTGTCCCCAGTGTCCCCAGTGTCCCTGTCCCCACAGGTGGTGGCCACTCTGGAGGGACACGAGAACGAGGTGAAGTCGGTGGCCTGGGCGCCCTCGGGGACACTGCTGGCCACCTGCAGCCGGGACAAGAGTGTCTGGGTCTGGGAGGGTGAGCCCTGACCCCTCTGACCCCTGACCTTTGCCCCCTGATCCAACTGACCCCACTGACCTCTGACCCCACCAACCACCCCTGGGCACCCACTGACCCCCCCATGGGCACCCACTGTCCCCCCTGACCTCCCCCAACCCCCCTGGGGTCCCCCTGACCCCCCGACCCCTGCTGTCCTCCCTGTCCCATCCCTGTCTGTGTCCCATGTCCCTGTCCCCACTGTCCCTGTCCCTGTCCCCGCAGTGGATGACGAGGAGGAGGAGTTTGAGTGTGTCAGCGTGCTCAGCGCACACACACAGGACGTCAAACACGTGGTGTGGCACCCCAGCCTGCAGGTGAGGGACACCGGGGACACCTGGGGGACTCTGGGGACACATGGGGGCTTTTGGGACAGGTGGGAATACCTAGGGCAGACAGGGACATCGGGGACACTGGAGGTAGCTGGGGACACCCCAAAATCACACAGGGGCACTGGGGACACCTGGGGAACACCGGTGACACCTGGGGACATCTGGGAACACCCAGGGACATCTGGGGACACCCCAAACACCCACAGGGACACCCAGGGTCCCATCCTGTGCCCCCAAACTCCTTCAAACCTTCCCAGGGCCCCATTCCTGTCCCCAGCTCATCCCACTGTCCCCAATGTCCCCTGTTGTCCCCAGCTGCTGGCCAGTGCCAGCTATGACGACACGGTGCGCCTGTACCGCGAGGACGATGACGACTGGCTGTGCTGTGCCACCCTGGAGGGTCACACGTCCACCGTGTGGGCAGTGGCCTGGGACAGCTCCGGCCGGAGACTCGTGTCCTGCAGCGATGACCGCACCCTGAGGGTGTGGCAGCGCCAGGACAGCGAGGGACAGGGTGAGTGACAGGGGACACGGTGAGGGACAGGGACGGGGACAGGGGACAGGGACAGGGGCAGTGGCAGGGAGAGGGACAGGGAGAAGGGACAGGGACAGTGGAAGAGGACAGGGACAGGGAGGGGAGTGGCAGGAGAGTGAAAAAAGGGAGAGGGAAAGAAGAGGGAGGGGGGAGGAAAAGAAAAGGGGAGGGAGGGAATGAAAGAGCAGAAGGGAAAAGGAGGGAGGAAGGGAGGGGGAAGTGTTCCTGCTGTCTCCAATGTCCCTGTGTCACCCCCGTGTCCCCAGGCAGTGGCTCAGAGCCCAGCTGGAAATGTGTGTGCACCTTGTCCGGGTACCACGGGCGGAGCATCTACGACGTGGCCTGGTGAGCGTGGGGACACCTGGGGACTGGGGGACACCTGGGGACACCTCACTGGGGCCCTGTGACCCTCTGGGTGCCACCTCCCTGGGACCCTGTCCCCTTCCCATAACCCATCCAGATGTCACCTCCCCGGGGTCCTGTCCCCTCCCTGTGACCCCTGGGTCCCTCCATGTGCCCCCACCCTGCTGACCCCTCCTGTGCCACCTCACAGGGCCCTGTCCCCTCTGTGGTGACCCCTCCACGTGCCCCCTGACCCCTGGTGACCTCTCCATGACCCCTGTCCTCTCCCTGTCACCTCTGTCTCTTTCAGGTGCCCCAAAGGTGCCACCTGACCCCTCCCTGTGCTCCCTATCCCTTCCAGGTCCCGTGTCCCCTCCCTGGTGACCCCTCCAGGTGCCATCTGTCCCCTCTGTCGGCTCCCTGTCCCCTCCCTGACCCCCTGTCCCCTCTGTGTGTCCCCTGTCCCCTCCCTGACCGTGTCCCCCCGTGTGTCCCCAGGTGTCACCTGACGGGCGCGGTGGCCACGGCCTGCGGTGACGACGCCGTGCGGGTGTTTGAGGAGGTGACCCCGGTGTCCCCCATGTCCCCGGTGACCTTTGGCCTGGCCGCCCACGTGGCCCGGGCACACGCCCAGGACGTCAACGGGGTGGCCTGGCACCCCCAGGAGCCCGGGCTGCTGGCCACCTGCGGGGACGATGGGGACATCGCCTTCTGGCAGTACCAGCGCCCCGAGAGCCTCTGAGGGACACTGGGGACACCCAGGGGACAGTGGAGACACTGAGGGGACACCCAGGGGACAATGGGGACGCCTAGGGACACCCAGGGGACAATGGGGACACCTAGGGACACCGGGGACACAATGGGGACATCGCCTTCTGGCACTACCAGCACCCTGATGGACTCTGAGGGACAGTGGAGACACCCAGGGGACAATGAGGATACCCAAGGGACAATGGGGACATCACCTTCTGACAGTACCAGTGTCCTGACACCCTCTGAGGGGACATGGAGTGCTCTGAGGGGACACGGAGTCATCTGAGAGGACACGGCCACCACCCCGGGCCTCCAGGACAGCCCAGGGGCTCCAGGGTTCCCCAGAGTCCTCCAGAATGTTCCTGTGGCCTCCAGGGTCACCCAGGGTTCTCCAGGAGATCTCGGTGGTCTCCAAGATTCTCCAGTGTTCTCCAGAACCTCCCCGTGGCCTCCAGGACCCTCCTGTGCTCTCCAAGACTCTCCAGTGCTCTCCAGGACTCCTCCAGGACCCTCCTGTGCTCTCCAAGACTCTCCAGTGCTCTCCAGGAGCCTCCTGTGGTCTCCAGGCTCTCCTGATGTTCTCCAGCCCATCCCCTGTGGCCTCCAGGGTAACCCATCCTTCAAGATCACCCCATGTCCTCCAGAACCTCCCCATGGCCTCTGGGACCCTTCAGTGTTCTCCAGGACCCTCCTGTGGCCTCGAGGACATCTCAGTGACCTTCAGGACCCCCTCCCCGTGGCCCCCAGGACCCTCCCATGTCCTTCAATATCACCCTGTGACCTCCATGACTCTACCAAGTCCTCCAGGACCTCTTGATGGCCTCCAGGGTCCCCTCCAGGACCACCCCGTGTTCTCCTCTCTCTCCCCCGTTGTGTTTGTGGGGTCAGGGCGGGTTTGTGATCCCAGATCCGTGTGGGGATTCCCTGCCCCAAGGTCAATAAACCCTAAATCTCCTGGAAAAATCCTCCAGATCCTCCCCAGGGTTTGGGGTCAGCCTGGAACCCTCAAGGGCCCTAAAAGAGTTTGGGGTCCGGGAATTTTGGGTTTCAGGAGTTTCGGGTCCAGGAATTTAGGATCTGGGAATTTAAAATCGAGCAGCGAGGCTGAGTTGGATCTTGAAGTTTATTCCAACCTAAAAAAAACTCTGTACAAAACATCCAAACCCTAAAAACCAATGGGAACGCATGAGGGGGAATTTGGGGGATCCTGTGGGATTTTATGGAATCAATGGGTATTTTTGTAGGATTTTACAGGGTTCTAATGGGATTCTGTGGGATTTCATGGGATCGGATATTTCCATGGGACTTGATGGGATTTTTCTGGGACTAGATGGGATTTTCTGGTATTTTACAGTATTTGGGTGGGATTTTGCTGGGACTCTGTTGGATTTTGCTGGGATTCTGTGCGGTTTTGCTGGGATTTTTTGGGATTTTGCTGGGATTCTGAGGGATTTTTGTTGGGACTCTGGGCTGTGTCTCAGTCGGAGTCGGAGTCGCTCTCGGCCTCCTTGACGTCCACGCTGAACTTGTACTCCTGGTCACAGCCCATGTAGGCGTCGCTCATGAAGTACAGCGTGTAGTGCTGCGTGCCCGCCGCCGGCGCCACGAAATCCAGCTTCACCTGGGGGGGGACACGCGGGGTCACCCGATGGCACCCGGTGTCACCCAGCCCATGGCACTGCAGTGTCACCCCATGGCACCCGGTGTCACCCAGCCCATGGCACCTTGGTGTCACCCAATGGCACCCGGTGTCACCCAGCCCATGGCACTGCAATGTCACCCAGTGTTACCTCAGTGTCACCCAGCCCATGGCACTGCAGTGTCACCCACTGTCACCCAGTGCTACCTCAGTGTCACCCAGCCCATGGCACTGCAGTGTCACCCACTGTCACCCAGCCCATGGCACTGCAGTGTCACCTCAGTGTCACCCAGTGTCACCTCAGTGTCACCCAGTGTCACCCAGTGTCACCCGCTGGCACCTGCTGGCACCTGGCCCATGGCACCCTGGTGTCACCCGGTGTCACCTGGTGTCACCTCAGTGTCATCTCAATGTCACCCAGTGTCACCTGCTGGCACCTGGCCCATGGCACCTCAGTGTCATCCAGTGTCATTCAATCCACCACACCTTGGTGTCACCTGTTGTCACCCAGTGGCACCCACCCTGTGTCACCCCACTGTGGCCACTTTGGTGTCACCCAGCCCATGGCACCACAATGTCACCCGCTGTCACCCAGGCCATGGCACCCACCCTGTGTCACCCCCTCCTTGTGGCACCTCAGTGCCACTCAGCCTAAGGCACCTCGGTGTTACCTGGTCCATGGCACCATGGTGTCACCTGGTGTCACCCAGCCCCTGGCATGCACCCTGTGTCACCCCCCTGTGGCACCTCGGTGGCACCACCATGCCACCCAGCCCATGTCACCTCAGTGTCACCACGGTGTCACCTAGCTCATGTCACCCCCATGTCACCACAGTGTCACCCTCCATTATCATTGCCAGTGTCACGCCCAATTTCACCCATCAAATGTCACCTTTGTGTCAACCCCTTTTTATCAGTCCCAGTGTCACTTTGTGTCACCTCCCCTGTGTCACCCACCCTGTGTTACGACAGGGTGTCACCCCCTGTGGCACCCACCAGTGTCATCCAGCCCGTGGCACCCACCCATGTCACCTCTGTGTCACCCACCCTGGGTGTCCCCCCAATACCACCCACAATGTCACTAACCTATTGTCACCCCCCTTGTGTCACACTCCTGTCACCTACCAGTGTCACCCTGGTGTCACCTCCCCTGTGTCAGCCTTATGTTACCCTGCTGGTGTCACTCACCCAGTGTCACTCCTGTGTCACCTCCCCTCTGTCACGCCCCCCTTACCATCCCTGGTGTCACCCTGGTGTCACCCATCCCATGTCACCCCCAGTGTCCCCACAGTGTCCCCAGTGTCACCTTGGCCTTCTGCTGCAGCGTCAGGCGTTTGATGGAGATGAGGCTGTTGGACTTGGAGTCCCCGATCACCACCCACCAGCCCTCCTCACGCTTCTGTGGGGACAATGGGGACATCATCAGGGACACTGCCACCTCAGTGCCACCCCAGCACCACCCACCAGCCCTCCTCACGCTTCTGTAGGGACAATGGGGACATCGGGGACATCATCAGGGACACTGCCACCTCCGTGCCACCCCAGCACCACCCACCAGCCCTCCTCATGCTTCTGTTGGGACAGTGGGGACATCAGGGACACTGTCACCTCAGTGCCACCCACCCTCTGTCACCCAAGCCCATGTTACCCACTGAGACACTCTCAGAGCTGGGGATAGGGACATGGCACAGGGACAGGGACAGTGCAACATGGGGACAGGGGCACAGGGGACAGGGACACAGGACAGGGACTCAGACTTGCGGACAGTCCCATCCCATTGACCCCACTGATGCCGTGGGTCCCGCGGTACCTGTGGGAACAGAGGGGCGATGACGGGCCCGGTGACCTCCTCCTCCCGCTCCAGCTGCACCAGCACCACCACAGGGCCACCGCTGGGGACAGAAAACGGGGTCAGAAACGTCCTTGACCCCAATCCCAAACCCCAAATCCCATCCCCAGCACCACCATGGGGCCATCGCTGGGATGAGACACAGAATGGGATCAGGAACAGCAGGGTCACATCCTGATCCCAATCCCAAACCCCATCCCATCCCCAGCACCATCACGGGGCCACTGCTGGAGAAGGAGCATGGAATCAGGAACATCACAATCCTGACCTCGATCCTGATCCCAATCCCATCCCCACCCTGATGATCCCAATGATCACAATGATCCAGTCCTGATGATCCCAATCCCATCCTCCCCTGAAGATGGTGTCCCTGTCGCCCACCTCGTAGGACAGCTCGATGTTGGGATAGCACTTGCAGATCCCAATGATCCCAATGACCCCAATCCCAATCTCCATGATCCCAATGACTGCAATCCCCATCCCAATGACCTCAATCCCATCCCAATGACCCCAATGATCCCGATGACCACTCTCATCTGTGGATGGTGTCCCTGTCACCCACCTCATAGGACAGCTCGATGTTGGGATAGCGCTTGCAGATCCCAATGACCCCAATGGCCATGAGGATCCAACCCCAATGACCCCAATCCCACTGACCCCAAAGGTGCCCTCCTCACCTGCGGATGTTGTCCCTGTCGCCCACCTCGTAGGACAGCTCGATGTTGGGGTAGCGGTTGCAGAAGCGCGCCACGTCGGCGATCTGCGCCTCGGGCAGCTGCAGCAGCGCCGTGCGCTCCTCGTCCTCCATCTCCATGATGTCAAACACGCTCTCCACGCCCTGCAGCGACACAAATGTCACCCTGCCCCGCTCACAGGGGTCGTTAGGGGCTTGTTAATTAAGGAGGATGAGTCAGGGATCTCGTTAATTGGTGGAATGGTTTAGGGGATCCCAGCCCCTCACCGGAGTTCATCGATTGATTGTTAATTGGTGGAATAATTCCGGGTATTTCGCCCCAGGAGAGCTCATCAGATGCTTGCTAATTGGTGGAAGAACTTGGGGGGTCTTGTTAATTGCGGGAGGAACTTGGGGGTCTCATTAATTGGTTGAATAATTCAGGAGATCCCAACCCCTCACAAAGCTCACAGATGCTCGTTAATTGGTAGAATAATTCAGGGGATCTCAACCCCTCTCAAGAGTTCATCAATTGCTCATTAATTGGTGAAAATAATTGGGGGTATTTCGTTAATTGGTGAAATAACTCAGGGGAGTTTCATTAATTGGGGGAATACCTCAGGGGATTTTTATTAACTGGGGGAATAACTCAGGGATCTCATTAATTGGGAGAATAACTCGAGGTAGCTCAACCCCTCACAAGAGCTCATCAGTCCCTCATTAATTGGTGAAAATAATTCAGGGGATCTCATTAATTGGGGGAATAATTCAGGGGATTTTCATGGCCTGGGGGAATAATTCAGGGATCTCAACCCCTCATAAGAGTTGATCAATTGCTCGTTAATTGGTGGAAGAACTCGGGGGTCTCAATAATTGGTGGAAGAACGTGGGGTATCTTAATCCCTCACCAGAGCTCATAAATTAAATTAATTAATTGGTGAAAATATTTTGGGGTATCTTGGTAACTGGGGGAATAGCTCAGGGTATTTCACCCCAGAAGAGCTCATCAGGTGCTCGTTAATTGGTGGAATTGGGGGAATAGTTCAGGAAATCTCATTAACTGGGGGAATAACTCAGGGTATCCCAATAACTGGGGAAATAGTTCAGGGGATCTAATTAGTTAGTGGAATAACTCAAGGGTCTCATTAATAGGGGGAATAACTCAGGGGACCTCGTTAATTGGTGGAATAACTCAAGGGTCTCATTAAATGGGAGAATAACTGGTCGTTAATTAGTGGAATAACTTGGGGCATCTCAACCCCGATGAGCTCATCAGGTGCTCGTTAAGTAGTGAAAATAACTCATCAGTTAATTTGTTAATTGCTGGAATAACTTGGGGTTTCCTCATTAATTAGTGGAGTAACTTTAACTGATTAAAGCTTTTCCCTCCTGGGTTCACCCCCAAAACCAACTCATTGCACAGCTCTGCCATTCCCTAAAACCTTCGGGCCAGAGTTTTTAATTTCCAGCTTTTCCCAAAAATCTGAGGCTGAGATTCCTGTGCCCTGGGTGTCCCTGGGTGTCCCCAGGCTGTACCTTGTCCGTGCAGCGTTTGATGTGCTCGGAGGTGAAGTGTGGCAGCTGCTTGAGGTACGAGTCCTTGGACCACATGGCCTGAGTGACCATCTGGGCCAGTTCCATGGCGGCCAACGCCGGGCTGAGCCACCCATTGCTGGACAGCACGTCCACACAGGCCTGGATCAGCCTGATGGCCTGGACAGGACACGGACATGGTCAGTGACAGGGACAGGGACAGTGACAGAGCCAGCCATTACTGGACAGCACGTCCACACAGGCCTGGATCAGCCTGATGGCCTGGACAGGACAGGGACGTGGTCAGTGATGGTCAGTCACAGTGACAGGGACAGTCAGGGACAGGGATGGACAGGGACAGAGCCAGCCATTGCTGGACAGGACATCCACACAGGCCTGGATCAGCCGGATGGCCTGACAGGGCTGTACAGTGGTCAGTGATGGCCAGTGACACAGCCAGGGATGGTCAGGGGTGGTCAGTGACAGGGTTTTGGGGTGGGTCCCACCTTGCTGAGGATCTCCTCGGTGTCAGACTGCAGCTCAGCACTCAGCTGCATCCGGGACAGGTGGGCCTGCAGCAGCAGGTTGGTCTTCACGTGGGGGTCGTTGAATTTGGGGTTGGTCAGTTTGTGGGGCACCTTCTGGGACAGCTAGGGGTGGAAGGGAAACCTTCAGTGCTCAACCCCCAAAAACAGCTTTATCCCCAAGGTGGAGGAGGGACAGAGGTTTTGGGATTATGGAATGAACGGGGTTGGGATTGTTGAGTGTTCATCCCATCCCAATCCCATCAGTCCCATCATTCCCACTGATTTCATCCCATCCCATTGATCACACTGATCCCATTGGTCCCATTTTTATCCCATCACATCAATCCTATTGATCCCATTCCCATCCCATCCACTTGATCCTGTTATCCCCTTGATCCCATTGCCATCCCATCTCATTGTTCCCCTTGATCCCATCCCATTCCATGGATCCTATGGATCCCATCCTAAGCCCAGACCTGTCTCAGCAGGTTGTCTTCATGGTGCCGGATGGGGATGCTCCCATTGATCCCATCCCACTGATCCCATTTCCATTCCATTGATCCCATAAATCCCATGGACCCCATTCCATGGATACCACAGACCCTGTCCCAATCCCATACCTGTCTCAGCAGGTTGTCCTCATGGTGCCAGATGAGGATGTTCCCACTGATCCCATCAATCCCATCAATCTCAATGATTCCACTGATTCAATCCCATTGATCCCACAGACCCCATCCCAATCCTGTACCTGTCTGAGCAGGTTGTCCTCGTGGTGCTGGATGGGGAAGTTCCCATGAATCCCATCCCATAGATCCCAATGATCCCACTAGATCCCCTTCCAATCCCATACCTGTCTGAGTAGGTTGTCCTCGTGGTGCCGGATGGGGATGTTCTCGTACTCGGCGGCGTTGGAGATGATCTCCAGCAGCCCCCGCACTTTGGTCTTGGCATTGAGGGACATGCTGAACAGTTCTGGGGGAAACACACAAAAATAGCGAGTTTTGGGGGGAAACACACAAAAATCAGGATTTTTGGGGGGGAAATCCCCAAACCCAGGGATTTTTTTTTAAAGGAAGTCCCCAAACCCACAGATTCTTTTGGGGGAAACACCCAAACCCAGGGATTTTCTGGGGAGAAATCCCCAAACCCAGGGATTTTTTTGGGAAAACACCTTAAAACTGGGATTCTTTGACAGGGAAATCCCACATTTTTTAGGGGGAGAACACCCAAAGGCAAGGATTTTTCAGGAGATTCCCAAAGGCAGTGATTGTTCTGGGAAATCCCCAAGACAGTGATCTCTTTGGGAAAAGGCCCAAACACAGGAATTTTTTTTGGAAAACACCCCAAAATTGGGATTTTTTTAGGGGAAAACCCAGATTTTTTTGGTGGAAACACCCAAAGCAGGTATTTTTTTGTGCAACCCCCAAGGCAGGGGCGTTTTGGGGCTGTGGTCACCTATGGTGGTGTAGTTGATGTAGTAGTAGGCAGCGATCATGCCCAGGTTGAGCGGAGCCACGTCCATCTCATCCTCGATGCTGATGCACTTGGACTGCTCCAGGTCACTGAGCGTCTGCTCCACCAGCTCCGACAGGTGATCCGACAGGTGACGGTGAGACACGCCTGGGGGACACCGGGACGCAGGATAATTGGGATGTGGGGACATGAAGATGTGGGGTAATGGGGACATGGGGATGTGGGGACATGGGGATATGAGGGAATGGGGATGTGGGGACATGGGGATGTGAGGGAATGGGGACAGAGGGACATGGGGACATGGGGGAATGGGGACACAGGGACATGTGGGAATGGGGACACAGGGATGTGGAGACATGGGAACATGGGGATGTGGGGACAGACAGGTGGGAACATGGGGACACAGGGAATGGGGACATGGAGACATGAGGGAATGGGGACATGGGGGAATGGGATAATTGGGTAATGGGATAAGGAGATGGGATCATTGAGTAATGGGGTAATGGAGTAATGACATGGGATCATGGGGTAGTGGGATCATGGGATAAAGGAGCAATGGGATAATGAGATGGGATGGTGGAATAACGGGATAATGGAATAATGGGGGAATGGGATCCATGTGATCCATGGGATGGGACAGGATGGGACAGGATGGGACAGGACTGTTACCACCCCAGGACACTGCCAAGGGCCGCTCCCAGCCTGCAGGACTCCCTGCAGATGCCATCCCCACCTTGCAGGTTGTAGTAGTTGGGGTTCTGTGTCATCCTGCGGTACAGGAAGGTCCAGGTCAGGTAGTCCACAGCGTCCTGCTTGTTCTCGATGGTCTTGGTGACGATCTCGGCGTTGAAGTGGTCATGCATGCAGTGGTCCAGGTGTGACTCCACCGGCAGCGGCTCGTACAGGAACTTCTTGAAGAAATCCTGCAGCAGGAAAAGGGAAAGAATTCAAGAATTCATCCCAAAATGCTGTGGGAACGCCCAGTGCAATGCTGTGGGAGGGGCTGGATTGTCTCCATGGTGATCCCAACCCTGAGTGAGGTTTGGATCCCATGCATTCCATTCCATTCCATTCCATTCCATTCCATTCCATTCCATTCCATTGATCCTGTTGTGCCATTGATCCAATCCCATCCATCCCATCCCATCAATCCCAGCCCACATTCCAACAGATCCCATTGATCCCATCCCATCCCATGGATCCCATCCTAATCCTTTTCGTCCCACCCCATCTCAGCCCCCTGATCTCACTTATCCTATTGATCTCATCCCATGAACCTCATAGATGCCATCAATCCCATCCCATCCACTTCATCCCATCATTCTCATCCCATCCATCCCATGGATCCCATCCCATCCCCCATCCCATTGACCCCACCCCAATCCTGACCCCAGCCCTGTGTGAGGCTCATGCCCCAGCAGGAGCAGGAGAACCCCGCTGGAACACCTGGACTGTCCCTGTGTCCCTCACCCACCTTCTTGGAGCCCTGGCACATGATGACACAGCGGCCCTCGTCGTCCTGCAGCGGGCGGTTGGCGTGGCCCACCATCTGCAGCACGTCGTAGATGGGGTAATCCACATACCTGCCACGGGCACAGCGTCAGCAGCCCTGCATCACAGTCCCCATCCCATCCATCCTGTCACACTTGGGGTCCCAATCCCATCCCATCCCATCCATCCTGTCACACCTGGGGTCCCAACCCCATCCCATCCTATCCCAGCTAGGATCCCAACACCATCTATCCTGTCACACCTGGGGTTCAAATCCCATCCCATCCTATCCCACCTGGGATCCCCATCCCATCCCAGTCCCAGTCCCAATCTCATCCCATCGATCCCATTGTGCACATTGATCCCACCACATCAATCTGATCTCATCTCATCCATCCCACCTACGATTCCAATCCCACCCCAGTCCGAGTCCCCATCACAATCCCCATCCCAATCCAATCCCATCCCAATCCCATCCCATCTCATCCATACCACCTGAGATCCCAGTCCCAATCTCAATCCAATCCAATCCCATCCCAATCCCATTCATCCCATCCCATCTCACTGACCCCTGTGATCCCTTTGATTCCATCTCATCCCACCTCATCCTATAAATCCCAATCTCAATCTCATTCAATCAACCCCATCCCACCCCACCCCATCAATCCCGATCTCAATCCCATCCCACCAATCCCATCCCACGGATCCCACCCCAGCCCTCAGCTGGGGGCTGACTCACGCGTGGATCTTGCCGTTGTAGTACTGTGTGTCCATGATGATCACCAGGTGTGCCGAGATGTTCATGCCCCAGCAGAGGCTGCGCGAGGCCACCATCACCTGCACAGCTCCTGGGGACAGGGAGGGCACCTGGGCTCAGTGGGGACACAGACCCCGGGATTCTGGGCACCAGGACAGGGGGTGGGGACAATCCCGGAACTTTGGGGGTGGAGATTCATGGAGTGGGTGGAGTTTGGAGAGGTTCTGAAGAGCATCCAGTGCTACCATGGGCTGGGACACCTTCCCTAGTCCAGGTGGCTCCAACCCAGCCTTGGGCACTCCCAGGGATCCAGGGGCAGCCACAGCTCCTCTGGGAATTCCATCCCAGCCCCTCCCCACCCTCACAGCCAGGAATTCCTTCCCAAAATCCCAACCAAATCTCCCCTTTCTCAATGGGAAGCCATTTCCTGTGTCCTGTCCCTCCATCCCTTATCCCCATCTGTCTACAGCTCTCCTGGAGCCTCTTCAGGCCCTGGAAGGGGCTCCGAGGTGTCCTCAAAGAGGTCACACAGAGCTTGGACAAGGTGTCACCCCCAATCCCAGGACACTGGCAAGTGCTGGACTCCAGGAAGGGCTTTTCCAGGTGCCGTTCCCATCCCACAGATCCCACAGTTCCCATCCCATGGCTCCCCATACATCCCATCCCATGGCTCCCATCTCATGAATCCCACACATCCCACCCCATGGATCCCGTCCTATTGATCCCATCCCATCTAGTCCCAGTCCTCAATACCATCCCATCCCACCATACCCCATCCATCCCATCTCAATCCCATCCTATCCCATCTCACCCTATCCCATCCCATCCCTCCCAACCCCACCATCAATCCCATCCCTTTGGGGCCGGGCCCTGACCAGAGCTGAAGAGCTGCTCCACCACGCGCCGCTCCATGGCCGTGAGCCCCTCGTGCAGGTACCCGACCCCGTTCACCAGCGTCTCCTTCAGCGTGGGGTCGCTCAGCTTCTCCAGGTACGGCACCAGGTCCTTCTCGGCACAGTGCAGGAACCTGGGGGACATCCGGGACTTCTTCAGATTGGGTAAGGCCTTTGGGATCACCCACCCCAACCCCATCCCAATCCTGTCCCATCCTGCCCTGTCCCATCCTATCCCATCCCAACCCCATCAATCCCATCCCATCCCATCCCATCCCCATCCCAATCCCATCCCACCCAATCCCACCCCATGATCCCTCTCTTCTCCAGGCCAAGTCCTCTCAGCTCCCTCAGGAATTGTCCATCTCCATCTCCAACCCCCTATCTGACCTCTGGACATTCTCCAACCCCATAACCCATCCCTGGACACTCTCCAACCCTTTAACCCATCCCTGGACATTCTCCAATTCCATAACTCATTTCTGGATGTTATCCAACCCCATAATCCATTCCTGGATGTTTTCCAAGCCTATAACCCATTCCTGGACATTCTCCAACCCCATAACCCATCCTGTGGTATCCCCTCAGGTGTCCCCTGGCCCCAGCTTCTTCAGGAATCCCCCATCTCCCCCTCCAACCCCAAAACCCATCCCTTGGCAGCTCCATGGTGTTCCCCAGGTGTCCCCGTGGTGTCCCCAGGCGTCACCTGTGGCGCTGGACATCGGAGGCACAGGTGGTCAGGATGTTGATGGCCGTCAGCCGGGTCTGTTTCCGGGACGGGACGAAGACCAGGACGGGTTTTTTGGGCGAGTGCTTCATCACGGCGTGGTACACGGGCTTGGCCATGGACAGCAGCCGCGTCTGCGTGTGGCTGATGTTGAAACCCTGCCAAAAATCCCAAACCCTGATGAATCCCAAAGGATTCCCTGCCAAACTGGTGGGAAACACTGGAAAATTCGCTTAATTATGGCATAGTAATGATTGATCCTTGTATTGGTGATCAATGGCCAATCTCAATCTCAATCCTATCCCATCCCAATCTCATCAAATCGCAAAGGATTCCCTGCCAAACTGGTGGGAAACACTGGAAAATTTGCTTAATTACAGCATAGTAATGATTGATCCTTGTATTGGTGATCAATGGCTAATCTCTATCTCAATCCATCCATGCCAGTCTCAATCCCAATCCCATCCATCCCAATCCCATGAAATCTCATGAATCCCAAAGGATTCTCTGCCAAAATGGTGGGAAATGCTGGAAAATTTGCTTAATTCCAGCACAGTAACGATTGATCCTTGTATGGGTGATCAACAGCCAATTCCAGTCTCAATCCTATCCCATCCCATCCAATCCCGCTGAATCCCAAAATTTGCTTAATTCTGGCACAGTAATGATCGCCTTGTGCCACTTAGTGCGTCCTTAATTATCCATGTCAGTCATTGATACATGATTAATTCATGTGATTAATGATCAGACTTCATATTAATCACCACAGATTAATAAAACAAGACAACAATTAATAACAGATCTAATGATTCGTTAATCGAATAATCTGACCAAGAATGAATCAGCCAAGAATTAATCGACGATCCCAAGGGATTATGGCCAAGAATTGATCAGCCAAGAATTACGGACAATCCCAAGGGATTTCCCAAGAACTAGTTAGCCAAGGACTGACAAAAAAAGAATTATCAACAATCCCAAGGGATTATGGCTAAGAATTGACAATAGCAAGAACTACAGACAATCCCAATGGATTCTCCCAAGAAGCCCGGCTGTTCCCATCCCCACCTGGATGTGCAGCTCCAGGGGCACAGGGCGCACGTTGGGGTGGAAGTTGAAGGTGGCGGTGGCGCTGCAGCCCAGCCAATGTGCCACGTCCTTGGCGTTGGACAGCGACGAGCTCAGCGCCACAATGCGGATCGGCCGCTCAATCTGCGACGAGATGTAGCGCATGCGCGAGCAGATCACCTCCAGCACGGGCTGTGGGGAAACGGGATAGAGAATGGGATTGGGATCTGTGAGCAGATCACCTCCAGCACCGGCTGTGGGGAAACGGGATACGGAATGGGATTGGGATCTGTGAGCAGATCACCTCCAGCACCAGCTGTGGGGGAAAATGGGACCAGGAATGGGATTGGGATCTGTGAGCAGATCACCTCCAGGATGGGCTGTGGGGGGAAACAAGATTGGGAATGGGATTGGGATGAGATTCAGCCAGGAGAACCCATGGAAATTGCTCCTGAGCTTCTTGAGGGATAGAATGGAGAAGGGGATCAGGAGTGTGATCAGGAATGGGATCCATGAGCAGATCACCTCCAGCACCAGCTGTGGGGAAAATAGGATCAGGAATGGGATCCAGAATGGGATCCGTGAGCAGATCATCTCCAGCACTGGCTGCAGGGGAGAAACAGGATCAGGAATGGGATCAGGCTGAGATCTGGACAGGAGACCCCATGGAAGCCTCTCCTGAGCTGCCCAAGGATATGGATGGAGTAGGATCAGGAGAGCAATCAGGAGAGGAATCAGGACTGGGATCAGGAGTGTTCCTGGTTGAAATCAAGCCAGGAGAACCCAGGGAAGCCCCTCCTGAGCTGCCCAAGGGATATGGATGGAGTAGGACCCAGAGTGGGATCAGGAAGGAGACCAGGAGCGGGATCAGGAGTGGAATCAGGAGCAGGATCAGGAGCTAGATCAGGAGCAGAATCAGGAGCTGGATCAAGACTGCTCCTGGCTGAAATCCATCCAGGACACCCCATGGAAACCCCTTCTGCCCTTCCCAAGGCATGGACACCTCCCACCCCACCCCACCCCACCCCACCCCACCCCACCCCATCCCATCCCATCCCATCCCATCCCATCCCATCCCATCCCACCCACTGGGGCAATTCCCACCAGGAAAATCTGCTCCAAAACCAGCTGCAATCCCACTGGGAAACCCCCATTCCGGGCTGGATCCATCCACTCCCCATCCCCAGGATGCTCACCCCGTTCTCGCCCCCGATCAGGTGCACTTCATCCACGATGAACAGGTTGACGTTCTGGACGTTCTTGCGCTGCTTCCAGCGGCGGGACAGGATGTCCCACTTTTCCGGGGTGCTGATGATGATGTTCCCTTTTCCCAGCAGCTTCAGGTCCGTGCTGGTCTCCCCGGTGAGCAGCACCACCTTCTTGTTGAGGCGCTCCTGGAACTTCTCGTACCAATCCATGAAAACCTGCGCCAGAAAAATGGGGACTGGCCTCCAATCAAGGCAATTCCCACCAAATTTCTCAGGAATTCCCACAGAAGTGATGTTGTTATCTCCAGATTGGGGAATTCCCACCTCATTTCCCTCAGACTGCGGCAATTCCCCCAAAATTCCCTCAAATTCAGGCAGTTCCCACCAAATTCAGGCAACTCGAACCAAATTCCTATCAAGTTGGGGCAATTCATTCCCACCAAATTCTCTCATATTCCCCTCAAATTGAGGAAATTCTCACCAAATTAGTTTTAAATTGGGGAAATTCCTGTCAAATTCCTGTGGAATTCACACAGGAGTGGTGTTGTGATCCCCAAAATGGGGGTGAGTCCCTCCAAATTCCTCTCAGATGGAGGAAATTCCCACCAAACTGGAGCAATTCCCACCAAATTCTCTTCCAACTGAGGTAATTCCCACCAAATTCCTGGGGAATACATACAGGAGCAGCATTCCTCCCCTTGAAATGGGGCAATAACCACCAAATTCCTCTCAATCAAACTGGGGTGATTCCCACCTAATTTCCCTCAAATTCCCCTAAACTGGGGCAATTTCACCAAATTCCTCTCAAACTGGGGCAAGTCCACCGATTTCCCCTCACATTTCCCTCAAATTGGGGTGATTCCTACCAAATTGGGCTATTCCTACCAAATTCCTCTCAAATCAGGGCAATTCCCACCACATTCACCTCACATTTCCCTCAAATTGGGGCAATTCCCCTGAAATTGCGGTGATTTCCACCAAATTCCTCTCAAATTGGGGCAATTCCCACCAAATTGAGGTGATTCCCACCAATTTCCCCTCACATTTCTCTCAAACTGGGGCAATTCCAGCCAATTTCCCCTCACATTTCCCTCAAAACAGGGCAATTCCCACAAATTTCCCCTCAAATTCAGGCAATTCCTACCAAATTCATCTCATATTTCCCTCAAACTGGGGCATTTCCACCAAATTCCTCTCAAACTGGGGTGATTCCCACTGAATTCCTCTCAAACTGAGGCAATTTCCACAAATCTCCCCTCACATTTCCCTCAAATCGGGGCAATTCCACCAAATTGAGCTGATTCACACCAAGTTCCCCTCAAACCGGGATGATTCCCGCCAAATTTGCCTCAAAATTAGAGTAATTCTCACCAAACTTCTCTCAAATTGGGCCATTCCCACCGAATTGAGGTGATTCCCACCCATTTCTGCTCGCATTTCCCTCTAATTGAGGTGATTCCCACCAAATCTCCCTCAAACTGGGGGCATTTCCATCAATTTCCCCTCACATTTCCCTCAAACTGGGCCAATTCCCACCAAATTGAGGTGATTCCCACCAATCTCCCCTCACATTTCCCTCAAACTGGGGCAATTCCCACTAAATTGAGGTGATTCTCACCAAATTCCCCTCTAATCAGGGTGACTCCCTGTCAGAGTCTGTCTGTGGATGTGCTCTGCCCCACAACTGTCTCTGATGGTTGAAGACCAAGACCCCCGGAGAGACTGGGGAGAGCCCCTGGCCTGGCTGAGGTGGGGCGCCTGCCGAGGACTGATACGCATCTCCACGAGAACGGAATGCAAGAACAATAGCAGCTCGTTACAGTGAACTGAGCTGACTATACTGACCGTGCCAGAAGGGCACAGCTTGCCGCTTGTTCCTGAGCACCCAACCTTAACACAGGTGCTGCCTCAGCCCTGTGTCACTTGCCTGCTTCTCCTCGGCTTTGTGCCACTCGCTCTGGGAACCAACCTATAAGAACTCCGAAAATTCCGAACACCTTTGTGATCACCCCACTGGAGAAGATCGCGTCTATGGGCATCTCTACGCCTTGAGGATTTCCGACTCTCTGCGTTGGTAGCTATAATCCCCTTCCCCTCTTTCTCCATCTTTCTCACTATTCTCTCTTTTCTTTCCCTACTGTCGCATTGTGGGCACTAAATAAAAGTGCATTTTTTGTTTAAGCAAACTGGTTTGTCCCCTGCTGTGTCTTTTGCGCTTTGAGATCTCCAAAAGGAACCATCAGGTTCCCCGCAAATGTTTGTGGACCCTGACATTAAATTGGCGTCACGGACAGGATCCTGATAGACTGTGGAGCTGCGGGTTTTATACAGTTTATAAAAGGGGAAGGACCCTCGTCTCAGCCGCACCTAGCACGCCACTTTGGTGAGCGCTGTTAGAAAGCAAGGGGGGCGAGGGAAAATTCCCGCAAACCGTATACACCCAGGCGAATAAGCACTCCCTGTCGTCAGGATATTTCAGAAACTATCTCACTGTGCAAAAGATGGGACTGTGTGTGTGTTTTTATGTGTTTTGAGCTGCTTGGTGTAGTTGAGGAGACAACAGTTTTACAGTGAAGAAGTGCCTCCCAAGCAGCTGGGTCTCCTCTCCCATTCCAGGGAAGCGAAGGGAAACACAGTTTTAGCTGTGCCATTTTTTGTGTAACTTCAAGAATACCTCCCTGAGAGTGGTTTTTGTCCCTTCACAAAAAAATGACTGAAGATTCTAGTACCAAAGATAAGGATATTCTTTTTGCTTTGTTAGCAAAGCATGGTGCTAGACCTTCTCCAGCCGGAGAAGAGTGGGCACAAGATAATTGGTTTAAGTGTGAAAACATTGTAGATAGAATATATTCTTTGCAACATGATGCTAGGTATAAACTGGGCAGAAAGAAAACCATTCTTTGCTCAGTTTTGGGGGCCTGCCTTTCGGCAGCCATAGAAACCCGTCTTAAACGGGTAAGTGAAGAAAAAGCAGTAATAGAATCCCTGCAAGATTTGGTAGCAGCTTTGCAAAAACAATTAGAACAGGAAAGAAATCAGAATTATCTGCTGCAGATTTCCATTGCAGAACAGCAGAGTAAAAATTTAAAACTTGTAGATTTACCAAAGGAAATAGAAGGAAAGGAGACATATAACATTAAACAGATATACCCTCAGAAAGAATTAGCACACATGCAAAATTGTGGGGAACTTTGTTGCTCCAACTTGAGACCTCTTGTCAAAACAGAATTATATAAATGAAGAGGTTCATGACCCCCACATAACCACCAAAGAAATACCATACACAGCCACTGAATTAGCTAAATTAAAGAAAGAATACTCCCAGCTTCCTAGCGAATCAGAGACGGAGTATGTCTTTAGAGTTTCACTTACTGGTGGTGACCAAATTAAATTAAGTGAACAAGAAGCAAGTGGCTACTGGGGACATGGAGTTTTCTTAACAACAGGGAATACACGTGCTCCATGGTCCCTGACACAGCGTGCAGCTCACTGGGCAGGGTGACTAAGCCCCCTTGAAAGGGGCGACCCTCTGGCAATAGTCGGCACCCCGGACCAACTCCTAGAAAACATACACAAAACTGCATGCTTGCAAATGATACATGAAAGAAAATTGATTTCTGGCTATGAGTCACCCATGCAACAGCCTGTCAGACTCGAGATTATGACCCCCCTAATTCGAGGTTTGCCGGAGTCTCTTAAACCAACAGCAATTCTTCTTCAAAAAACAATAGCATCTATCACTCTGGTAGACAGGCTTGAAAGATTTCTTGGACACAAATGATCAAACCGGTTCCACTGACTCCACTGAGTTCTCGCCTTTTGCTACTCCTAGCACACAATCTAACAGCAGTCATAACAGTGGAAAATACGGACCAGTGAAGCACTCAGAGGACAAACCCGAAAAACCCAGAGAAGTCAGGCACATTGCTCCTCCTAATGAAAAACCAGAAAAGGGAAAACAAATCTCTAACCGGCAGCAGTTGTGGTTGCTAGGGCTGAAAAGGGGACTACCTCGAGAAGTAATGGACAAATTGCCTTATGATAAATTGGTTAAAATAAAATTGCTGCTTTTTGAAGCAACTGCTCACCAAGCCCTTGGCCCTATTCATCCTACAGATCCTTTTCAGGCAGAATGGGGATTTGCTACTCAGGATTGTCATTATATATATGGCAAAGGGGTCCTGAAGGCCCGATCAGATCTGTCAGCTCTTACTCCTGTGGCTTTAAAGATGCTGAAAAGAAGTACACTACCTGGGAAAAAGGCTTGTTTGTGGTTAGCTTAGCTCTCATAGAAGTGGAAAAAATTGTACAACAACAACCAACTGTCTTGAGAGACCCCTTCAAAGTTAAGTCAGTCACTACTGGGTTCCCCCCACCTGCCGGGGTGGCCCAGAGGGCCTCAGTAAGACAGTGGTCTGCTCAGATTGAACATTATTGTAACATCTTCTCAATAACTGAAGGAGCTGTGAAAAATCTAGCACTAAACCTGCCTCAGTCATTACCCCTCCCTTTTCCCCCGAACAGGCAGCAAATCCTTGGTTTACTGATCCTTCTGCCTTTTGCCTGACAGCTTCAAGCATAATTCCCTCACTATGGGGACCAAGCGATTCCAGCAATCCAGCACATTGTCCTGGACAGTCTGTTTTGGTGGACCTCCCTACTGTAGGGGAAGTGCCACTAGTGCTGAAAACCCCTCTGAATAAATATACATGGGCAGCCTTTGATGCTCTAGGGAAAGAGCATCGAATAAATACAGGATGGGCAATTTTCATCATTCTAACCTCCTGCCTCCTCGTGGCAGATTCTGTTGTGCTTACTTTCCACAGGAGAACTCCGAGGGACATGAAGGCCATATAAACCATGATAAATATTTTAAACAGGAATTTTAAATAGTATTGATTCAGAAATATTAATGAAAAAATTGGTTGTCACAATCAGAGATTTGACCAAATTATAACAATCATTATAATTGTCCTTATTGGCTTTGGGGACACTTCAGTGGGTAATAATTAAACATATTACCAAATTGGGAAAAGATAAATGTGAATGATAGCAAATTGGTAATTGATACACCTGGTGCTACACAAAACAATGTTTCTTTGGCCCTTAAGCTGCATCCAGGCACAGCTTTGGATGCAGATGATTGTTGCCTCAATTATAAGGCAAGAGGAAGAAGGAATTCTTCCTACTGAAATTTGGAAAATAATTCGGGACAATTCAAATTATTTTTAAAGAGAATTCCAATCCTGGTGGAAATTAGTGAACTTTACCTACAACCCCAATACTAACACAGTTACAGCCTTTGTGTTAACAATAGGTAATGCTTCAGTACATTTGATATTCCCTATCATTGCATTAGGTATAAACCATGATGGAGCTATTCTCTATCCTTCCGAGCATAGAGAATGGGCCCATCAAACTGGTGAGAAATGGCAAACTGTCAGTTTAGAATCTTGTGTTGTTAGGGAGCAGCAAGGTTTCATTTGTGAAAGTAATGCAATCATAGCTCAGGACATTTGTTTGGACACTGAGCAAAATATTTGTCATTTTGAAGTACATCCTAAGGAAGCTCCTGGAACAGTGCTCGTGTATATAAGCAATGGGTGGGCATGCTTTAGGACTGTCTGAGATGTTATAGTTGTAGAAAATGCAATAGTAGATACTAAAAATCACTCAAATTTTTGTGTTTTTAATTTTACCACAATTACAGGATGTGACTTCTCTTATAAAGCCCCAGTCACGTCCTACCGTCTTTTACAATCCAATTTCACACTGATTCACCAGATAATGCCTGTCCCCATTGGAATGAACCTGACCCTAGTTAAGCAATTGTTGCTTCACCAGGATTTAATAAAAATTTTGGAAAAGATCAAGGGAAATGGACAGAAAACTTTGGTAACAGTCCATCATGATGTGAAGGAAATACATCGTGTTATGGAAAGGGTAAAAAAGGATGCTGAATACAGGTGGTGGGATACCCTTTTTGGGTGGTCACCTACTGCTACAGGTATCCTGAACAAAGTGTGTCATCCTATTGTTGTCTTTTTGATTTTGGTTTCGATTGGCCTTCTTTTATCAGTCATTTTATACATCCTAAATTGGAAAATGATGAAGCAGTTGACACATTTGGCATCTATAATGAGAACATATGGTTTAGTTAACATCCCTTTTGCAAAGGACACTCCTAAAGTTATTGACATTAAATGCACTACCCAGACAGCGAAAGTCAAGCCTGTAACAGCAGTTTGATTTGAAATGGTTTGTTGTTTTGATTAATGTTACTTTGTCTTAGTCATGGTTATTAAAAAATTAAGGGGTTTTTGTTGTTGTTTAGAAATTATTATCACTTTAAAATTTTAAAGAATTTTCTAAAAGAAAAATTGTTTTCAATTAAGTATTTGACTGAAATTTGTAATTGTTGATTTTAATTGATGGTATTACATTAATTATTTAGTAATTTGAGTTAATAGTTTGAAAAATTGTTATATTAATTATTTTGTGATTTATGTTGAAAATTTTTATATTAATTATCTAAGTGATTTGTGTTGTGAAAAATTGTTATATACAATTTCTTTAATTTTTGTTTCATTTTTGCTTCTATTCCCTTTCCGTATTTTTCCTTCTTCTCTCTCTCCCTCTCTCTTCTACACCCTCTCTCTTGTCTCTGTTTTTCTGGGATATGCTGCCAATGTGGATGAGTCCTGAAGACTCCACGAGACTACGGAACCTGCTGATGGAAGAACACCTTCGTCGTCAGTCGTGAGTCACGGGGTGGTGTCAGAGTCTGTCCGAGGATGTGTTATGCCTCACAACTGTCTCCGATGGTTGAAGACCAAGACCCCCGGAGAGACTGGGGAGAGCCCCTGGCCTGGCTGAGGTGGGGCGCCTGCCGAGGACTGATATGCATCTCCACGAGAATGGAATGCAAGAACAATAGCAGCTCGTTACAGTGGACTGAGCTGGTTATACTGACCGTGCTAGAAGGGCACAGCTTGCCGCTTGTTCCTGAGCACCCAACCTTAACACAGGTGCTGCCTCAGCCCTGTGTCACTTGCCTGCTTCTCCTCGGCTTCGTGCCACTCGCTCTGGGAACCAACCTATAAGAACTCCGAAAATTCCGAACACCTTCGTGATCACCCCACTGGAGAAGATCGCGTCTATGGGCATCTCTACGCCTTGAGGATTTCCGACTCTCCGCGTTGGTAGCTATAATCCCCTTCCCCTCTTTCTCCATCTTTCTCACTATTCTCTCTTTTCTTTCCCTACTGTCGCATTGTGGGCACTAAATAAAAGTGCATTTTTTGTTTAAGCAAACTGGTTTGTCCCCTGCTGTGTCTTTTGCGCTTTGAGATCTCCAAAACGAACCATCAGGTTCCCCACGTATCTTTGCAGACCCTGACACTCCCACCATTTCCCCTCACATTTCCCTCAACCTGAGGCAATTCCCACCAATTCCCCTCGAACAGGGGCAGTTCCTGGGGCAGTTCCCACTGAGTTCCCACATCCCCCCCGCACAGACTCATCCGGACGGGCAAACCCCGTGCCGATCCCGATGGGACTCGGGCTGAATAAACCATGAATTCCCCCCCTCCAGGGCCCCCCCAGCCCCACCTGCTCGGCCAGGGCCTCCATGGGGGTGATGTAGACGCAGCGGCCCTCGGAGTTCTGCAGCAGCATGCGCAGGATGGCAAACTCCGCACAGATGGTCTTCCCGCTGCCCGTGGGCGCGCCCACAAACACGTTGTCGTCGCTGTTGTACACCGTGTTGAACACTGGGGGAAAAGTAATTCCGTGGGTACAGGGAGAAAAAAATTATAGTTTGGGGATGGGGAGATGTGGCCTGGATCTGGTCTGAGAGAGAGAAGCTCAAGGAAAGGGAGTTTAGGGAGTTTCAGACTGGGATTCCCTCAGGAAAATGAACTCCAAGCTGGCAGAGGAGGTCCCAATTCCCCACTCCAGGAAAAATCTCCATGGATTTCTGAGAATAGGGGATAAACCATGGATCCCAAAACCGTGGAAGAGGGGATAAACCATGGATCCAAACACTCCGGGAATAGGGGATAAACTCTGGGACAGGGGACAAAATACAGATCCCAACACTCTGGGCACAGAGAATAAACCAGACCCCATACCCCAGGAAATCCATGTGGGATAAGAAGAAGGAACACCCACAACTCCCAGGAGCTGTTGAACACATCAGCGACCCTGATTCCAAACCCCCAACACACTCGGGGCTCCAGCACCCCCATTCCCCAGGGAATTCCCACAAAACCAACTGAACCCCGAGAGATGGGGTGGGAGAGAGGCCCACCTTGTGTCTGGATGGGGTTGAAGAAGGGGAACTTGTCCTGGTAGAGGCTCTCGAAGGCGCTGTTGCGCAGGGCTGACACGGGCAGAGGCTGCAGGTCCAGCAGCTCCGTGGGCGGGGGGTATTTCTCCGGCAGGATCAGGTGCCGGAACGACACCGGGAGCTGCGTCTCACAGGCTGAGGGAGGGAGAGAGAGAATTTCCCAGTTTGGGTCTGGATTCTGGGAGAGGGGTGAGCCACACACAGCTGGGGTTGGGTTTATGGGGCTTGGGAGCAGGGAAAGGGGGTGGAAAAGGGATGGGTGGAGAATAGATTCCACAGGTTTGGGAGAAGGGTTAAAAAATGGATCCCAAAGCTCTGAGAGAAGAGATAAAAAACAGATTCCAAAGGTTGGGGAGAGAGAATAAAAAAGAGATTCCAAAGCTCTGGGAGGAGAGACAAAAACCAGATTCCAAAGGCAAAAGTGCACTCACGGAGCCATAAAACCAGGAATAAACTCAAAAAAACCTGGAATACACCCCAGAAAAACCCAAGGAATAATCCCAAGGAAAAACCAGGAATAATCCCTAGAAAAACCAGTAATAATCCCTAGAAAAACCAGAAATAAGCCCCAGGAAAAACCAGGAATAAACCCCAGGAAAAACCAGGAATAAACCCCTGTGCAGGGGCACTCACAGAGCCAGCGGTCGGACACCACGCGGATGAAGTACTGGGGGGGCAGGGGCTCGAAGACGGGCACGAAGAAGGTCACCAGGTGCTCGTCCTGGGCATACTTGGCCTTGAGCAGGAAATACTCGTGGTGCAGGATCACCTCGCTGTCCACGTCCTCCACCAGGATCCAGAAAGCCTCGGAGGAGCCGTGAACCTGGGGACAAAAAGGGGAAAAATGCTCAATTCCCAGTCCTTGCCCTCACAATTCCAGGGGTTTGGGAGCTCCAGAGCAGCAAATGGTGTCCAAATGGCTCCTTTTTGTCCCAGGATTGGGGTTTGCCTTGTGGTTTTTACAACTGAACCCCAGGTTTTCTGGTTTTCCCCAATCTGGACATTTACCCTCATTATTTTCACAATCCAGCCCCAAAGTTCCCCATTTTCCCCTCATATCAGGGCACTTCCCATCATGATTTCCATACCCAGGCCCCAGAATCCCCCATTGTTCCCTCACAATTCCCACACCCCAACCCCCTAAATCCCATTTTTGCCCCCACCCAGGCCATTTATCCTGCATTTCTCCATCCCTCCAACCCCAGAGTCCCCCATTTTCCCCTCATAATTTCCACACCCCAACCCCTGAATTCTCCATTTTCCTTTATAATTTCCACACCTCAACCCCATAAATCCCATTTTTGCCCCCAGTCAGGCCATTTATCCTGCATTTCTCCACCCCCTCATTCTCAGAATTCCCCATTTACCCTCACAATTTCCACACCCCATCCTCAGAACTCTCCATCTTCCCTCACGATTTCCACACCCCAGCCCCAGAATTCCCTATTTCCCCTCACAATTCCCACACCCCCACCCCATAAATCCCCTTTTTACCCCCACCCAGGCCATTTATCCTGCATTTCTCCATCCCTCCAGCCCAAGAATCCCTCATTTTTCTTCATGATTTCCACACCCCAACTCCAAAACTCCTTAATTTCCCTCAAGATTTTCACATCCCAACCCCAGAATTCCCCATTTTCTCCTCACCATTCCCACACCCCAACCCCATAAATCCCAATTTTCCCCTAAAAATTTCCACACTTCAACCCCTGAATTCCCCATTTTCCTTCACGATTCCCACAAATCCCATTTTTGCCCCCAACCCTAACCCCATAAATCCCCTTTTTACCCCCACCCTGGCCATTTATCCTGCACTTCTCCACCCCCCATCCCCACAATCCCCATTTTCCCCCCCGCACCGTTCCCGTCGCACCTTCTCGTCCCACTGGAAGTCAGGGGCGATGGTGAGCTCCACCTTGAGCGTGGAGCGGGTGATGGGCTGCAGGTGCACCGACAGCTCCAGCTTGGGGAACAGGTGCACGTACTTGTGGATGGTCTTCCCCATCTTGGGCATCCGGATCAGCTCCCCTGGGAGAGGAGAGAGAGGGGACAGCGGGGTCAGGGCGGGCCCAGAGAGAGGGTGAGGACTCTGCTGCTGCTCCAGGCGCTATGGGGGGTCCTGGAGGGATTCCCCAGTGCTGAGGGGAATTCCCCCATTTCTGAGGGAAATTCCTGGATAAATTCCCCCAATTTCTGTGGGAAATTCTCCAATTTCTGAGGGAAAATCTTGGAGAAATGATCTCATTTCTGAGGGAAATTCTCCCAGTTCTGAGAGAAATGCCTGGAGGGATTCCTCCATTTCTGAAGGAAATTCCCCATTTCTGAGGGAAATTCTCCCAGTTCTGAGGGAAAATCCTGGAGCAATTCCCCCATTCCTGAGTGAAATTGCCCATTTCTGAGGGAAATTCTCCCAGTTCTGAGGGAAAATCCATTAGGAATTCCCCCATTTCTGGGGCAAATTCCTAGACAAATTCCCCCATTTCTGAGTGAAAATCCCAGATTTCTGAGTGAAAGTCATGGAGAAATTCTCCCATTTCTGAAGGAATATCCTGAAAGAACTGCCCTATTTCTGAGTGAAATTCTCCAATTTCTGAGTGAGAATCATGGAAAAATTCCCCATCCTCAAAACAAAGATTTTTTTTCCCCCATAATCCCATCCAAACCAGCATTTGAGGGACTTTAGCCTGGATTCAGTGGACTTTAGCCCAGATTTGGGGGATTTTAGCCCAGATTTGGGGGATTTTAGCCCAGATTTGGGAGATTTTAGCCCGGATTTGAGGGGTTTTAACCCAGACCTAAGGGATTTTCCTGTGCCACAATCCCAAATCCCTCCCCATCCCAGGTTGGGGGATTTCCCCCCGTTTCAGCACCGATCTCGTTGTGGTTGAGGTCGTAGAGGCGCTCGAAGGGGAAATTCTTCTTCTCGATCTTCTTCACCACCTCCTCGGGCAGCTTCTTGAACTGGCGCAGGGGACACATGGACTGCCACCTGCGGGGACAGCCCGGGGGTCAGGGCACAACGGGAATCCGGGAATTTGGGAATCCCGTGGGATCAGGACTCACATGCGCTTGTCGATCATCTTGCAGAGGTTGAGGGTCTTGTCGGTGAGCTGGGCCCAGCCGCGGTTCAGCACGATCTCGAAGATGGCTCTCATCAGCCTCCCGGCCGACTGCGCACAGGGACAGGCTCTGGGATGGCCTCCCTCCCCTTCCCAAATCCCCATCCCACCCCCTGGGCCGGCCGGAGGGGTTTGGGGTGGGAATGACCCAAAATCCCAACTGGTGTCATCCCAGCCAGTGCCATCCCACAGCATCAGCCTCAGACACTCCCAGGGATCCCAGCTCCTCTGGGAATTCCAGCCCAGCTCCTCACAGGGAGGAATTCCTTCCCAAAATCCCATCTAAATCTCCTCACAGAATCCTGGAGTAGTTTGAGGTGGGAATGATTAGAAATCCCAACTGGCTCCACCTCACAGTGACCACCAGAGCCCAGCCAACCTGGCGTGGGACATTTCCAGGGGTGGGGCGGCCACAGCTGCTCTGGGAATTCCAGCCCAGCTCCTCACAGCCAGGAATTCCTTCCCAAAATCCCATCTAAACCTGCACACAGAATCCTGGAATGGTTTGGGTTGGAAGGGACCCCAATGTTTCCCCAGTCCCACCATGGCTCCCACACTTGTCCCAGGTGGCTCCAGCCTGGCCTTGGGCACTCCCAGGGATCCCAACTGCTCTGGGAATTCCAGCCCAGCCCCTCACCACCCCTAAAAGTAGGAATTCCTTCTCAAAATCCCAGCTAAATATCCACATGGAATCCCAGAGTGATCTGGGTTTGGAAGACCTTAAATCCCATCCCATTCCCACCCCGTACACTTTCCACAATCTCAGGTGGCTCCAGCCTAGCCTTGGGCACTACAAGGGACAACCCCAGCTCCTCTGGGAACTCCATCCCAGCCCCTCACCACCCTCAAGGCCAGGAATTCCTTCCCAAAACCGCACCCTAATCTCCACTTCCCCCTGTGAAGCCATTCCCTCTTATCCTGTCATTCCAAACCTTTTCCCACCTTTCCTTTTCAAGCACAGGACGATAATTTAGGATTTCCACCCCAAACTGATTCCCAGGGGGAATTTTGCCCAAAACCTCAATTCCTGGGGTGGGAACAGCCACGTGCCAGGGGAATGGAGCAGCTGATTCCCAGCTTTTCAAACCCAAGTGGGCCAATCCCACTGGGAATTCCGAGGGAATTCCTGGCTCACCTGGGTGACGTAGACCATGTCTGCCATGAGGGCGAATCCCTCCAGCTTCAGCTGTGAGATGAAGGCCTGGAGCAGGACGTTGATCTGGGAATGGCAAAAGAAAAGCTCTCAGGGAATATTCCAGGAAAGCTGCTTTGCCTGGTGCTTAATTCTCAAGGAAACCTCATTTTCCTGGTTCCAAATTTCCCAGGAAAGCTGTTTTTCCTGGCTCTTAATTCCCAAGGAAACCTCCTTTTCCTGGTTCCACACTTCCCAAGGAAACCTCCTTTTCCTGGTTCCTCATTTCCCAAGGAAACCTCCTCTTTCATGATTCCAAATTTTCCACGAAAGCTGCTTTTCCTAGTTCCTGATTTCCCAGAAAAGCTGATTTTCCTATTTCCAAATTTCCCAGGAAATCTGCTTTTCCTGGCACCTGACTCCCTTTTCCCACCTCCCTTTCCAGCCTCCCACCAATCTCACAGATCACCCAGACCTCTCTGAGCTTCCCAGCCCCATCCAGGACATCCCAGAGAGGGAAGAGAGGAGAATTCCCACTGGGAATTCCCAGCAGCGCTCACCTTGGCACTGGGCTCCTCGATGCTCTCCTTCACCGGGATCGGGACTCGCTCCAGAAGCTTCTGCAGCTCCAGCTTCTCCTCCTGGGGAAAACAGGGATGGAGGGTGGGATGATCCCTCTGATTCCACACCACAAATACCAGGTTTTCCTTGTTTTTCTCAATCTCTCTGCGAAAACTTGTCCAAACACTTTCCCTGCCTGCACTGGGTGATCCTCACAGAGCTGGGGTCTCTCCAAGCAAAAATTCCCTCCAGGAGAGCTGAATCCATGACTGTGGTGGAGGGAACTCCAACTCCTGAAAAATTAAACCTGCCTGTTCACAATATCCATGAGAAAAGGCAATTTTGGATGCACATCCGGAAATTTTATGGATGTACAGCCAGAATTTATGGATCCACACCCTGAAATTTTATGGATGCACACTGTGGATTACAAATGTGCATCCTGAAATTCTGGATCCACATCTGCAGATCCTGAACTTGCGGCTCTGCATCCTGAAATTACAGACACACATCCAGAATAAAAAATGCACAACCCGAAATGATGGATCCCCATCCTGATATTCTGGAATTACAGATGCACATCCTGAGATTTTATTGGGAGTTGGATGTTGGAGTTGGATGTTAGTGTTGGGTGGGTGTTGGCTCCTGGTTGTTACTGGGTGTTGGTTGGCGAGTGTTGGTGTTGGGTGTTGACTGTTGGTTGAGGGTGTTGGTGTCAAACGCTGGGTGTTGTTGAGTGCTGAGTATTGGGTGTTTGGTTGGGTGTTGTTGAGTGTTGGGTGTTGGTTTTTGGTTGGTGTTGGGCACTGTTGAGTACTGGTTTTTGGTTGGTGTTGGGTGTTGGTTTGTGGCTGTTGGATGTTGGCTGTTGGGTTACTGGCTGTTGGCTGTTGTTGGGTGCGGTTGTTGGATGTTGGAGCTGGGTGTTGCTGACTGTTGATTGATGGCTGTTGTAGTTGAGTGTTGGATGTTTTTGGGTGTTGGATGTTGAGCATTGGGTATTGAATCTTGGCTGTTGGCTGTGACTGTTGGGTGCTGGATGTTGGGTGTTGGCTGTTGTTCGGTGTTGATTGTTGGATGTTGGGTGTTGAGTGATGGGTGCTGGCTGTTGCAGGGTGCAGTTGTTGGGTGTTGGGTGTTGGAGCTGGGGGGTGTTCAGTGTTGATTGATGGCTGTTGGAGTTTGGTGTTGGATGGTTTTGGGTGTTGAATGTTGGAGTTGCATGTTGGATGTTCAATGTTGGGTGTTGGCTGTTGATCGTGGTTGTTGGGTGCCGGATGTTAGTTGTCGGGTGCTGGATGTTGGGTGTTGAGTGTTGGATGGTGTTAGCTGTGGGTTGTTGGGTGTTGTTGGGTGATGGCTGTTGTTTGGTGATTGCTGTTGGCTGTTTGGTATTGCTGGGTGATGGCTGTTAGGTGATGGCTGTTGGGTGTTATTGGGTGATGGCTATTGGGTGTTGTTGGATGGTGTGGGGTGTTGTTGGGTGATGGCTGTTGTGTGCTGGTTGGTGGCTGTTGGGTGTTGTTGGGTGACGGTCACTGCCTGCTCCTGTTCCTCACTCACAGTGATGTTGGGTGTTGGATGTTGGGTGCTGTTGGGTGGTGTTTGGTGGCTGTCGGGTGTTGTTGGGTGACGGTCACTGCCCATTTCTGTTCCCATACCTTGTGCATGGTGATGTGGGGTGTTGGATGTTGGGTATTGGTTGGGTGATGGGTGATGAGTGTTGGGTTTTGTTGGGCGACAGTCACTGCCTGTTCCTGTACCTTGCGCACGGTGATGTTGGGTGCTGGATGTTGGATGGTGTTGGATGTTGGGTGTTGGTTGATGTTGGGTGCTGAATGACAGTCACTGCCCATTCCTGTACCTCGTGTACGGTGATGTTGGATGTTGAACGGTGTTGGATGTTGGATGGTGCTGGGTGATGGGTGTTGATGTTGGGTGCTGAATGACAGTCACTGCCCATTCCCGTACCTCAGCACAGTGATGTTGGGTGTTGGATGGTGTTGAGTGATGGGTGTTGGGTGACAGTCACTTCCCGTTCCCGTACCTCACACACGGTGATGTTGGATGGTTTGGATGGTGTTGGATGTTGGGCATTGGTTGGGTGATGGCTGTTGGGTAACAGTCACTGCCCGTTCCTGTACCTCACGCACGGTGATGTTGGATATTGGGTGATGGGTGTTGGGGGGTGTTGGGTGTTGTTGGGTGACAGTCAGATGGGTGTTGCCCGTTCTCGTACCTCACGCACGGTGATGTTGCGGAACTCCGAGGACAGGGAGAAGACGCGGAAGAGCTCGATCTCGCTCAGGGTGGGTTTCAGCAGCTGGTTGTACGTCTGCACTGTCTCGTTGGTGATGTAGTAATGGCTGGCGATGCGGCCCAGCTCCGTCACCTGCCGGGACAGCCGGGAAAACAGCAGGAACAGTCAGAATACACCATGGGAATGGTTGGGAGTACAGCGGGAATGGCTGGGAGAAACCATGGGAAGACAGCCAGAACAACTGGGAGAAACCTCAGAAATGGTGGGGAGAAAAATGGCCAAAACAGCAGGAATGGCCAGGAGAAACCATGGGAACAGCCTAGGGAATCCACAGGAATGGTGGAGAGAAACAACAGGAATGGCTGGGAGAATCCACAGGAATTCTGGGGAGAAACAAATCCACAGGAATTGTGGGGAGAATTGTTGAACAGCTGGGAGAAACCATGGGAACAGTGGGAGGAGAATCCAAAGGAATTGTGGGGAGAAACAACAGGAAGAGCCAAGAGGATCCACAGGAACTGTGGGGAGAAACTATGGGAATGGCTGGGAGAAACAATGGGAATGGCTGGGAGAATCCACAGAAATTCTGGGGAGAAACCACAGGAACAGCCAGGAAAATCTACAGGAATTCTGGGGAGAATCCACAGGAATTGTGAGAAAAATCCACAGGAATTGCAGGGAGAAACAATGGGAACAGCTGGAACAAACCATGGGAACAGCCAGGACAAACCATGGGAACGGCCAGGATCACCCATCCCATCTGGAACCTCCCCATTTTCTCCCCCTCCAACCTAAAAACCTCCATTTTTTTTCCCCCTCCCACCTAGAAATCCCCATTTTTCCCCCCCCTCCCGCCTACAAACCCCCTTTTTTTCTCTCTATCCCACCTGGAAGTTTCCGGTTTTCTTGTCGTACTTGACGAGGTTGTTCTTGTCCAGCATGAGGGCGGCGGTGTGCACCAGGTCCAGGCGGCGCTGCTCCAGCAGCGGGTCGGCCTTCAGGTCGTCGTGGGAGATGCCGTAGAGCGTGGGCGAGCGCAGCATGCGGATGTACAGGTACGTGTAGCCCAGCCAGTTCACCGCGTCCTGGGGGCACCAGAGACCCCGTCAGACCGGGAATGGCCTGGCGTGGCCAGGGGAGCTCCGGGAGTGGGGCTGATCCCAGATAGACCCCGTGAAACAGAGCTGGGAAAGCCAGGGAGAGCTGCTTATCCTGGTGCCTGATTTCCCTGGAAATTGGTGCCTGATTTCCCTGGAAAGCTGCTTTTCCTCGTTCTAAATTCTCCAGGAAAGCTGTTTTTCCCAGTGCCCAAATTCCCAGAAAAGCTGTGTTTCCTCATTCCTAATTCTCCAGGAAAGCTGCTTTTCTTGGTTCCAAATTTTCCAGGAAAGGCTGCTTTTCCTGGAACCCAGTTTCCAAGGAAAGCTGCTTTTCCTCATTCTAAATTTTCCAGGAAAGCTGTTTTATCTCATTCCAAATTTTCCAGGAAAACTGCTTCTCCTGGGACCCAATTTCCCTGGAAAGCTGCTTTTCATTATTCCAAATTTTCCAGGAATACTGTCTTTCCTCATTATAAATATTCCAGGAAAGCTGCTTTTCCTCATTCCGAATTTCCCAGGAAAGCTGCTTCTCCTGGTGCCTGATTTCCCTGGAAAGGTGCTTTATCTCATTCCAAATTCCCAGAAAAGCTGTTTCCTCATTCCTAATTCTCCAGGAAAGCTGCTTTTCTTGGCACCCAGTTTCCAAGGAAAGCTGCTTTTCCTCATTTCTAATTTCCCAGGAAAGCTGCTTTTCCTTGTTCCAAATTCCCAGAAAAGCTGTTTTTCCTCATTCTAAATTTTCAGAAAAGCTGCTTTTCCTCATTATAAATTTTCCAGGAAAGCTGCTTCTCCTGGTGCCTAATTTCCCTGGAAAGCTGCTTTTCCTTGCCCCAAATTTCCCAGGAAAGCTGCTCTTCCTGTACATAATTCCCAAGACAATCTGCTTTTCCTGGTTCCAAATTTCCCAGAAAAGCTGTTTTTCCTTGCTCCAAATTTCCCAGGAAAACTGCTTTCCCTGTACGTAATTCCCAAAGAAATCTGCTTTTCCTGGTCCCTAATTTCCCAGGAAATCTGCTTTTCCTGCTGCCCAACTCCCTTTCCTCACCTCTTTCCCCACCTCCCGGAAAACATTCTGGAATTAAACCCCCAAACACCTCCGATTTTCCACTCTCACACCAAAAACTCTTCCAAGAACACCCTGAACACCTTAAAATCCCCACCCTGGGGCAGAACCATGGCCACAAATCCCTCTGGAAATCAGGAATTCCTGCCCACCTTGGCATTCTGGACGTTGCCCAGCACGGCCTCGGCGTTGAGCATGTCCGGGAGCTTGGCCACCATCTGGCTCTCGATGGGCAGCTGCTGGTTCAGCAGGGACAGGTAATACTGCAGCTCCCCGTGCGAGGTGATCAGGATTCCCTCTCCTTTCGTGTCGTACTGCGGCCTCCCGGCACGGCCCAGCATCTGCAACCACCAGGGAAAAACTGCTCAGGAAACCGGGAACTCCTCAGGGATTATCTCAGGAGGGTCTGGGCAAGGAACTGTCCCAGGAAAATCTGGGTGTGGGCAGGGAATTATCTCAGGAGAATCTGGGCATGGAATTCTTCAGGTATTATCTCAGGAGGGTCTGGGCATGGAATTATTTCAGGTGGATCCAGGCGTGGAATTCTTTGGGAATTGTCTCAGGACAGTTTGGGCAAAGAATTCCTGAGGAATTATCCCCCGTGGAAATTCTTTCTCCTTTCCTTTTTGGGAAAAACAGCTCAGGAAACCTGGAATTCTTCAGGGATTATCTCAGGAAGGAACTGTCCCAGGAAAATCTGGGAAGGAATTCTTGAGGAATCTGGGTCTGGGCATGGAATTATCTCAGGAGAACCTGGGCATGAAATTCTTCAGGGATTATCTCAAGTGGGTCTGGGCAAGGAATTGTTTCAGGTGGATCTGGGCAAGGAATTATTTCAGGAGGGTCTGGGCATGGAATTATTTTAGGAGGATCTGAGCATGGAATTCTTGGAAGATTATGTGGGATGGGTCTGGGCATGGAATTCTTGAGGAGTTATCTCTGGAGGGTCTGGGCAGGGAATTATCTCAGGTGGATCTAGGCAAGGAACTCTTGAGGAACTATCTGGGATGGGTCTGGGCATGGAATTCTGGAGGCATTATCTGGAAGGATCTGAGCATGGAATTATCTCAAGGGGATCTGGGCATAGAATTCTTGAGGAATAATCTGGAAGGATCTGGGCATGGAATTCTGGAGGAGTTATCTCAGAAGGATCTGGAATTATCTCAGGAGGGTCTGGGCATGGAATTCCTGAGGAATAATCTGGAAGGATCTGTGCATGGAGTTTTGAGGAATTTTTCACCCTCCTCTCCAATCCCAGAGCAGCGGGATGAACGAGGAGCACAGAGCAAACCCCAGGGCAGGATTTTGGGTGGGACTTGGGGCCGGGAAGGTCCCGGGATGTTCCCAAAGCCCACCTGGAGGATGTCCAGGGCCCCCAGCTCCGTCCAGCGCCCCTTCTCAGGGCTGTACACCTGCGTGCCCTTGATGATGACCGTGTGCGCCGGCAGGTTCACGCCCCATGCCAGCGTGGCCGTGGACACCAGCACCTGTGGGGAAACGGGGTCAGGTCCTGCAGGAACCTCCAGATCCAGACAGGAACCTCCAGATCCACCTAAAACCAGGGGTCAGATCCACCAGGAACCTCCAAATCCAGCCAGGAAGCTCCAAATCCAGACAGGATCAAAATCCATCCAAAAACCAGGGATCAAATCTAGCCAGAAACCTCCAAATCCTACCAGGAACAGGGGTCAGATCCACCCAGGAACCTCCAAATCCACCCAGGAAGCTCCAAATACACCCCAAACCAGAAATCAGATCCATCAGGAACTTCCAAATCCTGCCAAGAACCTCCAAATCCAGCCAGAAACAGGGGTCAGATCCAGCAGGAACTTCCAAATCCACCCAAAACCAGGGATCAAATCTAGCCAGGAATCTCCTAGTCCAGCCAAGAAGCCCCAAATCCACCCAAATCCACCCAAATCCAGGGATCAGATCCAGGAGGAAGCTCCAAATCCACCCAAAACCAGGAGTCAGATCCACCAGGAATCTCCAAATCCTGCCAGGAACAGGAGCCTCCAAACACAGCCAGAAACGGGTCAGATCCACCAGGAACCTCCAAATCCACCCAAAACCAGGGATCAAATCTACACAGGAACAACCAAATCCAACCAGAAACTTCCAAATCCACCCAGAAAACCTCCAAATCCAGCCAGGAACCTCCAAATCCACCCAAACCCCACCTGCCAAGGGAAAGCAATGTGTGGAAATGCTTTGGGGAAGGGGCACAGTGGGAATGTCCCCATGGCCGAGCTTGGAAGGCAGGAGAACAGGAACTGGGCTGAAATTTCCTGGGAAAATCCTTTGCCTGCTGTTTATCAGGAAATTTCCTGGTTTTCCTGGTTCCAAATATCCCAGGAAAGCTGCTTTTTTGGGAAAGTGGCTGCTAACTCTCCTGCAAAAGTATTTTTCCTGGTGCCCCATTTCCCAAAAAAGCTGCTTTTTGTGTTTTCCAATTTCCCAGGAAAGCTGCTTTTCCTGATTTCAAATTTCCCCAGAAATCTGCTTTTCCTGCTGCCTGATTCCCCAGGAAAGCTGCTCTTCCTCATTCCCAAATTCCCAGGAAAGCTGCTTTTGGTGTTTTCCAATTTCCCAGAACGGCTGTTTTTTGTGTTCTCCAAATTTCCTAAGAAATCTGCTTTTCCTGGTCACCAATTCCCTTTTCCCCCCTTTCCCTTCCCCTCAGCCTTCAAAAAACCTCAGAAAATCCCCTTTTATCTCCCACTCCATCCCCACCCTTCACAAAAATCCCGAATTTCTTCCACATCAGAGCAGGACAAGCTGGACCCTGATTTTATCCCAGACTTGGAGAAAACCACGGATTATTGAGGGTGGGTTTTAATCCCGAAGTTCCCTCTGGAATTCTGCTCCCACCTGGATGTGTTTGTCAGCAAAGAGATCCTCCACCAGGGTCCTGTCCACGCGCGTCATCCCGGCGTGGTGGATGGCAAAGCCGTAGGGGAGCAGGTCCTTCAGCTCCAGGTTCTGGGAGGAAAAATATCCCAAATAATCCCAGGGAAAGAGGGGGAAAGCTGAGATGTTCCCAGGGAAAGGTTTGGAGCCAGCACAGGGTGGGGTTGTGGGGCTGGAGGGGATGGAAAAGCCCTCGGAGTACAGCCCCAAGTGGCAGATCCAGCATAAAATCCCTTGGGAATGGGGATTCCAACAACCTTTCCCTGAAGATTTTCCCAGATTTTCCTAAATTTTCCCAAATTTTCAAAATTTTCCCAAGTAATTCCACCTCTGCCCTGGATAAAAGGCTTGGACAAAGAACTAATTTTCCCAAATTTTCCTAAACAACTCTACCTCTGGCCTGAATAAAGGGCTGGAAAATGCTTTTTCCTTGAATAAATTTTCCCAGATTTCCCAAATTTTCCCAAATAACTCCACCTCTGCCCTGGATAAAGGGCTGGAAATGACTTTCCCTGAAGGAATTTTCCCAAATTTTCCCAAATAACCCCACCTCCCCATGGACAAAGGGCTGGAAAATGCTTCTTCTAGGCAGGATTTTTCCCAGTTTTCCCAAACAACCCCACCTCCCCCACGGCAAAGGTCCATGAATCCCATTTCCCCCCAGCATTCCCGGATTTCCCCAGGCTGACCTTGCACTGCTCGGCCTCAGTCCTCAGCACCTCTGTGGAGGCTGAGCCCTCCCTGAGGAACAGCCCCAGCGTGTCCTTCTCCAGACACATGTCCCGGATGGCCCGGGCCGTCTTCCCCGTCTCCTTCCGCGAGTGCACGAACACCAGCACCTGGGGGACAGGGGTGAGCAGAGACAGGGCTGGAGAGCACCTGGGGACAGGGGTGAGCAGGGACAGGGCTGGAGAGCACCTGGGGGACAGGGGTGAGCAGGGACAGGGCTGGAGAGCACCTGGGGACAGGGGTGAGCAGGGACAGGGCTGGAGAGCACCTGGGGACAGGGGTGAGCAGGGACAGGGCTGGAGTACACCTGGGGACAGGGGTGAGCAGGGACAGGGCTGGGGAGCACCTGGGGGACAGGGGTGAGCAGGGACAGGGCTGGAGAGCACCTGGGGACAGGGGTGAGCAGGGACAGGGCTGGAGTACACCTGGGGACAGGGGTGAGCAGGGACAGGGCTGGGGAGCACCTGGGGGACAGGGGTGAGCAGGGACAGGGCTGGAGTACACCTGGGGACAGGGGTGAGCAGGGACAGGGCTGGGGAGCACCTGGGACACCTGGGGTTAGACAGGAAATGCTGGGAGTTCAGGATTCATGCGTGGGAAAGGGCTGGGACAACACCTGGGGTTAGCCAGGGAAAAGAGCTGGGAATACAGGATTCATCCCTGGCAAAAGGGCTGGGGGAGCAGCTGAGCCTGGGAAGAGCTGGGAGTCACCCAAGGTGAGAAAAACACCCCAACTCCTGCACCCTAAAATGATAACTCTGAATCTATCTGGGCTGGTAAAGAGGGAAAAGTCATTTTTTGTTCTCTCAAATTCCACGGAAAATCCAAATTCTCCCAACCCTGATCCTGGTGTTCAGGGTAGGAAAAGAGCTGGAATTAATCCAGGTAGGGAACAACACCCCAATTCCTGCATCCTAATGAGGTAATTCTGAATTACTCAGGCTCAGGAAAAGAGGGAAAACCCATTTTTCGTCCTTTCAGATTCCATGGAAAACAAGGAATAAACCTGATCCCAGTGTTCAGGGTGGGAAAAGATTCTGGGATTCACCCAGGTGGGGAGAAACGCAAAAATTCCCTCATCCCAAAAGGACAATTACTAATTAATCAATCAGGGCTGGAAAAGAGAAAAACTCATGTTTTGTCCTCTCAGATTCCACGGAAAACCCAAATTCTCCCAGCACAAACTGATCCCAGTGCTCAGGGTGGGAAAATCTGGAATTAATGGATGCACCAAAATTCCCTCATCCTAAAAAAAATCCGCCCATCCTAAAGGGATAATTCTGAATTAACCAGAGCTGGAAAAGAGGGAAAACTCATTTTCCTGTCATGGACAACCCAACCTGCTCCTCGTGCTCAGGATGGGAAAAAAAATCTCGAATTAATCTAAGTGGAATCAATCCATTAATTCCTTCATCCCCAAAAGGACAATCCCAAATTAATCACAAAAAAAAAAAAAAAAAAAAAAAAAAACAACCCATTTTCCATCCAGGGAAAACCCAAAACCTCCATTCACCAAACCTCTGTGCAGCATCAGGACATCAAAATGAAGGGAAAAAAAGGGAATTTTTCTTTTTTTTTTTTCTGCTTAAGGGGTCAGGGATTTTGGGAAAAAGGGATTTTGGGAAGGGGTCTGACCTGGTTCTTGCCGGCGTGCTCCATGATCTTCTCGTAGACAATCTCGTTCATGATCTGGAAACGTTTGATGGCTTTTTTCTCTGTGATCCCCACGTAGGTCTGCTCCAGGGGCACCGGCCGGAAACTGGCAACGGGAAATGTCAGTGGGAAAAGGGGATTAATTCATGGAGAAACTGCCATGAAAAATATCTGTAGCAAAGGGGATTAATTCATGGAGAAACTGCAACAAAAATTATCCATGGAAAAGGGAATTTATGGAGAAACTGCCACAAAAAACTATCAGTGGGAAAGGGAATTCGTGGAGAAATCGGGACAAAAAAATCCATGGAAAAGGGAATTAATTCACAGAGAAATCACCACAAAAATATCCGTGGAAAAGGATCATGGGAGAAACCACCACCAAAAAGTATCAGGGGAAAAGGGGAATTCATGGAGAAACCACCATAAAACATGTCCGTGGAAAAGGGGAATTTGTGGAAAAATAGCTATGAAAAAGTATTAGTGGAAAAGGGAATTAATTCATGGAGAAACTGCCACAAAAATTATCCATGGGAAAGGGGAATTCACAGAGAAACAGCCATGGAAAATATGTGTGGAAAAGGGGAATTAATTCATGGAGAAACTGCCACAAAGAAATATCCACAGAAATGGGAATTCACGGAGAAATCATGACAAAAATTATCCATTGAAAAGGGAATTAATTAATGGAGAAATGGCCACAAAAATAATCCTTGGAAAAGGGAATTCATGGAAAAACCACCACAAAAATTATCCATGGAAAAGAGAATTTAATTAATGGAAAAACTGCCACAAAAAATATCTGTGGGAAAGAGAATTTATAGAAAAACTGTGACAAAAAATATCCATAGAAAATGGAATGAATTCATGGAGAAACTGCAACAAGAAACATCCGTGGAAAAGAGGAACTCGTGGAGAAACAGCCATGGAAAAGCATCTGTGGAAAAAGGAATTAATGGATAAACTACAACAAAAGATATCCACAGACAAGGGAATTAATTCTCAGAGAAATTCAGTTGGAAAAGTGGGGAAAGAGGAAAATCCAGCTGGAAAAGTGGGAAAAGAAGGAAATATGGATGGAAAAGAAGGAAAATATACGGAAATCCAGCTGGAAAAGTGGGAAAATTCACTTTTTGTCCTCCCACATTCCATGGAAAACCCAAACCCTCCCAATCCAACCCAACTCAATCCAAACAGAGATCCCAAAAACAATTTAGTGACCCCATACAAAGACCAATAAACATGTGGATGGATGGAAATCCAGCTGGAAAAGAGGGAAAAGATGGAAATCCAGCTAGAAAAGAGGGAAAACTCATTTTTCATCCTCTCAGATTCCATGGAAAACCCAAACCCTCCCAATTCAAGTTAACCTAACCCATCCCAAACCGAGATCCCAAAACCGCTTTTAAGGACCCATCCCAAAGATCAATAAACACATGGATAGATGGAAATCCAGCTGGAAAAATGGGAAAATCCACTTTTGGTCCTCTCACATTCCATGGAAAAACCAAATTCTCCCAACCCAAGATGCCAAAAATGCTTTTAATGACCCATCCCAAAGATCAATAAATGCGTGGATGGACGGAAATCCAGCTGGAAAAGAGGGAAAAGATGGAAACCCAGATGGAAGAGAGAGAAAACTGATCTTTTGTCCTCTCAGATTCCATAGAAAATCCAAACCCAACCCAACAACGCTTTTAACAGCACCGCCAAAGTCAGTAAATTCGTGGACAGGTGGAAATCCAGCTGGAAAAGTGGGAAAATTCACTTTTTGTCCTCCCACATTCCATGGAAAACCCAAACCCTCCCAATTCAAGATCCCAAAAACACTTTTAATGCCGCCGCCAAAAACCCCAATAAAGACGGAAATCCCTCTGGGAAAGGTTTCCCCGTCTCCCCGTACCTGTTGTCGAAGTAGAAGAGCCCCTTGGCCGGGTCCACGCGCAGGAAGGTGGCCACGTCCTCGTAGTTGGGCAGGGTGGCGCTGAGCCCCACCAGCCGCACGTCCTCCTGCGTCATCTCGATGTTGCGGATGGCCCGGGCCACCAGCGACTCCAGCACCGGCCCGCGGTCATCGTGCAGCAGGTGGATCTCGTCCTGGGGAGAGGGGAATGTCAGGGAGTTATCCCTGATCCCAGATTTGGGGGATCGTGGCATGGTGGGATCACACAAAGTTCATGGCTGCACCAGGGGTGTCACGCTTGGAGAGATCCAACATGAGCTTGGGGAGTTCCAGGGACCTCAGTTCCAGGGATCCAGGAATTCTATCCAAGCTCCTCACCACCCTCATTCTTCCCAGAATCCCATCAAAAAACCTTCCCAAAATCTCACAGAATCCTGGAACGGTTTGGGTTGGGTCTGAGTGCGAAGGGATCCCAAACCTCATCTGGTTCCACCACGGATGCCACGCTTGGATGGGTCCAGCATGAGCTTGGGCAGTTCCAGGGATCTCAGCTGCTCTGGGAATTCCATCCCAGTTCTTCACCATCCCCAAAAGGAGGAATTCCTTCCAAAACCCCATTGAAACCCTTCCCAAAATCCTATTGAGACGTGCAATCTCAGAATGGTTTGGGTTGGGTTTGGGTTGGAAGGATCTCAAAACTGCTCTGGTCCCACCATGGGTGGGATGGATCATCCTGGGAAAAGGGGGAAGGCCGGGAAGTTATCCCTGATCTGGATTTGTGGGATCAGGGAGTGGTGGGATCATGCAAAGTTCAGATGGTCCCACCATGGGTTCCATGCTTGGACGAGTCCAACCTGAGCTTGGGCAGTTCCAGGGATCTCAGTTGCTCTGGGAATTCCATCCCAGCTCCTTACCACCCTCAACCTTTCCCAAATCCCATCAAAAACATTCGCAAAATCCCATCAAAACCCTTCCCAAAATCCCATTGAGACGCGGAATCCCAGAATGGTTTGGATTGGAAGTGATTCCATGTTTAGATGAGATTTTGGGAACCCCCTGAGCTTCTCCACCTTCTAACCCTAGATCCACCTTGGGGAACACCTTGAGGAACCTCAAGGTCCTCCAAACCCGAGATCCACATTGAGGAACCCCTGAAGTTCTCCACTCTCAAACTTCAGATCCACTTTGAGGAACACGGTGAGGAAGCCCCTGAGGTTCTCCAGACCCCAGATCCAGCTTGAGGAACCTGGAGGTTCTTCACTCTGAAACCCTAGATCCACTTTAAGGAACCCCAAGGTTCTTCAGACCCCAGTTCCACCTCGAGGAACCCCCTGAGGTTCTCCAGACCCCAGTTCCACTGTCAGGAACAACTTGAGGAACACCTTGAGGAACCCTGAGGTTCTCCAAACCCCAGATCGACATTAAGGAACTCCAAGGTTCTCCAGACCCCAGATCCACTGAGGAACACCTTGAGGAACACCTTGAGGAACCCTGAGGTTCTGCAGACCCCAGCTCCACCTTGAGGAACCCTGCTGCTCTCCAGACCCTGGCTCCACCTCCCCTGCCCGGGGCAGGCTCTCACCAGGATGACCAGGCGCACCAGCTGTGTGTAGGTGCGCTCCCCGCCCTTGCGGGTGATGATGTCCCACTTCTCGGGCGTGCAGACGATGATCTGCGTGGCGCTGATCTCCTCCTTGCACAGCTGGTGGTCCCCGGTCAGCTCGGCCACCGTGATCCCGTACGTGGCCAAACGCTGGGGACAACACATGGGGTGAGCCCGGAGAGACCTTCCCGTGGAGGAACAACCCCAAAATCCCACCCACACTTCTCCTGGTGGGGGTTGAGGGCGTTCCCGCTTGTCCTGGTGGTCCCTGGGGTAAGATCCCAAATCCCACCTGGACATGTCCTCCTATCAGGGAACGGCAGAGCCCCCCTGATCCCCCTTTTCCCCAAGCTGAGCCCCATTCCCAAATCCCTCAGGAGTTCCCCATCCCTGGATGTTCTCCAGCCCCATAACCCATCCCTGATCCTCCTTTTCTCCAGATCCCTCAGGAATTCTCCATCCCTGCACGTTCTCCAGCCCCATAACCAATCCCTGATCCCCCTTTTCTCCAGGCTGAGCCCCATTCCCAGATCCCTCAGGAATTCTTCTGAGCTTTCTCCTTGCTCTCCAACACCTTCCCAACCCCAAACCTCCCTGATCCCAAACCTCTCCTCAGATCCAATCCCACTCATCCCCAACACCTCAATGATTCCAAACCTCCCTTTGGATCCAACCCCACTCATCCTAAAGCTCCCCTCAGTTCTGATCCCCAATCTTCCCTTAGATCCAACTCTGCTCATCTTAAACCTCCCCTTGGATTTGACCCTACTTATCCCCAGCCTCCCTTTGGATCTGACCCTGCTCATCCTCAAGCTCCCCTCAGGTCCTATCCCAAAGCTCCCCTGGGATCCTACCCTGCTCATCCCAAACCTCCCTTTGGATCCAAAAACCTACTTTTGGATCTGATCTCAAAGCTCCCTTTGGATCCAGTTCCAAAGCTCCCCTGGGATATGACCCCAGTCATCCCAAACTTACCCTGGGCCCCGATCCCAAACCTGCCCTGGTACCCAATACCAAACCCTCCCCTGGGCCCTGATCTCAACCCCTCCTCGGGCCCTGATCCCAAACCCCCCTGGGATCCCAAACCTCCCTTGGGCCCCAACCCAAACCCCCCCAAGATCCCAGACCCCCAGGTGTCCCTATCCCAAACCCCCCGGGATCCCAAACCCCCCATGTCCCCATACCTTGCCGAAGCTGCCGACCATCTCCTGCACCAGGGAGCGCATGGGGGCGATGTAGATGATCTTGAAGTCGTCCACGTTGATGGTGCCGTCCATGTTGATGTGTTTGCCGATCTCCCGCAGCATGCACATCAGCGCCACGTTCGTCTTCCCCGCGCCCTGAAACGGCCCTGGATCAGCCCCAGAACATCCCACTGCTCTGCAACGGCCCCAGATCAGCCCCAGAACATCCCACTGCTCTGCAACGGCCCCAGATCAGCCCCAGAACATCCCACTGCTCTGCAACAGTCCCAGATCAGCCCCAGAACATCCCACTGCTCTGCAACAGTCCCATGGTCCACCCCAACACATCCCACTGCTCTGCAACGGCCCCAGATCAGCCCCAAAACATCCCACAGCTCTGCAACGGCCCCACTGTCCGCCCCAACACATCCCACAGCTCTGCAACGGCCCCACAGCCCACCCCAGAACATCCCACAGCTCCCTGCGGTGGCCACAGGCATGTCACACAACATCACGGTGCTCTCTAAAACAGCCCCACATCCCAAAACATCCCAGAACTCTCTGCAACGGCCCCACAGTCTGTCCCAAAACATCCCACAGCTCTGCAATGGCCTCATGGTCCATCCCAAAACATCCCACAGCTCTCTACAACAGCCCCATGATCCATCACAAAACATCCCACAGCTCTGCAACAGCCCCACAGTTTAATTCACTTCTCATCATCCTCCTCTGATTCTGTCAGCGATAAATTCACTTTGTACCTCTAAGCCCAGCCTGTTTTATCCTTGAAATGCTTTCTCCCAATCCTTATCCCAACTCAGGAATGATTCATTAATTTCTTTTCCCCCTCCTCTGCCCAGCTGTGCCAGGGGAGGATTTCTGTGGGTGCCAGGTCAGTGCCAGACCCCAAAAGCGCCCGAAATCTCACCGCAGGAGCACACAGCAGCAGGCTCTCATCATCCTCCTCTGATTTTGTCACTAAAAAATTCACTTTGTACTCCTAGGCCCAGCCTGTTTTACCCTGGGAATGCTTTCTCTCAATCCTTACCCCAACTCATGAACCCTTCATTAATTTTTCCCCTCTCCTCTGCCCAGCTGTGCCAGGGGAGGATTTTTTAGAGTGCCAGACTCCAAAAGCACCCTGAAATCCTGGGAATCTCACCGTGGGAGCACACTGCAGCAGGTTCTCCTCATCCTCCTCTGATTTTGTCACTAAAAAATTCACTTTGTACTTCTAGGCCCAGCCTGTTTTACCCTGGGAATGCTTTCTCTCAATCCTTACCCAAACTCATGAACCCTTCATTAACTTCTTTTCCCCCTCCTGTGCCCAGCTGTGCCAGGGGAGGGTTTCTGTGGATGCCAAGCCCCAAAAGCAGCCCAAAATCTCACCGTGGGAGCACAGAGCAGCAGGTTCTCATCCGACTCCAGCGCCGCCCGGAACAGTTTGCTCTGGATCCTGTTGAGGGTTTTGAACCCCTCAAACCCGGCCTGGGCGTATTTGGGCAGCTTCTCCACAGAAACCAATTGCTGGGAAGAGGGAAAAGGAGAGGAAGGAAGGAATTCAGGCTTTTTTTGCACATCACAGATGTCAGAGACAGGCTGGGAAGCAGATGGGAAAAGGTCATGGAGCAGTTTGGGGAAAGATCAAAAGGATCCCACTCAGGAAATGTGGATGCACACAAAAATTCCCAAATCCCCAAAGGACAATTCCTAATTTATCTGGGATGGAAAAAAGGGAAAAACTCATTTTTTTATCCTCTCAGTTTCCATGGAAAACCCAAATCCTCAAAACCCAAACTGATCCCAGTGTTCAGGGTGGGAAAAGATCTGGGATTAATCCAGGTGTGGATGCACACAAAAATTCCCTCATCCCAAAAGCACAATTCCACAAAAAACAAGGAAAAGATCCAGGGTTAATCCAAATGGAACTAATCTATTAATTCCCTCATCCCAAAAACACAATTCCTAATTAATCAGGGCTGGAAAAAAGGGAAAAACTCATTTTTCATCCTCTCAGATTCCATGAAAAAGCTAAATTCCCCCAACCCAACCTGATTCCAGTGTTGAGGGTGAGAAAAGATCTGGGATTAATGGATGCACAAAAATTCCCTCATCCTAAAAGGACAATTCCTAATTTTTCAGTGCTGGGAAAAGAGGGAAAGCTCATTTTTCCTCCATGGATAACCCAACCTGCTCCCAGTGTTCAGGGTAGGGAAAACCTGGCATTAATGGCTGGATTCACACTCGGGGAAAGTTCAGTTGGAGGGGCAGATGGGGACCAAAAGCTGGGATTTATTCCCATGAATCATCCCCAGCTGCAGAAAAACCAGAGCTGAGGGCTCAGCAAAACCCCAGAAGGGGAAACTCGGCACAGGATGAGCAATGGGAAAAGGGAAATTGGGAAGTTCCTGCAGAAATGGGGAAATTGTGGGGTTAAAAGGAAATTCTGGAGGGAGGGGGAGAGCCAAATCATGCAAGCCTGGAAAGGTTTTGGTGGGAAAGGACCTTAAATGCCCTCCCATTCCACCCCCCGGGACACCTTCCCCCATCCCAGGGGCTCCAATGCCCCAGTTTCCCAGGAAAACTGCTTCTCCTGCTGCTCAATTTCCAAAGAAAGCTGCTTTTCCTGGTGCCCAATATCCCAGGAAAGCTGCTTCTCCTGATGTTTAATTCCCAGGAAAGCTGCTTTTCTTGCTGCCTGGTTTCCCAGGAATGTTTTGGGCTGGAAGGGATTTTAAAGACCCTAAAAACCATCGAGCTTCCACTGGCCTGGATTCCAACCTGATGGCAAATTTCCCAGGAAAGCTGCTATTCCTGGCTCCAAATATCCCAAGAAAGTTGCTTTTCCTGGTGGTAAATTTCCCAGGAAAGCTGCTTTTCCTGCTCCCCAGTTTCCTGAAAAAGCTGCTATTCCTGGCACCAAATATTTCACAAAAGCTTCTATTCCTTGTGCCCAATTTCCCAGGAAACCTGCTTGATCCCTGCTGCCTGATTTCCCAGGAGAGTTTTGGGTGGAAGGGATTTTAAAGACCTCAAAACCATCGAGTTTCCACTGGCCTTGGACACTCCCAGGGATCCAGGGGCAGCCACAGCAAATCTGGGAATTCCCTCCCAGCCCCTCCCCACCCTCATTCCTCCCCAAAATCCCACTGAAATCTCCATTTCCCCAGTTTGAACCCATTCCCTGTGTCCTGTCCCTCCATCCCTATTCCCAATTCCTCTCCAGCTCTTTGGGAGCCCCTCAGGCTCTGGGAAAGGGCTCTGAGGTGTCATTTTTGGGGACCAGACCTCGTCGGCTCCGAAGGGTTTGGGTTTGAGGGCAGGCACATGGACCTCCTCGTAGCCCTTGCGCTGCCTGCGGAACGAGCCGTCCGGGAGCTGGCACCTCTTGTTGGCCATGAAGTGACTGCCCTGGGCAAACACCAGGTCCTCCAAATCCAGCACCTGCCTGGGAGCCAGAGCCTGGAAAAAATGGGAGAAGGGAAAAAGGGGAAAATGGGCATCGCTCCTCCCTGTGTGTGAAGGGAAAGCTGCTGATTCCGGGTGGGAATCCGACCTCCCTGTGGGGTCTCTGTGCAAAGGGTGCTTCAAAAAGCCTTTTTGGGGTGGCTGGGGGTGTTGAGTGAGCAAATCCAAGGGTTTTACCTCTCCCCCCTGGTCCAGGTCCATGGACTCCAGGTCAGTGTCCATGCGGGACTGCCGCACGCGCTCCCGCCGGGACCGCTCCTCCTGTGGGGAAACACGGGGGCTCAGCCTCATCCCAGGGCTCCCAGAGGGCTCCTCTTCCCTCAGCTCCCTTGGGAATGGGCATCCATAAACCAGGAGCAACCATTTTTGGTGGGAAAATCAAGTTTCCCCTCATAAATGTGGCTCCTGCCAGAAGCTTTACATCTGTGGGGAAACATTGGGATTCAGACCCAGAGAAGAGGCTCAGCCTGCTCCAGGGACTGCCAGCTGCTCCTGTTCCCTCAATTCCTTCAGGAAAAGCCATCCATAAACCAGGAATAGCCATTCTGATAAATCAGGAAAAAACATTTTTGGCGGGAAAACCGAATTTCCGCACAAACGTGGCTCCTGCCAGGAGCATTCCTCCTGTGGGGAAAAATTGGGATTCAGCCTCAGGGAAGAGTCTCAGGGAAGGGGCTGCCAGCTGCTCCTGTTTCTTAAATTCCTTCAAGAAAAGGTACCCATAAATAAAGAACAAGCATTTTGATAAACCAGGAATAATCATTTCTGGTGGGAAACCCAAGTTTCCTCTCATAAATGTGGCTCCTGCCAGGAGCATTTGTCCTGTGAGGAAAAACTGGGATTCAGCCTCAGGGAAGAGCTTCGGTTTCATCTCAGGGCTGCCAACTGCTCCTGTTCCCTCAGTTTCTTCGGGAATAAACCAGGAACAACCATTTTTGGTGGGAAAATCAAGTTCTCCCTCATAAATGTGGGTCTTGCCAGGAGTGTTCCTCCTGTAGGGAAACACAGCCTCCTCCAAGGTGCTCCTTTGCCCGCAATGCCTTCAGGAAAAGGCATCCATAAACCAGGAACACCCATTTCGGATATTTTGTGGGATTTGGGGGCATTTCAGGGCGATTTGGGGCCAGATTTGGAAGTGTTTTGCCTGGGAGAGCAGCCCCTGGAAAAGCAGAAGTGGCCGCGGCAACGTCACTTCCCGCAGATTTTTGCGGGGAATTCCAGCCCCCATTTCCCACCCAAACCCGGATCCCACAAATCCCCCAAAGCCCACAGGGCTCCCTGACCCGGATCAGATCCTCTTTCTCGGTCTCGTGGAGCTGGTAGAGGAACTTGGAGAGCTCGGGGTCGGCCTCCATCTTGCCCATGATGCGCTCCTTCTCTGCCTCGCTCTGTGCGCTGGCCAGCAACGTGCAGTACAGGACTGGGGAAAGGGAAACCGGGGAAATCCATGGGAAAACAGCCACAAGGCATCAATGTCCCCTGGGTGCAGGTCCTTCTTGGAGCTCATCAGCTCCTCTGCTGCCACCAGCTGGGAAATCCCAACAATTCCCATCATCCCTGGGGTTTGGGGAACGTTTAGGGACATAAAATCCCATAAAAATCCCTAAAAATACTATAAAATCCCATAAGAATCCCATTATTCCCAGGTTTCAATGTCCCACAGGTGCAGGTCCTTCTTGGAGCTCATCAGCTCCCCTGCTGCCACCAGCTGGGAAACCACAACAATTCCCATCATTCCTGAGGTTTGGGGAACGTTTAGGGACACAAAATCTCAAAAAGTACTATTAAAATCCCCTAAAAGTCCCGTTATTCCCCAGGGTTTTGGTGTCCTGCAGTTGCAGCTCCTTCTCCTTGGAGTTCATCAGCTCCCCTGCTGCCACCAGCTGAGAAATCCCCAAAATTCCCATCATTCCTGGGGTTTGGGGAACGTTTAGGGACACAAAATATACTATAAAACCAAAAAATACTTTTAAACCCTATAAAAAATCCCATAAAAATCCTAAAAAATGCCATAAGAACCCCATTATTCCCCAGGGTTTTAATGTTCCACGGGTGCAGCTCCTTCTCGGATCTCATCAGCTCCCCTGCTGCCACCAGCTGGGAAATCCCATCAATTCTCATCATCCCTGGGGTCTGGGGAGTGTTTAGGGACACAAAATCCCATAAAAATCAAAAAAAATACTATAAAATTCCAAAAAATCCCATAAGAACCCCATTATCCCCAGGGTTTCCATGTCCCGTGGGTGCAGGTCCTTCTCCTTGGAGCTCATCAGCTCCCCTGCTGCCACCAGCTGAGAAATCCCGACAATTCCCATCATTCCTGCACTTTGGGAATGTCCAGGGACACAAAATCCCAAAAAATCATGTAAAAATCCAGCAAAAGCAGATCCAAACCCTCGGTAATCCCGCTGGCAAAGGGAACAGAGCTCACTCATCATGCGGTGCTGCCTCAGGACCTTGATGAAGTCGAAGGTGTTGAAGCCCAGCAGCAGCACCAGCTGGTTCTCGCACTCACGGTCGTCGCTGGCGGTCTGGGGAGGAAAAACGTGGAATTTCCACACCCAGCAGAGCCACAATTCCTTGTTTTCCGTGGGATGGGGGAGAGGGGAGGTGGGGAAATGTGGGAAAGGAGTGGAAAATAATCCTGGAAACTGAAACAATCCCAAAAATTCCCGTTTTCACCCGAAAACACAGAAATCAAGATGGGAACACCCCATGGAGGTGAGGAAAACTCCAGAGGGAAAAGCAATCCTGGAGACTGGAAAAACAACCCCAAATTCCTATTTTTCCCCAAAAGCACGGAAATCAGGAGGGAACAGACCCCGTGGATGCTGATTTCCCAGGAAAAATCACCACAAACCCCTCGGGAAATCATTGGGAATTCCCACCAAACCCAACCCCATTGGCCAAAGTTCCATTTAAAGTGATGAAACACCAGGAATTAATTTGGAGCCAAATTCTCGCTTTTTAGGGGGAGAATTATCCCAGATCCTGAGGATTTGGGGGCCACAGCCATTCAGATCTCCCCAATTCCCATTTTTTCCAGAAATCAGGAGGAGAACAGACCCCGTGGATGATGGTATCCCAGGGAAAAATCACCACAAACCTCTCAGGAAACCATTGGGAATTCAGAGCTCAAGACTGGAACCAAACCCAACCCACTCCAAACCGGGACAGAACTCCCCCTAATGGCACAAAACACCCAGAAGGAATTTTGAGCCAAATTCCCATTTTTTAGAGGGGAAATTCTCCCAGATCCCGAGGATGTGGAGGCCACAGACCTTGAGGATCTCCAGGACCTCGTCTGCCTTTTTCTGGGAGACGATGGCGTCGTCGTAGAAGCGGCTGAGCTGCCGCTGCAGCCAGAAGGCATCAATGTCCCGCGGGTGCAGGTCCTTCTTCTTGGAGCTCATCAGCTCCCCCGCTGCCACCAGCTGGGAAATCACAACAATTCCCATTATTCCCGAGGTTTGGGAAGGTTTAGGGACACAAAACCCCATAAAAATCTCATAAAAATCCCCAAAGATGCCATAAAAATCCCATTATCCCCAGGGTTTCCTGTGGGTGCAGGTCATTCTTCATGGAGCTCATCAGCTCCCCTGCTGCCACCAGCTGGGAAATCACAACAATTCCCATCATTCCTGAGGTTTGGGAAGGTTTAGGGACACAAAATCCCACAAAAATCCCCAAAAATACTATAAAATCCCATAAAACCACCATTATTCCCAGGGTTTCAATATCCTGTCAGTGCAGGTCATTCTCCTTGGGGCTCATCAGCTCCCCTGCTGCCACCAGCTGGGAAATCCCAGCAATTCTAACTATTTTTGGGATTTGGGAAATGTTTAGGGACACGAAATCCAAAAACTCTCATTAAAATCCTATTAAAATCCCATAAAACCTCATTATTCCCCAGGTTTCAATGTCCCGGGGGTGCAGGTCCCTCTCCTTGGGGCTCATCAGCTCCCCTGCTGCCACCAGCTGGGAAATCCCAATAATTCCGATTATTTTTGGGATTTGGGGAATGTTTAAGAACACGAAATCCCAAAAAATCCGAAAAAAAAGTCCAAAAAATCCCATAAAAATCCCAGAGTTTGGGGTGGAACGGGAATGTTTAGGGACATGAAAAGGAAAAAAATTCCCATAAAAGTCCCAATATTTCCCTGGGTTTGGAGTGGAACAAGAGAGACACAAGCCTGTGAAAATCCCAAAAATTCCCATAAAAATCCCAATCTCTCCCTGGGTTTGGCATTTGGAGTCAGATTTTGGGGTGGCATGAGGATAAAACCTTGGAAAATGTCAGAAATTCCCATAAAAATCCTGTAATTTCCTTGTCTTTGAAACCAGGGTTTGGGGTGGAATAGGAGAGACACGAGCCTGGAAAAATCCCCAAAATTCCCATAAAATTCCCATTCTTTCCTTGGGTTTGGCATTTGAAGCCAGGGTTTGTGGTGGCAAGGGCAAGAAAGAATGGGATAAAACCTGGGAAAATCCCAAAAGTTCCCATAAAAATCCCATTGTTTCCCCGGGTTTGGTGCTTGCAGTCAGGCTTTGGGGTGGCAGGGAAACGTTTGGGGACAAAACCTGGGAAAATCCCAGAAATCCCCATAAAAATCCTATTCTTTCCATGGAGTTGGTGTTAGGAGCCAGAGTTTGGGGAGGCATGGGAACATCTGGGGACAAAACCTGGGAAAATCCTAAAAATTCCCATAAAATTCCCATTCTTTCCCCGAGTTTGATGTTTGGAGCCAGAGTCTGGAGTGGAATGGGAATATTCGGGGACAAAACTTGGGAAAATCCCAAAAATTCCCAAGAATTTTTGCTGTGCCAGAGGAACATTGAGAGAAAATCCCAAAATTCCCATTGTGTTTGTGCCCAGAATTCCTGGAATCCCCTGGGAAACCCCCAGAATTCCCAGGATCCCCTGGAGAACCCCCAGAATTCCCGGAATCCCCTGGAGAACCCCCAGAATTCCCAGGATCCCCATGGAAACGCCCAGACTCACGTTGGCCGAGAGCGTGCAGCGCACCACGGCCTCGTCCCCCTCCAGGTCATCGTCCGACGCCTCGTCCCGAACCTCCCCGTAAATGTCCTCGTCCCCCTCCTGTGGGACATTCACAAGGGTTAGTCTGGGATTCCCCGCCAAAAATACCATTTTTACCCCTTTTCCATCACCAAAAATCCCTTTTATTCCATTCAAAAATCCCATTTTTACCTCTTTTCCTCCCCCCAAAATCCCTTTTTTTCTGTCCAAATATCACATTTTTACCCCCTTCTCCTTCCAAAAATCCCATTTTTATCCCTCTTTCCCCCACCAAAATCCCTCTTTTCTCCCCAAAATCCCATTTTTACTCCTTATTTCCCATCCAAAAATCTCTTTTTTGCTGAAAAAAAATCCCTTTTTTCCCCCTTTTTTCCTTCCAAAAATCCCATTTTTACCCTTCTTTTCTTCCCCCCAAAAATCCCTTTTTTCCGTCCAAAAGTCCAATTTTTTTACCCCTCTTTTCCCCCTCCCCAAATCCCTTTTTTCCATTCAAAAAGATCTCCTTTTGATCCCCTTTTTCCTTCCAAAAATCCCATTTTTACCCCTCTTTCCCCTCCAAAATCCCCTTCTATTCCTTTCCTCCCAATCCCTCAAATTTCCCCATGGAATATTTTGGGGTTCCCATTCCCTTTTTTCCCTAAAAAATCCCCCTTTGATCCATATTTGCCCTCAAAAATCCCTTTTTTATCTCTCTTTTCCCTCATTCCCTGCCAATCTCCATCCCAGGGAAGGTTTCCAGGCACTTCCCAACCCCATTTTTCCTCCCAGTTTCCCCCACAGGACCCCAAATGTTCCCATCTGTTTCCCCTGGGATTGAGGCACCCCGAGATTATTGGGATGAGCCAAAAATCCCCTTTTTCTGGGGAAAATGGGATTATAGAAAATGGGATAAAGGAAAACAGGATGAAGGAAAATGGGATAAATGGGGAACCAGGAGAAAAATCAGATTAAGGAAAACGGGATTAAGGAAAATGGGATTAAGAAAAATGATAAAAATGGTCCCATGAGGAAAATGGGATAAATGGGGAACCAGGAGGAAAATGGGACAGAGAAAAACGGGATTAAGGAATGTGGGATGAAGGGAAATGGGATTAAGGAAAACAGGATAAAAAATGAACCCATGAGGAAAATGAGATAAATGGGGTCCCACACAGAAAATGGGACAGAGGAAAATGGGATTAAGGAATGTGGGATAAAGGAATGCAAGTTAAAAGAAAATGGGATAAAGGACCATGGGATAAAAATGGTCCCATGAGGAAAATGGGATGAAGGAAAATGGGATAAAGGAAAATGAGATTAAGGAATGTGGGATAAAGGAAAACAGGATGAAGGAAAACGGGATAAAAATGGTCCCATGAGGAAAATGGGATTAAGCAATCTGGGATTAAGGAAAATGGGATAAATGGGGAACCAGGAGAATAATGGGATTAAGGAATATGGGATAAAGGATAATTGGATAAATGCAGTCCGAGGAGGAAAACGGGACAAATAAAAATGGAATAAAAATGGTCCCACGAGGAAAATGGGATAAAGAAAAATGGGATGAATGTGGTACCATGAGGAAAATGGATTAAAGAAAAATGGGATTGAGGAAAATGGGATAAAAATGGTCTCATGAGGAAAATGGGATGAAGGAAAATGGGATAAATGGGGTCCCACACAGAAAATGGGACAGAATAAAATGGGATAAAGAAATGTGGGATAAAGGAAAACAAGATAAAGGAAAATGGGATAAAGGAGAATGAGATAAAGGAGAATGGAATAAATGGGGTCCCACATAGAAAATGGGAAGAGGAAAATAGGATTAAGGAATATAGGATAAAGAAAAATGGGATAAAGGAAAATGGGATACACAGGGTACCAGGAGGAAAACAGGATAAAGGGAAATGGGATGAAGGTAAATGGGATGAAGGGAAATGGAGTAAATGGGGTCCCAGACAGATAATGGAATAGAGAAAATGGGATTAAGGAATGTGGGATAAAGGAAAATGGGATAAATGGGGTCCCACACAGAAAATGGGCCTGAGGAAAGCAGGATGAAGATGTTCCCAGAAGAAAAACAGGATAACGGGGACAGATCCATCCCCTACCTCCTCATCAGACTCGAACTGCACGTTCACCCCGTAGGTCTCGTCAATGTTGTCATCTGCAGGGAACAGGGCAGGGAAATCACTGGGAATTACCAGGAATTACCCCAGATTTCCCAGAGCCACACCCCAAAAACACAAGCCCAGCTTTTTTTGGGACTGGAAAACCATTCCCAGCAGGATTCTCCATGTGCCAAAGGCTTCCTGCCAGTCTCATCCTGAAAAATGGGCTCTGGGGTCCCCAAATTGGGATAAATGGGGTTCCAGGAGGAGAACAGGACAGAGGAAAATGGGAATCCCTCAAAAAAATCCCAAAATAAACCCCAAAATTCTGAAGAAATCCAAAATATCCCCCCCGAAAATCTCCAAAAAAATCCACCAAATAAGCTGGAAAAAATAATAATAATAAAAAAACAAAATCAAAAAATCCTGAAAATGTCCTGAAAAAATTCCAAAAAATCACTAAAAATCAAAAAATGTCCTGAAAAAAATCCCCAAAATATAATGAAAAAATCCCAAAAATGTCCTGAAAAAGTCCCAAAATAAATAATTAAAAAAAAAAAAAAAAACAGAAAAAAATCTGAAACAAATTAAAAGAAAAAAAATACTGAAAGAATTCCCAAAAAATCCTGAAAAAATCCCAAAAGGTCATGATAAAATCCTGAAAAAAATCCCCCAAAAATCCAGAAAAAATCCTCGGGGGGGAATAAAAAAAATCCTGAACAAAAATCCCCAAAAAAACTCTCCAAAAAAAAGCCTCAAAAAATCAAAAACAAAATAATCAAAATAATAAAAAAATTACAAAAAATAAATTTAAAAAATCATGAAAAAAATCCTCTCCCTCCCCAAAAAATTGGGAAAAACAACCCCTTAAAAATCAAAAAAAAAATTCAAAAAAATCACCAAAATTCCCCAAAAAAAATCCAAAAATATCCCCCAAATTCCCGTGAATCCCCCAAAGCCCATACCCATGTTCTGGATGTCCTTGTCCCCCCCATAGTCGGTGATCTTCTTGCCCAGGTTGACCAGCACGTGGTAGCGCGTGTCGTCCGTGGGGCCCAGCAGCAGCTCCACCTCCTTGCGCCGCTCCTTGTCCCGCAGCTTCTCGTTCTTCAGCACGGCCAGGACCTCGTCAGCTGCTCCACACAGGATGTCCCGGGGCTGGGAACGGGGCAGGAACTGGGGATTACCATCTGGGACAGGCATTCCCAGCCAGGACAGGGATATCCCATCCAAAACAGGGAGTTCCCAGCCAGGACAGGGAATTTGGACAGGGATTCCCAGCCAGGACAGGGATTCCCATCCCAAACAGGGAATTCCCTTCCAGGACAGGCAATTCTGACAGGGGATTCTCATCCAGTACAGGCAATTCTGACAGGGAATTCCCGTCTAGGACAGGGAATTTCCATCCAGAACAGGGAGTTCCCATCCAGGACAGAGAATTCCCATCTGGGACAGGGATTCCCAGCCAGGACAGGGAATCTGGACAGGGAGTTCCCATCCAGGACAGGGAGTTCCCATCCCAAAAAGGGCATTTCCATCCCGGACAAGGAGTTCTCATCCCAAACAGGGAGTTCCCATCCTGGACAGGGAATTCCCACCCCGAGTGTTTGTGAGAACCAAAAGCTGTCTCCGAGCGGGAACGGCACCGAAGGACGGGAAATGTGTCCACGGAAAGCCAAGGAAAAGTGTCCATGAGGGAAATGGGACATTCCTGGATCCCTGGAGTGTCCAAGGCCAGGCTGGAGTAGCCTGGGATTGTGGAAGGTGTGGGAGCCATGGTGGGACCAGATGAGCTTTGGGGTCCCTCCAGCAAAAACCAATCCAGGATTTCAAGTGCGGGTTTAGATGGGATTTTGGGAAGGAATTCTTCCTTTTGGGGCTGGGCTGGAATTCCCAGAGCAGTTGGGATCCCTGGGAGTGTCCAAGGCCAGGCTGGAGCCACCTGGGACAGTGGAAAGTGTGGGAGCCATGGTGGGACTGGCAGAATGTTGGGGTCCCTTCCAACCCAAACCATTCCAGGATTCCATGTGGAGATTTAGATGGGATTTTGGGAAGGAATTCCTGGCTGGGCTGGAATTCTCAGAGTACCTGTGGCTAACCCTGGATCCCTGGGAGGGCCCAAGGCCAGGCTGGAACCACCTGGGACAGTGGAAAATGTCCCTGCCCGTGGTGGCACTGGATGGGTTTTAAGGTCCTTTCCAGCCCAAACCATTCCATGGATCCATGTGCAGGTTTAGATGGGATATAGGGAAGGAATTCCTGGCTGGGAGGTTGGGGAGGGGCTGGGATGGAATTCCCAGAGGAGCTGTGGCTGCCCCTGGATCCCTGGGAGGGCCCAAGGCCAGGCTGGAGCACCTGGGACAGTGGAGAACATCCCTGCCCATGGTGGGACTTGACGAGCTTATAAGGTCTTTTCCATCCTTTCCAACCCACCCCATCCCACAGCTCCCAAACCCATCCCGTGGGACAACAGGGCTGGATTCCCCCATCCCAGAGGAGAATTCCCCAATCCCAGGGGGGATCCCAGCCTCACCTGGTCCCCCAGGGCAGCCTGGATGAAGCTGAGCAGGACCTCGTAGGTCTCGCGTGTCTCCTTGGTCTTGGGTTTGTAGATGATGCCGACCATCTCATCGATGCCCTCCGACAGCAGCGTGTACCCCTTCATCTTGTTGATGTCGTGCCTGTCCTCATCCCGCTTCCTCCTCCTGGGGAAAGCAGGGAAAAACAGGAATCAGGGGTGCTGTGGGCACCGGGGGCCGGGGGGTCACTCTGACACTGTCCTCAGCACGGGTGAGGCCACACCTCAAGTGCTGTGTCCAGCTCTGGCCCCTCAGCTCAGGATGGACATTGAGTGCTGTGTCCAGCTCTGGCCCCTCAGCTCAGGAAGGACATTCAGAGCCTTGAGCACGTCCAGAGGAGGCCCCGAGGCTGGAGAGGGGCTGGGAACACAAACCCTGTGAGGAAGGGCTGAGGGAGCTGGGGGTGTTTATCCTGGAGAAAAGGAGACTCAGGGGTGACCTGATCACTCCCCACAACCCCCTGAAAGGTGCCTGTGCTCAGGGGGGTTGGGCTCTTTCTCCAGGCAGCACTGACAGAACCAGAGGACACAGCCTCAGGCTGGGCCAAGGGAAATACAGGTTGGATATTAGAAAAAAGTTTTTCACTGAAAAAGTGATTAAATACTGGAATTGTCTGCCCGGGGAGGTGGTGGAGTCACCATCCCTGCATGTGTTTAAGGACAGACTGGATGTGGCACTCGGGGCCATGGTTGAGGTGTCAGGGCTGGGCTGGACTCGATGATCCTGAAGGTCTCTTCCAACCTGGTGATTCTGTGAATTCTCTAAATTCTGTAAATTCTGTGACTCAAGGCCCAAATCCTGCTCTTTCCAGACCCTTTTATTCCCCAAATAAAGCAGAGAAATTGGTTTGTTTTCCTTCCTCGTGACAATTTTTCCAAGGGTCAGCAGCCCTGAGCTGGGTGGGTTTGGGACGTCACCTCCAGGTATTGGCAAAAATCTTGAATTGGAGAAGGGAAAGCTCCAAGGAGAGCTCAGAGGCCTTTTCCAGAGCCTAAAGGGGCTCCCAAAGAGCTGGAGAGGGATTGGGAATAGGGATGGAGGGACAGGACACAGGGAATGGGTTCAAACTGGGGAAATGGAGATTTCAGTGGGATTTTGGGAAGGAATGAGGGTGGGGAGGGGCTGGGAGGGAATTCTCAGATTTCTTGTGGCTGCCCCTGGATCCCTGGGAGTGTCCAAGGCCAGTGGAAACTCAATGGTTTTTGGGGTCTTTAAAATCCCTTCCAGCCCAAAACTTTCCTGGGAAACCAGGCAGCAGGAATAGCAGCTTTTTCAGGAAATTGTGTAACAGGAAAAGCAAACTTCTTTGGAAATTTACCACCAGGAATAGCAGCTTTGCTGGGAAATTAAACACCAGGAAAAGCAACTTTCTTTGGAAATTGGGCACTAGGAAAAGCAGTTTTCCTGGGAATTCAGGAGCCAGAAAAGCCAACTTTCCTGGGATATTTGCAGCCTGGGAGCCTTGCTGAGCTTGTCCAGGAAAGGGAATTGGGAAAAGAGAACTGGGCACCAGGAAAAGCAACTTTTGTGGAGAATGAAGCACCAGGAAAGCAGCTTTCGTGGGATAGTTGGCACTAGGAAAAGCAGATTTCTTGGGATATTGGGCATCTGGAAAAGCAGCTTTCCTGAGACATCAGGAGCCAAGAAAGGCAGTTATACTGGGAAATTGGGCAACAGAATCCACAGCTTTCTTGGAAAAAGAAGCACCAGAAAAAGCAGCTTTCCTGGGCAATTGAGCATCAGGAAAAACATATTTCCTGGGATATCTGGAACGAGGAAGAGCAGCTTTCCTGGGAAATTGGTCAGCAGAATCCACAGCTTCTTTTGGAAAACCAGGCGCCAGCAAAAGCAGCTTTCCCAGGACGTGGCACCCAAAGCCAAGCCAGAACCTGTCACACAGAGTCCCCACCCTCTCCCACCTCCCCAGTCCCATTTATCCCGGGATGAGAATTCCCAGGGATAATCCCCAGGGATAACTCCCAGTTTCCCCACTCACTTGGCCCTCCTCTCCTCCTGCATCTGTGGCTTGGTCCTCTGGGCCTTGTCCCCCATGCGGGTGCCCTCGAGTTTGCCCACCAGGGACAGCACCTCCCCTGTGGGCTCGTCGCGCCGCGTGCGGTCGATCAGAGAGCGGTCGGCTTGGAGCACCAGGTTAGAGTTCTGGGGGACACGGGGAACAGCGTGAGGGGAGGGACATGGACACGGGGATGGGGGTCCCAAACTGGGGGTGGGGGTCTCAAATTGGGGCTGGGGAATCCCAAATTGGGGCTGGGGAATCCCAAATTGGGGCTGGGAGAATTCCAAGAGGTCCCAGAATGGGACACAGGGTGAAGGAGAGGGCCATGGACATGGGGATGGAATTGGGGCTGGGAGAAGGCACAGGGGTCTCAAATTGGGGCTGGGGGATCCCAGAATGGGGCTGGGGGGGGGGTCTCAAACTGGGGCCACGGGGTCTCAAACTGGGGCTGGGAGAAGTCCAAGAGGTCCCAAAATGGGACACAGGGTGAGGGGGAGAGCCATGGAAATGAGGATGGAATTGGGGCTGGGAAACAGTACAGGGCTCTCAAAATGGGGATGGGGGATCCCAGAATGGGACTGAAGTATCCAGAAACAGGACTGGGGGATCCCAAATTGGGGCTGGAGGTCTCAAATTGGGGCTGAGGGATCCCAGAATGGGGCTGGGAGAAGTCCAAGGGGTCCCAGAATGGGACACGGGGTGAGGGGGAGGACTATGGAAATGGGGATGGAGGGAGGATTAAGGGCTGGTGGAAGGCACAGGGGTCTCAAATTGGGGATGGGGAATCCCAGAATGGGGATGGGAGAATTCCAAGGAGTCCCAAAGTGGAACTGGGGGTCTCAAAACGGAGTTGAGGAGGGTCTGGAGGTCCCACTGTGGAGCTGGGGAGGATTCAGGAGTCCCAAAATGGGGCTGAGAAGGACCTAGGAATTCTGAAAAGGAGCTGACAAAGGTCCCAGGCATCCCAAAGTGGGGCTGGGGGTCCTAAAATGGGGTTAAGGGGGGTCTAAGAGGGTCCAAAATAGGACTGAGGGTCTCAAAACGGGGTTTGCGGGGATCAGAGAGGTCCTAAAATGGGGCTGAGAGGCTCCTGAGGGGAGACCTGGGGGTTCGGAAATGGGGCTGGCGGCCCCAAAGTGGGGCTAAGGAAGGCCCGAGGGTTCCCGAAATGGGGCTGAGGGGCCCCGGGGTGTCTAAAAATGGGACTCGGGGTGTCCAAATGGGACTGGGGCGGGTCAGGGGGTCCCAAAATGGGGCTGAGGGACCCCCTGTGGGGCTGAGGGGGCTCCGAGGGTCCGGAAATAGGGCCCAAAACTGGGACGGAGGGAGCTAACGGTACCGGGATGGGTTCACGGCAAGGGAAGGGAGTTCAGGGCACCGGGCCCGCACTCACCGCCTTGTACTCATACTGCAAGCTACGGGCGGTCACGTCCGCCATGGCTGCACCGGGAGCGGGGCCGAGAGCGGGGCCGGGAACGGGGCCGGGAGCGGAGCCGGGAACGGGAGCGGGGCCCGACGAGGCCGCGCCGCAGCCGCACCGGAAACTCCCACAGCAGAACTGCCGGGTCAGGCGGAAACGGCGGCGCGAACCGGAAGTGAAATTCTGCCCATGTCTCCTTCTAATTGGTTAATACCCTCTAAATCCCGCCCCCATGCCAAGAGCTGCCTGTAATTGGTCGGGCCGCCAGCCCGCCATGCTTTGATTGACGTCTGAGCGCCTGAGGGGGATAGAATGCGGCGGGGCGGGGCAGGGGCGGGGCCAGCGCGAAAGTCTGCAGCTTCCTATTGGTTGTTTATGCGAAAGTCACGCCCTCGACCCAGACCACGCCCTTTTCCGGTGAGGCCACACGTGGTGCCCAATGGGGCCCTAGTCACCCCCAAATTGTCCCCAAGGACCTCCCTGTGCCCCACGGGGGGCGCCGGACACCCCTACATTGGAGGGTCTCTGAGCACTTTGGGGTCCCTGGGGATTGAGGGGTCCCTGGACATTTGGGGGTCTCTGGGCATTGGAAGGTCCCTGAATATTGAGGGGTCTCTGGCCATCGAGGGGTACCCAGGCATGGGGCAGTCCCTGAGCATCGGGGGCTCCGTGGGCACCGGGGTGCTCCCCTGACATGGAGGGGTACGCAGGCATGGGAGTCTCTGGGTACCGGGGGGGGGGTCCCTGAGCATTGTGGGGGTCCCTGGGCATTTCAGGGTGTCTCTGGGCACTGTGGGGTCCCTGAGAATTGAGGGGGTCCAGGGCGTTGGAGGGTCCCTGAGCATTGGGAGGTCCCTGGATGTTCAGAGGTACTCGGGCATGGGGGGGTCTTTGGGCATTCGGGGAGGGGGGTCCCTGGGCACTGGGGGGGTCCCAGAGCATTGGGGGGTCCCAGAGTGCCTGCCCAGGGTTGTGTCCCTGGACATTTCGGGGTGACAGGGAACACGGGCAGAGCCTCCCTGTCCTCGGTGCCACCTCGGTGCTGGCTTTGGGGACAGCTCGGTGCCATCTGCCGGGTGCGGTGCCCGCTGCGCGTGCCCTCGTTATCTCTGCCCCGTTAATTAGTGCAGCGTGGTGCCAGCGCCTGGACAGTGCCCGCCGGCCGTGCCAGCTCGGCCGTGCCCAGCAGGGACAGCACACGTGTCACTTGTCCTGTCCCTGGAGGTGACCTGACTGTGCTGGGGGGCACACCTGGGGTTTGTCCTCATCCTCTCCTTCTTCACCTTCGCCAGGACAGGGACCCTGGAAAGGATCCTGGGAAGGGGTCCTGGGATAGGATCTTGGGAAAGGATCCTGGGACCCCAGTGAAATCCCCTGCTCAGAATTCTGGGAATAGATCCCAGACAGGTGTCGCGGGCAGGATTCCTGCTCAGGTGTCCCAGGAATGGATCCCAGACAGAGATCCCAGGCAGCATTCCTGGGAATGGATCCCAGACAGGTATCCTGAGCAGGATTCCTGGGAATGGATCCCAGACAGGTATCCCGGGCAGGATTCCTGGGAATGGATCCCAGACAGGGATCCCGAGCAGGATTCCTGGGAATGGATCCCAGACAGGTATCCCGGGCAGGATTCCTGGGAATGGATCCCAGACAGGGATCCCGGGCAGGATTCCTGGGAATGGATCCCAGACAGGTATCCCGGGCAGGATTCCTGGGAATGGATCCCAGACAGGTATCCTGGGCAGGATTCCTGGGAATGGATCCCAGACAGGTATCCTGGGCAGGATTCCTGGGAATGGATCCCAGACAGGTATCCTGGGCAGGATTCCTGCTCAGGTATCCCGGGAATGGATCCCAGAAGTAGCACTGGGGATGGCACCGGGGATGGCACAAGGAGTGGCTCAGGGGAGTTGCACAGGGAGTGGCACAGGGAGTGGCACCAAGGGTGGCACTGGGGATGGCACTTGGAGTGACACAGGGGATGGCACAGGGAGTGGCACCGAGGATGGCACTGGGGATGATGGCACAGGGGATGGACGCGAAAAGAAAAGAACTGAGCTGGGACTGGTTAAACTGAGCTCGGCTGGGTTGAGCTGAGCTGAAGTGGGACGGGCCAAGCCTGGTTAAGCTGGGCTGAACGGAGCCAAACCGGGGTGTGTAAAACCAGGCTGAGCTGAGCCGAGCCAGGCCAGTGGGCTGGGCTGAGCCGGGTTAAACCAAACTGGGTCGAGCCAAACCAGGTTAGGGTGGTCGGAACCGGGCTTAGCCCAACCGGGACACTCCGAACTGGGCCGAGCCTGGTTGAGCCGAGCCAGGCCAGTGGGCCTGAACTGGGTAGACTGGTTCTGGACCCGACCCAAACAGAGCCGAACTGGGCTGGGCTGAGCCTGGTTGAGCCAAGTGGTTCCAGTAAAACCCGCCTGGTTCTGAGCCGAGCAGCTCCGAGCGGGCGCGGTTCCGATGGACCGGGGTCCGATCTGACCCGAGCGGTTCCGATCTGACCCGAGCGGTTTCGATCCGATCGGACCCGCCTCGGGCGGTCCCGAGCGCTTCCGATCCTACGGGCGCGGACCCGAGCGGTTCCGACTTGACCCGACCCGACCCGAGCGGTTCCGATCTGACCCGACCCGACCCGCGCCCCCTCCCCTGAGGGGCCCGTGACGTCAGGGGGGCGGGGCCCCGCGGAGCCGCGCGGCGCGCTCCCGCCGCCGCCCCTCACGGCCGCTCCCGCCGCCCGCGCCCGGCCGGGCCCCCCCGCGCCCCCCGCCCCGCTCCGCCGCCTCCCTCCGCCGCCCCGCCCGGGCCCCGCCGGGCCCCCGCCTCCCGCCGCCGCCTCCCACCGCCCGCCGCCCCGGCTGGGCCCCCCCGACCCCCCCCGAGCCCACCCGCCCCTCGCGGCCGCCTCCCGCCGCCCCGCCGCCGCCGCCGCGCCCTGAGGTGAGTGCGGGCCCCCCCCGCCGCCCCGCCCCGGTATTGTTGTGGCGGAGCCGCGGGGGCGGGAGGAGGAGGAGGGGGGAGGCGCTTTGTTTCTCCCGGTACCGGGGATCGCCGCCGGCTCCCCCCCCGCCCGTTGATGGGGGGGCCGGAACCCCCCCCTCCGCCGCTGGGATCCGTCGGTGCACCGGGAACCCCCCCGCACGGTACGGCCCACGGAGAACGGAGGGGCGCGGGGGCGCGCGGCCGTGGGGACCCCGGGATGGGCGGGCAGCGTCCTGGGGACCCGGGGTGGCACCGCCGTGGGGACCCGGGGATAGCACCGCCGTGGGGACCCGGGGATGGCACCGCCGTGGAGACCCCCCCGCCCGGGCCCGCGGCACCTCGGGCCCCTCCGGGCACTCCCGGTGTCCAGCGCCACAGTTGCGGACCGCGGGGGCACCGGCCTGCCCGGTGCACCCTGAGGGTGCCTGTCCCCGCTGTGGGGACCCCCGCCGTGCCCAGGGCACCCCGGCCGTGCCAGGGCACCCCAGCTTTGCCCCGGCACCCCGATGGTGCCCAGGACACTCCGGCCACGGCCGTGGCCTGTGGCAGCCTCGCTGTGCTTTTGTCCCTGTCTCGGTGCCTGTTGCACCCCAGCCGTGCCTGTTGCACCCCGGCCGTGCCCAGGGCAGCCTGGTCATGCCTGTGGCACCCCGGCCGTGCCCAGGGCGCCCCAGATTGGCCTGTGGCACCCCAGATTTACCTCTTTAGCCCCGACTGTGCCCGTGGCACCCCAATTTTGCCCGTGGCACCCCGATTTTGCCCGTGGCGCCTCAGCTGTGCCCATGGCACCCTGGCCATACCCGTGACACCCCATCTTTGCCTGTGGGACCTCAGTTCTCCCTATGGCACCTCAGCTGTGTCCCTGGCACCCCAGCTGAGCCTGTTGCACCCCAGATTTACCTGTTGTGTTCTGACTGTGCCTGTGGCACCCCGTTTTTGCCTGTGACATGCCAGCTGTGCCGCTGACACCCCAACTGTGCCCGTGGTACCCCAGATGAGCCCATGGCACCCCAACTGTGCCTGTCATACCCCAGCTGTGCCTGTGGCACCCTGTTTTTACCCGTGACACACCAGCTGTGCCCCTGGCTCCCCAACTTTGCCTGTGGCACACCAGCTGTGCTCATGGCACCCCAACTGTGCCTGTCACACCCCAACTGTGCCCATCACACCCCAGCTGTGCCCATGGCACCCCAGCTGTGCCCGTTACCCCAACTGTGCCCATCACACCCCAGCTGTGCCCATGGCACCCCAGCTGTGCCCATGGCACCCCAGTTGTGCCCGTCACACCCCAGCTGTGCCCGTTACCCCAACTGTGCCTGTGACACCCCAGTTGTGCCCATCACACCCCAGTTGTGCCCGTCACACCCCAACTGTGCCCATCACACCCCAGCTGTGCCCATCACACCCCAGCTGTGCCCATGGCACCCCAGCTGTGCCCGTCACACCCCAGCTGTGCCCATTACCCCAGCTGTGCCCATGGCACCCCAGCTGTGCCCGTCACACCCCAGCTGTGCCCGTGCCCCCCTCAGCCCCCGCCCCAGGAAGCCCGGCCGGGGTGTCCCCCATTCCCACAGTCATTCCCGGCCCCCCACCCTCCCGGAAATCCTTCCTGAGCCGTCACTGGGGGCCCCCCGGAGCCCCCCCAACTTCCTGCTTCCCGCCGGGCAGGGCAGAACAATTCCCGGCCGCATCCTGCCCGGCCCGGGGCACCGGGAGGGGCGGCACGGCGGGGGCAGCCCCCGAACACCGGGGGGTCCCGGGCAGGACGCGGGAGGTGTGGGAAGCGGCCGGGCTCGGTTTCCCGCTCCGTGGGCTCCCCCCGGGGAGGAGCGGCCGGGGGCAGGGTCGGGGTGTCCCGCGGGGCGTGGGGTGCCCCCGGCCTCGTGACGCGCTGCCTCAATGCCGCCTTGTCCCCGCGCCGCCCGCGTGACGCCGCCGCCGCTGCCCCGCGGCGCTGACGGGGCCCCGGCGCGGCCGTGTGCCCCCCCAGGGACCCCGCGCTGTGCCCCCCGCCCCGGAGCCATGGCCCCCGGCCGGCCGCTGGCCCTGCCCGCGCTGCTGGCCCTCGTCACCGCTGCCACTGCCGCCGCCGCCACCGCGGGGGCTTCGTGGAGTGCTGTGCCCAGGAGGACTGTCCCCTACGCGGGTGAGTGCCAGGGGGCTCGGGGATACGGGGGTGTGCTGGTTGTGTCCCTTGTCACGGCAGGGTGATGTGGTCATGGCTGTTGTCACCCCCTCGGGTGGCTTTTGTCCCCCCCCCCCCCGCCCAACAGAGTCTGTCAGCACTGTGGGGTGGGTGAGTGTCCCCAAAACTGCGATCTGTGGGGACACAGTGGGGACATGCAGGGCTGCTGCTCTGTGTCCTCAGCACTGTGCCAGTGTGTGGGGCCACTGCCCTGTGCTGTGTCCCTTGTGCCATCCCTGTGCCGTATTCCCTGTCCCCATTCCTGTGTCCCCTGTCCCCCATCTCTCTGCCATATCCCTTGTCCCCCATCTCTCTGCCATGTCCCTTGTCCCATTCCTGTGCCCTGTCCCCATCTCTCTGCCCTGTCCCCATCTCTCTGCCATGTCCCCTGTCCTATCCCTGTCCCCTGTGTCGTGTCTCCTGTCCCATCCCAGTGCCCTGTCCCCTGTCCATCCCTTTGTCATATCCCTTGTCCCATCCCCATGACCTGTCCCCTGTCCCATCCCTGTCCCCTGTCTCATCCCAGTGCCCTGTCCCCTGTCCCATCCCTCTGCCAGGTCCTTTGTCCTCTCTCTCCTCCATGTCCCCTGTGCCCACGCCCTGCCCACCATCCTGTCCCATCCATCTGCCATGTCCCTTGTCCCATCCCTCTGCCGTTTCCGTCCCCACGCCCTGCCATCATCCTGTGTCATCCCTTGGTCATGTCCTGGTTCCCCATCCCTTTGTTATGTCCCCTGTCCCCAACTCTCTGCCATGTCCCCGTGCCCTGCCAGCACCCTGAGATTCTGTCCTTGTCCGTGCCAGCAGCCTGTGTCCCTGCCCTGTGCTGTCACCATGTGTCCCTGTGCCGTACCAGCTCCAGTGTCCCTGTGCCTGTGCCATGCCCTGTGTCCCCATGCTGTGCCACATTCCCCTGTCTCCGTGTGGTGGCAGTGCCCCCTGTCCTCCATCCCTGTTCCGTGCCAGTGTCCCCAAGCCATGTCCCCTGTCCCCGTGCCAGATCACACCCCTCTGCTATGCCACGGTCTCGTGCCTGAGACTTTGGTCCCTTGGCTGTGCCACTGTCCCCCTGCTGTCCTCGTGCCATGTACCCTGTCCCCACACCTGGAACCATCATCCCTGTTCCTGTGCAGTGTCCCTTGTCCTCACCCTTGGCCATGCCATTGTCCTTGTGCAGTGTCCCTTGTCCCCACGGCCAGGACCCCCACCCTCACAATGCCACTGTCCCTGTGCAGTGTCCCTTGTCCCCACGGCCAGGACCCCCACCCTCACAGTGCCACTGTCCCTGTGCAGTGTCCCTTGTCCCCATGGCCAGGACCCCCACCCTCACAGTGCCACTGTCCCTGTGCAGTGTTCCTTGTCCCCATGGCCAGGACCCCCACCCTCACAGTGCCACTGTCCCTGTGCAGTGTCCCTTGTCCCCATGGCCAGGACCCCCACCCTCACAGTGCCAGTGTCCCTGTGCCGCCCCCGTGCCGTGCCAGCCCCTGTCCATGTCCCCGCCCGGGGCCCTGGCGCTGTCCCGTCAATGGCCCCTTTCTGTGGGGACCGGGGGTGGCCGGGGGGCGCGGGGGGGGCGGGGTCCCTGCAAAGGACACTGTGTTCGGCCAGCGCCGCCGGTGACAAAGGGACCTTTGTGTGCCACGGGGCCAGGGGGCTCTAGGGGGCCCCGGGGGGGTCCAGCGGGGGCGGGGGGGTGCACGAGGGTCCCTGGCCTGGTCCCCATGTCCCCGCAGAGCTGTGGGTGGGGGTCCCAGCCTGGTGTCCCCACAGAGCTGCATGTGGGGGTCCCCAGGTTCCTGCAGAGCAGCGGCTGGGGGTCCCAGCATGGTGTCCCCATGTCCCTGCAAAGCTGTGGGTGGGATCTGGGTGGGGTGTGGGTGCAGTAGGGTCTCAGCCCTGTGTCCCCATGTCCCCACAGAGCTGCAGGATGGAGTCTGGCAGGGGTTGGGGGCTGCTGTGGGGTCCCAGCCAGGTGTTCCCTGTCCCCACAGAGCTGCAGAGGGGTCTCAGCTGAGTATCCCCACAGAGCTGCAGTGGGGTCTGGCAGGGGTTGGTGTGGGGTCCCAGTGTGGTGTCCCCACAGAGCTGCAGGGGGGTCTCAGCTGAGTATCCCCACAGAGCTGCAGTGGGGTCTGGCAGGGGTTGGTGTGGGGTCCCTGTGTGGTGTCCCCACCGAGCCATGGTGTCCCAGCCTGGTGTCCCCTGTCCCCACTGAGCCATGGTGTCCCAGCAGTGTCCCCTGTCCCCACAGAGCTGTGGTGTCCCAGCCCACTGTCCTCTGTCCCCACAGAGCCGTGGGGTCCCAGCCCGTTGTCCCCTGTCCCCACCGAGCCACGGTGTCCCAGCAGTGTCCCCTGTCCCCACAGAGCTGCGGGACGCGGCCAAGCGCTTCTCTCAGGGCGGGGTGTCGCACTACCTGACGCTGACGCTGGACGAGGCCGAGGGGCTGCTCTACGTGGGCGCCCGCGAGGCTGTGTTTGCCCTGGCCACCGGCAGTGTGGAGCTCAAGGCGGCGGTGAGGCCCCGGGGCACCCCAAAACTGGGCGGGGGTTTGGGGTGGGGGGTGACATCCCTGCCCTGACCCCTCTGCCACCCCCAGATCTCCTGGGAGGCGCCCGTGGAGAAGAAAGCAGAGTGTGTGCAGAAGGGCAAGAACAACCAGGTGAGCACAGGGGTGCTGGGGGGGTTTGGGGTACCGTGCCAGCTTCAGTGTCACTGTGCCATGTCCTGTGTCCCCATGTCACACCAGCCTCAGTGTCACTGTGCCATGTCCTGTGTCCCCATGTCACACCAGCCTCAGTGTCACTGTCCCTGTCCCTGTGTCCCTGTGCCATGCCAACCTCAGCATTCCTGTCCCTGTGTCCCCGTGCCATGCCAGCTTCAGTGTCCCTGTTCCGTGTCACTGTGCCATGTCCTATGTCCCCTTGCCATGCCAGCTTCAGTGTCCCTGTCCCTGTGTCCCTGTGCCATGTCCTGTGTCCCTGTGACATGTCCTGTGTCCCTGTGACATGCCAGCCTCAGTGTCCCAGTCCCTGTGTCCCCATGCCATGCCAGCTCTAGCATCCCAGTCCCCATGTCATGCCCTGTGTCTCCATTCCCCTGTCCCAATGTCATGCCCTGTGTCCCCATTTCCCTGTCCCCTTGTGGTGGCAGTGCTCCCTGTCCCCTCTCCCTGTTCTATGCCACTGTCCCCATGCCATGTACCCTGTCCCCATGCCCTCTGCTACGCCCCTGTCCTGTGCCTGAGACTTTGGTCCCTTCTCTGTGCCATTGTCCCCATGCCATGTACCCTGTCCCCATGCCTGGGACCATCATCCCCATGCCTGTGCCATGTCCCTTGTCCCCACACTCGGGCCTCCCACCCCTTTGCTGTGCCACTGTCCCCGTGCTGTGTCCTTTGTCTCCAGTCCTTTACTATGGCACTGTCCCCATGCTGTCCCTGTGCCATGTCCTTTGTCCCCATACCTGGACCCACACTTCTTTGCTGTGCCACTGTCCCCATGCTGTCCCTGTGCCATGTCCTTTGTCCCCATACCTGGACCCACACTTCTTTGCTGTGCCACTGTCCCCGTGCTGTCCCCGTGCCATGTCCTTTGTCCCCACAGTCAGGACCCCCAGTCCATTACTATGCCACTGTCCCAGTGCTGTATCCCTTGTCCCCACACCCAGGCCCCCCCAGGCTGTGTTGTCACCCCGTTAATGTCCCTTGTGTCCCCTCCCAGACCGACTGCTTCAACTACGTGCGCTTCCTGCAGAGCTACAACAGCTCCCACCTCTACGCCTGTGGCACCTACGCCTTCCAGCCCAAGTGCACCTACATCGTGAGTGGGGGCCCCAAAACCCGGGGGTCCCCAATTCCCCCTGCCCTGCGGGGTGGCCCTGTCCCCAGGGGTGGCATTTAGGGGGTGGGCATGGCCCAGATGTCCCCAGGGGTGGCATTTGTGTCTGTGAGGGCAGGTTGGGGGTGTCCCAGATGTCCCCAGCGGTGGCTTTTAGGGTGGTTTTGTGTCTGTGAGGGCAGGTTGGAAGTGCCTCCTGTGCATTTGGGGTGTCCCAGAGGGGTCATCTTGGAGGGATCCCTGTCCCCAGGGTGGTCCAAGGATGTGTCTGTGCCCAGAATGGATCAGCCAGAGGTGTCCCCATGTCCCAGAGGATCATGGATGGGTGTCCTTGTCCCCATAATGGGTTATCTAGAAGTGTCCCAGTCCCTGGGATCATCATCCATGGGTGTCCCTATCCTCAGCAGAGTGGTCCAAGGGTGTCCCTGTCCCCAGGAGGAGGATTTAGTGGTGTCCCTGTCCCAAAAGGATCATCTGGGGGCTGTCCCTGTCCCTTATCTAGGGGTGTCCCTGTTCCAGGAGGGTGTCCCAGGGCTGTCCCTGTCCCCAGGAGGATCATTTCGTGGTGTCCCTGTCTCTTTAATGGCTCATCCAGGGGTGTCCCTGTCCCAGAAGGATCATCCAGGGTGTCCCTATGCCTCCTAATGGGCTGTCTCTGTCCCCAGGAGGGTCACCTGGAGGGGTGTCTGTGTTCCTGGGGCCTGTGTGGGTGGGAGAGACATGACTTTGTGCCCCCCACCCACCCACCTACCCACCCCTGTTCCCCCCAGGAGCTGTCCGGCTTCACCCTGGACCCAGTGGCATTTGAGGATGGCAAGGGGAAATGTCCCTACGACCCCACCAAGGGCCACACCGGCCTCATTGTGGGTAAGTGACACCTCTGGGGTCTTGGGGGGGTGCCCCCCGTGCCGGCCACTTCCCTTAAGTCCCTCCCTCACAGACGGGGAGCTCTACTCGGCCACCTTCAACAACTTCCTGGGCACGGAGCCCGTCATCCTGCGCAACCTGGGCCCGCACTACTCCATGAAGACAGAGTACCTCACCTCCTGGCTCAACGGTGGGGACAGGGGACACGGGAGGGCACAGGGGGCACGGGAGGGGACAGGGGACATGGGGAGGGGACAGGGAGCCTTGGGAGGGGACAGGGGGCATGGCAGGGGACAGGGAGCCTGGGGAGGGGACAGGGGGCACGGGAGGGCACAGGGAACATGGGGAGGGGACAGGGGGCACGGGAGGGCACAGGGGACATGGGCAGGGCACAGGGAGTATGACAGGGGACACGGGAAGGGGACAGGGCACAGCTGTGACACCGTGGTTTGGCAGAGCCCCACTTCGTGGCGTCGGCGTTCGTGCCCGAGAGCGCAGGCAGCGGCAGCGGCGACGACGACAAGGTTTACTTCTTCTTCAGCGAGCGCGCCGTCGAGTACGACTGCTACGCCGAGCAGGTGGTGGCACGGGTAGCACGGGTCTGCAAGGTACGGGGACACCTGGGGACACACCCTGAGCTCTCTGAGGGCTGCGAGGTGGGCACGGGTTTGGGCAGTGCTGGCGGTTTGGGGTTTGGCCATCTCAATGCTCCACCAGTGCCAAGCACAGGAGGAGATGGGCATGGAATTAATGTAGTTTTATAATGTTTTTATGATTGTTATCATCATCATGAGATTAATGTATTTATAATAGTATTTTCATTATTATCATCATGATATTAATATATTTCTAATATTTTCATTATTGTCACCATGAAACTAACATATTTCTAGTCTTTTCATTATCATCTTAGCAAAATTAATGCACTTTTATAATCATTCCATTATTCTGTTCTATTAATAATTATTCCATTATTCATCATTATCATTAATTTTTTCACATGTAACATGCAACAATCATCATCATGAAACCAATTAATTTTTACTAATTTCCTTATAATAACAACAATAGTAATTATTATAGTAGTAGTTATTATCATACTTTCACATGTAATATATAATGACATAAAAGTCATTATACATTTATTGTGGTTTCGTGGGTTGGTAAGATTGTTATATAATTATTAGACCATAGTACATTAGGGTTTGACCATGGTGTACCCATGCCCCATGGTGGCCTTGTCCTGGTGCCTGTGCTCACTACAGTGGCTGTGTCCTGGTGCCTGTAGTGACTGTGGTGTCCCTGTCCTGATGCCCATGGTGGTCTTGCCCTGGTGCCTGTGGTGACCATGGTGGCTGTGTCCTGGTACCCATGGTGCCCATGGATGCCCACGGTGGCCATGTCCTGGTGCTCATGGTGGCCGTGTCCTGCTGCCTGTGGTGCCCATGGTGGCTGTGTCCCACTGCCCATGGTGCCCCAGGTGCCAGCAGTGTCACTGTCCTGGTGCCTGTGGCGCCCGTGGTGACAGTGTCCGTGTCCCCTGCAGGGGGACGTGGGCGGAGCACGGACACTGCAGAAGAAGTGGACGTCGTTCCTGAAGGCGCGCCTGGTGTGCTCGGCGCCCGAGCAGCAGCTGCACTTCAACCGCCTGCAGGCCGTGTTCACCCTGCCCGGGGCCCGCTGGCAGGACACCGCCTTCTTCGGCGTCTTCCAGGCCCGCTGGTCAGTGCCCGCCCTGCCCGCGGCCCTCTGCACCCGCTGGCGCTGTCCTGGGGCCTTGGTGGCCTTGTCCCTTGTGCCCGTGGTCACCATGCTGGCTGTGTTCCTGTGCCTGTGGTGGCCCTGTCCTCGTGCCTGTGATGCTGTTGTCCTGGAGACCATTGCAGCCTTGTCCCACTGCCCATGGTGACCATGGTGGTGGCTGTGTCCTGGTGCCCATAGTGGCTGTATTCCTGTGACCATGGTCACCATGGTGGCTGTGTCCTGGTGCCCATAGTGGCTGTGTTCCTGTGACCATGGTCACCATGGTGGCTGTGTCCTGGTGCCCATAGTGGCTGTGTCCCTGTGCCCAGAGTAGCCTTGTCCTGGTGCCAGTGGTGACCGCAGTGGCTGTGTCCTGTTGCACATGGTGACCATGGTGGCCATGCCCCCATGCACATGGTGGCCTTGACCTGGGCCTGTGGTGCCCATGGTGGCTCTGTCCCAGTGCCCGTGGTCACCACAGTGGCTGTGTCCCAGTGCCCATAGTGCCCATGGTGGCCTTGTCCCAGTGCCGATGGTGCCCATGGTGGCCCTGTCCTGGTGCCCACTGGCTGTCATGCCCCATGTGCCCGCAGGGGTGACGTGGACGTCTCTGCCATCTGCCGCTACCACATCCTGGAGGTGAAGAAGGCCTTTGAGGGGCCCTACAAGGAATACCGGGAGCAGGCACAGAAATGGGGACGCTACTCGGGAGAGGTGCCCAGCCCCCGGCCCGGTGCGGTGAGTGCGGGCACAGCAATGGGGTGTGGGGTGACTGGGGGCTGGGTGTGGGGCTGAGGGTGCCCCCTGAGGGACTGAGATCTGTCTGTGGGGCTGGTGGTGCCTCCTGAGGGATTGGGATCTGTCTGTGGGGCTGGTGGTGCCCCCTGAGGGATTGAGATCCATCTCTGTTATGCTGAGAGAGATTGGGATCTATCTGTGCCCTCCTGAGAGGGATTGGGGTCCATCTCTGCCACCCTGAGAGGGATTTGGATCCCTCTCTGTTATCCTGAGAAGGATTTGGGATCCACCTGTGCCCTGCTGAGGCAGTGGGTCCCTCCCCAATGCCCGTTCCCTGACAGTGCCCCATGCCCTGACAGTGCCCATGCCCTGACGGTGCCCCATGCCCTGACGGTGCCCGTGCCCTGACTGTGCCCCATGCCCTGACAGTGCCCATGCCCTGACAGTGCCCTGTGCCCTGACGGTGCCCGTGCCCTGATGGTGCCCCATGCCCTGTGCCCTGCAGTGCATCACAGACTGGCACCGTCAGAACGGCTTTGGCAGCTCCCTGGAGCTGCCCGACAACACACTCAACTTCGCCAAGAAGCACCCACTGATGGACGAGGCGGTGCCGCCGCAGCGCGGGCGCCCGCTGCTGCTCAAGAGGGACGCCAACTTCACCCAGCTGGCCGTGCACAGGGTGATGGGGCTGGACGGGGCCACCTACGAGGTGCTCTTCATCGGCACAGGTGACAGCAGGGGACAGGGGAACAGGGACAAGGTGCCATGGGGACAGAGTGCCATGCACCATGTGACAGGGCTTGACAGGGCCACCTACAAGGTGCTCTTCATTGGCACAGATGGCAACAGGGGACAGGGATACAAGGACAGGGGACAAGGCACAGTGGAGACAGAGGGACAGGATGCCATGCGCTGCATGGCAGGGCTGGATGGGGCCATTTATGAGGTGCTCTTCATCAGCACAGGTGACAGCTGGGGACATGGGACAGGGGGACAGAGTGCCATGGGGACAGGGGGCACAGAGGGGACAGGGTGCCATGCACCGCATGGGTGGGCTGGAGGGGCCATCTATGAAGTGCTCTTCATCGGCACAGGTGACAGCTGGGGACATGGGACAGGGGGACAGGGTGCCATGGGGACAGGGTGCCATGCACTGCATAAGGGCTGGAGGGACTATCTATGAGGTGCTCTTCATCAGCACAGGTAATGGCAGCAAATGGGGACACAGGGACAGGGGGCTCTGAGGGACAGGGTTCTGAGGGAACAGGGTACCAGGGGACAAGGCACCAAGGGACAGGGCACTGAGGGGACAGGGGAAAAGGAGACAGGGCACCATGGGGACTGGGCTCTGAGGGGACAGGGGACCAAGGGACAGGGCTCTGAAGGGACAGGGCACCAGGGGACAGCTCCTGGGATGCTCTGTCCCTGAGTGCCCACCGTGCCCACTGCAGGTGACGGGTGGGTGCACAAGGCACTGGATTTGGGCTCCCGCATCCACCTGGTGGAGGAGCTGCAGGTGTTCGAGCCGGCACAGCCCGTGGAGAGCCTGGTGCTGGCGGCCACCAAGGTGAGCATGGTGGGGGGTGGTGCTGTCACCACGGTGTCAGCACGGTGTCACCTGGGCATCACCTCACTGCCATCCCCTCCTGGCAGAAGCTGCTGTTCGCCGGGTCCCGCCTGCAGGTGGCACAGCTGCCCCTGGCAGACTGCGGGCGCTACCAGTCCTGCACCGACTGCGTGCTGGCACGGGACCCCTACTGCGCCTGGAGCCGCAACAGCAGTGCCTGCGTGCACACCGACCGCCACAACGGGTATGGGATGGCACTGGGGACACCGGGACAGCGCCCAGGGCAGGGCCAGGATGGGTTTGGGGAAAGATTCTTCCCCCAGAGCGTGCTGGGCACTGCCCAGGGAATGGGCACAGCCCCGAGGCTGCCGGAGCTCCAGAAGCCTTTGGACAGCACTGCCAGGGTGGGAATTTGTGTCTGTGCAGGGCTGCCAGGGCACCCAGGGTGGGTATTTGGGGTGTCTGTGCAGGGACAGGGATGGGGTCAGTGATCTCTGTGGGTCTCCAGGGTGGGGACACCACTAAGACCTGCCCTCACTGTACCCTCACTGTGCCCTGCTCCCCCAGGTCCCACCTGGTGCAGGACCTGCTGAGCTCTGACACCAGCGCCTGCTCCGTGCCACAGGTGGCCAAGCAAGGTGAGACCCTACCCGTGCCACATGGGTGTCCCCATCCCATTCCGTCCCATGGACCCCATTCCATCCCATTCGATATATCCCATCCCATCCTATCCCATCCCATCCATCTCATGGATCCCGTCCCATGGATCCCATTCCATCCCATTCAATGTATCCCATCCTATCCCATCCCATGCATCCGATGGATCCCATGCCATCCTATTGCATCCTATTCCATCCCATCCCATCGACCCCCTTCCATCCCATTCAACGGATCCCATCCACCCCATGGATCCCATCCTGTCCTATCCCATCCCATGGACCCCATCCCATGTACCTCATCCCATCCATCCCCTGGCTCCCACCCCGTCCCCGCTGACCGCCCTGTCCCCCCAGGGCCCCTCACTCCCAAGAACGTGACGGTGGTGGCGGGCACGGACCTGGTGCTGACGTGCCGCCTGGGCTCCAACCTGGCGCGGGCCCTGTGGACCTTCGAGGGCCGCGCGCTGGCGGCCGAGCAGGTGCTGGTGCTGGGCGAGGCGCGGCTGCGGGCGCTGGTGGTGCCGGGCGCGGGGGCGCAGCACAGCGGCACCTACCGCTGCCTGGCCGAGGAGCAGGGCGCCCGCCTGCCGGCGCAGGAGTACCGCGTGGCCGTGCTGGCGGGGCCGGGGGCGCCGCTGGAGACGCGGGCGCCGCTGGAGAGCCTGGGCGTGGTGTGGGTGCTGGCCGTGTGCCTGGGCGCGCTGTGCCTGCTGCTGCTGCTGGCCGTGCTGTCGCTGTGGCGCCGCCTGCGCCACGAGCTGGGCAAGGGCGCCAAGGCCATCGAGAGCACGCTGGTGTACCCCATCGAGCTGCCCAAGGAGCCGCCCAGCCCGCGCTTCGTGTCCAGCGCCGCCTCCGACTCGGACGAGAAGCTCTGGGACCCCTCCAGTTATTACTACTCGGACGGCTCGCTCAAGATCGTGCCCGGCCACGCCAGCACGGCCGGCAGCGCCTGCTGCCGCAACGGCGGCCCCGGGCCCGGCTCGCCGCCCGCCGCCATCCCCGGGCAGCCGCTGCACTCGCCCACCCGCATCCACCTGGGCCCCCTGCGCGGCTCCGCGTCCAACGGCTACATCCGCCTGGCGCTGGGCTCCGAGGAGCGCCCGGCCTGCGCAGACCTGGCCGAGGAGCTGCGGCGCAAACTGCAGCAGCGCCAGCCCCTGCCCGACTCCAACCCCGAGGAGTCCTCGGTGTGACGAGCCTACCTCAGCTCCGGGAGCCGGCCCCTGGCACCGGCACCGCGGGGTGGGCACGGCACGGCCGGCACCGGACCCGGCTGGGACACACCTGCCACCCGCACCCGGCTGGGGATGGACACCGGGGACCGGCACCCGGCTGTGGGGACAGGATTGTCATGCTGGTGCCTGCCCTGGGGACAGCAGTGTCACCACAGCGTCTGCCCTGAGGACAGGATTGTGACCCCAGCGCCGGTGTCCACCGTGGGGACTGACACACTGGCACTGGTGCCCACCTTGAGACAGCAGTGTCACCCCAGCACCTGCCCTGGGGACAGCAGTGTCACCCCAGCACCAATGCCGACTTTGGGGACTGACAGACTGGCACTGGTGCCCACCGTGGGGACACCAGTGTCACCCTGACACCAGTATCTGCCTTGGGGTGGGACTCCCACTCTTGGGTTCAGGATTGTCACTTTGGCACCCGCCCTGGGGGCAGGGGTGGCCCCGTGGGGACACCACTGTCACCCAGCCCTGCCCCAGGGCCGTGCCGCCGTGTCACTCCGGGGTCCCGGTGCCCGCCTTGGGCCCCGCAGCTGCTCCCGGTCACCGCCCCCGCCTTCGGTACCGTGTCCCCCTGGAGGGACAGCCTTGGGGACACCCCCGGGCCCTGTGCCCGCCTGGGGCGGTGGCCGCGGGACGTTTTTTTGGGATGATTTCGGGTTTTTCTTCCTGACAACTTTTCTATCTCCACCCTCTCCCTCCGTGTCCCCTTCCCAGGGCTCTGTCCCCACCCTGCCCTGGCTGTTTGTCCCCTCCCTTCCCCGCCTGTCCCCCCCTGCACGCCCCCCTCCCCTTTTGTATACCCCCCCAGTGTAATTTATTTGTTACCGAAATATATTTATTTGCTGTAAATACGTGAGTATTTTTATATTAATAATAAAAGGACTTCCAAAAAAAAATCACCCAAAAAACAAATCCGGGATTTTTCTTTCTCTCTCTCTCTGCAAAGCGCCGCCCGCGGGAGTTCTGGGGGGGTTCTGGAGAGGTTTTGGGCTCCCCCCCCGTGCTGAGCTCATGGAAAAAGCTCCAGCGGGGCTAAAAAAGGGCAAAGCGGAGCCGTTCCCAGGCGGGGGGGCCGCGCCAGGCTCCCCCCTCCCCTCCCCGGATGCCGGGGGTCAGCGCGGGGGGGTCCCCGGGGAGGCTCTGCTGGGAAAAACCGCAGGAAATGGGCTCGGGGGGCTGGGAACCCGCTCAGGGCCGTGGGAAACGGGATCGGGGTGGGGGCAGCGGTGGAATCCCAGCCTGGGCACGGGGAGACCAGGGACACCCCAGTAGCGGGGGGGGGTAGGGTCCGCCATTGCTGTTGGGGGAGCCCCGGGACCCCCATTTCTGAGCAGGGGGGAGCTTGGGGAGCCCATAAATGTCTGATCCCTGTGAATCGATAACGGGGGAAAATGGGAGTCCCGAGACACCTGTACGGGGAAGGGAGAGCCCTGGGACGCCCCTCATGGAGCTGGAGCCCCGTGACTGCCATTGTTGATGGGGTGGGGCTTGGGGACCCCAAGACTGGCGGGGGGAGGGGGACACAAACCCCGGGTCCCCAAGAAGAGCTTTGTGCGGCCGCTGGCGCCCCCTGGCGGCGCCACCGGGACTCTGCGGGGGGAGGTGGACAGTGCGCATGCGCGGGAACGGCGCCGAGAGGGGTCCTTCGGCTCCCTTCGGCTCTTCCCGTCTTCCTTCGGCCTTTCCCGGCCCCTTTCATCCTCTGTCGGCTCTTTCCGTCCTTCCTCGGCTCTTTCCGCTCACTTCGGCCTTTCTCGACTTTCTTCGTCCCTTCCCGCCTCCCCTCGGTTCTTTCCGTCTCCCCTCGGCCCTTCCCGCCTCCCCTCGGTTCTTTCCGTCTCCCCTCGGCCCTTCCCGCTTCCCCTCGGCCCTTTCCGCCCCCCCTCGGCCCTTTCCGTGCCCTCTCGGCCGTCTCCGGCCCCGTCCCCTCAGTGCCGGTGCCATGGCCGGTGGTCGCCGCTCTCCGCCCGCCCCGTGCTGCCCCGGGCGGGGGGCGATGGCCGCTCCGTGCTGCCCGGGGCGGGTGGCCGTGCCCAGCGTGCACCAGAGCCTGTCCGAGATGGACTTCGAGCGGGGTCTCCGGGGGGCTCCGGGGCGGGGGGCAGGAGGGCGGGTCACCGGTACCGGCGGAGCTCGGGGGTGTTGGGGTTCCCGGTACCGGAGGGGCACCCGGGGTCTCTGGGCAGGGCTTGGGGGAGCGGAGGGGGCTCGGGCAGGGCTGGAGCCGCGGTACCGGAGGGGACAGGGGTCTCCGGGCTGGAGTAGCGGTACCGGAGGGCTCCGGGAAGGGCCTGGGGGTCTCGGGGGGTCCCGGGGGTCCGTCTCTGTCTGAGCCCGCCCCGCTGCCCGCAGGGATCTGGGCGGCGGCGCGGGACGGGGACGAGGCGCAGGTGCTGCAGCTGCTGGAGCGGCGCGGGGACCCCGCGGAGCCCGACCTGGCGGGGTACACGGCCCTGGTACGGGGGTCCCGGGGGTCCTGACCTGGCGGGGTACACGGCCCTGGTACGGGGGTCCCGGGGGTCCCGGGGGTCCTGACCTGGCGGGGTACACGGCCCTGGTACGGGGGTCCCGGGAGTCTTTAGGGTCCTGACCTGGCGGGGTACACGGCCCTGGTACGGGGGTCCTGGGGGTCCTGACCTGGCGGGGCACACGGCCCCAGCACGGGGGTCTTTGGGGTCCCACCCGGCGGGGTACACGGCCCTGGTACGGAGGTCCCGGGGGTCAGCGGGCCCGGGCGGCCGCGGCCCTTGCCCACGGCCCGGTGCCCGCAGCACTACGCCAGCCGGAACGGGCACCTGGCCGTGTGCCGCCTGCTGCTGGAGCGGGGCGCGCCGTGCGACGCCCGCACCCCCGGCGGGGCCACCCCGCTGCACCGCGCCTGCTACTGCGGCCACCGCGCCGTCACCGAGCTGCTGCTGGCGCACGGCGCCGACCCCGCGGCCACCGACAGCGACGGCAGGACCGGCCTGCACAAGGTGGGGCACGGGGAAATGCCCTGCTCAGGGCGGCAGTGGGGGGCATGGAGGGACCCCTGTACAAGGTGGGGGGTACGGGGGGATCCCCCTGCCCGAATTGGGTGGGGGGCACCGGGGCTCTGCTCTCACAAGGTGGGTGGGGGGCTCGGGGTGTCCCCCCGTCCATGGCAGTGCCCAAAGCGGGTGGAGGGTACGGGGGGGATCCCGCCGCCCAAATTGGGTGGGGGGCACGGGGGTTCTCCTGCCCCGGGGTGCGTGTGGGTGGCGCGGGGGTCCCTGTGTCCCCCCGGGGTGACATCGGTGTCCCCCAGGCCGCCGAGCAGGGGCACCGCGAGCTCTGCGCCCTTCTCCTCCGCCACCGCCCGGCCCTGGCTGCCCTCCGCGATGCCCGGGGCCGCCGCCCGCGGGACGGGGCCCACCCAGCCGTGTGGGACCTGCTGGACACCTGAGGGGACTGGGGACATCCGGGCCGGGCCCGCCGCCTCAGGCCCCTCCTACATCCGTGTGCCGCCCACTGCCCTCCCTCCGGGCCAATCACCGCCCGCCTCTCCCCACGGTCCCGCCCCACCTCTGGCAGCGCAGCCAATCACCGCCCGCGCTGTCCCCGGGGGCGGAGCCTGGCGGTGTAAACAACCCCTGGGGCCATTTAAAGCCGCCCCGGTGCCCGGGCCCGCCCCGCGCGCACCGAGCACACCCAGGTACAGATATAGAATTTTTATTAACCCATCTGGCAAAAAAAACCCCTCAAAAAACCCCATGAAATAAAAATTCCACGGTCGGTTTCACAGCCGGGGGGGAGGGGCGGGGGAGGGGCAGAACCGGGAGGGGGAGGCCCGGCCCCCCCCGCCCCTCCCCCCGGGGCCCGAGCTCCCCAAGAATACAAATCAAACCTGAACAATAAATAGGAATTCCCGAGGGGGGAGGAAAAGGAGGGATTTGCATAGAGGAAGATTTAATAAAAAAAGTTTTTTTGTTGTTGTTGTTTTTTCTTTCCTGGCTTATTATTAATTATTAATTATTATTATTAATTATTATTATTATTTCTAAAATCTCCCCGCGGAAGGACCTAGGAACTGATCGTCGAGATGTGATTAACAAAAATAATTAAACCTTCTCCCAATAACTTACAGGAGTTCACCCCGGGGGGAACTTGTGCTTATTTTGTTTTTTGGGGTGGGGGGGGGCAGGGTCTCCCCCCTCAACCCGGGGCGGGTTTTGGGGAGACCCTCAGCCCCCTCCTGCCTGTACAACTTTGGTCACTAGCGCTGTGTCACCCCAAAACCCAGACCCCAAAATCCAGACCCAGGTCCTGCCCCGAGACCCTGAGACAGCCCCGGGATTTGGGATGACCCCAGGACTCTGGGACCCCCCGGAGGTCCCCAGCTTTGTCCCCGCGTCCCCCGGACCCCCCCGGGCCAGCGGGGAAAGGGGGGTGGGCACGGGGAAGGGGCTGGGATTTATCCTGGGGACCCCAAAAACACCCGAGAGGGGCCGGGATTCCTGTCCCAGGATACCCCATAGTGGTGCAGGAGACCCCAAAGGGATGGAATTTCCATCCCAAAATGGTGTAGGAGCCCTGAGGGACCGGGATCCCATCCCAGGGATCCCAAAGGAACAGGATGCCCATCCCAGGAGTCCTGGCAGGGTTGGGATGGACAACCCTATCCTGGGGTTCTGGGGTCCTGGAAGGGTAGGGTTGGGATGGACCCTGGAAGGATTGGGGTGCCCATCCCCGATCTCCTGGCAGGATTGGGGTGTCCATCCTGGGGATCCTGTCGAGATGGACCCTGGAAAGGATGGGGTGTCCACCCTGGGGTTCCTTGCAGGATTAGAGCGTTCACCCCAGGGTTCCTGCAGGGTCGGGGTGTCCACCCCGGGGTCCCCAGGGCGGCAGAGGAGACCCGGAGCTCCCTGAGCCGTCGGCGCCGTGCCGGCGGAGATGGCGCCGCCCGCGCCGCGTCCATCCGGCGATCCCGCAGCGATCCCGCAGCCTGGAACAGCAGCAGCAGCTCCATCCCAGCTCCTCCATCCCCACCACGCTGGGGCCGCCTCCTGCGGCTCCTCCCGGCTCCTCCGGCGCCGTTCCTACCGGGCCAAGGTCCCTGTGGCGGGCGGGCGCCGGGGCCGCCGGCGGGGCCGGGGTCAGATGGAGTTCTCCAGCCCACTGTGGTTGCTGCGCCGGCTCAGGCAGTTCCTCTCGTTCAGCAAACTCGTGGTCTCGTCGGCCGGCGCGGCCGGCTCCGCCTTCTCCGGGATGCCGGGCTCCGGTTTGGGGGCGTTGCTGTCGGGGGACTGGGGACAACTGTCCATGCGTGAGGCCAGCAGCCCGTTCTGGTACTCCTGCCGCGTGATCTGTGCCGGGACACCAGCGGGGAACCGTGTGGGACAGCCCAAAGTCTGGGCATCCGCATCCCAAAATTATGTAGGAGTTCCCAAAGGGATGGAATTCCCATCCCAAAATTATGTAGGAGTCCCCAAAGGGATGGAATTCCCAGCCCAGGATGGGTAGGAGACCTCAAACTGTCGGGACTTCCATCCCAGTGTGGGTAGGAAACCCAAAGCATGGGGATTCTCATCCCAAAATTATGTACAAAACCCCAAAGTGTTGGAATTTCCATCCCAAAATTATGTAGGAGACCCCAAAGTGTCAGGATTTCCATTCCAAAATTGTGTAGGAGACCTCAAAGGGATGGATTTTTCATTCCAGGATGGGTAGGAGCCCCCTCAGTGTCAGAATTCCCATCCTAGGATGGGGCAGGACCCCTGAGGCACCAACCTCCAAACGAGACCCAGCAGAGCGAGCTGCTCATCCCGATGCTCCGGAGGAGCCCCGAGGGGTGGGTAACCCCACATGGGGGCTTTTCCTAGCAGAACTCCCTGTGGGAAGGCTGATCCCTCCAGGACAGTTTTCCCCACACAATCCCCTATATCAAGGCTGATCCCCCAGGGTTTCCCCACACAATTCCCTAAGTCAAGGCTGATCCCTCCAGGACAGTTTTCCCCACACAATCCCCTATGTCAAGGCTGATCCCCCCAGGGTTTTCCCCGCAGGATCCCCAGGAACACTGACCTTGACGAACTGCAGGTCGGTGAGGGCGCGCACGCTGAAGTCGGCCACGTACTGGGCGCCGCCCGCGTTGAGCTGGTTGTTGCTGCCGCTGACGGGCGACGAGCCCGACTCGGAGCGCTCGTGGTAGCTCAGCGAGGCCGAGCGGTTCAGGCCGCTCATGTGCGACGGGGAGCGGATCTCTGTGGGGTTTACAGGGGCTGGGGTCGTCCTCCGGAGCTTCCCGGCCTTCCCCAGCCCGGTTTTACTCCCCATGGGTCACCCCTGAGGAGGCTGCCCCCCCCCAAATTGTGGGTTTTACCCCGTTCTGAAGGTGGAAGGGGATTTTTGGGATTGCCTCATGGAGGTTTAAGTTTAGGGTTAGGATGGGATTGTAAAATTTAAACTCTTCCTAACAGGGGAGGTTCCACTCCATTCTAAAGCCAGAACGGGTTTCTGGGATTGCCTTGTGGAGGTTTAGGGTTAAGTTCAAGTTTAGGGTGAGATTGTAAAAGTTGAACTCTTCCTAACAGGGCAGGTTTAACAAGAATCCCATTTTCCACTCTGTTCCAAAACTAGAACAGGTTTCTGGGATTGCCTCATGGAGGTTTAGGCTTAGGTCTAAGGTCAGATTGTAAAAGTTGAACTCTTCCTAACAGGGGAGGTTCCACCCCATTCTAAAGCCAGAAGGGATTTCTGTAATTCCCTCATGAAGGTTTAGGTTTAGGGTAGAATTGTAAAAGTCAAACTCTTCGTAACAGTGCAGGTTTAACAAGAATCCCATTTTCCACCCCATTCTAAAGCCAGAATGGGTTTCTGGAATTCCCTTGTGCAGCTTTAGGGTGGGATTCTAGAAGTTAAACTCTTCCTAACAGCGAACAGCAGCTCCAGCCCAGGGATCTCTGGAAGTGCCCCCAAGGCCAGGTTGGAGCCACCTGGGAGCTGTCCCTGCCCATGGAGGTCCTTCTCTACCATTCCAGAACTCCATGGGGATCCCTGCTGTCCCCCAGACACCAGTGGGGTTCAGAACCTCTGGAATCTCCTGTTCCCAGGGACCCCTGGAAGTGTCCCTAAGGCCAGGATGGAGCACGCTGGGAGCTGTCTCTGCTGATGGAGCCCTAAGATCCATCCCAACCCCTCCAGCATTCCATGAGGATCCCTGCTGTCCCCCAGGATGGTTCTGGGGTTTGGAACCTCTGGAATTCCCCATGCCCAGGGCAGCTCCAGCCTAGGGGTCTTGGGGAGGGTCTGGGGGTGCTCACCAGCTCCAGGAGGGGGGCTCAGGGCCATCACCCCGTAGTAGGAGAACGCTCCCGCCTCGAACTTCATGCACTCCTTGCCAGCCTCCACCTCCACCTTGCCCTGCCGGGAGAAACAACGTGGACCCACATCCAAACCCCATGGGATGGGATCCCACGGGAATTCCCTGCTCCCAGCACCTGCAGGATGAGGATGAAGTAGTCAGCTGGCTTGTTCTTGCAGTACAGGAAGTGCCGTGGAGATTTCTTGTTCTCCTCGTCAAACTTCAGCTCCTGGATGACGTCGGAGTATTTGAGGAGCCGCAGCAGGATCTTCTCCGAGATGAAGTTGGGGGTGAAGAGGGTCACCTCTGCAGAAGGGGAAAAGGGTCAGGGAGTGTTTGAATGTCTCCAGGAAAGTGAAAGTCCATCCTGGGATGTAGTGTGAGACTCTTGAGACCAGGATTCCCATCCTGGGATGGTGTGGGAGACCCTTGGGACAGGATTCCCATCCTGGGATGGTGTGAGAGACCCTTGGGGCAGAAATGTCCACCCTGGAGGACCCCAAAGGCCCAGCATGTCCATCCCAGAGGTCCCAAAGAAGCCATCGAGACCCAAGTGACCAGGACACCCATCCCCAGCCTTGTCCTCTCCCATTTTGTGTGAGGGGGACACAATAAAAAGTGGGACAAGAGGCCAGAATCCCTGCTTGGAGGGACCAGAGGGGACACAGGGGCCTTGTGAGGGTGGCCCGAGGCGCAGGGAGCCCGACTGACCGGTGGACAGGAAGCGGTGGGCGGCCAGCAGGAGCTGAGGGGACACCTTGACCTTCAGCTCGTTGTCGGGGTCCTTGAAGGCCGAGAAGTCCCGTCGGTTCTTCTGGTTGCAAACCCTCTTCCTGCTGCGGTTGTCAACTGTGGGGACAGCGGGGTCACCTCCAGGGACACCAACAGGAGCCTCCCCAGAGGGGATTTGGGGTGGGGGGAGCCCCAAAACCTACTGTAGGTGTCGGACTCGTCCAGGATCTCCGACTTGATGATCTCCTCAATGACGTCCTCGAGCGTCACCAGCCCCAGCACCTCGTAGAAGGGGTCACCCTCGCCCTCATTGTTCACCTTCTGCACAATGGCCAGGTGGGATTTACCTGTGGGCAAGGAGGGGGGGTTGGACTGGGACACCCCCACAATGGCCCTGGATGTCCCCAGGGTGTCCCAGCCCTCAGGTGTCCCTGTTCCACGATATTCCCAGCATGTCCCAGCCCTGGATGTCCCCAGGATGTCCCAGCCATGGGATGTCCCCAGGGAGTCCCAGCCATGGGACGTCCCCTGGATATCCCAGCCATAGGATGTCCTAAGATGTCCCCAGGATGTCCCGGCCCTCAGGTGTCCCCGCCCCATGATGTCCCCAGGATTCCCCAGCCATGGGATGTCCCACCCCTGGGATGTCCTCTGGATGCCCCAGCCCCTCCTGTCTGTCCCTGGAGTAATAAACTCATTAAAACCTAAATGAGCCCTTGGGCTGGGCTCACTCCCAGGGTAATGACACTCATTAAACCCATTAAAGCTGGGGCAGAGGCGCCAGTGAGGCTGAAGGCACCTTGGAGCTGCCTTGGGCTGTGGGATTGGCCTGGCATTCCTGGGATGTCCTGTGGGCTGTGGGGACACCACCAGCGACTGGCTTTGTCCCACATCCCTGTCCCTGTGCCAGGCTGATCCTGTCCCGAGGGGACACTCGGGGACACCCAGAGCCAAAACATCCCAGGGCAGGCAGCCAAGGGTGCAGGATGGCAGGAGAAGCTCCCAGCCCTGGATCCCCCCTCCCCTCACCCTGCCAGCCTCACCTGAGCTGCAGGGATGGATCAGCTCAATCCCAACCCTCAGAGCCTGCCCCAGCTGCTCCCAAAATCACACGGCAATTTGGCAATTTAGGGATGAGGAGTTTTGCCCCAGGGAGAGGAGGCATGTGGAAAACTGCACCCACAGGAGAGGTATCCTTAGCCTGGGGAAACTGAGGCACATCCCTGACCTCATCCCAAATAAATCCACTCTCCCTCCTCAAGGCTTTCACCTGACCTCATCCCGCTCCATCCCAAACCTGCCCTCAACCCAAAACAAATCACTCTCCCTCCTCAAAGCTTTCACTGGAGCGTCCTGACCTCATCCCACTCCAAACCTGCCCTCATCCCAAAATAAACGCACTCTCCCTCTTCAAGGCTTTCACTGGAGTGTCCCGGATATCCCAGCCCTGGGATGTTCCCAGGATGTCCTGACCATCCCACTGCAGCTCCATCCCAAACCTGCCCTCACCCCAAAATAAATCCACTCTCCCTCCTCAAGGCTTTCACCTGACCTCATCCTGCTCCAGCTCCATCCCAGACCTGCCCTCCCTGACCCTCTCCCCTCTTTAATTCCAGAGCCAGCAGCCTCTGGCTGCTGATCACTCAGTGGAAAGCTGATTTTAGGGAAAGGCACCTCCCAAATGCCTTTTTCCTCTTCCCTCAGCCACAGCGCTGGAAAAAGGCAGTGCCTGAGGGGTGAAAAAATTATTTTTATCCCGGGGCTGTTGTCAGGGCCACTGAGGCCTTTCTGGCCGCCTGGGTGGGGTGTCTGGGGACAGGTGAGGCAGCCCAGGTGAGTCAGGAGCTGCTCCCTGAGGGATGAGCAGCACAGGGAGGGGCCGTGGCAGAGCAAACACGGCCCCACCAGCCCAAAGGGCAACCAGGGGCTGGACTGGGGTCACCAAGGGGGGAAACACCCCTGGACCCCAAAATGGGCACGGGGAGCAACACCCAGAGGGCCAGGGAGGAACCCACGGGGTGTTCATGGAATGCTGGGATGGCTGGGAGGGATCTCAGGGCTCACCCAGGGCCACCTCTGCCATAGGCAGGGGCTGATCCCACGGTCACAGGTGGGTCAGCCCGGCCTTGGGGACACTTCCAGGGGTCCCTGGGTTGGAGCTGCCACCAGGAATGGGAGATTCCAGAGGTTCCAAGCCCTGTCAGTGTCCTGGGGGACAGCAGAGGTCCCCATGGAATGCTGCAGGGGTTGGGATGGTTGGGAGGGACCTCAGGGCTCATCCAGTTCCACCCCTAAACCTCCCACTGTCCCAGGTGCTCCAGCCTGGCCTTGGACACTCCCAGGGATCCAGGAATAACCCCAGCTACTCTGGGAATTCTATCCCAGCCCCTCCTCACCCTCATAGCCAGGAATTCCTCCCCAAAAATCCCCTCTAAACCTGCACACGGATCCATGGAATGGCTTGGGTTGGAAAGGACCATAAAACTCATCCAGTACCACCGTGAACAGGGACACCTCCCACTGTCCCAGGTGCTCCAGCCTGGCCTTGGACACTTCCAGGGACCCAGGAACAACCCCAGCTACTCTGGGAATTCCAGCCCAGCCCCTCCCCACCCTCTCAGCCAGGAATTCCTTCCCAATATCCCATTAAAATCTCCATTTTTCCATTTGAAGCCATTCCCTGTGTCCTGTCCCTCCATCCCTTGTCCCCAGTCCCTCTCCAGCTCTCCTGGAGCCCCTTTAGGGCTCTGAGCTCTCCCTGGAGCTTTCCCTTCCCCAGGTGAACATTCCCAGCTCTCCCAGCCTGGCTCCAGAGGGAAATTCCCCACTCAAAGCCTCATGCTGGGAACACCGAAACAGGAAAGTCAGGAAGAGGCCGAGGATGTGGGAACTGTCACCCCAAGGGCAGCACCTGTGACATCCCCGCAGCCCTGGGCAGAGCCTGAACCCCACAATTAGCACAGCCAGCTAATTATTCCCTCTGGATGCATCTCCTGCCTCTGCTCCAGGCCCTGACTGGGACAACGAGGTCCTGAACCCGGGAGGAATTTGTGGGGCTCACCTCCAAAACCCAGCCCCGCCAATTCCCGGCTCCTGAGCCGGCGGTGGAAAAATAACAGCGCCGAGGCTTTGTGCCCGGAAGGAAGGAGGGAGCTTAAATCCCTTAATCGGGCTCCGGGCAGGGAAAGCCGCTGCCAGCAGCCGGGATGACCCCAGCCCCAGCCCCAGCCCCCCTGGCCGGCCCTGGGAACCGGCCGGGAAGGGTCAGCATCTCCCAAACCTTCCCGCAGCCTGGAGCCGAGCTCCTGCTGCAGGAGGGGCTCAGGAATCCCCAAATGTCCCCGGAATGTCCCGCACAGCTCTGTCCGAGCCTCTCGGGAGCATAACGGGAGCCGCGGGGCGCTCGGGGTCACGGCCGGCACAGCTGCTCCACAGCCGGGGGCCTTCCTTCATCCCGGCCTGACGCCGGGGAAGGGCACGCTGCAAAACCTCGGGAAAAGACCTCGGGAAGGGCAAATCCCACCCCGGAGCTTCCCGCAGCCAGCCCGCATCCCGTTCCTCCTCCTGGTCCCGTTTTTGGGGAAGCAGAGCAGGGATGGAGCCGGCTCCGAGCAGCCCCGACCGCCCCCAGCTCCAGGGAAAAGCCCGGAGGAGGGAGCCAAACCCAAACCGAGCAGCCCAGAGATTTTCCAGCGCTTCTCCAAAAAACCTCCGGGGCTAATAATTAAAAACAAGGAGCAAGGAAACACTCCCGGCACGGGAAAGCTCCAAACCCAGGAAATCTGGGTTGGGACTAAAGTTTAGTGACCCCCCTGCCTGTGTCACTCATCCCCTTGGGATCGTGGCCACCCTGGAGACCCCCAGCACGGGCAGCTCCAGCTCTGCAGAGCAAAACCCCTGGAATTTTTGCTTCCAGTTGGGAACAAGCAGCACTTCCAGGAGCCCTCCCCACCCTTCACTCTGGAGACCCCCAGCACGGGCAGCCCCAGCTCTGGAGTGCAAAACCCCCTTTTTCCAGCTGGAATTGTTGCTTCCAGCCAGAGAAGCAAGCGAGCAGCACCTCCAGGAGCCCCCCTCACCCTTTTTGAACTCCTCCAGCATGGCGTCCAGCTTGGTGTCGTGGAAGACAACGTGCACGGGGTGGTTGTAGAACTTGGTGATGGTCTTGAGGGGCGTGCAGTCGTCGGGGTCCACGAAGGCCAGGTCCTTGACGTAGAGGATGTCCATGATGTTGGACCGCTCGTCCTCGTAGACCGGGATGCGCGTGTAGCCGCTCTCCATGATCTCGGACATGGTGTTGAAGTCCAGGATGGCGTCGCTGTTGATCATGAAGCAGTTCTGCAGCGGGGTCATCACGTCCTCCACCGTCTTGGTGCGCAGCTCCAGCGCTCCCTGGATCATGTTGAGCTCCTCCCTCACCAGGTCGTTGTAGGGCTCCGTCACCTTCAGCATCTCCACCAGCTTCTCCCGGTTGTAGACGGTGCCGATCTCCTGGCCCAGGATGCAGTCCAGGAGCTTGCTGATGGGGTAGGACAGCGGGAAGGTCACCAGCATGAAGAACTTGGTGACCACGATGGTGTTGGCGCCCACGGCCAGCCCGTGCCGGGAGCAGAGCGCCTGCGGCACGATCTCGCCGAAGATGACGATGCCGATGGTGGAGGCCACCACGGCGCCGATGCCGGAGCCCGTCAGGTCGTCCAGCAGGATGGTCAGGGTGGTGTTGACCAGCACGTTGCCCAGCAGCAGCGAGCACAGCAGGTAGTTGCCTTTCCTGCGGATGGGCTCGATCCTGCGGGCGTAGCGCTTCTCCTTGTCGGTGCCGCAGTTCTGCACGATGCGCAGCTCCATGGGGTCCAGCGCCATCAGGCCCAGGTTGAGCCCGCTGAACATGCCCGAGAGCACCAGCAGCCCCGCGATCAGGATCACCTGCAGCCACAGCGGCAGCAGCGACTTCTTCTCCTCCAGCACCAGCACGTGGCCGTCCGGGCCCTGGTGCGGCAGCCAGGGCTGGCCGGGCCGGCGCTGCGAGCACAGCACGTACGTCTTGGCGCGCTCGTCCTTGCGCAGGGGCTGCACCCGCACCCGCAGCAGGGCCGAGGTGTCGCGGGGCTCGGCGGGGCCGGGCCGCACCACCAGGTCCTGCGAGCGCTCGTGGCACGTGGCGTTGCCGCTCGAGGCGTTGCCGCCCGGCCGCAGCTCGGCGAAGGCCACGCGCTCGGCGGCCCGCGGGCCCAGCCCCAGCCCGTAGAGCCGCAGCAGGGCCTCGCTGCCCTCCGTGAGGCGGATGGGCCCGCGGGCCGCCCCCGCCGCCGCCGCCGCCGCGGGCTTGGTGCTCTCCTCCAGACGCAGCCCCAGCACCACGGTGTCGGCCGCGGGCACGGCGCCGCCGGGCAGCGCCAGCAGTAGCAGCAGCGGCGGCAGGAACGGGCCCGGGGACAGCGGGGTCCCCCCACAGCCGACGCCGGCGCTCCCGCCGCCGCCGCCGCCCGCCGCCATGTTGGGGACTGGCGGGAGCGTCACGCACGGCGGACGCGCCCACGCGGTGACGTAACGCCCGTGGGACACGCCCCCCGGCTAACGGCGGCCGCGCCCCCGATGCACGCGCTGGGCCGCGCCCCGGTGGTGACGTCACACGACACGCCCTGGAGGAGTCGGTGGGGTCACGCCCACATAAAACGCGGCCCAGGGGAGGGACGCTCTGGCCACGCCCCAGAAGCAAAAGGCCACGCCCCGATGTTACGTCACACGGAGACGCGGCCCCTCCCGCAGGGTGCAGTAATCGTGACCGCGCCCCACGGGCGAGACTCTCACAGGAACACGCCCCCATCGGTGACGTCACACAGAGGACCGTGCCCCAGGTCACTCGTCTGGCCGCACCCCCTCGGTGACGTCACAGCCCCTGGGCTCCGCCTCGCATGAGGGGGAACCGATCTTGGGGGCACCCCTGCGGTGACGTCACCGTACAGACCACACCCACTCTGAGGGAGTCGCATGGCTGGCCACGCTCCCCTGTGGGGGGGGGGGGGGGGGGGGGCAGAGAGGGACACGCCCCAGGGTGACGTCACATGTATGGTCACGCCCCGAGGGAGCAACATGGCCCCGCCCCTTTCTGCCATTGCCCACGTGACCACGCCCGCTCCGCCCTCCGATAGCGTCACCCCTCTGGCCCCGCCCCCAGCCCCGCCTTAAAGGGGCCGTTGGTGGCCTGGCCTGGGGGGGTGTTCCCCGCGGAACGGGACCCGGAGGGGACAGGAGGCGCTTAGGACCAGGACCGGGCCAGGGTGCGGAATGAGAGCAGAGGATTTGTGGGAACACCGGGATCCGCGGGGAATCGGGGCCTGGGCGCCGGGAATGGGACATAGAGGTGCACTAGGAATTTGGAGTGGGGGCACCGGGACCTGGGAGGGCACCAGAACCTGGGAGGGCATCAGGGTCCTGAGGAGCACCAGGACCTGAGGGACATCAGGATCTTCAGCAACGCCAGGACTTGGGGATGGCAGCAGGACTAGGGGGAGGGCATTAAGACCTGGAGGCGAGCACTAGGACCCGGTGGAGGGGAGAATTGGACGCGGAGGGGCACTAGGACCTGGGATGACACCAGCACGTGGGGGGCATCAGGATCTTGAGTGACACTCAAGAGGGGGCACTAGGGGCACTAGGACCTGGGGTGGCACCAGGGCCTGGGGGACACTGGGATCTTGAGGAGCACCAGGACTTGGGAGCCCACCAGGACCTGGGGGAGGTCATTAAGGCGAGCCATAGGACCCGGTGGAGGGGAGACTTGGACGCGGAGGGGCACTAGGACCCGGGAGAAAGAGGTCACCCAGCTCAATGGCGGCTGCCATCACCTGGCGCCAGAACTACAGTACCCATCACCCCTCGCGCGCCCCATTTGACAGACAGCCCATGTGACCAACCATCATTGGCAGCTCCGTCGGTGGGCGGGAACAGCGGTGAGGACCAGCCAATGGGCGTGCGGGGCGGGGCGCGGCTCGGCGGGGGAAGATGGCGGCGGCGGGCCGGTGGCGGGCCGGGCTGGCCCTGCTGGCCGTGGCGCTGGGGCTCGGCGGGACGGGGGCCGAGCAGACCGAGGAGCACCTCAAACGCGAGCACTCGCTGTCCAAGCCGTACCAGGGTGAGCGGGGAGGGCGGGCGGTGGTGGCGGACGGCGCCCGGTGCCCGGTGCCGGTACCCGGTGCCGACGGTGCGTGTGGGCCGCAGGTGTGGGCTCGGCCAGCTCAGGGCTGTGGGACCTGCTGGGCAACGCCATGGTCATGACCCAGTTCATCCGCCTCACGCCCGACGTGCAGAGCAAGCAGGGAGCCGTGTGGAACCGAGTGGTGAGAGGAGGCACCGGGGAGATGGTCGGGAGCGGAGGGGAACCGGGACGGGCCGGGGCAGGAGAGGGTCGGGATTGGGACAGGAGGGGACCGGGACCGGGGCAGGGGAGGGTCGGGATTGGGACAGGAGGAAACCGGGGCAGGGGAGGGTCGGGATAGGGACAGGAGGGGACTGGGGGAACACTGGGACGGGATAATGGGGTGAGAGGGGATGGGAGGATCAGGACCGGGACGGGGCAGGGGAGGGTCGGGATTGGGACAGGAGGGGACCGGGACCGGGGCAGGGGAGGGTCGGGATTGGGACAGGAGGAAACCGGGGCAGGGGAGGGTCGGGATAGGGACAGGAGGGGACTGGGGGAACACTGGGACGGGATAATGGGGTGAGAGGGGATGGGAGGATCAGGACCGGGACGGGGCAGTGGGATGAAAGAGGGGACAGGGTTGGGATTGGGACAGGCGTGGACCAAGGGGACACCGGGATGGTATCAATGAGATAGGTCCATGGGATGGGTGGGGGGAGAGAGTTGGGATTAGGACCAGGAGAGGATCAGGATCGGGACAGGAGGGGACCAGGGCCGGGACGAGACAGCAGAATGAAAGAGGGGACAGGGTTGGGATTGGGACAGGCGGGGACTGGGACTGAGGAGGAAACTGGGATGGGATGGGAGGGGTGGGGGGAGAGGATCAGGATCGAGACTGGGACCGGGGCAGGGTTAGGGTTAGAAGAGGGAGAGGGAGAGGGTCAGGATCAGGATCGGGGCAGGAGAGGGTTGGGATTGGGAGGATACTGGGATGAGGAGAGGAACAGGGCAGCTGGGGGAGATGGTATGGGATTAGGATGGAAAAGGGCCAGGACTGAGGTGGACATCGGGGTGGGCTGGGAACAATGGCATCAATGTGATCAGTGGGATGGGGTGGGTGAGATGGGGTCAGTGGGATCAATGGGGTGACATCAGTATGGGTTTGAGGGAGCTGGGCAAGGGGGTTGGTTTTGGAGCAGAAGTTTGGGACCAGGGGGTCACTGGAACGGGAGAAGAGAGGGCTGGGATTGGGGCAGGAGCGGATGGGGATCAGGAAACACACCAGGATAAGGGGAGGAGGCTGGAGGAGCCCCCAGTGGGGGGGTGATCTGGGGGGCTGTGGGGACATGGGGATGTTTGGGGTCTGGGCCAAGGTGATTCCCAAAGTGGGAACTGGGCTGGGCTGGGCAACCATGGGCAGCTTTCAGCACTTCAGCTGAAAACTTCAGCTTCCAGTTTTCCATACAAGAGCTGAGCCCCCCTGGGAATCTGGGGGCAGGTGGCTGAACTGGATGATGTTTGCCAACCCAAAGAATTCAATGAAATCTGTGGATTTCAGAATCCAACCCTCTCCATATTGCTTTGGGAAACAGTCCTGGAAAATGATCCATTTTGCTCAACTCTTGTTGCTCTAAAACAGGGGGATGCTTCTTCCTTGGAATTCTGGTTCCCAAAAAGATGCTGTGACTCCCTCAGCATGGGGAATTATTTGGCAGCTGATCAGTAATTGCAATTACCAGCTGCTCCTGGGGTTTTCCTCAGGAAAAGGGATTGAGTTTTGCCCAAAAGTTTTGCTTCCCTGGGTGTGAGCATTGGTTTTTGTCAGAGTCTCTCCCTCGGTGTTTAACCCTTGGGTGACAACCAGTTCTCTGGGATTAATGAGGTTTTTTGGGATTAATTATCCATGATACAGGACAGCAAAGGGCAATGGTGGATGTGGGTGAGGGAACAGGGAAGGAGGGATTCTGGGATTTTCCACTTTTCCTCCTCTCTCCCAGCCTTGTTACCTGCGGGACTGGGAGATGCAGGTGCACTTCAAAATCCACGGGCAAGGCAAGAAGAACCTGAATGGAGATGGTTTTGCCATCTGGTACACCAAGGACAGGATGCAGCCGGGTAAACACCAGCCCTGCCTCGGGAAAAGGGCTGGGGACACCTGGGACACCTGGGACAGGGCTTGGGGACCCATCGAGCACCTGAGACAGGGATGGGGGCACCTTGGACAGGGATGAGGGCACCTGGGACACCTTGGACAGGGCTTGGGGAACACCTGGAGCTAGCTGGACTCATGGAAAAATCCCACAGGGATGGAAGTGAATGGTGCTTAAGGACTTTCCCAACCCATTCTGTGATAACAGGTGACAAACACCATCCCTGCCATGGGAAAAGGGGTTGGGGACACCTTGAACAGGGTTTGGGGACACCTTGGAGCAATCTGGACTCAAAAAATATCCACGAGGTTGAGACTGGATGGTGCTTAAGGATTTTCCCAATCCATAATAAGTAACAAACACCCTCCCTGCTGTGGGAAAAGGGGTTGGGGACATCTTGGGCAGGGCTTGGGGCAACCTGGTTTCGCGGCAAATATCCACAGGGATGGGAGTGGATGGTCCTTAAGGATTTTCCCAAATCATTCTGTGATAATGAGTGACAAACACTGTCCCTGCCATGGGAAAAAGGCTTGGGGACACCTTGGGAACCTTGGACAGAGCTTGGGGGACACCTTGGACACCTTGGCCAGGGCTTGGAACCAGCTGCACTCATGGAAAAATCTCACAGGGATGGGAGTGGAGGGTCCTTAGGACATTCCCATCCCATCCCCTCACAACGAGTGACAAACTTCTTGCCTGACCTTCCCAAGCTTATCCCAGCTTTCCTTTTTCCTGCCAGGACCCGTGTTTGGGAGCAAGGACAACTTCCTGGGGCTGGGAGTGTTTGTGGACACCTATCCCAATGAGGAGAAGCAGCAGGAGGTGAGACACACGGGGTGGGTGACACTGATGTCACACCCAGCTCTTCATCCTCAGGGCTCATTCCTGCTCCTCCTCCTCTTCCCATTTCTTTTCCACAGGTTCTTTGTCAGGGAAAGCAGGAGAAACTGGGGGTGGTTTTGTGGGGAGAGGATTTTCCAGCTGGGAATTCTGCACCAGGAGTAGGGTCTGAGTAAAGCCAGAGTAGAGGTTGAGGAGCTTTTCCCTGCTCCCAGATGCCTGTTGGAAAGGTCTGAAAATCGTCACATTCCTGATTTTTTGGGGGGTGTTTAGTGGTGTCATTCCTGTGGAAAAGGTCTAAAAATTGTCACATTCCTGATTTTGGGGAGTTTAGTGCTGTCATTCCTGTGGAAGGGTCTAAGAATTGTCACGTTCCTGATTTTGGAGGGTTTAGTGGTGTCATTCCTGGATCAATCCAGCTGGAGGGGCCTTGGGACAGGTGCCACCACCTGGGCAGGGACACCTTCCACTGTCCCACCTTGGACACTGCCAGGGGATGGAGCAGCCTCAGTTTCCCTGGGAAATCCATTGCTGGAAACTTCACCAGCCCAAAACCTTTCCCCAATTCCAATTTCCCCTAAAAACTGATGTTTCCCCCTCAATATTTGATATTTTCTGAGCACACCTGGAGCCTTTCCAAGACTTTTCTGGGATAAGGGGGCTCAGAGTGGGTCTTAATTAGAGGAAATAATTAATGGAATGTGGGAGCAGGAGCTGCACGGGGCTCAGGAGCTGGGAGAAGCTGTTGGGAGGGTTTCCAGCTGCTCATTCCCAACTCCAAAAGGGACAAAAAGAGCTGTAAAAGGAGAAAAAGAGTTCCAAAAGGAGCCTTCAAAAGGACAAAAATACCTCTAAAAGGTCAAAAAGAGCTCCAAAGGTCTTCAAAAAAGACAAGATCTCCAAGAAGAAGAAAAAGCAGGATTTCATCCCCGAGGGAAGCTCGGCAGGTCCCATGCCGGTATCCCGGGATTTTTCACACTGACCCCTCCCTGCCCTGGCTGCTCCCATCACTCCAGAGCGCTCTGGGGGGAATTCCCAGGATTTGGGGCCCTGGGGATTCTGTGATCCAGCGCTCCAGGAGGAATTTTCTGGATTTTGAGGCCCTGGGGACCAAGTGCTGCAGGGGGAATTTCCCGGGATTTGGGGCCCTGGACTGAGTGCTCCAGGGGGTATTTGGGTCCCTGGAGGTTCTGTGACCATGTTGCTGTGGGCTCTGTCTCTCTTACTTTGTGCTAACCCCGGAGGGCAGGCTCAGAAGAGGAGGTACAGCCCGGGAAACCAGGTACTGCCTCCTGCCGTCCCTCCTGTTCCTCAGCAATTCCCTGTTCCCGGACCGGCTGCATGGAATGGGGGCTGGGGGCCCAATGGCGGGGAGCTGAGTGGGGTCTCAGGGATGGAGTGGGGTCATCCCAGGGTTTTCTGAGTGGAGTTTTGGGATCCATAGGGATGGAGCAGAGTCATCCAAATGTGTTTTGAGTGGATTTTTGAGGTTTGGGATCCACAGGGATGGAGCAGGATGGTGCTGGTTTCTTGTTCAGCAGATTTTTGGGATAAAGTCATTCAGGGTCAGGAATGGAACGGGATCATCCTGGTGGTTTTTTAAGCAGATTCTCAGGATTTGGGATCCACAGGAATGGAGCAGGATGGTGCCGGTGTTTATTGAGCAGACTTTGGAGGATGAAGGAGTTTGGGATCCATAGGGATGGAGCAGGGTCATCCCGGGGTTTGCTGAGCAGATTTTTGGGGTTTGGGATCTATAGGTATGGTGCTTGTGGAGCAGATTTTGGGGTTAAAAGACTTTGGGATCATTCCAGGTTTGCTTTGAGCGGATCCCTGTGGGATGAAGGATTTCAGGATCATTCCAGGGTTGTTTTGAGCGGATCCCTGTGGGGTTAAAGGACTTTGGGAACATTCCAGGTTTACTTTGAGCCGATGCCTGTGGGGTTAAATGCTTTGGGGTACCGCGTCTCTCGTTTCCGGAGGCTCTCCGTGCTCCCGAGTCTCCTCCCGGCTCCTGATCCCGTTTCTCCCCCCTGGCAGCGCGTGTTCCCCTACATCTCGGCCATGGTGAACAACGGCTCGCTGACCTACGACCATGACCGCGATGGGCGCCCCACGGAGCTGGGCGGGTGCACGGCCATGGTGCGCAACCTCAACCACGACACCTTCCTGGTCATCCGCTACGTCAAGAGGAGGCTGACGGTGGGTGCTCCTCCCAGGCCCGCATCAGGCCTTCTGAAGCACACATCACATCCCCCAGGTGCAGATCAGGACTTGTGAAGCACAGAACCAGTGGGATTACAGCAGAAGCCACTTCTTGTTTATGTTACACTGCTGTCCTGGTTTGGAGAAGACAGGGAAAAGCTGGAGCTTCCCTTGGAATGGAGACTGTAAACCCCCTCTCCCTGAATTCTTATAATTTTGCAATTAAGGGTCTTCAGGCAAAGATTTGGGGATAGGAATAATAGTTCTTTACTAGGGTAAAGAACTTGGTTGTTTTTTTATTTTGTATTTTTTTTTTAATTTTTTCAAAAATTATTTTAATTTTTAAAGGTTTTTTAATTTGTATTTTTTAAAATATTACTAGGAATATTAAAAAAATACAAATATAGTAAAGCAAACAAACAAATGAACAAGATCCTAGAAACACTGACAGAGTCAGAAGTCAACCTGACACCCTGTTAGGATCAGTCCAAATAAATCCTCCTGCAGTGCCAGCTGTGGTTCTGTTGGAGCAGAGATGATCCTATAGAAGGTCCAGTGGTGCTGAGCTGGGTCTGGTCTCCCTCTGGGAATCCAGTGCAAACAGGCTGTGCTGGAGTTCCCAATGGCAGGTTTGATCCAGGTGGGAATGCTGGGCTCCTCCCCCTGGGTGGAGCATCTCCCCATGGGCTGATGGAATTGTCTCAGCCCTGCAGTGAGCCTGGATGGGCCATGGGCAGCAGAGATCCCCTGGAGGGAGGATGGGGCCTGGGAGGGATAAAGAACACTGCCTCAGATGGTTTGAATAGCAGATACCCCCCAGAGTGATGAGGGACAGGTCCTGGAAGGGATAAGGAACTCCACCCCAGCTGGTTTGAACAGCTGGCCCATTAACAGAAGGTCCACCACCACTGTACCCTTGTAGAGGTTCATCTCTGCTCCAACAGAACCACATCTGTCACTCCAGAAGGATTTATTTGGGCTGCTCCCAACACCCTGAACAACAGGGTGTCAGGTCGTGTTCTGACTGTCAGGGTTTCTAAGATTTTTTTGATTGTTTGTTTGGGGTTTTTCTGTACTATTACATTTGCATTCTTAATATTTCTAGTAAAGAACTGTTATTCCTATTCCCAAAATCTTTGCCTGAAAGCCTCTAACTGCAAAATCATAATTCAGAGGGAGAGAGTTTCCATTCTCCATTCCAAGGGAAGCTCCAGCTTTCCTTAGCAGACACCTGTCTTCCCAGACCAAGACAATAGAGCATTCATTTTAATATCTGAGAAAAGCCAGCTTTAGGATGTGCATTTAGAATAATAATAATAATTTGAATTTTTAACGTGCTGCCTGTGCAGGTGCTGATGGACATTGACATCAAGCATGAGTGGCGGGACTGCATTGACATTAGAGCATTCATTTTAATATAAATGATACACAATATATAATTTAATATAAAGATAAATTTAATATAAATTCTATAAATAATAAAGCCAGCTTTAGGGTGTGCATTTATAATAATAAATTGAATTTTTAACATGCTGCCTGTGCAGGTGCTGATCGACATCGACGGCAAGCACGAGTGGCGGGACTGCATCGACGTGCCGGGCGTGCACCTGCCCCGGGGGTACTACTTTGGGACCTCCTCTGTCACTGGGGACCTCTCAGGTACCGCCCCAGGGGGGTTGGGGGCTCCAGGGGGGATTTCCTGATTGATTTGGGGGCACCAGGTGTGAGCCTGGGGGCTCCAGGTGGGGTTTGGGGGATTCCAGAGGGGGGTTTGGGGGCTCCAGGTGGGATTCCCAAGCAGTTTTGGGAGCTCCAGGTGGGATTTGGGGGCTCCAGGTGAGATTCCCGAGTGGATTTAGGGGCTGCGGGTGGGATTCCCTGGGATAAATAAATAAATAAATGAAATTAAACCAGGATGAGCCTGGAATAAAACCTTGGGATGAGCCTGGAATAAAACTGGGATGAACATAGAATAAATAGGGATGGGCATGGAATAAAACCTTTGGATGGGCATGGAATAAAACCTGGGGATGAGCATGGAATAAAACAGGATGAGGCTGGAATTAAACCTGGCACAGCCCCAAAGCTGGGATAGCCCAAAGCAGGAGCTGCTGGCATTGTCACCAATGTCCCAAGAGCCACCTTCCCCCTTTGGATTTCCAGCCCCAGAGAACCCCCTGGCTGTCATTTGGGGAAGGAGCAGCATTCCCATTGCAGGGAATTATTTCACACAGCACAAAGCCTTTTCTTTTCCCTCTCAGGGCTGTTCCTGTCCCTCTTGTAGAGGTTTTCAGCCCCATTCAAGTTCTGCTTCCACAAAAACTCATTCCTGGCCTCCAACAAAAGCCTCTTTTTCCCCTCCCAGATCCCAGAGCCACGTGAGGCCGCTGGCAGCACATTCCTTTGGCTTCCCCAGCAGTTTGGACTCTGATAATCTCCCAGTTTTGGGCTGGGTTTGAGTTTCTGAGGCAGCTTTAAAGATTCCTGTTGGCCATGGAGCCACTCAGGAACAGCCCCTTCTCTCCAGGGATGAATCCCAGAGAATTCCAACCCCCCAGGAGGCGTTTTTGGTGCCTTTTCCAGACAACCACGACATCATCTCGCTGAAGCTGTACCAGCTGACGGTGGAGCGGACACCTGAGGAGGAGAAGCGGGATAGGGAAGTGTTCCTGCCCGTGGTGGACAACCTGAAACTGCCAGGCAGTGAGTGGGAGCTGGGGAGGGTGGGAGCTGCAGGGATTTGGAGCTATGGAGGAAAAATGGACTCCGATTTTGGGGTCTCACAAAGATCTGCACCATGAGGGTGTGACCTCTGGGATGGGTGGGATGGACGGGATTGGGATGTGGGAGGGAGATGGATCATGTGCCAGCCCAAAATCCCATCCCAAACTTGCACACTCCCATCCCAAAATCCTGTCCCAAAATCCCAAACTTCTATGCCAAAATCCCACAGTCCCATCCCAGAATCTCCCACTCCCATCCCAAACTCCCACCACGAGGCACCGAGGCCAGTCCTGGCTCTGTGGGCTGGTCCAACCCCTTGGGACCAGGAATCCTGCAGGGCTCTGGGGACTCAGGGCTGTTTTCCCTGGCTCTGTCCCACAGTGGAGGCGCCGCTGGAGCCCATGAGCGGCCTGGCCCTGTTCCTCATCGTCTTCTTCTCGCTGGTGGCCATCGTCTTCGCCATCGTCATCGGCATCATCATCTACAACAAGTGGCAGGAGCAGAGCCGCAAACATTTCTATTGACTGGGCAATTCCCGGCACGGCTCATGCCGGGGCTTTGCTGGCCACATCCCGACTGCCCCCCGTGCCAGGGCGGGAGGGACCAGCCCTGGTGGCAGGGACCCCCCAAATCCCAGAGGGGAGGGCCGCGGGTCCCTGTGGGACTCCGGATCCGGGTGGCAGCGGGAACGGGCCGGGGCCGTGCCAGGGAGGCCCCCGCCTTCCCCGCCGCATTCCTGCCTGGAGCCCCCGCTGGCAGTGCCCGGAGACGCTTCCCAGCGCCTCCTCCCGTTCCCGTTCTTCAGGCCGGGAGGAGCCGGGTGCTGATGGTTCTCCCAGAGAGACTTTTCCCGGCTGGATGAGCTGCAAGAGCCGCCTGGCTGCTGCTCCCTCCTCACTCTGGGGGTTCCCACTGCCCATTTCCCAGCATGTGGCTGCCCCTGCGTGCCATGTCCTGGCTCTGGCCAGCGCTGCCCCCTCGGAGCTCGAGGCGTCCCGGGAGCCTCTGAGGAGGGCGAGCGGAGCCTCCGGGGCCATTGCTGAGCCTCTCGGTGCCCGCCAGGGAGCCGAGGGCTTTCCTACCTCAGGCACTGCTGGGCACAGGGATTGCCCCGGACGCTGTTTTGCCCCTGGGGGAGTCACCGGGTCCCCAGAGGGTGAGGTTGGATCAGGGGTGCTCTGGGGACTCAGGGTTTGCGATGGCAGCGCCCTCCTCGCCGGGATCCGGGAGAGCCGAGTCCAGCCCTGCGGCTTTCCGGGCTATTCCCACCCAGGACAGGTCCCCAGGGGAGAGTCGGTGTTCCCTGGGCCAGGGCAGGACTGGGGAGCTGTTTGCACGTGCCCAAAGGGGGGTTGTGGCACCCAAGCAGAGTTTTCCCGGTGTTCTGCCTCTTTTCTTGGCCTGGTCTGCAGGATCTCGTGGCGTGTGCCTCTCCCTGGAGCTGTAGCCGGTGTTTGGAATAAACGCTGAGGGCTGTGTGTGATGTGGCCACCCTGCTCTTTGTCACTCGGGCCATTCCCTGCCCAGATGGATTTCCCTGGACTCGAGGGCTGTATCCTGGTGTTGTGGGGCTCCCCAGGATAATAATCCGGGAATGGTTTGGGTCGAAGGGACCTTAAAGCCCATCTGGTGCCAGCTCTGCCGTGGCAGGGCCGCCTCCCACTGTCCCGGGGCGCTCCGAGCCCCGTCCCAGCCGTGTCCAAAGGCAGCAGAGGCAGAAATCGGCTCACCTGGCTGGGGCTGGGAGTGTCTCTGTAGCAGGATGATGAGAGATTCCATGAATTCCACAGAATTCCATGGCCTGACACCTGGCGAGGGCGGGAGCTTTGCCATTTCTTTGCGTCGCGAGTGACTCGTTGGACAAGCAAAGACCAGTCCCAGCCCTTGATACGTTTTTTGCCAATTTTATTTTGTCCTTACCTTTGTTGAGCCGGGGCTGGTGGCCGAACCCCTCCAGTTTGGGGGGGCAGGGCAGTCCCTCCTTGCCCCGGCGGTTCTCGGTCCTTACCCTTTGTCAGGGTCCGCAAACATATGCGGGGAACCTGATGGTTCCTTTTGGAGATCTCAAAGCGCAAAAGACACAACAGGGGACAAACCAGTTTGCTTAAACAAAAAAATGCACTTTTATTTAGTGCCCACAATGCGATAGTAGGGAGAGAAAATAGAGAATAGTGAGAAAGATAGAGAAAGAGGGGAAGGGGATTATAGCTACCACGTGGAGAGTCGGAGGTCCTCAAGACGTAGAGATGCCCATAGACGCGATCTTCTCCAGTGGGGTGATCACAAAGGGTGCACGGGATCCGCAGAGTCTTTATAGGCTGGTCAGGAAAAGGACCAAGGCGAGTGGAATGGAGCCAAAGAGGGCACTGGGCCAGTGCAGGCACCTGCGTCAAAGTTGGGTGCTCAGGAACAAGCGGCAAGCTGTACCCTTCTAGCACGGTCAGTATAGTCAGCTCAGTCCACTGTAACGAGCTGCTATTGTTCTTGCATTCCGTTCTCGTGGAGACGCGTATCAGTCCTCGGCAGGCGCCCCACCTCAGCCAGGCCAGGGGCTCTCCCCAGTCTCTCCGGGGGTCTTGGTCTTCAACCATCGGAGACAGTTGTGAGGCATAACACATCCTTGGACAGACTCTGACACCACCCCGTGACTCACGACTGACGACGAAGGTGTTCTTCCATCAGCAGGTTCCGTAGTCTCGTGAAGTCTTCAGGACTCATCCACATTGGCAGCATATCCCAGAAAAACAGAGACAATTGAGAGGGTGTAGGAGAGAGAGAGAGAGAGAGAAAGAAGGTAAAGTACGGAAAGGGAATAGAAGCAAAAAATGAAACAAAAATTAAAAAAAAATTGATTTAACAATTTTTGTCAAAATAATCAACATAAATCACCAAATAATTAATATAACAATTTTTCAAAATATTAACTCAAATTACTAAATAATTAATGTAATACCATCAATTAAAATCAACAGTTACAATTTTCAATCAAATACTTAATTGAAAACAATTTCTTTCACAAAATTCTTTAAATTTTTAAAATGATAATAATTTCTAAGCAAACAAAAACAAAAAACAAAACAAAACAACCTTAATTTTTAATTAACATGACTAAGACAAAGCAACATTAATCAAAACAACAAACCATTTCAAATCAAACTGCTGTTACAGGCTTAACTTTCGCTGTCTGGGTAGTGCATTTTACATCAATAACTTTAGGAGTGTCCTTTGCAAGAGGGATGTTAACTAAAACAAGGCCAATCAAAACCAAAATCAAAAGGAGGACGTGGCTGGGACTTTATAAGAGAAGTCACATCCTGTAATTGTGGTAAAATCACAAACACAAAAATTTGAGTGATTTTTAGTATCTACTATTGCATTTTCTACAACTACAACATCACAGACAGTCCTAAAGCATGCACACCCATTGCCTATATACACGAGCACTGTTCCAGGAGCTTCCTTAGGATGTACTTCAAAATGACAAATATTTTGCTGTGTCTAAACAAATGTCCTGAGCTATGATTGCATTACTTTCACAAATGAAACCTTGCTGCTCCCTAAAACACAAGATTCTAAACTGACAGTTTGCCATTTCTCACCAGTTTGACGGGCCCATTCTCTATGCTCGGAAGGATAGAGAATAGCTCCATCATGATTCATACCTAATGCAATGATAGGGAATATCAAATGTACTGAAGCATTACCTATTGTTAACACAAAGGCTGTAACTGTGTTAGTATTGGGGTTGTAGGTAAAGTTCACTAATTTCCACCAGGACTGGAATTCTCTTTGAAAATAATTTGAATTGTTCCAAATTATTTTCCAAATTTCAGTAGGAAGAATTCTTTCTTCTTCTTGCCTTATAATTGAGGCAACAATCATCTGCATCCAAAGCTGTGCCTGGATGCAGCTAAGGGCCAAATAAATATTGTTTTGTGTAGCATCAGGTGTATCGATTACCAATTTGCTATCATTCACATTTATCTTTTCCCAATTTGGTAATATGTTTAATAGCAATCACTGAAGTGTCCTCAAAGCCAATAAGGACAATTATAATAATTGTTATAATTTGGTCAAATCTTTGATTGTGGCAACCAATTTGTTCATTAATATTTCTGAATCAATGCTATTTAAAATTTCTGTTTAAAATATTTATCATGGTTTATACGGCCTTCATGTCCCTCGGAGTTCTCCTGTGGAAAGTAAGCACAACAGAATCTGCCACGAGGAGGCAGAAGGTTAGAATGATGAAAATTGCCCATCCTGTATTTATTCGATGCTCTTTCCCTAGAGCATCAAAGGCTGCCCATGTATATTTATTCAGAGGGGTTTTCAGCACTAGTGGCACTTCCCCTACAGTAGGGAGGTCCACCATAACAGACTGTCCAGGGCAATGTGCTGGATTGCTGGAATCGCTTGGTCCCCATAGTGAGGGAATTATGCTTGAAGCTGTCAGGCAAAAGGCAGAAGGATCAGTAAACCAAGGATTTGCTGGCTGTTCGGGGGAAAAGGGAGGGGTAATGGCTGAGGCAGGTTTGTCTTGGATGCTATCCAAGTTTTCTGCTTCTTGTAGTGCTAGATTTTTCACAGCTCCTTTAGTTATTGAGAAGATGTTACAATAATGTTCAATCTGAGCAGACCACTGTCTTACTGAGGCCCTCTGGACCACCCCGTCAGGTGGAGGGAACCCAGTAGTGACTGACTTAACTTTGAAGGGGTCTCTCAAAACAATTGGTTGCTGTTGTGCAATTTTTTCCACTTCTATGAGAGCTAAGCTAACCACAAACAAGCCTTTCTCCCAAGTAGTGTACTTCTTTTCAGCATCTTTAAAGCCACAGGAGTAAGAGCTGACAGATCTGATCGGGCCTTCAGGACCCCTTTGCCATATATATAATGACAATCCTGAGTAGCAAATCCCCATTCTGCCTGAAAAGGATCTGTAGGATGAATAGGGCCAAGGGCTTGGTGAGCAGTTGCTTCAAAAAGCAGCAATTTTATTTTAACCAATTTATCATAAGGCAATTTGTCCATTACTTCTCGAGGTAGTCCCCTTTTCAGCCCTAGCAACCACAACTGCTGCTGGTTAGGGATTTGTCTTTCCTTTTCTGGTTTTTCATTAGGAGAAGCAATGTGCCTGACTTCTCTGGGTTTTTCGGGTTTGTCCTCTGAGTGCTTCACTGGTCCGTATTTTCCACTGTTATGACTGCTGTTAGATTGTGTGCTAGGAGTAGCAAAAGGCGAGAAGTCAGTGGAGTCAGTGGAACCAGTTTGATCACTTGTGTGTCCAAGAAATCTTTCAAGCCTGTCTACCAGAGTGATAGATGCTATTGTTTTTTGAAAAAGAATTGTTGTTGGTTTAAGAGACTCCGGCAAACCTCGAATTAGGGGGGTCATAATCTCGGGTCTGACAGGCTGTTGCATGGGTGACTCATAGTCAGAAATCAATTTTCTTTCATGTATCATTTGCAAGCATGCAGCTTTGTGTATGTTTTCTAGGAGTTGGTCCGGGGTGCCGACTATTGCCAGAGGGTCGCCCCTTTCAAGGGGGCTTAGTCCCCCTGCCCAGTGAGCTGCACGCTGTGTCAGGGACCATGGGGCATGTGCATTCCCTGTTGTTAAGAAAATTCCATGTCCCCAGTAGCCACTTGCTTCTTGTTCACTTAATTTAATTTGGTCACCACCAGTAAGTGAAACTCTAAAGACATACTCCGTCTCTGATTCGCTAGAAAGTCGGGAGTATTCTTTCTTTAATTTAGCTAATTCAGTGGCTGTGTTTGGTGTTCCTTTGGTGGTTATGTGGAGGTTATGAACCTCTTCATTTATATAATTAAATTCTGTTTTGACAAGAGGTCTCAAATTGGAGCAACAGAGTTCCCCACAATTTTGCATGTGTACTAATTCTTTCTGAGGGTATATCTGCTTAATGCTGTATGTCTCATTTCCTCCTGTTTCCTTTGGTGAATCTACAAGTTTTGAATTTTTGCTCTGCTCTTCTGCAAGGGAAATCTTCAGCAAATATTTCTGATTTCTTTCCTGTTCTAATTGTTTTTGCAAAGCTTCTACCAAATCTTGCAGGGATTCTATTACTTCTCCCTCTTGATTTCTTTTCTGTTCCAATTGTTTTTGCAGGGATTCTATTTCTGCTCTCTCTTCACTTACCCGTTTAAAATGGGTTTCTATGGCTGCCGAAAGGCAGGCCCCCAAAACTGAGCAAAGAATGGTTTTATTTCTGCCCAGTTTATACTTAGCATCATGTTGCAAAGAATATATTCTATCTACAATGTTTTCATACTTAAACCAATTATCTTGTGCCCACTGTTCTCCGGCTGGAGAAGGTCTAGCACCATGCTTTGCTAACAAAGCAAAAAGAATATCCTTATCTTTGGTACTAGAATCTTCACTCATTTTTTTGTGAAGGGCCAAAAACCACTCTCAGGGAGGTATTCTTAAAGTTACAAACAATGGCACAGCTAATATTGTGTTTCCCTTCGCTTCCCTGGAATGGGAGAGGAGACCCAGCTGCTTGGGAGGCACTTCTTCACAAAAAACGCCTGTTGTCTCCTCAACTACACCAAGCAGCTTAAAACACAGAGTCCCATCTTTTGCACAGTGAGATCGTTTCTGAAAAATCCTGACGACAGGGAGTGCTATTCGCCTGGGTGTATACGGTTAGCGGGAGTTTTCCCTTGCCCCCCTTGCTTTCTAACAGCGCTCACCGAAGTGGCGTGCTGGGTGCGGCTGAGACGAGGGTCCTTCCCCTTCTACAAACTATATAAAACCCGCAACTCCACAGTCTATCAGGATCCTGTCCGTGACGCCAATTTAATGTCAGGGTCCACAAACATCTGCGGGGAACCTGATGGTTCGTTTTGGAGATCTCAAAGCGCAAAAGACACAGCAGGGGACAAACCAGTTTGCTTAAACAAAAAATGCACTTTTATTTAGTGCCCACAATGCGATAGTAGGGAGAGAAAATAGAGAATAGTGAGAAAGATAGAGAAAGAGGGGAAGGGGGATTATAGCTACCACGTGGAGAGTCGGAGGTCCTCAAGACGTAGAGATGCCCATAGATGCGATCTTCTCCAGTGGGGTGATCACAAAGGGTGCACGGGATCTGCAGAGTCTTTATAGGCTGGTCAGGAAAAGGACCAAGGCGAGTGGAACGGAGCCAAAGAGGGCACTGGGCCAGTGCAGGCACCTGCGTCAAAGTTGGGTGCTCAGGAACAAGCGGCAAGCTGTGCCCTTCCAGCACGGTCAGTATAGTCAGCTCAGTCCACTGTAACGAGCTACTATTGTTCTTGCATTCCATTCTCGTGGAGATGCAGATCAGTCCTCGGCAGGTGCCCCACCTCAGCCAGGCCAGGGGCTCTCCCCAGTCTCTTCGGGGGTCTTGGTCTTCAACCATCGGAGACAGTTGTGAGGCATAACACATCCTTGGACAGACTCTGACACCCTTGTTGAGCCGGGGCTGGTGTCGGTGGCTCCGGAGGGTTCCGTCCTTCCCCGGGCCGGGCCGGTGGCGGCGCTGAGGGGCACAGGCGGGCCCGGGGCTCCGAGTGCAGCGCTGGGGGACACGGGAGAGGCTACAGCGTCCTCCTGGGGCCGGCGGAAGCCCGGGACTGGGCTCCATTCTCCTCGCCCCGGGGGGATGCTCTGTTGGTGCTGTCATCCTCGCCCCGCGGGGACGCTCCGGCGGGTGTCCGTTCTCTCCCTAAGGCCCAGCAGGCCAAGGAACCCGGCTGGGTCTTCCCCTCCACATCTCGGGCTGGGCCGGCACCTCTCCCACCGCCCTCCAAGCCAAAGCACCCTGGGCAGTGCCGGACCTCCACCGGTGCTGTCTCCGTCGTCGTCGTCGCCCCGGGGGGATGCTCCAGCGGGCGTCCGCCCTCGTCTTCGCCCAGCCCCGGCACCGTCATCCGCGGCCATCCTCGCCCCGGGGGGATGCTCTGTTGGTGCTGTCATCCTCGCCCCGGGGGGATGCTCTGTTGGTGCTGTCATCCTCGCCCCGGGGGGATGCTCTGTTGGTGCTGTCATCCTCGCCCCGGGGGGATGCTCTGTCACCCTCAGTCCTCCTCGCCCCGGAGGGATGCTGTCCTGGGCTGACGGTGTCTCCCATCCCAACCGTGACTACCTCGTTATGTCTAACAGCTCTAACAGCTGCTCCCCCCCATTCAGCGGGCTGGTTTGCCGCGGCAGGGCTGCTTCTGTTTATTGCTTTTTGCTTCTGCTGCTGCCTTTGGCTTCTGCTGCTGCTTTTGCTGCTGGCTTGCTTTGGCTTTTGCTGGCTTTCGCTGCTTCCATTTTCTTCTTTTTTTCCCTTTTCTTTCCCCCCCCCCCACCGAAGATCATTGGAGCGGCTCCCGACCTGACCTGGGAATATCTGGGGATCTCCGGGGCCCGTGAAAGAAGCTCTGCGTCCTCCCTTCACAGTGACTTGTGTACCATCTGAGGTTGTTTCCTTTTCCCTTGTGTTGGGGAGTGTTTTTTTCATTTGTCAATAAACGAGTTTTTTCCACTTTTCCTCCAAGGAATCCTTCCCAAACCCAGGGCTGGGGAGAGGAGTGGTGGAGGTTTGCTTTTTAGGGGACTCCTTTTGGAGGTTCTCCCCAAATTTATCCTAAACCAGGACAGCCACAAGGCGGCAAAAATATTGTTTGAAAAAACAAACAAACAATAATTTTATTTTTTTTTTTTTTTTAAATTTTTTTTTCTGTTTGGGCTGGTTGCTCGATTTCAGCCACAAGGGATGGCAATCAATCATTTTTGTATGAGCTCATTGCTCAATTGATAAATGCAGGCAACAATGCTTGTGAATTTGATGGGTGCAGATTTTTGTAACATTCATACTCTCAGTATTATGGGAGGAATTTGATTGGAGCTTTGCAAGCAGTGTTTTTCTGCCAAATGCTCTGGAGCCATGAGCTGTTGCGAGTGGCAAGAATCCTTTGGATTTTTTTTAGCAGCCCAAAAATAGTCAGAAATTTAGTGCAAGGACCCACTGTCTTTACAGACGATTTGGGAGGACGAGGTAGGCCAGTATTGCTTGGAAGGATGATTTTGAGGGCAAAGTTTTGGAAGCCCCTGAGGATGGGCAGCCCATTTGGTTGTATTGGGGCTGCTGTCATGGCAGTTCCACAGTTTTCCCAGAAACCTTTTCATTTAGTCATGGACTTTATTTCTGTGACCAACATGGCACACAGATGGGTTGTTCAATTTAAAGGGAGTCAGCAATGTTGTTTTGTTCCACTGGCTGAAGAACCTGTGATGGGCCACAGAGGCCTGGTTCTTCAAAACAAAAACGGGGAACGCAGGGTGAAACCCCGCAAATTCAATTGGCCAAGGCTTTGCATGCCATGGAGCACCTTACAGGTGCCAGAATTTCACTAATCCTGCAATGTGAAAAGCAAGAAACCATGACCGAAAGAGGGTCAACAGTGGAGGAACCACTGAGAGATTGCTCCGATGTCAATGACACAGGTGATCACTCTGATGGTCCTCCCATGGGAACAGAAATTGAACTGTTCATTTTCTTTTTTCCTTTTTTCTTTTTTTCGTGGTAAAGGGGTGAAATGTCACCCCTGATTTTCTTGCTTTCGAGTGTTTGAGTCTTTGCAGCACCATTCTCACGCTGCTTCACGTAAACAATGTGTATTCTTAGAATTTGTCTGTATGCTTTGCATAGTTGTTCTCTGAGAGAGAATTTGACTGATAGTCATTGTGACCAATGGAGTCAGGAAGTTGTAACCTCCTTGGGCCAATCTGGACCCTTTGTAAAAACTGTATATAAGTAGAATTGGAGTCAGATAATAAAGAGCCTTCCATGTTTGACCTGCTGCTGCCTGCTGTCCTCTGTGAGGGTCCACACCCACATTGCAACTTGTTACCCCTCTAAGTCAGGGGTAACAGTTTTATACTTGTAATGTTTAAATATGTGTGAAAGGGTAACAGACACAGTGTTACTAAATGCTATTTTATATATTTTAAAATATTTCTTGGAATATATTCCAATATACTGTATATGCTCTTTAATCTACTATAAAAGATCAGTTGAGATTTCTCAAATCTATGCCTCACTAGAGCCTGTGCTCCCCAATGTGTTTGCTGATGTGATCTTTTTAGAATTTTCCTGGTATAATCTTTTGACACCAGTTCTCTTACATCAGGTAATTTCCATCTCCCTTCCTCTAACTTATCCCCTTATTTTCTCAAACTCCTCAATTTCCTTCTGAGGAGGGTACGGGAGATGCTCCAGGGTCCCTCTTCCCCAGTCTCAGATATACTTACTGTGAGCAATGCTGCTCCTTTTGCCTCCTTGTCTGCCAAATTATTACCTCTAGTCTGAAATTGCATACCTACCTCATAGCCTTTGACATGGACAATGGAGATTTCCTCAGGTTCCCTGATTGCCTCCAGGATCTGCTTTATTATTTCCCCATGAACTAACCCTCACCCTTGAGTGTTAATTAAACTTCTTTCTTCCCGTATTTTCCCAAAAGTGTGTACAATCCCGTAAGCATATTTTGAATTGGTGAAGACAGCGCCTCTTTTTCCTTTTAACCTTTTGAGTTAAAAGTATTGCATATAATTTGCAGGCCTGGGCAGACCAATTTGCATTGAAAGGCCCTGACTCCACTACTTCCCTGGATATGCCATCTACTATGGCATACCCTGATTTTCTCTTTCCTTCTATTACCCTTGCTGATCCATCTACAAACCATTTTTCTCCTTCTTCCAATTCTTCCTCTCCCAGGTCTGGTCTTACCTTTGTTTGCAGTTCCACCATTTCTGTGCAGTCGTGGGAGGTTTCTCCCAGTCCTCTCCAAACAAAAATTGGGCCAGATTCTGGGCAGCTGTTGTCCTAAGTTCCAAACCATGCCAGTGTACCAAGACAGCCTCACATTTCAGGAGCCTGGCATCTGTGAGCCATTTATCCCCCTTCTGTTGCAGAATGCTCCTCACATTATGTGGTGAGTATACTGCCATGGGAGCCCCAAATGTCACCTTCTTGGTCTCTTCCACCAGCAGAGCCACTGCTACAATGGCCTACAAGCAAGTGGGCCATCCCCTGCTCACTGGATCCAAAAGCTTAGAAACATATCCTTCAGGTTTCTTGGCCCCTGCCCAATGCTGAATCAAAACACCATGAGCCGTGTGATTGCTAACATCCACAAACAACTGAAACTGCCTTTTCACATTGGGCAAACTCAACACAGGAGCAGTTATCAGTGCCTCCTTTAATCTCTTAAATTCCAATTTGTCCTGTTCAGTCCACTTCACCCTGTCTGTGTTCAGTCTCTCATAAAGGAGCTTCACCTTTTCACTATATCCTTCAATCCATTGTCTGCAATATCCCAATAGTCCCAACAATTGCCTGATTTCCCTCTTTGTTTGTGGAGGGGGCAGAGCTATAATTCCTGCTACCCTCTCGGGATCTAATTTCTTTTTACCTTTTGATATCCAGTGTCCTAGATACCTTACCTCTGATTTGGCAAATTGTAACTTTGGTTTAGAAACCTTTAATCCCTTCTCTCCCAGAAAATTCAACAATGAAATAGTACATTCCCTGACCTCTTCCTCCCTCGGGACAGCCACCAGCAAACCATCCACATACTGCAACAACTTAGTTCCTTCCACTGGCACAAATTGACTTAATAATTGTTCAAGAGCCTGACCACAGAGGTTAGGAGAATCCACAAACCCCTGAGGCAAAGATGTCTATCTAAGTTGCTGTTTTCTATTCGTTTTGGGGTCCTCCCATTGAAAGGCAAAATAATCCCGACTTTCCTTGGCTAGAGGACAAGTCCAAAAGGCATCCTTTAGGTCTATTACACTATACCACACATCCTCCGGGGAGACCCTGTTCAGAAGGGCACAGGGATTGGCCACCACAGGAAACCTCGTTTTTGTTCTTTCATTTACTGCTCGGAGGTCTTGTATCAACTGGTAGCTCCCATCTGTTTTCCTGCTGCCAGGATGGGTGTGTTGTGCCTTGACATACAAGGCTCCAAGGTTCCCTTTTTGATTAAATCATCAATGACTTGTTTTAACCCCCTCCTCCCTTCCATGGTATTGTTTCATTCTAATAGGTTCTTGAGGTTTTTCTATCTCAATTGAAATTGGTTCAATTTCCAATCTCCCCACCTCCCCTTGAGAATACCAAACCTTTGGATCAATTTTGCCTTCATCCTTTGTGGTTAGCTTGTATAAGCTTACCACCAGTTGTGAGTCTTTGACAGTCAGATTTATTCCTAGAGCTATAATCATGTCTCTTCCCAACAAATTGTAATCCGCTTCTTCTACCAGAAGCAAATTTCCTAAACAAATTTTATTATCCGATTCTGTTTCCACATTTTTAATCACGGGTACCTTGAACAGGTCCCCTTTTGCACCTATGACCAACATTTTCTCCTGGCTTTTAAAACAACCTGGAGGCAGCTTTTGCACTGTGCTCCATTCTGCCCCTGTATCCACCAAAAATGTTACTACTTTCCTTTGGGGACCCACCTTTAGCTTTACCAAGGGCTCGTTTGATGTTTTGGTCCCCAAAATAAAAAGCCCCCGACACCCCTAGTCCTCCTGAAAGATCTTTTCATCCCTTATCTTCTTCCTCCAGTCCTTCTTCATATGCCCTTTCTTTTTGCAGTAGAAACACTCCTGGGGTTCCTTTTTAGATCCTGAGTTCCTGTTTGAAGGATCTATTAGTTTTCTCTGCATTGTTTTTACCTGGTCCCAGTAGCGTTCCTGCTTTTGCATTTCCTTAACAGCTGCAACCAGCACTTTGGCCTGTATCTTTTGATTTTCCTCATCTCTCCTCATGTATACCTCTTGAGCCTCCCTTAGTAGCTCCTGCAAGCTTTTCTCTTGCCAATTTTCCATTTTCTCCAGTTTTTTCCTTATGTCCTCTCAAGATTTTGCAACAAATTTTGGTTTTAACAACACCTCTCCGATGGGTGAATTAGGATCCATTCCAGAATAAACCTGTAAGCTTTTCTGAATTCGATCCAGCCATTCCGAGGGAGATTTCTCTTTCCTCTGGCACTCCCCAAACACTCAATTGATGTTCCGCCCCCTTGGTACTGCCTCCCATATACCCTGGATTATGATATTCCTAAGATCTATCATATTTCGCCTACCTTCGTCAGTCTGGGAATTCTATCCTGGACTCTGGCAAGGCCACTTCTGGTCTCTGGGTGTACCCTGGGGGTTGTGGCATTCCCAGTCTCTGATCCCTGCCTGTTGGATCATGTCCCCTTCCTCCGTGTTAAATAGTGACCTCAAGATGGACGTAAGATCCTCAAAAGTGTAAATGCTACTTCCCAAAAAATCATCCAGCCTTTCTGCCACTTCAAATGGATCATCTAACAGTTGACCCATTTCCTTTTTGTAGGCTCTTACATCCCCAGTATTAATTGGAACCTCCACAAATCCAATAATTCTGGGTGCTGTAGGCACTTCCCGTAAAGGGAAGAAGAGATTGTGTCTGTCATCCTCATTCTCACTCCCCTCCTCACTCATCTGTTTCATCTTTCCCCTGGTCCAGCTTGCTGGAGGGGAACTCACTGGGACTGGTTTTCTGGCTCCCGTGGTTTGTGGGACTGGTGGGGGTGGAGGAAAAAGCGACTGAGAGGCAATCAGGGCTTGTGCCAGGGGAGGGGACACCTCTGATGGTGGCGAGGAAAACAAAGATGGGGTTTGCGTGGAGGTCTGCGGGATTTGCAATCCCAAAGCTTGCAAATGCGGTGCCTCTGGAATTTGAGGAGGCAGCGCCAGGGATTTTGATGGGGCGTGAGGAGAGGTGTCTGATCTGAGGGCCCATGCCGGGGTAGGGGTAGAAGTGGGGGAGGCAGTTGCGGTGTCATTTTAGAACTCGGGGAAGAGAGAGATGCAGAGGCTTGGTCCAATCCTGTGATGGGGGCCCCGGGCAAAGGACCCTGTGCTGGTATGGACTGACTCAAGGGTCCCAGGGGTGCGGATGGAGGTGCCTGAGCCTATATAGGCGGTGGTGCAGTTACAAGATATGTGAGTGGGAGATAGTCGAGGGGTCCCAATCATCACTCTGAGCCGAGATCCCCTTCTTAGTTTTCATGGCAAACAACCCAATCCTAGCTCCTATCCACAGCTGAGCATATTCTTTCTCCTCGTAGTCCTGCGGTTTCTTACTATTCACGTAGCTGCCTAATGCCTTGCTGGTCCATTTTTCAAATGTGCCGAATGTGGGCCAAATTACATTACTTTATTTCCTTGCCTCCTCAAACCTCTTTACTACAAATACAGTAGTAAATATTTTTTTCCTTGGATTTACCTCTTCTCCTGGAACACTCCTCCCAGTGTTCCAGCATCCATCCACATGGGCTATCTCGTGGGATCTTGAGAGCATCACGTTCTTTTTCAAGAGTGTGTTTTTCTTTAGGCTCTTTTTGGTGCTTGCTTTTTCCCTGCCCTATCGTGTTCTAAATATTAAAAAAACTTGCTTACCTTTCATGGGTTTCTCACTGAGTCCCTTCTTAGCTTCCGCTAAGAATCGAGACCCTCTACCACAAACCAGGTTCTGCTTTTGCTAGATTACTCACCCTTTCAGCGAGCTGAGCTGTGGGGTTTTTGGCCAGCGATGGATCTCTGCTTTGCGTCCTAGGCTTCACACCAAGCCCGTAGCTAAAAGGTTTACCAATTTCCCAAACTCAAAGGAACGTATCCTTCCCTTTTAGCTTTCCCGTGATCAGTTCCCAAGACTCCCCCGAGGCTGGGTTTGATGAGCGAAATGGGTTTTCTCCAACTCGCTTCCCCGTTGGCCAACCAAATCCCTCGCGGGAGTTTTGGAACTGCGGCGTTCAGGACCACACTTGGGTTGTGACCAGATCATGTCTCATCCACTCATCCAAGCACACTCACTCAACCAGCAATACTTACAGCTATTTCTTGCGTGGAATCTTTGTGCACGGAGAAATTTTACGAGTGAAAGTTTTAGCCACGGCTCTGAAAGACCCTCCTAGGTCTTTCCTGAGTTCTTTGCTGTTTCTTGAATCCAGAACCTCCCTTTTATGTTGGCACTTGACCTAAATTTGTTTATGATACAATAGGTGCCATGGGGTTTCCTGCTTCGCTGGACCGCCGAAGATCAGCGGGGTGCCTCCGGTACAAAGGGGGTCCCACAGCACTGTTACTGCATCCGAGTCATGGCACTAATCTGTTATAAATCATTAGAAGCCACTTCAAAATAAAAGAATTTATTTAGCAATTTTCCAAAATCAATTTAAAATGCCACAATAAAATCAGACAACATCGATCAAATGCTGGGTGGACAGGGTGACAGCATCAAGGGTGCCATCCAACCTTGCCCACAAATGCTGGGTCTCAGCGTACAGCTTTTATACAGTTTTTCTGTCCAGAGGCTACGTCTATTGAAAGTCCGAATATTCATGCATTTCTTTATTCTCAAGTAAGATTTTGAAAGGGTTTCCCATAAGTCTGAAAGAAGTCTCAAGAGTCTTCCCAGACTCCTCCTTTGGGGTGCTGATTTGATCATCCTCCGGATCCTCCACCAAGATTGATATCAGGTCTTGAGTAGGCATGAAGTAGAAGTCCATCCTTGATGAATGAGCCATCTCCAGTCCAGCCCTGTCGTTACTGTTGCAAATGTTGTGGTTTCACAGCTGCACAATGGGCCTTGGAATCCCAGAGACACCCTGAGTAGCTTTTAATAGTTCAAACTTTTAATACAATATTTTTATACATGAATTTATATACTACATCTATCACATTCTGGTTTTTGAATGAAGCCAATTTTTTTACAGTGTTAAGGTTGCTGGAGAGATGAGAAGCAATAAATGCAGTACCTTATTACCTATAAAGGATTTCAACATAATCTGATTTCTTAAACAAGAATGTTGGCAAATTTGCCAGCTGAGAAAACACAAGGTACGAGTTGCGAGAAGCTACTCAGCTGTTCAGCACTCTGCCAAATTGTATGTTAATATATTTATTTTTCAGTTACCCTGCACTTTAAGAAGTAAGTTTTAGTAAGTTTTACTAAATTCTTGTTTTGGTGAAATTTGCCCATGCAGTTGCCATGGGTTTTTCTCATAACTGATTTACTTATAAGTTTCATATGCTTGTTGAGACTTTTATCCCTCCAGTATGCCATCATGCAGTTATTCTACTTATGGATTGTTTGTTCACTTTTTCATTTTATTTTTGTGCTGATCGTAGAGGAATAAGTTACATCTCGTCATACTGATAGTTGTATTGAGTATGGTGATTGACTTGACTTTTCTTAAGTGTACCTTGTGTTTTCCTGAAGTAATAATTGAGCTACATTTTATGAATTTGAAGTCCTTTTAGGGTGGAGTTCTATTGAGTTCATCTGGTTAAGCTTTATTGCTGTCAAAATTCATTGATACCAGGTTTGCGTGTTATTCAGACTGAGTTAGTATGGCTTTTCATAGTCAGTTGTTTTTCTTTTTTATGCATCCTGATCCCATGGGTTGTGGCCGTGAGGGCTGTGCAGGAGGCAGAGCTGTTTAGGGCTTTTGCCCTAAAATTCATTCTCCCCTGTGGTCCAACCCTGGCAAGCTATGGACCACGGGGGAAATCTGGGCTAGATGAAGATAAAAGATAAAAGGCACTCCTTATCTTCATGGGACACAGTCCCACAGCTTTTATGTAGAACCTACACCTTGGAACCCAGGAAGAGAAAGAGGGCCAGACTCCCCGTGTGGGGAGTTTTAATCCCCAGGGAAAAGGAGGAGGGGAGGGGGGTCTGTTGGCCAATGGGGACTGAACCAGGGGGAAGGGAAAAATAGGGGTTATCAGGTGAAGGGGATTCAAAACCTCATGGGGAGGTGCAACAAAGAAACACCCAGTGCAATAGAACAATAGTGCAGTACAACAGGCTTTTCTGTGTTTTCTAGGGGTTTTTCAGGCCTTTTGATGTCTTGGAGCTTGAGCAGAAGGAGGAAGCTGTTGGGGACCTTATTCTGAGTGCCAGAGAGACTCTCTGGCCTTTTTCTTCATGGAGTGTTGTTGTCCATCCTTGCTGTGGGATGCTGTGTGTCTTTTCAGCCTTGAATTGGGTTTGTCAGTGTGGTCTCTTTTTGCTTCCATCCAGTTTTTCAGATTCCAACTCCTTTGGTGAAAGAGCTCATATTTTTACCTCCCTTTTTGTTTCATTTTACAGTTATAAATACATGACTGTTTAGAATATATTATCTCAACTTTTGCAAATAGTTACAGCTGCTGTATTTTTAAGACAAAAGGTTACAGGTGACTTCACCCCTGATCAGTCACAACCGTGGTTTAAGCATGATAAAAAGAAAGGCTTAGCTAATCAGGGGAAGATCCTGAGGAAGAAGGAACCAAAAGTATTGGAGAAATGGTTTGGGAAGACTAGAAGACTGACAAATGGGAGAGACCCTTACTGCTGTGAGGAATCTGCTGTGAGGTCAGTCTGGGTTGGTAGCTGGAGCCTGCAGTAGGAGTTTTGCAGTCCTAGTCGAGCTGGTGAAGGCCTATGGTTAGAGGCAGCAAGGGAATACTTGTATTCTACTGTCATAGTCCTACTAGAACACAATCATATTCTAGTAAGAAATAACCAGCAGTCAGTCTGCAAAAGGAACCCTACGGTGGGAGTTTATTGCAGTCAAAGGTCAGTGAATCGTTAGGATCAGGATGGCTGAATTATAAAAAAAGAATAAACCAGGATCTTTTCACATCTTTGGACAAGAGTCTGTAGCTTGACTGTTTTTATCTCAACCATGAAATGTGAAAATTAATTGTATGGTGTGAGGTTACTGATATGATAATAGGTATTATTCATAAGGTGATATTATTGTGTTATAGCCAGCTTCTTAGAAAACAGCTGTTGTTTCAAGATTTTATTTTTTCTTTCATTGCTTTAAGCATTTTGTAACTGCTGTTGTTAAGGACTTTGTTTTAAGTATGTGTTACATTGTTCTCTAGCTGTTTATGCTAGTTTCTCCACTAGCTCGGTGGTTTGACCCAGTGCTGTCTTATGATGTTTAAGTATTTTTCAGAGTTCCAAGAAACGATATCTGAACTTTGTGGAAAACCTCCTTTGAACTGAGGATATTGAGGATATTGACAAGACCTTTAGTTCTTGTTACTAAGAAGAAGCACTCTGACAGTTTGCCGTGTTTAAGGCATCCCTATCCTAAGGGAATTTCAGAGGAGACCAGTTATTAGATGGTTCAATTAGTCCTTCACCCTAAGATTCTTAGGAGCCTTGTTTTGAAATATGTCTGGAGAATTCCCTTCCAGTTAGAGCTCAGCCAATGGCCATGCCTTAGCTTAATATGGATGGGAAATTTGCCAACAGACCCAGGTGTTTTCTGCCTTAAAACAATATTCAAGTCACCTTGACTTGGCAATTTGACCCTATGGATATGAGAGCTGGAGCTGTCTTTGACAAGAGCCTGGAGAATCATTATGCGGAGAATGATTGTCCAAATCTGCACTGATTTGTGGTTTATCAGCTGTCTGCAGACTCTGGGATGATGGTACAGTATTTCAGAGATTGCTAATTACCTAATTTCACATGTATTAATGATTAGGGGTATTATCTGAAATATTCCTGAGGGTTCTACCTGACTTAGTCCTGATTGCTGCCAGTTTCTTGTTTCACTACATATATAGTTTTGTCTTGTTATTTGTAGAAGAGTTTTTATAGGGAGAGGCCACAATCTATTGATTGAAGGTTTGAACAATCCCTGCAATCCAGGAATAGTGTGAGGTTTTGTACTGTGCCTGCTGCCGGCTGTGCTGTTCTTACATTGCCTTGAATTAGCAAGAGAGTAGCAAATGTAACATTTGTTGGTCCTTTTCAGGGATGCCTCCACAGGGAAGCTGAAGACATGTAACAAGTTGTTGTACCTTCTGATAGATGCTTCAAGACAGAAATGCTGTTCGTAAGACATAACAAAGAAGAATTTGCTGCCAAAAGATGTGAGTCAATGAACAATCATTTAGAGTGCCTGAACATGAGATTTTAACCCACCACAAGTTGTTTAGCTGTGCCTGCTTCTACTCTGTAACCACATAAGTATAGGGAATAAAGAATAAACGAGGAGATCAAACCTAATCATATTGGTGTTGTTTGATACTCGGCCTCCTTCCTCGCAGTAATTGGTGACCGCCGCCGTGGTGATGGACCAGCAGTGAAGCTTCAAACTCTGGACACAGAGACGGGAGCTCCAACGAAGGAGACGCAGAAGTGGCCCCATCACAGAGAGACGTGGGAGCTGGATTTCTGAGAAGCACGCCTCAGACTTCTGCAAGGTAAGAACAAATGGAGTTAGATGCTGCAGTTCACCTGCTGCAAAATATTCAAAGCAGCAGAAGCAAAGCACCTTCACAATTTAGTGAAGTGGGCACAGAAGCAAGGCCTTTCACAAGAAATCCCTCTGCTGCTTAGCCCTGGGGAATGACAAGGCATTGGAGCATGTCTCTGGCAGAAAGTGACTGAAGGACGGAAAGTAGGAAAAGAAGCTCAGAGCTTCTTTTGGGACATTTGGAAATTGGTGTCTGGAGCACTGGTGGAAATGAAAGGTGAACAACAGGTGGCAATGATTGCTTTGCAAGTTCTGAGCCCTGAGCCTTCTGTGAGTGCTGAAAAGTCAAAGCCTGGATGCTTTACAAATCATTTTGGGACTGGTTTCATGCAGCCCCTAAGAGGCATGGTTGCGGTACCAGAGAGTTCAGTGTAAAATATGCAAAAAATATGGGAAAACAAAGAAATGGAGGATTTGGTTTCACAGGACCTGCAGTTTGTTTTACACAAATAATTCACAAAGACCCACACAGACTCTTACTATCACATGTAGGGGAGAAATAAAAACAACTACCACACTGCTTGACACAGGAGCTGATGTGTCTATATTGGCGGGATTTGTGAACAAGGGAGGCCGGTGCGAGAGAGGCCAGTCCGAAGTTCGCCCAGCTCTGATCCTGGGGTCAGAGTTGTCTTTTTATTGTGGCTTTTCCAAGTTCGCTGTTACGTGAAATAAATTTTGTGTTTTTAGTTTTCAAATCCGGCTGTCTCGTTTATTACATAAATCAACAAACTTTAAGAACTTGAATGCTAGAAAGTAGAGAAGAGCGTTGAAAAACAGGCACTCAACAAAGCTTACGGTATTGTGGAATCAAGCCTGAACACCTCATGATTGGGATGGTCATGTGTCTGTTGTGGTGCAGAACTAGCTGCCTCCTCTACCAGACAGATGTGCACCAAACTATGTGGGTCATGTGGGCAAATGAGACAGGGCAAAGTTCTTTCTGTTTATCCATGACCTCTGCAGGAAACCCTTTTAGAACTTGTCTGATAGGGATTCCTGGGATAAATGTTTCAGAGTTCCAAAGTTATAGCACAGGAAAATGTAGAAAGGAGATGTCAGATGCTTCTTGTATGGCTGAATTGATTTCTAAACTAATGAAACCATTGCCATGGGATCCATTGGCAATTCCTTGAAGTGGAGACAAACACGTTTTGGATTTGGTGGATCTGCATTTGCAGGTGTTCAATTTAAAAACTTACGTAATTGGTCAATGCATGGGCAAATGTGACTTGTATGTCACCATCGTACACATTCAAAGGTACAAACAGCTATTGTGGAAGTAACACTACCTCTTAAATCACCTTGGGGTTTTGGATGTCTTGGCATGGAAACTGTCAAAAATCAGATGAGGCTTTGGAACAATGGTACTCCAAAAGCTCTTCCTCCAGATGTATTCTTAATTTGTGGAGACCGTGCCTGGCCAGGAATTCCCTCCAATGGATTTGGAGGTCTGTGTTACTTGGGAAAACTGGCTCTGTTAGCCCCTTCCATGAGACAATGGCTTGACGTGACCATGGCTGATCATGTGTGAAGGCAGAAAAGTTCATTGGGATTAACTCCAAAATGTAACGATAAGGTTGAATTGATGAGTGTTACAGCTAGAGCCCTTTTAGCCATATTTACACCAGCTGCAGCTGCTGGAATTGCTTTGAAGAATTTAGCACATTTAGCTTGTTCGGCTGAAAAGCAATCAAATGCAACTACCATGGTAATAGAAGAATTGTTAATGGATCAAAATAGTTTAAGGCATGCAAATTTGCAAAAGAGAGCTGCTGTCGACCTCTTATTGCTGGCACAGGGACATGGATGTGAGGATCTTGAAGGAATGTGTTGGATGAAGCTGAGTGATCACAGTGAATCCATAGATAAGAAATTGTAGGATCTACAACAGCACGTTCAGAGTATGCAACAAGAACAAGGCCTGTTAGATAGCTGGTTGACCAATTGGTTTGGTAACATTCCAAGTTGGCTGAAAGAACTAATTCTAGAATAATCTGCGATTTTGTGGATATTTGCTGATACTTGTTCTTGTTGGATGCTTGACACTCTCTTGTGTGAAGAAAGGCTTTGAAAAGTGGCAAATCAAGCACAGATTGTTAAAAAAAAAGGGGGGGGGGAATTGTAGAGGAGTTTTTAGAAGAGAGAGGCCACAATTTATTGATCAAAGATTTGAACAATCCCTGCAATCCAGAAACAGTATAAGGTTTTGTACTGTGCCTGCTGCCTGCTGTGCTGTTCTTACATTGCCTTGAATTAGCAAGAAAGTAGCAAATGTAACAATTTGTTAGTCCTTTTCAGGGATGCCTCCACAGGGAAGCTGAAGACATGTAACAAGTTGTTGTACCTTCTGATAGATGCTTCAAGACAGCAATGCTGTTTGTAAGACAGAACAAAGACGAATTTGCTGCCGAAAGATGTGAGCCAATGAACAATCATTTAGAGTGCCTGAACATGAGATTTTAACCAATCACAAATTGTTTAGCTGGGCCTGCTTCTACTCTGTAACTACATAAATATAGGGAATAAAGAATAAAACGAGGAGATCAAACCTAATCACAGTGATGGCTGTTTGATACTCGGCCTCCTTCCTCACAATAGCGTTTGAGTCTTATTTTTTTTTCAATTACTGGTTTGTCTCATTTTTCTGAGCCTTTTTCTTCTTTTGCTGGTTTTGGGGACAGTCTCTGGAGAAGTGTCCAGGCTTTTTGCACAGGAAGCAGATGATGTGTTGAAGTTGTCCTGCTGAAGTCTGTTCTCTTCTGGTGTTGCAGCTGCTACAGTCTTTGGGTTGGTCGATTCATGCTTTTCTTCAGGTGAGTTGAACAGCTCTGCTTTCCTGGCACATGCTTTTGCTCTCTGTGTTAGTGTAGGAGGTGAGTTGACAGGCAGTCCTAGAACTACCCTGCAGCAAGCTTTGTTGGCATTTTTCTGAGCCATCTCTTGAAGTATTTCTGCCTGTGCCACTGGGTGCCATACTCTTCTTTCTATTCCTGCTCGTAGGCGATCCACCAACTGCAGAAACCTTCTGAATTATGCTGTTTAATATCAAGAAAGCTGCCTTGTGGTACGGTTGTCAGCAATTGGGTAAAAGCCTTTTCTGCAACCTTACAAATCTTTTCTAGCATGACCTTTGATAGCACTCTAACTTGTTCTTCTGGGGTAGCCCACTGTCCTTCACCACACAGGCGCTCACAGGTGATGTCTCTCCCCTATAAATCTCTAGCACTTTGAGCGGTTTGATTAAGCTCCTTCAGGAATTCTTTGAAGGATGTTTTCCAGGCATCTTGCCAGAAATCAAATTCTGAGGGAGACAACAGGCATTTAAATATTTCTTTTAGATCTGCTGATGTTAATTTGAGATATGTGAAAGTAGTTCTTACCATACTTTTAAACATCTCACTATCTGGGCCAAATTCCCTTTGGATTTTGCATAATTCCTTTCTATTTTGAAAGAGAAAGGCTGGTAGGTTCTTACTGCATTATCTCTACCAGTAGAAACACCAGGAGCTGCTGAAGGTGTAACTTCACTTTTCTGGCTCTGATCTTTAGGGCTATCCCAGCCAGTTTTGTTTGCATGGGGACTGGCTGTGGGTTTGCCCTCTTCCCTTCCTTCCTGCCTTTCAGCCTGAGTCCCAGCTCAGCCCCAGCCCTGACCCTGGGCCCTGGCTGGGCCCCAGGCCCATGGGGATTTGGTCCGGCAGTGTCCGGGGCCCCAGGCTCCTCCCAGGCCCTGGCCTCGGGGCTGGCCCTTCCCCCGTGAGGATTGGGTTTGGGGCTACTCCAGGCCCCGGTCCTGGGACTCCTTCCAGTCCTGGCTTCCTCCAGTGCCCTGGGGCGGCTCCTGCCCGGCCCCGGCAGCCCTGGCCCCAGGCCCACCCCCTGGGGGCTGGGTGGGCAGGCGTGGGCAGTGGGTGGGGCCGTGTGGGTGTCAGGTGGGGCTGGGGAGCCAGGTGTCGAAAGGGATGGGCGGGGAACTGAGAAGTGGGAGGGGGGAGCTGCTGGGGGGGCGGAGTAACCATGGGAACAGGGATTGCGGCATCGGGGGCGGGGCTGCAGGATGACATCATGCAGGGCAGGAACATGGGGAGGGGGCGGGGCACCTCGGGGGAGGAAGGGGGTGTAGGACTTGAGGGGTTTGGGGGAGGGGCATGTGGGCGAAAGGGATTGTGGGAAGAAGGAGGATAAGATGGAGGACCGACCACATGGCCACGGCCATTTTGGCCCCATGCCACATGGTGAGGCCTGTCTGTGTGCTGAGGCCTCTTTTTTTCAGAGCCATCAAGGCACAAATTTTCAGAACTAGTAGCTGGGGAAGAGGGCTAGAGGGAAGAATCTCTCTCAGCCTGTGTACACCTGCTAGAGCCAGGGTACTGAGAAAGAGATGAGTCACCAGGGAGACAACAGCTTTCCTGACAGGCTCTCTGTGTTTGTCGGGCTGCCCCACACTTCTCTCTCAGCTCAGAGGCTGAGTGGATGGAAGGAGGGCTAGGGCAGCTGGTGGGAGGGGAGCTTGCAATGGCTGTTCTTTCGTCTGCTTCTTATTTATCTTTCAATGAATTAAAATGAACAGTGGGAGAAATTTTGGAGCTGTTTTATCTCCTAATTCTACTCGTTTTGTTAGTAATGTTCCAAGTTTGTCCCAGTCAGAGACAGAATTTATATTTTGCTGGTTAAAGTCAGGTAGATGAGAGGACAGCCAGCAAATGAACTGCTGTAATTTCCCCTTGGAGATTTTTATATCCCTACTGTGTAAAGCATCTAGGATTTGGGAATACTGGCCTTTTTCCTGCGCAGAGTGTTTTGACCCTATTATGGATGTTAACATGCAGTCTGTGCAGTTTTATCTACCCTGTTTACAGCAAAATACAAACCAAAACTGAAAGCACCACAACCCAGCTGAGGAAAAGGGCTCAATTTTTCCTCCCCCCAGCAGTAAGGTAAGATGGAAAAACCATGTGTCAGGGTGCACACAGCTTTTAAATCCACCCACCCATATGGGGTCCATTTCCTATAGCCAAAGTTCTGTGCCCCACCGCCCCACGCACTCAGGGGTCACTTTGGGAGTCCGAAAACTACTTACCTTTGTCTTGGGACCTCAGCTGGCCGCAATCTGCTGTAATCTCCCTTGTCCAGAACTGATCCATTTGGTCTCAATGGGTTGCTGGTCCCCTCCCGAGCCAGAGCACCGTGCCAAAAATGGCACTTCCAGTTCGGGTAATTGAGAGCCCAAAGCTTGTGAAATTCACGGGTTTGGAGTAGAAATCCAGCTAATTACACAGGCTCTCAGACCTTTTTGGGAGGCCCCCACACTTGGGCACCAATCTGAACAAATTCCCTTCCTCCTGCAGTCCGGCCCTGGCTAGCAACAGACCTCAGGGGAAAATCTGGACCAGGACAAAGAAAAAAGACAAAAAAGCACTCTTAATCCTCTCGGGACATAGTCCTACAGTTTTAATGTAGAACCTACACCTTGGAGCCCAGAAGGAAAAAGAGGCGGAGACCCCCGTGTGGGGAGTTCTAAGCCCTAGGAAAGAGGGGGAAGGGAGGGAGGTCTGTTGACCAATGGGGACTGACCTGTGGGAGGTGAAACATTAGGGGTATCAGGTGAGGGAGGTGCAAAGGTACATGGGAAGGTGCAACCAATATTTGGTGTATATATATATATCAAAACCACCCAGTGCAATTGAACAAAATGAACTCACTACTTAGTGCAATACAACACCTGCCCTTCCGGGCTTCCTGGATCTACACTAGAATATAATTGGAAATGCCTTCTTAGTCTTTCTAGCCACACACTAGGTGACTCATCTTTTTCCTGCTGACTGTCAAAAGCTAATTTAGCTTTACTAGTTCTTGGGACAATCTCCCGTATCCCTCTTATTCTCAAAGATCTATAATCTCTCATGTTCCTCCATCCAAGTTCACCACTGGGGTCCCAATCTGGTGGATCATATGGTAATTTTGTTCCCCCTCATGGGCCAACTCGGTTTTCCCTTTCCCATATCTTCATCCCTGATGCTTGGATTAATTGGATTTCTTCCGGGGAGAAGAGGATGTTTAATATGGAATTCAACTCTTCCCAAGTGTAGACACGAGGGCCCAAGAACTGATCTAATTGGTTCGAAATTCTGATGGAGTCTTCTAGTAAAGTTTTTATTTCTTTTTTAAAATTCCTTACTTCTGAGGCCATTAAGGGAGCATTTACAAAACCAATACCTCCTCCTACTCCACCCATTGGGACTTCCCTAAGACAGACGAGCTTCTCTACTCATGCTACTTTAGACCTGGTAGTACAATATGGCCCTCCTGTATGATTACTTTCTTGAGACATAATAGGAGATATAGGGTTGGATTGACTCGTTTCCCAGTTGGGAGGAGGCAAAGGAATTCCGGTATATGAAGGGGAGGGAACTGAGTTTGTAATAAGGGATATTAGGGAGGAATCTGGGAGAGTCAGTGGAGAGGCTGAAGACAAGGCTGGGGTCATGCTAGGATTTGAGGAGGGCATGAGAGTGCCAGCTGGGACAGACAGGAGACTTGGGTTAGAACTTGAAGGAAGAGAAACTGGGCACTCAACAGGTAGAACCATGGGAGGGACTACGGTCTCTACCAGTGAGGTTGAGGAAAGAACCTGGGCCTCGATTGGGGAAGTTTGGGAAAGAACCATGGGCATAACTGGGGAAACTGGGGAAAGAACTGGGGGTGCTACTGAAGAAGCTGGAGAATGGACCGTGGGCACAACTGGGTGAGGTGGAGATTGGATTTGAGGGGGCATATAAGGGCTAGGAGAATGAATGACAGGTGGGGTTAATGCTGGAGGGGGATGAAGACAGTCAAAGGGATCCCATTTCTTTTCTGGTACTTTATCCTTCTCGTTTTCTTGTTCCTTAGCAACTTTCTATACCCTTATTTTTTGCTCACAAAATTTCATTTTGTAACCAACAAGCTGCATCTTGTGCTTCTTCTTCATTCTGAGGCTTTCTTAGTCTTACATGTTTAGAGCAGCACATAACCATTTTTCTTTGGAAAATCCATACCAAGTCCAATAAAGGGGTCCTTCTTGGATACTTTCTTTTGGCCAAATCTCCATCCTATATTTTATCATTTTTGTCTTTTTAAAATTCTTTAAATTACTACCTTTATCCCAATTTTCCAACATTTTCCCTAAGGGGCTATTTGGAGGGATGTCTCTAACTTCCTTTTCCTTCTTTGTTCTTTTAGAATTCTCACTCACACGCTGTCTCATTTTTAAATATTCAGGTGTTAATTTCAATTGAAACCCTAAATACCTTTCCAAACTAACTGAGACATAGATTTGGAAAAAAATCCCAGCTGATCCTTTATAGTAGATTTAAGAACATATACTGTATGTTAGAAAGTATTCCAAGTAGTACTTTAGAATATATGAGATTGCATTTTAGAAGACATTTAGTGAACACTGAATGCTGTGTCTGTTACCCTTTCACATATATCTGAGCACCACAAGTATGGGAAACCTTTGGCATAATCAGAAGAAGAACTAGAAGGACTAGCCTAAACAGCAGAAGAACAGGGCTAAGGGTGCAGATAAAAAAAAAGAACACAGACTCTAAGATGATATGTTCCCTTGAAAACGTGCCAAGAGGACCAAAGCACACATGGGAGAGATAAAGGTGAAGAGGTGAACGTCAGAAGACCACTACCACAGCCTGGAGACCACCACCACTAAGGACTGAGCCTACCCAGAAGGGTGTGGAGTAATTACCATATTGAGCACAGATGGGTGGGATCAGGGAATTAATATGTATGAGGGGGACTATGGAATGTCATGCATATGTAAGACCTCAGGGAATAATAAGGAGGGCAAGTTTGTTGGTCACCGGGTACAGACTGTTTCCCAGTTCTAAGGGCCCTAATTCCCCAAACGCAAACCCCCAGCAGTCCTCGGTCTGCTTTGAGGAATAATAGCCCCCAGGTGGACTTCTGGAATTTGACTACCCTGGTTCCAAAATCCACCTCTCAGAATCCCCTGTCCCACTCAGGAGACAAGCAGCCCCTCATGCTGTGCCCTTCCCATTAGAACTACAGAGAAATGGGAGCCTGCGTGGGTAAGAGTGGTGAAAAGGTGGATACTCCCCCGTCTCCCACCTCTAAGGGTCCCTAGGGGTACCAGATGTCCACACTCTTCACTTGCTTCCCTCCGTTCCTGGCCACCCCCTCACAGGAGTCTGGAACGGCAGCACCAGGAGGGCCTCGTCCCTTTGGGGGTCTTGGCTACCAGCCCCCATCTCACTCATTCACTCTTGCACACTCATACCCCCCTTTGGCAGAAATCCCCACTCCCAGTACCAACCTGTGCACCGTGAGCCCCACTCCCTCTCGGAGGGTCTTCTCGGGCTGGGTTGTCGTGTCCTCGGTGGTTCTTCAGGAACTTACCAGCTGTCCCATCCACAGTCTTGAAGAAGTCTGCAATCCAGGGTTGTGGAGAAGATAGCTGAGAAATGGGAAGAGGATAAGGAACACAATAGCTCTCAGACTAATATTGTAACTAGAAGCTAGGACAAGGCCAGCATGAGGATGAGGGAGAGAAACTGAGATCATGAGAAAAGAGGAACTAAATGCTACAAGGCGATACAACTGTTGCAATATGCTGATATAACATGAAGTAAACTATTGTATAGTCACTACCAATCAGGAGCTTGGCTTTTACAATATGTATGAACTAAATACTTAGAATATAAATGTAAGTGAGAAAACAAATAAAATCGAGCCTGATTGATCAACATCGGTTGAGTCAATCTCCCTCTTTCCAACACAGGGTGGAAAAAAGTCTTCCAGGCATGCGTCTTCCCAGGACCGGTCCTTCCTCAGGACTGCTTTCAGGTGTGGTATCATGGACGACTCTCCAGAAATTGTAATAAACAAGGCAGGGACTCAAATGGAACAAAAAAAGGGCACCTTGCTTATTTTTGCAACCACCAAGGACAGAAGCCCGAGATAAGCCCAGGCACCAGCCGACATGCTAGAGAAAAATACCAGGCAACAGTGTAAAAACACTGGGGGCTCCTTAGGACACAAAGTTCCACCGGAGAAGCCCCAGCCCCGTCCCAAAGTCCCCTTTATCCCTCTCTGCTCTCTCCTGATTGGGGCGCTCAGGATCCTCTCTCCCATTGGCTCCTTGTCAGGACTCTGATTGGCCTTTACCGAGGATCATCCTGGACCAATCATTTTGCCAGGGCGGCGAATGATTGGTCCATTGCATCCACCAATCCGGGGTCGGAGTGCTGACACCGCTGACATGACATCATCTCTTTAAACAGTCACCACTTTTTGGCCCTCAGTGTTCACACAGTCATCAACTCTCTTATAGCTCTCTTACAACTTTGAACACAGAACTTTCAGAAACATTACTCACTTACAACACTGAACCTTTAGCCCCATGAAACATTTCTTTGCTTATAACATGTGGAGTCCCTTGTGCTGTTAAAGGAATTTCCAAGTGCCTTGCCCTGGAAAAGCGAAGATTAAAGACACCCCTCCCAGGTGTAGGCAAAGGCTTCTCCCCCATGGATCCTTGCAGACATTGTGCAATCTTCTCTCTGGGTTTCACAAGTGCATCACCTACCCCATGGTATCCCCTTTCCCTGTTTCCTCATTGGCTCTGGGTCTGGGTGTCCTGTTCCTCTCTTCCCTATGGTCACTTGCCCCCTGCCCCTTGTAGCACCCACGAACCTGAGACCTGTATAACTGAGAGAAACTAGATGTTCTCTCTTGGGCTCCAGATTCACCTTCAACACACGGAATAAACGCTTGTTGGAAATTGATCTGGGGCTGGGAGCCCTCTGCCTCTCTGCTGAGCCAGCCTGGTAACGTGTGTGCGTGTGTGAGCTTGAATTGCTGCCTGAATTCTTCTCAAGCAGTTTCTCTACTGGAGAGGCTGACTGGGATCTAGAAAGGCCTTAGCTATACTGGGAAAAAGACACACTGTTCCAGTAACAGACTGGTCCTAAGAGCAAAGCAGAGAAAGAAGAGGCAGGCAGTTTGTTTGAAAAACGGCATTCACTCCTCTGCATTTTTTCTTTCTCGGGGCGGTGTTGTTCATCTGAGGCACGGACAGCAGCGGGTCAGAAGTCTTTTTTTGCTTTTAGTTACTTTAGCTAGCTGAGGCAGAGAAGCTTCCTGGACAGTTTTTATCCTTTTTCTTGGGACTGTTTAAGCCTGCTCAGAACAGAAAAACCCAGAGGAGCCCTGGGGAGCTGCAGCTGCCACCCAGCAAGGCCTGGATGTCCAGAGGGACAGATAAGGGACTGACTGAATTGAGTTACAGTCACAGCAAGGACTCTTCAATTTGCCATCTCAGTCTAGAACAAGAGGTTTTATTGTTTCATATTATTCATTCTTTATGCTTGTGGGCATTTTGTTTGTTGAATAAATAGTTTTTTCCACTTTTATCTGAGGAAGTTCTTTTCCTAGACCAGCTGTGGGGAGGTGCCATTGGGGTTTGCTCTCCAGAGGAACCCTATTTCAGGGATTTCCTCCCAAATTCACCCTAAACCAGGACAGTATCAAACTGAAAGAGCTCAGCAGCCCATGGCACTTAAACATGCCCAAAATTCCCGAGGATCCCTCTTCCCAACTGACAGAGGCCTCCCCATGGGCCTGGGCAGCCCAGAAATGGGGCTGCCTTACGGTTAACCCTGACCTCAAATCCAGCCCCTTCCTAAACATGCAGCCCTAAACACAATCCCACCTTTACGCTCAGTCCCAATTCCAACTCTAAGACCCACGCCAGCCCCAGTTCCAGCCCCTTCCTAAGTCCTGGGCCATTGCCAGGAAGGACCTTTTGCCCATTCGGACACAAGTGCAGAAAGCTGGGACCACCCAAGCCCCCTGTTGCATCAATGTGCCTCCTGAAGGGGAACTTTGGGCCATGACTTGAGCTAAGGGACCTTGAGATGAGGCTCAGGTGACACCATTGTCCAGTGTTATGAATGCTAGACCAGATCCTTAGTGATTTCAGCTTTATTGGGAACAGTGTGGGAAGGGGGCCCATGGCGTGTGCGCACACCACCATTGTGGAGAGGATAGCTGAGAAATGGGAAGAGGATAAGGGAGGACACAATAGCTCTCAGACTAATATTGTAACTAGAAGCTAGGACAAGGCCAGCATGAGGATGAGGGAGAGAAACTGAGATCATGAGAAAAGAGGAACTAAATGCTACACGGCGATACAACTGTTGCAATATGCTGATAGAACATGAAGTAAACTATTGTGTAGTCACTACCAATCAGGAGCTTGGCTTTTACAATATGTATGAACTAAATACTTAGAATATAAATGTAAGTGAGAAAACAAATAAAATCGAGCCTGATTGATCAACATCGGTTGAGTCAGTCTCCCTCCATCCAACACACCGCTGCTCCCGATATGTGGAGGAGGAGGATGTCAGCTCTGTCGTCTGGCAGATCTGGGCCTGCCTTCCTCATGGGAGTCCCCAAGAAGACGCCTGCTGGTTTCAGGTTCAGGGCCCCCGTATCACTCCTGGCTCACTTTGGCAAGGGTGACGCAGGCGAGGAGTCCTGACTAGAGCCTTGATGTCATCCAATGTCACTTCTGGTTAGAAGTATTCCTTCAGCTCTTTACCTGCACAGGGGTTGTGGCTCATTTTTAGGGGTCTCCACTGGACGAATTCCATCTCCCCTAAGTCCCGTGGGAATGTGACATTTGAATACTCAGTGATGTCATCCTCCTCCTCATGGTCTCAGGTGATTCACTGTCTCGGAGGGGATGGGAGCAGCGGGGCCATACCCGACAGTAAGGGAATTTAGACAACAACTCGCCCAACAAACAACCCACCATCCTCATTAACTTATAACATAACTGTCTTGGTTTGAATAGACAGGTATCTGCCAAGGAAGATTGGAGTCTCCCTTGGAATGCAACCCCCCACCCCTCCTCTTTTTCAAATTATTATAAATTTGCAATTAAAAGGCTGTCAGGTAAAGATTTTGGGAATAGGTATAGCAGTTCTATACTAGGGATATTAAAAATAAAAATGCTGTAGTACAAAAGAATAAGCAAACAAACAAACAAGGAATCCCAGAGGAAAAAACAAAACAAAAAACCCCAAAAAAACAAAAAACAAAACAAAACAAAACAAAACAAAACAAAAAAAAAAAAAAAAAAAAGAAACAAAAAACCAAACAAAACCAAAACAACCCCCCCCCCAAAAACAACAAACACAAACCTCTGACAGAGTCAGAAAAATACAACCTGATGCCCTGTTAATCAGGGTGTTGGAAACAGTCTAAAGTCAGCCTTCCTGGAGTGGCAGATGTGGTCCTGTTGGAAGCAGAGATGATGGTCCTGTGGAGCCAGGGGTCTTGAAGTGGGTCCGGTCTTTGGGAGTCCTGTGGGAAACACCGGGGTGCCTGGTTATACTTGTGGCTCCTTTTTATCTGGGCGGAAATGGTTGGCCTTCTGCTCTCTGGTAGAGCATCTCTCAATAGAATGATGAAATGTGTCATGCCATTGATGAGCTTTAATGGTGTGTTAACAGAAGATATTCCCATGGGGATAGTGAAAGACTGATAAGGAACAATTCCCCATTTGGTTTTTAACAGCTGGCTTGTTATCAGAGAAGGCAGTTACCTCGTCCCTTCTGGAGTTACAACAGATAAGATAAAACCTCCTCAACCGAGCTTTTGGCCATCTCTTCGATTTTGGTCAAGTACCCTTTAAGTATCCAACACTTAGTCTCCTTGGCAACTTATGGGGAAAAAATTCTTAAAAGTAAAAAAGGAGCAAAAAAACCCCCCAACAATAACTTTGTATCAACTTTGCAACAATTTATTCTCTACATCCAGTGATCCCAGATGTAGGGACAAGGAAACAAGGCTGAGGGAGAAGAATGAATGCAAAAAGCCAAGGCCAGAGCTGTGCTGAGTGTTATAAATGCAAAGGCAAATTTCAGGTTAATAAATGACAATTTATTAACAACAGAATATCGAGCACCTGAAAAAGAGAAAAACCACAAAAATAGGAAATTGTCAGCGCCGCGCTGGGTGGATAGAGGTCCGCACCGATGTACAAGACGCCCTAGTCCACGCTGGTGCAGCTTTCAGTCCACCGTTTTATAGGATTTTTCTGCCCTTAGGCAGTCCAGGTGTCCAAGGTGGGTTGAATAGTCCGGATTTCTTTTCGATGGCCCTCCCGGATCTCATCAAGTCTAGTTGTCTCATTCCGGGAAGGCTCCTTTCTTATGTCAATTCCAAGAGTCTGTCTTATGTTGATTTCATTCCGCTTGTGGCACCAGAAGGTTGATGAGATTGGCATCGTCATCAGGAAGGAATTTCTCCTTGCTTTGGCGAGGAAGTGATTCTTATCAGGGTTGGCCAGTGCCTTTGTCTAAGTTGATGATCTTCGTCCTGTCTTTGCAACTGAGATTAGCAGGCTGAGAGAGAACGGTTACCCTTCTACTGGATTTTACAATTTTACTTTAGCTTTATTTCATTATACATCGAATTATTATTTTATACACAAATTTTTACCCTATTTTTATCACACTGAGAATCATCCTGGATTTTTCAATTTCATTTCTCTCGCTCCTCCTCCGTGACAGAGGGGCCAGGGCGCCTCTATCCTCCTTCCTGGTGGGGATCAGGTCATCCCTGCCCTCCTCCCTTTCCTGGGGGAGGGGGGGGGGGGAAAGCCAGCTCATCTCTGCTCCTGCTTAACTTACTGTGGGCTGGGAGTGCTCTCCACAGAGGAGCGCGGTCTCTGCTGAGGTTTCCGCACTCCATGCTGTTGCTGTTTAGATAGCAACATGTTTTTCTGTAAGAATAAGAGAAGTCAGGTCACGTCCATCCACCTCCTCCGCGATGGGTGGAGGCTGGGTAGTTACTTAGCTTAGTGTTGGGGAGGGGGAGTTGTGAAGCGGAATTTCTGGTCCAGCACCCCCAAACCACAGTAAAGGCAGGCAGGAGCAGAGACGACCCGGCTGGTGTGGGTCTTAGAGTTGGAATTGGGGCTGGGGCTAGGTTTGAGGTCAGGGTTAACCAATCCTAAGGCAACCACACTTCTGAACTGCCCAGGCCCCACGGCGTAATGAACGTCCCCTGGGCAGCTCTGGCAATGGGCAGGGTGCGGGTGGGTGAGAGGCTGGACACGAGGGGGCCCAAAGGGGCTCTGGGCTGAGCCCCAGCGTGGGCAGCAGCTCCGGGGGGATTGTGCGCCCGGGCCCCGCTCAGGTGAGACCCCCACCCGCGGAGCTGGGATCCCTTTTCCGGAGGGCAGCGAGGGCTGCGGGAGAGCCCGGCAGAGACCGCGCTCCGTGGAGAGCACCCCCAGAGATGAGCTGGCTTTCCCCGGGCCCCCCCCCCAGGAAAGGGAGGAGGGCAGGGATGACCCGATCCCCACGGGGAAGGAGGATAGAGGCACCCTGGCCCCTCCATCACGGAGGAGGAGCGAGGCAGGCCAGGCCCCCCACCCCATAGGGACGGAGGCTTGGAGTAGAGCTGGCACCTCCTTAGCGGGAGGGCGGAGAAGAGCCCGGAACCACCCCCCACCCCCGATAATGGGGCTGAGGACGGCATGGCCCGGCCTACACTCGATGGGGGTGGCAGGTGGGAGTAAAGGCCGAGCCCTCCGTGGCTGGAGGAGGGAGAGGAAAAGGATCCCAAGCCGAGCACGGTGAAGAGGACGGAAAAGACAGGCCCCCCCCTCCAGCCCGAGTCCCTCTCAGTCGTCCCCCAGTGCGAGACGGACGGAGACCCCTCGAGCGTTCCCCGGGCTCCAGACGAAATAAAGCTGAGCATAATCTGCCGAGGCATAACGGGCTTGGACTTATTATTTATTCGAGTGTGAACAAGGTGGAATCTACCGTGGGTGGTCTGGGTGTTGTTGAATGGTAAATATCAGATAGAGGGAGATGGAAAGAAAAAGGCTGGGGGGAAGCAAGAGAGTGGCAGAAAGATGAAGTAGAAAATCAGGATGATTCTCAGCACAGCTCTGGCCTCGGCCTTTTGGATTCACTCTTCTCGCTCAGCCTCGTGTCCTCGTCCCTAGGCCTGGCATCACTGGACAATGGTGTCACCTGAGCCTCATCTCAAGGTCCCTTAGCTCAAGTCGTGGCCCAAAGTTCCCCTTCAGGAGGCACATTGATGCAACAGGGGGCTTGGGTGGTCCCAGCTTTCTGCACTTGTGTCCGAATGGGCAAAAGGTCCTTCCTGGCAATGGCCCAGGACTTGGGAAGGGGCTGGAACTGGGGCTGGGTTTGAGGTCAGGGTTAACCAATCCTAAGGCAGCCCCATTTCTGGGCTGCCCAGGCCCCACGGGGAGGGCTCTGTGAGTCAGGAAGAGGGATCCTTGGGAATTGAGAGGGATCCTCTCTCAATACCATGGGCCGCTGAGCTCTGGCAGCTGGATACGCAGCTGGGACCACGTGTGCTCCGGGCCCCAGCCGAGGCCCGGGGCTCTCCATCCCCTCTGCCACGGCCAGGGCGTGGGCTTAGTGATTTGTTTGCCTGGCGAGCGACTCGTTGGGCAAGCAAAGATCAGTCCCAGCGTTTGATGTGATTTTTGCCGATTTTATTTGAACTTACCTCGGTTGAGCCGGGGACGCTGAGGGGCACGGGTGGTGCCGGGACTCCGGCGCTCTGTCCTGGTCAGCCCGGGGCACCACCGGGGTGTGGGCTCCATCCTCCTGGCCCCGGGCTGATAGGATAGGGTTCAAATGATTTCTGGACAGCAAGGCCTTGGGAACAGAATGTTAGCTGGACTGCAGCCAGGACGATCTTTCCATGTTATTGTCTTGACCAATCAAGTAGGACTTTGCCTGCCTGGGTAATAAATCAGGGGAGGTGGGGGATGAGTGTGATTTTTGTGGTGGGTAGTTAAGGCGTAGGCCCTGGAAACAAAGGCGAGGTTTTTCATTCCTGTATCATGTGAAACTGCACCTGCATAATCATCACACCATGAATGATAGGATTGTTAAGGGTAACGATTGTTTGGAAATGGAATATGATTATTATCTGAAAGGAGAATCATGAGAAAGGATACTTAGGAAATTGACGCTTGGATAAGACCAATGACTGCAACAGAACAATATGAGTTTATTAATTAACACCTACAGTTCGATCAGGAAAGGGTATAAAAACAGGTCCATTTTGAATCCATGTCGGAGTCGGGTGCGCGTCTGATTGCCAGAGCTCTTGTCATTCTGTCATGATGAGGATGGATGTTCTGTGGGGGGGGGACGCTCTGTCATGATGAGGATGGATGTTCTGTTAGGGGGGACGCTCTTCGCAGGGCCGGGCCACATGGGGCCGGGCCGGGCCGTGCTGGGCCATGCCAGGCCACGTGGGCCGTAGGGGCCGGGCCGTGCTGGACCATGCCGGGCCACGTGCTCCGCAGGGGCCGGGCCGTGCTGGGCCATGCCGGGCCACGTGGGCCGCAGGGGCTGGGCCGTGCTGGGCCATGCCGGGCCACGTGGGGCGCAGGGGCCGGGCCGTGCTGGGCCATGCCGGGCCACGTGGGGCGCAGGGGCCGGGCCGTGCTGGGCCATGCCGGGCCACGTGCTCCGCAGGGGCCGGGCCGTGCTGGGCCATGCCGGGCCACGTGGGGCCGGGCCGGGCCATGCCGGGCCATACCGGCCATGGGGCGCAGGGGCCGCCCGCCCGCCCGCCCGCCCGCCAGACTCCGGCCTCGGCCTCCCGCCGCGGGGCGCAGCGGCGAGCCGGGGGGGGCCGGCCGCGCTCCTTTTATACTGGCGGGCGCTCAGTGACGCACGTGCGTGCGGCGGCTCTGCCGCTGTGATGTCACAATCAGGGGGCGGAGCCAAGAAGAGAGTGCCCTGGGACTGGTCTGGGCGGGAGGCGTTGCCCTGGTAACGGTTGGTGGTGCTGGCGTTGACGGGGGGCGGGGGGGCGGTGAGGCGGGCAGTGGCGGTGTATGACGTGTGGGAGTGCCCCAGGGAGTGCTTCCAGCGCCAGTATGGGGGTCCCGCTCCCGTTTTGGGGGCTTCCCAGCGCATGGGGAGGGGTCTCTGGGGGTCTCAGGTCAGTCTGGGGGTTCCCAAGCTGCCGGAGAGAGGTCTCTGGGGCTCCCAGTCCCATTCTTTGGGTGCCCAGGGGCACGGGGCCGGGGGGGTGGGATGCTGTCTGGGTGTTCCAGCCCCATTTTTGGGGCTTCCAGCCTCACTTTTGCCTTGCCCGGGCTCATCTCTTGGGCTGCGCCCACGTAGGCGTGGCCACCGCTTGAAGGCTCAAGGCGAGGCAACGCCGCCTGAGCCAGCTGGCCGCCCCGTTGCTGGAGCTCTCGCGAGAGTTGGCGGCGCGGGCGGGTCCCGCCAGGAGCCGCCGCCACTCCCTCAGCGCAGCCCGGCCCGGCCCGGCCCGGCCCGGCTCATTGCGCTCCCTCGGCCCTTCGCTCTCCTTCAGCCCTTCCCGCCTCCCTCAGCCCGCTCCTGCCTCCCTCAGCCCGCTCAATCAGCCCTCTGCGCTCCTGCATCCCGGCCGCTCTTCCTTCACGCCCGCTCCCTCCGCCCGTCCCGATCCCCCCCCCTCCCCCCCTCCCCTCTTGACGCGCGGTGCCCCCGCCACGCCAGAGCCCCGGCACCGCCTGCGGCCCTCAGCGGCGCCAGCGGCCGGGGCCGCAGGAGGGACGGACAGCGTCCGGAGCACGGCCCCGGGCCAGGAGGGCGGAGATCTCCCGGCGGGGCCCCCGCACCGCCGGGCAGGCGTTGCCGGTGAGAACGGGAACGGGAGGAGGCGCTGGGAACTGTCTCCGGGCGCTGCCAGCGGGGGCTCCAGGCAGGAATGCGGCGGGGAAGGCGGGGGCCTCCCTGGCACGGCCCCGGCCCGTTCCCGCTGCCACCCGGATCCGGAGTCCCACAGGGACCCGCGGCCCTCCCCTCCGGGATTTGGCGGATGGAGTGGGGGGGGAGGGGGGCGGTCCCAGCCACCAAGGCTTTGAACGCCCTTCCCAATGGAAAGAAGAAGAGCTTGACTCAGCCAATCTATCAAGCAACAATCAATTGATTAATTCAAACGATCAAGTGTGAGCAAAGCAGCACGCTGGATACAGTGGGGGTTCCCCCTCCTGCTGCATTTCGGTTGCTGATTTTTGCTGGGATTTACTGAGCATCTTCATAAGCACTTCTCAGCAGGTTTGGTTGTTGTTGTTTTTTGGGTTTTTTGTGCGGTTTCCTCCTAGTGTCTATTTGCCAAGTCTCATTTCTGTACTCTATTGTGATCAGTTCCTATTGGTGACGTCGAATTTCTCTACCCCAAGGGTTTAAATTAGTAAGAGCCATGTCCACTTTCTCTTTTCTAGAATTAGACGTCAGTGATGGTGAGGCCCAGCTTCTCTCTCCAGGACGGTCAGTCAGCCAGGGTGATGTCCGGCTTCCCTACATCTCTGATGGGGAGGTCCAGTTGTCTTTCCCAGCATCGTCAGTCGGTGAGGATGATTGTTGGATGGAGGGAGACTGACTCAACCGATGTTGATTAATTAGGCTCGATTTTATTTGTTTTCTCGCTTACATTTATATTCTAAATAATTAGTTCGTACATATTGCAAAAGCCAAGCTCCTGATTGGTAGTGACTACACAATAGTTTACTTCATGTTCTATCAGCATATTGCAACAGTTGTATCGCCGTGTAGCATTTAGTTCCTCTTTTCTCATGATCTCAGTTTCTCTCCCTCATCCTCATGCTGGCCTTGTCCTAGCTTCTAGTTACAATATTAGTCTGAGAGCTATTGTGTCCCTTGTCCTCTTCCCATTTCTCAGCTATCCTCTCCACAATTCCCCCTTTTTCTTTAATGGTTGCAAGCACTTGGGACTGACAATGAAAAAAGCAAGCAAACTCTAATCTCACACATAGAATGACAATTAAAATCATAAGCAAAAATTATACCCTTTCTTTCAAAAGCTGAGTTAGCTATGATGTTAGACTAAAAGTTTATTGCGGTTCTGTGCTGAAGGACTGCGTGTCTCAGGCTCTTTACGTCCTGAGTGAGTGCTGATATGACTTCCGTAGTAACGTTTGCCTGCTTTCTAGCCTAACATGCAAGTTTATTAAGTGACACCAATGCATGAGCTGTGCCAACTTTAGGGGTTAGAGATGCAAAAATACGAGCTGCAGGACCCTATAACTCTACTTTGTCATTACAATTCTTATCAAGGGCCTGTAAAGATCGTAGTGGCTGCTAACATCAGTTACTAAATCAGATAGAATGTTGGATGTGATGTTAAGCTGTTTAGCTGTCTAACAAGCCAATCGCCTTAACTGCGTTAAGGCTTGTGACCCTGCCACACCGGGGGCAAGGATGGAGGCAACGATCACTCCTGGGGGATCCCACAAGTTTACCTTGTTATTGCAGTTAGGACCCAACTGGTTCATGGCCTATACAACAGCTGACAATTCCAAAGTTTGTAAAGAATCCCCCTCTTTAGCAGGCAATATTACTTCTTGCCACTCATTTCCCTGCTGCCATGTAATAGCAGCTTTTTGTGACTTTTTCCCAGCATCTGTGAAAACTGTGATTGCTTTTGGGATGGGCTGTTTACTCCGCAGAGGTTTGCTCAGCCACTGTTGTTCTCCCACCCATCGCAAGGGTGGGGGCCACTTTACCGTTGTCACAACTGTGGCCCCTCCTCCCAGCAGAGCAAGGCCCACCTCCTCATGATTTTCAATGTACCATTGCAGTATATCTCGAGCTATTGGCAACAGAAGAGTGCCTGGTTCATTCCCCGTAATCTGTCGTGCATGCTGTCTACCTTTATGGATAAGAACTGCCAATATTTCTGATTTTTGAAAAACAGTTTTACATTGTCGTAGGGGTGGCTGTAACCATTCTAATAGCCGAATGTCTTTCTCCTCTCCCCTATTCTCCCCCTTTTTCTTTAATTGCTGAACAAGGGCTCTAAGAAGATGGCGTTTCCTGAGCCATAGAACCAAATCAATAGGCAGGAGAGGGTCACAGTGAGAAGTACTGCCTTGCTGAATGATTTCAGCAAACCAAGAGCAATGTTCTCGTTGTGCTGTTGTCTCATTTTGCCAGTGAGAAATGTAACTTTTCCACGCTTCTCTCGCACATTCTTGTTTTCCAATTAAACAAGTGCGAAATGGATTGAAAGGCGTGGCAAGTGATAAACACAAACTATCTTGACCACATTGATTAACCCAAGTGACCCATATGTTTTGCCTTTCGTCTATTTTTGGTAGCTCTGTGAGCCCAGCGGCGACAACACATATCCCAATCAGCAGGATCCACCTGATGCATATGAGGTATCCCCACCCCATATTTGCAGGTTGTCTGCAATATGCCAGTAGCCTTTTGTGCCAACAGGCGACATACCTCTTTTTCTATTTAAAAATACCAATTCCAGCTTATCTCTTTGACCTAAATCTTGAACAAGATTTACTGCTTCTGGCACAGTATTGCACCCTGTATAATTTTTTATGGCTGTTTGCCAATTATAAGGATGCTAATAAAAGGAGCAGCGTGGGCACCATGGCTGTGCAAGCTGCTGTTGGAAGACTCACCACTGTCTGCAACAAGCCCCACAATATATTTTTACTCAAGCACCACAGTTAGGCTTGTCGCAGGGCAGACAGTTAGAACTCGTAATTAATTGTAGTCGGGTGCTTTGTAGTTCATGTAACAATGTTAGTACATCAGTTCTATTTTCTACTGCTAGAGGATTAGGCCACAGTGGCTGGAGCCGAGCTATCACAGGTTGAAGGATCAGGAGCAGGCGATGCCGCTCTCGTTCTGCTGGACTGCTGGGTGCTGTCATTCTCTGCTTGCATCCAGCGGCTGGGAATCCACACAGGACCTGTGGGTGTAAGCACACGCATGTGACCTCAACTAATATATTGTACTTCAGCAGGTCCAGTGTTAAGAATGCTGATCCTCCTGTAGAGTCAAAACCATAGTTCCCTCTTTGTGTTTCCAAGCGATGTTTCGGAGCCAAGGTCGAAAATGGTAACAATTGAGCTATCCGGGTGCCAGCTGGAGTGAGCACTGGAGGATACAGTGTCCGTGCTAAAATACAAATCTCGCCTGTGAAATCAGCATCAATAAGTCCCACAGTAATGTCCAATCCTTTTAAAAAAGTAGAAGATCGTCCCAAAAGTAAAGCAGGAACCGTCTGTCCCTAATAGGTTACTGGTCCCTTTACTCCAGTGGGAATTGGCACAGGGCGATTGTCCTTAATAGATATGTCCACTGTGGCTGCCAAGTCCAGGCCGAGGCTTCCGGAGGTGGCGGGGTGCAGGTCGCTGGCTGCTGTACAGCTGCTATTTGTGTCCCGGCGCGGCGGCTGGATGGCGCGCTGGTCTTGCCGTTTCCTGATTTCCTCCGACAGGCTCCTGTGTTATGGGTATCAGAGCGACACTTCTGACACCATACTCCACTTGCAGGACACTCTGGGTGAAAGTGACTTATTGCTCCACAACGGTAGCACCTTTCTCAGTCTCCTGCGCCTCACTTCAGCTGACTTGCTGTAACAGCAGCTTGGAGTGGGGCAAGAGCAGCAAAAACTTGAGCCTGACTACTCTCTGCTTGTTTCTGAAATGTTTTATTTAGCTTTTTAATAGCCTCGACAATAAATGCCTGAGGCCCAGAGGGTACAAATGCTGCTTTCTCTAGAGCTTCTTCTACAGACCAATTAGCTCCCAAGGTGTTAACTAGGTTTTTTGTAGCCTGATTACCATTTTGAAGTATACAGTGTTTTAACATAGCTCCTTGCATATAGAGTGGCACTCTAGCTTTTTCTATTCCCTCTACTAGTCGATCTACAAATTTGCCTAATGGTTCTTCTCTACTCTGTTTTATTCTCATATATATATAGGGGTTCCATGTGGATCTTTTACCTTATCCATAGCAGCTCTAGCGAGCTTCATGACCTCTCAACATTTTTCTGGTCCTAACAGAGCCTGTGCCTCTGTCCTTATCCAATTGCCTATTCTCAGCAATTCATCTAAGGTAACCCCGTGTAGAGGATCCCCAGGTTGTCTCTGTGTGGCAACTGACTCTTGTGTTAGGGCTTGCCAGTGAGCTTGAAATAACAAAAGTTGGTGGGGTGTAAACACAAGCTTAGAAATACCCCGACAATCTGCTGGCAACAGCAAATATGTACCCCAGATATAATCCAGCATTTGCCAAGCAGGCTCACTGTTTACTCTATATTGGTTAACAGTGGAGCGCAATTGGGAAAGTAATTTCCAATCAAGGGAAGTCAACTGGGCAGTGACACCTCCTCCCAGTGCAGGATTATTTATTACCGGGCATGCCATCGAGCTCCCTGCTTCTATCATCTGTGCATTCCTTCGTTCTACTCCTTCTTTAGCTAGTGCACTGCATGCCTCCCTCCGATTCTTGGCCACTACCTCTGTTAAATCTGATTCAACTTTCGGAATAGTTTCATCGCTCTCCCCAGTCCATGGTAACGGACGTGCATCTGTCAGCTGACCCGCAGCGACTGGAGGCATTGGGGGAGCTGATGGTGCAGAGTCTGCAGCCACCGTGTCCCCTCTGGTGGCACCCATTTGCTCTGGAGGCAGATGTACTGCTGTACATCCAGGAGGCAAGGGAAAGTCTGACTCTGATGAATACATCAGATTCTTTCCCTGGGCTGCTACTGCCTGCTGAGCTGCTCGTTTTTCTACTTGGTGTTGCAGCAGAGCATTATGTACTGCTCGCCACTGTTTCCCTAACTTCTTAGCTGTTTTATCATCATCTAAACTTGCATCCCGTAGTTTATCCCCAAATTTTCGCCATTCAGAAAGCTCATGTACTGAATGGGGGTTCATAAAACACCCCTTATCATACCCATATGCTAGCAAGCCTGGCAACTCCTTTTTAATATCTACACCCTGGACTTGCCATTTTTCTAGCATACAGGCAAATAAATCATATGCTGCTTGCCTCTCCATATTAGTCAGCGCTGTGCAGCTCCCAGAGGTCTTCGGCAGCACGTATCAGCCGGCCCCACCGATGTGAGCACCGGGGCGCGGAAGCGTAATTGCCTTTTTCGCCTTTCTCTGCCGGCCTCACTGATGTGAGCACCGGGGCGCGGAAGATCTTCTTTCGCCGTCCCTCTGCTTGCAGGACCTGAACCCCTACTCCTCCAACCGTGGTGCCGTATCACGTTTCGGGGTCACCATTTGTTGGATGGAGGGAGACTGACTCAACCGATGTTGATTAATTAGGCTCGATTTTATTTGTTTTCTCGCTTACATTTATATTCTAAATAATTAGTTCGTACATATTGCAAAAGCCAAGCTCCTGATTGGTAGTGACTACACAATAGTTTACTTCATGTTATATCAGCATATTGCAACAGTTGTATCGCCGTGTAGCATTTAGTTCCTCTTTTCTCATGATCTCAGTTTCTCTCCCTCATCCTCATGCTGGCCTTGTCCTAGCTTCTAGTTACAATATTAGTCTGAGAGCTATTGTGTCCTCCCTTATCCTCTTCCCATTTCTCAGCTATCCTCTCCACAGATGATGTCTGGCTTTCCTTCCCAGGATCATACTTCTGTGCTGGTGGGCTCCAGTTTTCCTTTCCAGGATCCTCAATTTTCAGCTTGGGATAAGCTCCTTCTTTTATTTGGGCGATTAACCGCTCCTTTTCTAGATTCTAAAGCTAGAGTTCAAAACTTCTTTGTACAAAGCAGCTCAAAGCTTAGAATCATTTTGTTTCCAAGCAAATAAGACTTGCGCATTCTTCGATCCTACGTGCTAAAGGCCTGAAAAACCCTTCAAACTTACCTTGTGAAAACTTGGGAACTCACCTTATTCACTTAGTAGCATGCCAGCTGGTTGTCCAACAAGCCTCTTTCCATGCTTTTTCCGTTTGTTCACCAAAACTCGCTTTTAGAAGTGTCCCGTGGCCTCGTTCCACACAGTTCACGACAACTACACAGGCCACCTATTTATTTTTTTCTATTTTTTTAAAAATTATTATGATTTCTAGGCTTTTTTTTTTTTCTTTTTACACCTGACACGAAACACAAGCCCACATTTCACACCAAGCTCCTGTCCCTGTCCTCAGCGGATTCTCCAGCTGGGAGGGGATTGCCCCGCGCCAGAGCCGCTATCCCGAGGAGAATGCCGAGGGAGCTGCCTGCGCACCCCCGGGATGGGGCTTGGACGCCCAGAGAGCCCAACCCATCGTATTTTAGTCCCTCTAGACGCACCTGTAACCGATGGCAAAGGCTGAAATTCCCCCAAAGCATCACAAAGTTCCTGGAGCCCTTTTCCCACAGCTGATTGCTGCAGGTTTTCATCCCTTTTTTTTTGCACCTGCACGGCTTGGCCAGCCCTTGGCTTGCGAAAGAACTGCCATTATCAAAGGTGATGAGCCGAGAGTGACCACGGCCAAGCTGAAAAATAAAGGTGGTGAGATGGTTTATTTGGCGTAATGAACGTCCCCTGGGCAGCTCTGGCAATGGGCAGGGTGCGGGTGGGTGAGAGGCTGGACACGAGGGGGCCCAAAGGGGCTCTGGGCTGAGCCCCAGCGTGGGCAGCAGCTCCGGGGGGATTGTGCGCCCGGGCCCCGCTCAGGTGAGACCCCCACCCGCGGAGCTGGGATCCCTTTTCCGGAGGGCAGCGAGGGCTGCGGGAGAGCCCGGCAGAGACCGCGCTCCGTGGAGAGCACCCCCAGAGATGAGCTGGCTTTCCCCGGGCCCCCCCCCAGGAAAGGGAGGAGGGCAGGGATGACCCGATCCCCATGGGGAAGGAGGATAGAGGCACCCTGGCCCCTCCGTCACGGAGGAGGAGCGAGGCAGGCCAGGCCCCCCACCCCATAGGGACGGAGGCTTGGAGTAGAGCTGGCACCTCCTTAGCGGGAGGGCGGAGAAGAGCCCGGAACCACCCCCCACCCCCGATAATGGGGCTGAGGACGGCATGGCCCGGCCTACACTCGATGGGGGTGGCAGGTGGGAGTAAAGGCCGAGCCCTCCGTGGCTGGAGGAGGGAGAGGAAAAGGATCCCAAGCCGAGCACGGTGAAGAGGACGGAAAAGACAGGCCCCCCCCTCCAGCCCGAGTCCCTCTCAGTCGTCCCCCAGTGCGAGACGGACGGAGACCCCTCGAGCGTTCCCCGGGCTCCAGACGAAATAAAGCTGAGCATAATCTGCCGAGGCATAACGGGCTTGGACTTATTATTTATTCGAGTGTGAACAAGGTGGAATCTACCGTGGGTGGTCTGGGTGTTGTTGAATGGTAAATATCAGGTAGAGGGAGACGGAAAGAAAAAGGCTGGGGGTAAGCAAGAGAGTGGCAGAAAGATGAAGTAGAAAATCAGGATGATTCTCAGCACAGCTCTGGCCTCGGCCTTTTGGATTCACTCTTCTCGCTCAGCCTCGTGTCCTCGTCCCTAGACCTGGCATCACTGGACAATGGTGTCACCTGAGCCTCATCTCAAGGTCCCTTAGCTCAAGTCGTGGCCCAAAGTTCCCCTTCAGGAGGCACATTGATGCAACAGGGGGCTTGGGTGGTCCCAGCTTTCTGCACTTGTGTCCGAATGGGCAAAAGGTCCTTCCTGGCAATGGCCCAGGACTTGGGAAGGGGCTGGAACTGGGGCTGGGTTTGAGGTCAGGGTTAACCAATCCTAAGGCAGCCCCATTTCTGGGCTGCCCAGGCCCCACGGGGAGGGCTCTGTGAGTCAGGAAGAGGGATCCTTGGGAATTGAGAGGGATCCTCTCTCAATACCATGGGCCGCTGAGCTCTGGCAGCTGGATACGCAGCTGGGACCACGTGTGCTCCGGGCCCCAGCCGAGGCCCGGGGCTCTCCATCCCCTCTGCCACGGCCAGGGCGTGGGCTTAGTGATTTGTTTGCCTGGCGAGCGACTCGTTGGGCAAGCAAAGATCAGTCCCAGCGTTTGATGTGATTTTTGCCGATTTTATTTGAACTTACCTCGGTTGAGCCGGGGACGCTGAGGGGCATGGGCGGTGCCGGGACTCCGGCGCTCTGTCCTGGTCAGCCCGGGGCACCACCGGGGTGTGGGCTCCATCCTCCTGGCCCCGGGCTGATAGGATAGGGTTCAAATGATTTCTGGACAGCAAGGCCTTGGGAACAGAATGTTAGCTGGACTGCAGCCAGGACGATCTTTCCATGTTATTGTCTTGACCAATCAAGTAGGACTTTGCCTGCCTGGGTAATAAATCAGGGGAGGTGGGGGATGAGTGTGATTTTTGTGGTGGGTAGTTAAGGCGTAGGCCCTGGAAACAAAGGCGAGGTTTTTCATTCCTGTATCATGTGAAACTGCACCTGCATAATCATCACACCATGAATGATAGGATTGTTAAGGGTAACGATTGTTTGGAAATGGAATATGATTATTATCTGAAAGGAGAATCATGAGAAAGGATACTTAGGAAATTGACGCTTGGATAAGACCAATGACTGCAACAGAACAATATGAGTTTATTAATTAACACCTACAGTTCGATCAGGAAAGGGTATAAAAACAGGTCCATTTTGAATCCATGTCGGAGTCAGGTGCACGTCTGATTGCCAGAGCTCTTGTCGTTCTGTCATGATGAGGATGGATGTTCTGTGGGGGGGGGAACGCTCTGTCATGATGAGGATGGATGTTCTGTTAGGGGGGACGCTCTTCGCAGGGCCGGGCCACATGGGGCCGGGCCGGGCCGTGCTGGGCCATGCCAGGCCACGTGGGCCGTAGGGGCCGGGCCGTGCTGGACCATGCCGGGCCACGTGCTCCGCAGGGGCCGGGCCGTGCTGGGCCGTGCCGGGCCACGTGGGCCGTAGGGGCTGGGCCGTGCTGGACCATGCCGGGCCACGTGCTCCGCAGGGGCCGGGCCGTGCTGGGCCATGCCGGGCCATGCCGGGCCACGTGGGCCGCAGGGGCCGGGCCGTGCTGGGCCATGCCGGGCCACGTGGGGCGCAGGGGCCGGGCCGTGCCGGGCCATACCGGCCACGTGCTCCGCAGGGGCCGGGCAGTGCTGGGCCATGCCGGGCCACGTGGGGCCGGGCTGGGTCATGCCGGGCCATACCGGCCGTGGGGCGCAGGGGCCGCCCGCCCGCCTGCCCGCCAGGCTCCGGCCTCGGCCTCCCGCCGCGGGGCGCGGCGGCGAGCCGGGGGGGCCGGCCGCGCTCCTTTTATACTGGCGGGCGCTCAGTGACGCACGTGCGTGCGGCGGCTCTGCCGCTGTGATGTCACAATCAGGGGGCGGAGCCAAGAAGAGAGTGCCCCGGGACTGGTCTGGGCGGGAGGCGTTGCCCCGGTAACGGTTGGTGGTGCTGGCGTTGACGGGGGGCGGGGGGGCGGTGAGGCGGGCAGTGGCGGTGTATGACGTGTGGGAGTGCCCCAGGGAGTGCTTCCAGCGCCAGTATGGGGGTCCCGCTCCCGTTTTGGGGGCTTCCCAGCGCATGGGGAGGGGTCTCTGGGGGTCTCAGGTCAGTCTGGGGGTTCCCAAGCTGCCGGAGAGAGGTCTCTGGGGCTCCCAGTCCCATTCTTTGGGTGCCCAGGGGCACGGGGCCGGGGGGGTGGGATGCTGTCTGGGTGTTCCAGCCCCATTTTTGGGGCTTCCAGCCTCACTTTTGCCTTGCCCGGGCTCATCTCTTGGGCTGCGCCCACGTAGGCATGGCCAGCGCTTGAAGGCTTAAGGCGAGGCAACGCCGCCTGAGCCAGCTGGCCGCCCCGTTGCTGGAGCTCTCGCGAGAGTTGGCGGCGCGGGCGGGTCCCGCCAGGAGCCGCCGCCACTCCCTCAGCGCAGCCCGGCCCGGCCCGGCCCGGCTCATTGCGCTCCCTCGGCCCTTCGCTCTCCTTCAGCCCTTCCCGCCTCCCTCAGCCCGCTCCTGCCTCCCTCAGCCCGCTCAATCAGCCCTCTGCGCTCCTGCATCCCGGCCGCTCTTCCTTCACGCCCGCTCCCTCCGCCCGTCCCGATCCCCCCCCCTCCCCCCCTCCCCTCTCGACGCGCGGTGCCCCCGCCACGCCAGAGCCCCGGCACCGCCTGTGGCCCTCAGCGGCGCCAGCGGCCGGGGCCGCAGGAGGGACGGACAGCATCCGGAGCACGGCCCCGGGCCAGGAGGGCGGAGATCTCCCGGCGGGGCCCCCGCACCGCCGGGCAGGCGTTGCCGGTGAGAACGGGAACGGGAGGAGGCGCTGGGAAGTGTCTCCGGGCGCTGCCAGCGGGGGCTCCAGGCAGGAATGCGGCGGGGAAGGCGGGGGCCTCCCTGGCACGGCCCCGGCCCGTTCCCGCTGCCACCCAGATCCGGAGTCCCACAGGGACCCGCGGCCCTCCCCTCCGGGATTTGGCGGATGGAGTGGGGGGGGAGGGGGGCGGTCCCAGCCACCAAGGCTTTGAACGCCCTTCCCAGTGGAAAGAAGAAGAGCTTGACTCAGCCAATCTATCAAGCAACAATCAGTTGATTAATTCAAACGATCAAGTGTGAGCAAAGCAGCACGCTGGATACAGTGGGGGTTCCCCCTCCTGCTGCATTTCGGTTGCTGATTTTTGCTGGGATTTACTGAGCATCTTCATAAGCACTTCTCAGCAGGTTTGGTTGTTGTTTTTTGGGTTTTTTGTGCGGTTTCCTCCTAGTGTCTATTTGCCAAGTCTCATTTCTGTACTCTATTGTGATCAGTTCCTATTGGTGACGTCGAATTTCTCTACCCCAAGGGTTTAAATTAGTAAGAGCCATGTCCACTTTCTCTTTTCTAGAATTAGACGTCAGTGATGGTGAGGCCCAGCTTCTCTCTCCAGGACGGTCAGTCAGCCAGGGTGATGTCCGGCTTCCCTACATCTCTGATGGGGAGGTCCAGTTGTCTTTCCCAGCATCGTCAGTCGGTGAGGATGATTGTTGGATGGAGGGAGACTGACTCAACCGATGTTGATTAATTAGGCTCGATTTTATTTGTTTTCTCGCTTACATTTATATTCTAAATAATTAGTTCGTACATATTGCAAAAGCCAAGCTCCTGATTGGTAGTGACTACACAATAGTTTACTTCATGTTCTGTCAGCATATTGCAACAGTTGTATCGCCTTGTAGCATTTAGTTCCTCTTTTCTCATGATCTCAGTTTCTCTCCCTCATCCTCATGCTGGCCTTGTCCTAGCTTCTAGTTACAATATTAGTCTGAGAGCTATTGTGTCCCTTGTCCTCTTCCCATTTCTCAGCTATCCTCTCCACAATTCCCCCTTTTTCTTTAATGGTTGCAAGCACTTGGGACTGACAATGAAAAAATCAAGCAAACTCTAATCTCACACATAGAATGACAATTAAAATCATAAGCAAAAATTATACCCTTTCTTTCAAAAGCTGAGTTAGCTATGATGTTAGACTAAAAGTTTATAGCGGTTCTGTGCTGAAGGACTGCGTGTCTCAGGCTCTTTACGTCCTGAGTGAGTGCTGATATGACTTCCGTAGTAACGTTTGCCTGCTTTCTAGCCTAACATGCAAGTTTATTAAGTGACACCAATGCATGAGCTGTGCCAACTTTAGGGGTTAGAGATGCAAAAATACGAGCTGCAGGACCCTATAACTCTACTTTGTCATTACAATTCTTATCAAGGGCCTGTAAAGATCGTAGTGGCTGCTAACATCAGTTACTAAATCAGATAGAATGTTGGATGTGATGTTAAGCTGTTTAGCTGTCTAACAAGCCAATCGCCTTAACTGCGTTAAGGCTTGTGACCCTGCTACACCGGGGGCAAGGATGGAGGCAACGATCACTCCTGGGGGATCCCACAAGTTTACCTTGTTATTGCAGTTAGGACCCAACTGGTTCGTGGCCTATACAACAGCTGACAATTCCAAAGTTTGTAAAGAATCCCCCTCTTTAGCAGGCAATATTACTTCTTGCCACTCATTTCCCTGCTGCCATGTAATAGCAGCTTTTTGTGACTTTTTCCCAGCATCTGTGAAAACTGTGATTGCTTTTGGGATGGGCTGTTTACTCCGCAGAGGTTTGCTCAGCCACTGTTGTTCTCCCACCCATCGCAAGGGTGGGGGCCACTTTACCGTTGTCACAACTGTGGCCCCTCCTCCCAGCAGAGCAAGGCCCACCTCCTCATGATTTTCAATGTACCATTGCAGTATATCTCGAGCTATTGGCAACAGAAGAGTGCCTGGTTCATTCCCCGTAATCTGTCGTGCATGCTGTCTACCTTTATGGATAAGAACTGCCAATATTTCTGATTTTTGAAAAACGGTTTTACATTGTCGTAGGGGTGGCTGTAACCATTCTAATAGCCGAATGTCTTTCTCCTCTCCCCTATTCTCCCCCTTTTTCTTTAATTGCTGAACAAGGGCTCTAAGAAGATGGCGTTTCCTGAGCCATAGAACCAAATCAATAGGCAGGAGAGGGTCACAGTGAGAAGTACTGCCTTGCTGAATGATTTCAGCAAACCAAGAGCAATGTTCTCGTTGTGCTGTTGTCTCATTTTGCCAGTGAGAAATGTAACTTTTCCACGCTTCTCTCGCACATTCTTGTTTTCCAATTAAACAAGTGCGAAATGGATTGAAAGGCGTGGCAAGTGATAAACACAAACTATCTTGACCACACTGATTAACCCAAGTGACCCATATGTTTTGCCTTTCATCTATTTTTGGTAGCTCTGTGAGCCCAGCGGCGACAACACATATCCCAATCAGCAGGATCCACCTGATGCATATGAGGTATCCCCACCCCATATTTGCAGGTTGTCTGCAATATGCGAGTAGCCTTTTGTGCCAACAGGCGACATACCTCTTTTTCTATTTAAAAATACCAATTCCAGCTTATCTCTTTGACCTAAATCTTGAACAAGATTTACTGCTTCTGGCACAGTATTGCACCCTGTATAATTTTTTATGGCTGTTTGCCAATTATAAGGATGCTAATAAAAGGAGCAGCGTGGGCACCATGGCTGTGCAAGCTGCTGTTGGAAGACTCACCACTGTCTGCAACAAGCCCCACAATATATTTTTACTCAAGCACCACAGTTAGGCTTGTCGCAGTGCAGACAGTTAGAACTCTTAATTAATTGTAGTCGGGTGCTTTGTAGTTCATGTAACAATGTTAGTACATCAGTTCTATTTTCTACTACTAGAGGATTAGGCCACAGTGGCTGGAGCCGAGCTATCACAGGTTGAAGGATCAGGAGCAGGCGATGCCGCTCTCGTTCTGCTGGACTGCTGGGTGCTGTCATTCTCTGCTTGCATCCAGCGGCTGGGAATCCACACAGGACCTGTGGGTGTAAGCACACGCATGTGACCTCAACTAATATATTGTACTTCAGCAGGTCCAGTGTTAAGAATGCTGATCCTCCTGTAGAGTCAAAACCATAGTTCCCTCTTTGTGTTTCCGAGCGATGTTTCGGAGCCAAGGTCGAAAATGGTAACAATTGAGCTATCCGGGTGCCAGCTGGAGTGAGCACTGGAGGATACAGTGTCCGTGCTAAAATACAAATCTCGCCTGTGAAATCAGCATCAATAAGTCCCACAGTAATGTCCAATCCTTTTAAAAAAGTAGAAGATCGTCCCAAAAGTAAAGCAGGAACCGACTGTCCCTAATAGGTTACTGGTCCCTTTACTCCAGTGGGAATTGGCACAGGGCGATTGTCCTTAATAGATATGTCCACTGTGGCTGCCAAGTCCAGGCCGAGGCTTCCGGAGGTGGCGGGGTGCAGGTCGCTGGCTGCTGTACAGCTGCTATTTGTGTCCCGGCGCGGCGGCTGGATGGCGCGCTGGTCTTGCCGTTTCCTGATTTCCTCCGACAGGCTCCTGTGTTATGGGTATCAGAGCGACACTTCTGACACCATACTCCACTTGCAGGACACTCTGGGTGAAAGTGACTTATTGCTCCACAACGGTAGCACCTTTCTCAGTCTCCTGCGCCTCACTTCAGCTGACTTGCTGTAACAGCAGCTTGGAGTGGGGCAAGAGCAGCAAAAACTTGAGCCTGACTACTCTCTGCTTGTTTCTGAAATGTTTTACTTAGCTTTTTAATAGCCTCGACAATAAATGCCTGAGGCCCAGAGGGTACAAATGCTGCTTTCTCTAGAGCTTCTTCTACAGACCAATTAGCTCCCAAGGTGTTAACTAGGTTTTTTGTAGCCTGATTACCATTTTGAAGTATACAGTGTTTTAACATAGCTCCTTGCATATAGAGTGGCACTCTAGCTTTTTCTCTTCCCTCTACTAGTCGATCTACAAATTTGCCTAATGGTTCTTCTCTACTCTGTTTTATTCTCATATATATATAGGGGTTCCATGTGGATCTTTTACCTTATCCATAGCAGCTCTAGCGAGCTTCATGACCTCTCAACATTTTTCTGGTCCTAACAGAGCCTGTGCCTCTGTCCTTATCCAATTGCCTATTCCCGGCAATTCATCTAAGGTAACCCCGTGTAGAGGATCCCCAGGTTGTCTCTGTGTGGCAACTGACTCTTGTGTTAGGGCTTGCCAGTGAGCTTGAAATAACAAAAGTTGGTGGGGCGTAAACACAAGCTTAGAAATACCCCGACAATCTGCTGGCAACAGCAAATATGTACCCCAGACATAATCCAGCATTTGCCAAGCAGGCTCACTGTTTACTCTATATTGGTTAACAGTGGAGCGCAATTGGGAAAGTAATTTCCAATCAAGGGAAGTCAACTGGGCAGTGACACCTCCTCCCGGTGCAGGATTATTTATTACCGGGCATGCCATCGAGCTCCCTGCTTCTATCATCTGTGCATTCCTTCATTCTACTCCTTCTTTAGCTAGTGCACTGCATGCCTCCCTCCGATTCTTGGCCACTACCTCTGTTAAATCTGATTCAACTTTCGGAATAGTTTCATCGCTCTCCCCAGTCCATGGTAACAGACATGAATCTGTCAGCTGACCCGCAGCGACTGGAGGCATTGGGGGAGCTGATGGTACAGAGTCTGCAGCCACCGTGTCCCCTCTGGTGGCACCCATTTGCTCTGGAGGCAGATGTACTGCTGTACATCCAGGAGGCAAGGGAAAGTCTGACTCTGATGAATACATCAGATTCTTTCCCTGGGCTGCTACTGCCTGCTGAGCTGCTCGTTTTTCTACTTGGTGTTGCAGCAGAGCATTATGTACTGCTCGCCACTGTTTCCCTAACTTCTTAGCTGTTTTATCATCATCTAAACTTGCATCCCATAGTTTATCCCCAAATTTTCGCCATTCAGAAAGCTCATGTACCGAATGGGGGTTCATAAAATACCCCTTATCATACCCATATGCTAGCAAGCCTGGCAACTCCTTTTTAATATCTACACCCTGGACTTGCCATTTTTCTAGCATACAGGCAAATAAATCATATGCTGCTTGCCTCTCCATATTAGTCAGCGCTGTGCAGCTCCCAGAGGTCTTCGGCAGCACGTATCAGCCGGCCCCACCGATGTGAGCACCGGGGCGCGGAAGCTCTTCTTTTGCCGTTTCTCTGCCGGCCCCACCGATGTGAGCACCGGGGCGCGGAAGCGTAATTGCCTTTTTCGCCTTTCTCAGCCGGCCCCACCGATGTGAGCACTGGGGCGCGGAAGCTCTTCTTTTGCCGTTTCTCTGCCGGCCCCACCGATGTGAGCACCGGGGTGCGGAAGCGTAATTGCCTTTTTCGCCTTTCTCAGCCGGCCTCACTGATGTGAGCACCGGGGCGCGGAAGATCTTCTTTCGCCGTCCCTCTGCTTGCAGGACCTGAACCCCTACTCCTCCAACCGTGGTGCCGTATCACGTTTCGGGGTCACCATTTGTTGGATGGAGGGAGACTGACTCAACCGATGTTGATTAATTAGGCTCGATTTTATTTGTTTTCTCGCTTACATTTATATTCTAAATAATTAGTTCGTACATATTGCAAAAGCCAAGCTCCTGATTGGTAGTGACTACACAATAGTTTACTTCATGTTATATCAGCATATTGCAACAGTTGTATCGCCGTGTAGCATTTAGTTCCTCTTTTCTCATGATCTCAGTTTCTCTCCCTCATCCTCATGCTGGCCTTGTCCTAGCTTCTAGTTACAATATTAGTCTGAGAGCTATTGTGTCCTCCCTTATCCTCTTCCCATTTCTCAGCTATCCTCTCCACAGATGATGTCTGGCTTTCCTTCCCAGGATCATACTTCTGTGCTGGTGGGCTCCAGTTTTCCTTTCCAGGATCCTCAATTTTCAGCTTGGGATAAGCTCCTTCTTTTATTTGGGCGATTAACCGCTCCTTTTCTAGATTCTAAAGCTAGAGTTCAAAACTTCTTTGTACAAAGCAGCTCAAAGCTTAGAATCATTTTGTTTCCAAGCAAATAAGACTTGCGCATTCTTCGATCCTACGTGCTAAAGGCCTGAAAAACCCTTCAAACTTACCTTGTGAAAACTTGGGAACTCACCTTATTCACTTAGTAGCATGCCAGCTGGTTGTCCAACAAGCCTCTTTCCATGCTTTTTCCGTTTGTTCACCAAAACTCGCTTTTAGAAGTGTCCCGTGGCCTCGTTCCACACAGTTCACGACAACTACACAGGCCACCTATTTATTTTTTTCTATTTTTTTTTTTAAATTATTATTATTATTTTTAGGCTTTTTTTTTTTTTTTTCTTTTTACACCTGACACGAAACACAAGCCCACATTTCACACCAAGCTCCTGTCCCTGTCCTCAGCGGATTCTCCAGCTGGGAGGGGATTGCCCCACGCCAGAGCCGCTATCCCGAGGAGAATGCCGAGGGAGCTGCCTGCGCACCCCCGGGATGGGGCTTGGACGCCCAGAGAGCCCAACCCATCGTATTTTAGTCCCTCTAGACGCACCTGTAACCGATGGCAAAGGCTGAAATTCCCCCAAAGCATCACAAAGTTCCTGGAGCCCTTTTCCCACAGCTGATTGCTGCAGGTTTTCATCCCTTTTTTTTTGCACCTGCACGGCTTGGCCAGCCCTTGGCTTGCGAAAGAACTGCCATTATCAAAGGTGATGAGCCGAGAGTGACCACGGCCAAGCTGAAAAATAAAGGTGGTGAGATGGTTTATTTGGCGTAATGAACGTCCCCTGGGCAGCTCTGGCAATGGGCAGGGTGCGGGTGGGTGAGAGGCTGGACACGAGGGGGCCCAAAGGGGCTCTGGGCTGAGCCCCAGCGTGGGCAGCAGCTCCGGGGGGATTGTGCGCCCGGGCCCCGCTCAGGTGAGACCCCCACCCGCAGAGCTGGGATCCCTTTTCCGGAGGGCAGCGAGGGCTGCGGGAGAGCCTGGCAGAGACCGCGCTCCGTGGAGAGCACCCCCAGAGATGAGCTGGCTTTCCCCGGGCCCCCCCCCAGGAAAGGGAGGAGGGCAGGGATGACCCGATCCCCACGGGGAAGGAGGATAGAGGCACCCTGGCCCCTCCGTCACGGAGGAGGAGCGAGGCAGGCCAGGCCCCCCACCCCATAGGGACGGAGGCTTGGAGTAGAGCTGGCACCTCCTTAGCGGGAGGGCGGAGAAGAGCCCGGAACCACCCCCCACCCCCGATAATGGGGCTGAGGACGGCATGGCCCGGCCTACACTCGATGGGGGTGGCAGGTGGGAGTAAAGGCCGAGCCCTCCGTGGCTGGAGGAGGGAGAGGAAAAGGATCCCAAGCCGAGCACGGTGAAGAGGACGGAAAAGACAGGCCCCCCCCTCCAGCCCGAGTCCCTCTCAGTCGTCCCCCAGTGCGAGACGGACGGAGACCCCTCGAGCGTTCCCCGGGCTCCAGACGAAATAAAGCTGAGCATAATCTGCCGAGGCATAACGGGCTTGGACTTATTATTTATTCGAGTGTGAACAAGGTGGAATCTACCGTGGGTGGTCTGGGTGTTGTTGAATGGTAAATATCAGGTAGAGGGAGACGGAAAGAAAAAGGCTGGGGGGAAGCAAGAGAGTGGCAGAAAGATGAAGTAGAAAATCAGGATGATTCTCAGCACAGCTCTGGCCTCGGCCTTTTGGATTCACTCTTCTCGCTCAGCCTCGTGTCCTCGTCCCTAGACCTGGCATCACTGGACAATGGTGTCACCTGAGCCTCATCTCAAGGTCCCTTAGCGCAAGTCCCGTGGCCCAAAGTTCCCCTTCAGGAGGCACATTGATGCAACAGGGGGCTTGGGTGGTCCCAGCTTTCTGCACTTGTGTCCGAATGGGCAAAAGGTCCTTCCTGGCAATGGCCCAGGACTTGGGAAGGGGCTGGAACTGGGGCTGGGTTTGAGGTCAGGGTTAACCAATCCTAAGGCAGCCCCATTTCTGGGCTGCCCAGGCCCCACGGGGAGGGCTCTGTGAGTCAGGAAGAGGGATCCTTGGGAATTGAGAGGGATCCTCTCTCAATACCATGGGCCGCTGAGCTCTGGCAGCTGGATACGCAGCTGGGACCACGTGTGCTCCGGGCCCCAGCCGAGGCCCGGGGCTCTCCATCCCCTCTGCCACGGCCAGGGCGTGGGCTTAGTGATTCGTTTGCCTGGCGAGCGACTCGTTGGGCAAGCAAAGATCAGTCCCAGCGTTTGATGTGATTTTTGCCAATTTTATTTGAACTTACCTCGGTTGAGCCGGGGACGCTGAGGGGCACGGGCGGTGCCGGGACTCCGGCGCTCTGTCCTGGTCAGCCCGGGGCACCACCGGGGTGTGGGCTCCATCCTCCTGGCCCCGGGCTGATAGGATAGGGTTCAAATGATTTCTGGACAGCAAGGCCTTGGGAACAGAATGTTAGCTGGACTGCAGCCAGGACGATCTTTCCATGTTATTGTCTTGACCAATCAAGTAGGACTTTGCCTGCCTGGGTAATAAATCAGGGGAGGTGGGGGATGAGTGTGATTTTTGTGGTGGGTAGTTAAGGCGTAGGCCCTGGAAACAAAGGCGAGGTTTTTCATTCCTGTATCATGTGAAACTGCACCTGCATAATCATCACACCATGAATGATAGGATTGTTAAGGGTAACGATTGTTTGGAAATGGAATATGATTATTATCTGAAAGGAGAATCATGAGAAAGGATACTTAGGAAATTGACGCTTGGATAAGACCAATGACTGCAACAGAACAATATGAGTTTATTAATTAACACCTACAGTTCGATCAGGAAAGGGTATAAAAACAGGTCCATTTTGAAGCCATGTCGGAGTCAGGTGCACGTCTGATTGCCAGAGCTCTTGTCGTTCTGTCATGATGAGGATGGATGTTCTGGGGGGGGGGGACGCTCTGTCATGATGAGGATGGATGTTCTCTTAGGGGGGACACTCTTCGCAGGGCTGGGCCACATGGGGTCGGGCCGGGCCGTGCTGGGCCATGCCAGGCCACGTGGGCCGTAGGGGCCGGGCCATGCTGGACCATGCCAGGCCACGTGCTCCGCAGGGGCCGGGCCGTGCTAGGCCATGCCGGGCCACGTGGGGCGCAGGGGCCGGGCCGTGCTGGGCCATGCCGGGCCACGTGGGGCGCAGGGGCCGGGCCGTGCTGGGCCATGCCGGGCCTCGTGGGCCACAGGGGCCGGGCCGTGCTGGGCCATGCTGGGCCTCGTGGGCCGCAGGGGCCGGGCCGTGCTGGGCCATGCCGGGCCACGTGGGGCCGGGCCGGGCCATGCCGGGCCATACCGGCCGTGGGGCGCAGGGGCCGCCCACCCGCCTGCCCGCCAGGCTCCGGCCTCGGCCTCCCGCCGCGGGGCGCGGCGGTGAGCCGGGGGGACGGCCGCGCTCCTTTTATACTGGCGGGCGCTCAGTGACGCACGTGCGTGCAGCGGCTCTGCCGCTGTGATGTCACAATCAGGGGGCGGAGCCAAGAAGAGAGTGCCCTGGGACTGGTCTGGGCGGGAGGCGTTGCCCCGGTAACGGTTGGTGGTGCTGGCGTTGACGGGGGGCGGGGGGGCGGTGAGGCGGGCAGTGGCGGTGTATGACGTGTGGGAGTGCCCCAGGGAGTGCTTCCAGCCCCAGTATGGGGGTCCCGCTCCCATTTTGGGGGTTTCCCAGCGCATGGGGAGGGGTCTCTGGGGGTCTCAGGTCAGTCTGGGGGTTCCCAAGCTGCCGGAGAGAGGTCTCTGGGGCTCCCAGTCCCATTCTTTGGGTGCCCAGGCGCACGGGGCCGGGGGGGTGGGATGCTGTCTGGGTGTTCCAGCCCCGTTTTTGGGGCTTCCAGCCTCACTTTTGCCTTGCCCGGGCTCATCTCTTGGGCTGCGCCCACGTAGGCGCGGCCACCGCTTGAAGGCTCAAGGCGAGGCAACGCCGCCTGAGCCAGCTGGCCGCCCCGTTGCTGGAGCTCTCGCAAAGGTTGGCGGCGCGGGCGGGTCCTGCCAGGAGCCGCCGCCACTCCCTCAGCGCAGCCCGGCCCGGCCCGGCCCGGCCCGGCCCGGCCCGGCCCGACCCGGCTCATTGCGCTCCCTCGGCCCTTCGCTCTCCTTCAGCCCTTCCCGCCTCCCTCAGCCCGCTCCTGCCTCCCTCAGCCCGCTCAATCAGCCCTCTGCGCTCCTGCATCCCGGCCGCTCTTCCTTCACGCCCGCTCCCTCCGCCCGTCCCGATCCCCCCCCCTCCCCCCCTCCCCTCTCGACGCGCGGTGCCCCCGCCACGCCAGAGCCCCGGCACCGCCTGTGGCCCTCAGCGGCGCCAGCGGCCGGGGCCGCAGGAGGGACGGACAGCGTCCGGAGCACGGCCCCGGGCCAGGAGGGCGGAGATCTCCCGGCGGGGCCCCCGCACCGCCGGGCAGGCGTTGCCGGTGAGAACGGGAACGGGAGGAGGCGCTGGGAAGTGTCTCCGGGCGCTGCCAGCGGGGGCTCCAGGCAGGAATGCGGCGGGGAAGGCGGGGGCCTCCCTGGCACGGCCCCGGCCCGTTCCCGCTGCCACCCGGATCCGGAGTCCCACAGGGACCCGCGGCCCTCCCCTCCGGGATTTGGCGGATGGAGTGGGGGGGGAGGGGGGCGGTCCCAGCCACCAAGGCTTTGAACGCCCTTCCCAGTGGAAAGAAGAAGAGCTTGACTCAGCCAATCTATCAAGCAACAATCAATTGATTAATTCAAACGATCAAGTGTGAGCAAAGCAGCACGCTGGATACAGTGGGGGTTCCCCCTCCTGCTGCATTTCGGTTGCTGATTTTTGCTGGGATTTACTGAGCATCTTCATAAGCACTTCTCAGCAGGTTTGGTTGTTGTTGTTTTTTGGGTTTTTGTGCGGTTTCCTCCTAGTGTCTATTTGCCAAGTCTCATTTCTGTACTCTATTGTGATCAGTTCCTATTGGTGACGTCGAATTTCTCTACCCCAAGGGTTTAAATTAGTAAGAGCCATGTCCACTTTCTCTTTTCTAGAATTAGACGTCAGTGATGGTGAGGCCCAGCTTCTCTCTCCAGGACGGTCAGTCAGCCAGGGTGATGTCCGGCTTCCCTACATCTCTGATGGGGAGGTCCAGTTGTCTTTCCCAGCATCGTCAGTCGGTGAGGATGATTGTTGGATGGAGGGAGACTGACTCAACCGATGTTGATTAATTAGGCTCGATTTTATTTGTTTTCTCGCTTACATTTATATTCTAAATAATTAGTTCGTACATATTGCAAAAGCCAAGCTCCTGATTGGTAGTGACTACACAATAGTTTACTTCATGTTAGATCAGCATATTGCAACAGTTGTATCGCCGTGTAGCATTTAGTTCCTCTTTTCTCATGATCTCAGTTTCTCTCCCTCATCCTCATGCTGGCCTTGTCCTAGCTTCTAGTTACAATATTAGTCTGAGAGCTATTGTGTCCTCCCTTATCCTCTTCCCATTTCTCAGCTATCCTCTCCACAGATGATGTCTGGCTTTCCTTCCCAGGATCATACTTCTGTGCTGGTGGGCTCCAGTTTTCCTTTCCAGGATCCTCAATTTTCAGCTTGGGATAAGCTCCTTCTTTTATTTGGGCGATTAACCGCTCCTTTTCTAGATTCTAAAGCTAGAGTTCAAAACTTCTTTGTACAAAGCAGCTCAAAGCTTAGAATCATTTTGTTTCCAAGCAAATAAGACTTGCGCATTCTTCGATCCTACGTGCTAAAGGCCTGAAAAACCCTTCAAACTTACCTTGTGAAAACTTGGGAACTCACCTTATTCACTTAGTAGCATGCCAGCTGGTTGTCCAACAAGCCTCTTTCCATGCTTTTTCCGTTTGTTCACCAAAACTCGCTTTTAGAAGTGTCCCGTGGCCTCGTTCCACACAGTTCACGACAACTACACAGGCCACCTATTTATTTTTTTCTATTTTTTTAAAAATTATTATTATTTCTAGGCTTTTTTTTTTTTTCTTTTTACACCTGACACGAAACACAAGCCCACATTTCACACCAAGCTCCTGTCCCTGTCCTCAGCGGATTCTCCAGCTGGGAGGGGATTGCCCCGCGCCAGAGCCGCTATCCCGAGGAGAATGCCGAGGGAGCTGCCTGCGCAGCCCCGGGATGGGGCTTGGACGCCCAGAGAGCCAAACCCATCGTATTTTAGTCCCTCTAGACGCACCTGTAACCGATGGCAAAGGCTGAAATTCCCCCAAAGCATCACAAAGTTCCTGGAGCCCTTTTCCCACAGCTGATTGCTGCAGGTTTTCATCCCTTTTTTTTTGCACCTGCACGGCTTGGCCAGCCCTTGGCTTGCGAAAGAACTGCCATTATCAAAGGTGATGAGCCGAGAGTGACCACGGCCAAGCTGAAAAATGAAGGTGGTGAGATGGTTTGTTTGGCGTAATGAACGTCCCCTGGGCAGCTCTGGCAATGGGCAGGGTGCGGGTGGGTGAGAGGCTGGACACGAGGGGGCCCAAAGGGGCTCTGGGCTGAGCCCCAGCGTGGGCAGCAGCTCCGGGGGGATTGTGCGCCCGGGCCCCGCTCAGGTGAGACCCCCACCCGCGGAGCTGGGATCCCTTTTCCGGAGGGCAGCGAGGGCTGCGGGAGAGCCCGGCAGAGACCGCGCTCCGTGGAGAGCACCCCCAGAGATGAGCTGGCTTTCCCCGGGCCCCCCCCCAGGAAAGGGAGGAGGGCAGGGATGACCCGATCCCCATGGGGAAGGAGGATAGAGGCACCCTGGCCCCTCCGTCACGGAGGAGGAGCGAGGCAGGCCAGGCCCCCCACCCCATAGGGACGGAGGCTTGGAGTAGAGCTGGCACCTCCTTAGCGGGAGGGCGGAGAAGAGCCCGGAACCACCCCCCACCCCCGATAATGGGGCTGAGGACGGCATGGCCCGGCCTACACTCGATGGGGGTGGCAGGTGGGAGTAAAGGCCGAGCCCTCCGTGGCTGGAGGAGGGAGAGGAAAAGGATCCCAAGCCGAGCACGGTGAAGAGGACGGAAAAGACAGGCCCCCCCCCTCCAGCCCGAGTCCCTCTCAGTCGTCCCCCAGTGCGAGACGGACGGAGACCCCTCGAGCGTTCCCCGGGCTCCAGACGAAATAAAGCTGAGCATAATCTGCCGAGGCATAACGGGCTTGGACTTATTATTTATTCGAGTGTGAACAAGGTGGAATCTACCGTGGGTGGTCTGGGTGTTGTTGAATGGTAAATATCAGGTAGAGGGAGATGGAAAGAAAAAGGCTGGGGGGAAGCAAGAGAGTGGCAGAAAGATGAAGTAGAAAATCAGGATGATTCTCAGCACAGCTCTGGCCTCGGCCTTTTGGATTCACTCTTCTCGCTCAGCCTCATGTCCTCGTCCCTAGAGCTGGCATCACTGGACAATGGTGTCACCTGAGCCTCATCTCAAGGTCCCTTAGCTCAAGTCGTGGCCCAAAGTTCCCCTTCAGGAGGCACATTGATGCAACAGGGGGCTTGGGTGGTCCCAGCTTTCTGCACTTGTGTCCGAATGGGCAAAAGGTCCTTCCTGGCAATGGCCCAGGACTTGGGAAGGGGCTGGAACTGGGGCTGGGTTTGAGGTCAGGGTTAACCAATCCTAAGGCAGCCCCATTTCTGGGCTGCCCAGGCCCCACGGGGAGGGCTCTGTGAGTCAGGAAGAGGGATCCTTGGGAATTGAGAGGGATCCTCTCTCAATACCATGGGCCGCTGAGCTCTGGCAGCTGGATACGCAGCTGGGACCACGTGTGCTCCGGGCCCCAGCCGAGGCCCGGGGCTCTCCATCCCCTCTGCCACGGCCAGGGCGTGGGCTTAGTGATTCGTTTTGCCTGGCGAGCGACTCGTTGGGCAAGCAAAGATCAGTCCCAGCGTTTGATGTGATTTTTGCCGATTTTATTTGAACTTACCTCGGTTGAGGCGGGGACGCTGAGGGGCACGGGCGGTGCCGGGACTCCGGCGCTCTGTCCTGGTCAGCCCGGGGCACCACCGGGGTGTGGGCTCCATCCTCCTGGCCCCGGGCTGATAGGATAGGGTTCAAATGATTTCTGGACAGCAAGGCCTTGGGAACAGAATGTTAGCTGGACTGCAGCCAGGACGATCTTTCCATGTTATTGTCTTGACCAATCAAGTAGGACTTTGCCTGCCTGGGTAATAAATCAGGGGAGGTGGGGGATGAGTGTGATTTTTGTGGTGGGTAGTTAAGGCGTAGGCCCTGGAAACAAAGGCGAGGTTTTTCATTCCTGTATCATGTGAAACTGCACCTGCATAATCATCACACCATGAATGATAGGATTGTTAAGGGTAACGATTGTTTGGAAATGGAATATGATTATTATCTGAAAGGAGAATCATGAGAAAGGATACTTAGGAAATTGACGCTTGGATAAGACCAATGACTGCAACAGAACAATATGAGTTTATTAATTAACACCTACAGTTCGATCAGGAAAGGGTATAAAAACAGGTCCATTTTGAATCCATGTCGGAGTCAGGTGCACGTCTGATTGCCAGAGCTCTTGTCGTTCTGTCATGATGAGGATGGATGTTCTGTGGGGGGGGGACGCTCTGTCATGATGAGGATGGATGTTCTGTTAGGGGGGACGCTCTTCGCAGGGCCGGGCCACATGGGGCCGGGCCGGGCCGTGCTGGGCCATGCCAGGCCACGTGGGCCGTAGGGGCCGGGCCGTGCTGGACCATGCCGGGCCACGTGCTCCGCAGGGGCCGGGCCGTGCTGGGCCGTGCCGGGCCACGTGGGCCGCAGGGGCTGGGCCGTGCTGGGCCATGCTGGGCCACGTGCTCCGCAGGGGCCGGGCCGTGCCATCCCGGCCACGTGGGCCGCAGGGGCCGGGCCGTGCTGGGCCATGCCGGGCCACGTGCTCCGCAGGGGCCGGGCCGTGCTGGGCCGTGCCGGGCCACGTGGGCCGCAGGGGCTGGGCCGTGCTGGGCCATGCTATGCCACGTGCTCCACAGGGGCCGGGCCGTGCTGGGCCATGCCGGGCCACGTGGGCCGCAGGGGCCGGGCCGTGCCGGGCCATGCCGGGCCACGTGGGCCGCAGGGGCCGGGCCGTGCTGGGCCATGCTGGGCCACGTGCTCCGCAGGGGCCGGGCCGTGCTGGGCCATGCCGGGCCACGTGGGGCCGGGCCGGGTCATGCCGGGCCATACCGGCCGTGGGGCGCAGGGGCCGCCCGCCCGCCTGCCAGACTCCGGCCTCGGCCTCCCGCCGCCGGGGCGCAGCGGCGAGCCGGGGGGGGCCGGCCGCGCTCCTTTTATACTGGCGGGCGCTCAGTGACGCACGTGCGTGCGGCGGCTCTGCCGCTGTGATGTCACAATCAGGGGGCGGAGCCAAGAAGAGAGTGCCCTGGGACTGGTCTGGGCGGGAGGCGTTGCCCCGGTAACGGTTGGTGGTGTTGGCGTTGACGGGGGGCGGGGGGGCGGTGAGGCGGGCAGTGGCGGTGTATGACGTGTGGGAGTGCCCCAGGGAGTGCTTCCAGCCCCAGTATGGAGGTCCCGCTCCCGTTTTGGGGGCTTCCCAGCGCATGGGGAGGGGTCTCTGGGGGTCTCAGGTCAGTCTGGGGGTTCCCAAGCTGCCGGAGAGAGGTCTCTGGGGCTCCCAGTCCCATTCTTTGGGTGCCCAGGCGCACGGGGCCGGGGGGGTGGGATGCTGTCTGGGTGTTCCAGCCCCATTTTTGGGGCTTCCAGCCTCACTTTTGCCTTGCCCGGGCTCATCTCTTGGGCTGCGCCCACGTAGGCATGGCCACCGCTTGAAGGCTCAAGGCGAGGCAACGCCGCCTGAGCCAGCTGGCCGCCCCGTTGCTGGAGCTCTCGCCAGAGTTGGCGGCGCGGGCGGGTCCCGCCAGGAGCCGCCGCCACTCCCTCAGCGCAGCCCGGCCCGGCCCGGCCCGGCTCATTCCGCTCCCTCGGCCCTTCGCTCTCCTTCAGCCCTTCCCGCCTCCCTCAGCCCGCTCCTGCCTCCCTCAGCCCGCTCAATCAGCCCTCTGCGCTCCTGCATCCCGGCCGCTCTTCCTTCACGCCCGCTCCCTCCGCCCGTCCCGATCCCCCCCCCCTCCCCCCTCCCCTCTCGATGCGCGGTGCCCCCGCCACGCCAGAGCCCCGGCACCGCCTGTGGCCCTCAGCGGCGCCAGCGGCCAGGGCCGCAGGAGGGACGGACAGCGTCCGGAGCACGGCCCCGGGCCAGGAGGGCGGAGATCTCCTGGCGGGGCCCCCGCACCGCCGGGCAGGCGTTGCCGGTGAGAACGGGAACGGGAGGAGGCGCTGGGAAGTGTCTCCGGGCGCTGCCAGCGGGGGCTCCAGGCAGGAATGCGGCGGGGAAGGCGGGGGCCTCCCTGGCACGGCCCCGGCCCGTTCCCGCTGCCACCCGGATCCGGAGTCCCACAGGGACCCGCGGCCCTCCCCTCCGGGATTTGGCGGATGGAGTGGGGGGGGAGGGGGGCGGTCCCAGCCACCAAGGCTTTGAACGCCCTTCCCAATGGAAAGAAGAAGAGCTTGACTCAGCCAATCTATCAAGCAACAATCAATTGATTAATTCAAACGATCAAGTGTGAGCAAAGCAGCACGCTGGATACAGTGGGGGTTCCCCCTCCTGCTGCATTTCGGTTGCTGATTTTTGCTGGGATTTACTGAGCATCTTCATAAGCACTTCTCAGCAGGTTTGGTTGTTGTTGTTGTTTGGGTTTTTTGTGCGGTTTCCTCCTAGTGTCTATTTGCCAAGTCTCATTTCTGTACTCTATTGTGATCAGTTCCTATTGGTGACGTCGAATTTCTCTACCCCAAGGGTTTAAATTAGCAAGAGCCATGTCCACTTTCTCTTTTCTAGAATTAGACGTCAGTGATGGTGAGGCCCAGCTTCTCTCTCCAGGACGGTCAGTCAGGCAGGGTGATGTCCGGCTTCCCTACATCTCTGATGGGGAGGTCCAGTTGTCTTTCCCAGCATCGTCAGTCGTTGAGGATGATTGTTGGATGGAGGGAGACTGACTCAACCGATGTTGATTAATTAGGCTCGATTTTATTTGTTTTCTCGCTTACTTTTATATTCTAAATAATTAGTTCGTACATATTGCAAAAGCCAAGCTCCTGATTGGTAGTGACTACACAATAGTTTACTTCATGTTATATCAGCATATTGCAACAGTTGTATTGCCGTGTAGCATTTAGTTCCTCTTTTCTCATGATCTCAGTTTCTCTCCCTCATCCTCATGCTGGCCTTGTCCTAGCTTCTAGTTACAATATTAGTCTGAGAGCTATTGTGTCCCTTATCCTCTTCCCATTTCTCAGCTATCCTCTCCACAATTCCCCCTTTTTCTTTAATGGTTGCAAGCACTTGGGACTGACAATGAAAAAAGCAAGCAAACTCTAATCTCACACATAGAATGACAATTAAAATCATAAGCAAAAATTATAGCCTTTCTTTCAAAAGCTGAGTTAGCTATGATGTTAGACTAAAAGTTTATAGCGGTTCTGTGCTGAAGGACTGCGTGTCTCAGGCTCTTTACGTCCTGAGTGAGTGCTGATATGACTTCCGTAGTAACGTTTGCCTGCTTTCTAGCCTAACATGCAAGTTTATTAAGTGACACCAATGCATGAGCTGTGCCAACTTTAGGGGTTAGAGATGCAAAAATACGAGCTGCAGGACCCTATAACTCTACTTTGTCATTACAATTCTTATCAAGGGCCTGTAAAGATCGTAGTGGCTGCTAACATCAGTTACTAAATCAGATAGAATGTTGGATGTGATGTTAAGCTGTTTAGCTGTCTAACAAGCCAATCGCCTTAACTGCGTTAAGGCTTGTGACCCTGCTACACCGGGGGCAAGGATGGAGGCAACGATCACTCCTGGGGGATCCCACAAGTTTACCTTGTTATTGCAGTTAGGACCCAACTGGTTCATGGCCTATACAACAGCTGACAATTCCAAAGTTTGTAAAGAATCCCCCTCTTTAGCAGGCAATATTACTTCTTGCCACTCATTTCCCTGCTGCCATGTAATAGCAGCTTTTTGTGACTTTTTCCCAGCATCTGTGAAAACTGTGATTGCTTTTGGGATGGGCTGTTTACTCCGCAGAGGTTTGCTCAGCCACTGTTGTTCTCCCACCCATCGCAAGGGTGGGGGCCACTTTACCGTTGTCACAACTGTGGCCCCTCCTCCCAGCAGAGCAAGGCCCACCTCCTCATGATTTTCAATGTACCATTGCAGTATATCTCGAGCTATTGGCAACAGAAGAGTGCCTGGTTCATTCCCCGTAATCTGTCGTGCATGCTGTCTACCTTTATGGATAAGAACTGCCAATATTTCTGATTTTTGAAAAACAGTTTTACATTGTCGTAGGGGTGGCTGTAACCATTCTAATAGCCGAATGTCTTTCTCCTCTCCCCTATTCTCCCCCTTTTTCTTTAATTGCTGAACAAGGGCTCTAAGAAGATGGCGTTTCCTGAGCCATAGAACCAAATCAATAGGCAGGAGAGGGTCACAGTGAGAAGTACTGCCTTGCTGAATGATTTCAGCAAACCAAGAGCAATGTTCTCGTTGTGCTGTTGTCTCATTTTGCCAATGAGAAATGTAACTTTTCCACGCTTCTCTCGCACATTCTTGTTTTCCAATTAAACAAGTGCGAAATGGATTGAAAGGCGTGGCAAGTGATAAACACAAACTATCTTGACCACACTGATTAACCCAAGTGACCCATATGTTTTGCCTTTCGTCTATTTTTGGTAGCTCTGTGAGCCCAGCGGCGACAACACATATCCCAATCAGCAGGATCCACCTGATGCATATGAGGTATCCCCACCCCATATTTGCAGGTTGTCTGCAATATGCGAGTAGCCTTTTGTGCCAACAGGCGACATACCTCTTTTTCTATTTAAAAATACCAATTCCAGCTTATCTCTTTGACCTAAATCTTGAACAAGATTTACTGCTTCTGGCACAGTATTGCACCCTGTATAATTTTTTATGGCTGTTTGCCAATTATAAGGATGCTAATAAAAGGAGCAGCGTGGGCACCATGGCTGTGCAAGCTGCTGTTGGAAGACTCACCACTGTCTGCAACAAGCCCCACAATATATTTTTACTCAAGCACCACAGTTAGGCTTGTCGCAGTGCAGACAGTTAGAACTCTTAATTAATTGTAGTCGGGTGCTTTGTAGTTCATGTAACAATGTTAGTACATCAGTTCTATTTTCTACTACTAGAGGATTAGGCCACAGTGGCTGGAGCCGAGCTATCACAGGTTGAAGGATCAGGAGCAGGCGATGCCGCTCTCGTTCTGCTGGACTGCTGGGTGCTGTCATTCTCTGCTTGCATCCAGCGGCTGGGAATCCACACAGGACCTGTGGGTGTAAGCACACGCATGTGACCTCAACTAATATATTGTACTTCAGCAGGTCCAGTGTTAAGAATGCTGATCCTCCTGTAGAGTCAAAACCATAGTTCCCTCTTTGTGTTTCCGAGCGATGTTTCGGAGCCAAGGTCGAAAATGGTAACAATTGAGCTATCCGGGTGCCAGCTGGAGTGAGCACTGGAGGATACAGTGTCCGTGCTAAAATACAAATCTCGCCTGTGAAATCAGCATCAATAAGTCCCACAGTAATGTCCAATCCTTTTAAAAAAGTAGAAGATCGTCCCAAAAGTAAAGCAGGAACCGACTGTCCCTAATAGGTTACTGGTCCCTTTACTCCAGTGGGAATTGGCACAGGGCGATTGTCCTTAATAGATATGTCCACTGTGGCTGCCAAGTCCAGGCCGAGGCTTCCGGAGGTGGCGGGGTGCAGGTCGCTGGCTGCTGTACAGCTGCTATTTGTGTCCCGGCGCGGCGGCTGGATGGCGCGCTGGTCTTGCCGTTTCCTGATTTCCTCCGACAGGCTCCTGTGTTATGGGTATCAGAGCGACACTTCTGACACCATACTCCACTTGCAGGACACTCTCGGTGAAAGTGACTTATTGCTCCACAACGGTAGCACCTTTCTCAGTCTCCTGCGCCTCACTTCAGCTGACTTGCTGTAACAGCAGCTTGGAGTGGGGCAAGAGCAGCAAAAACTTGAGCCTGACTACTCTCTGCTTGTTTCTGAAATGTTTTACTTAGCTTTTTAATAGCCTCGACAATAAATGCCTGAGGCCCAGAGGGTACAAATGCTGCTTTCTCTAGAGCTTCTTCTACAGACCAACTAGCTCCCAAGGTGTTAACTAGGTTTTTTGTAGCCTGATTACCATTTTGAAGTATACAGTGTTTTAACATAGCTCCTTGCATATAGAGTGGCACTCTAGCTTTTTCTCTTCCCTCTACTAGTCGATCTACAAATTTGCCTAATGGTTCTTCTCTACTCTGTTTTATTCTCATATATATATAGGGGTTCCATGTGGATCTTTTACCTTATCCATAGCAGCTCTAGCGAGCTTCATGACCTCTCAACATTTTTCTGGTCCTAACAGAGCCTGTGCCTCTGTCCTTATCCAATTGCCTATTCCCGGCAATTCATCTAAGGTAACCCCGTGTAGAGGATCCCCAGGTTGTCTCTGTGTGGCAACTGACTCTTGTGTTAGGGCTTGCCAGTGAGCTTGAAATAACAAAAGTTGGTGGGGTGTAAACACAAGCTTAGAAATACCCCGACAATCTGCTGGCAACAGCAAATGTGTACCCCAGACATAATCCAGCATTTGCCAAGCAGGCTCACTGTTTACTCTATATTGGTTAACAGTGGAGCGCAATTGGGAAAGTAATTTCCAATCAAGGGAAGTCAACTGGGCAGTGACACCTCCTCCCGGTGCAGGATTATTTATTACCGGGCATGCCATCGAGCTCCCTGCTTCTATCATCTGTGCATTCCTTCGTTCTACTCCTTCTTTAGCTAGTGCACTGCATGCCTCCCTCCGATTCTTGGCCACTACCTCTGTTAAATCTGATTCAACTTTCGGAATAGTTTCATCGCTCTCCCCAGTCCATGGTAACGGACATGAATCTGTCAGCTGACCCGCAGCGACTGGAGGCATTGGGGGAGCTGATGGTGCAGAGTCTGCAGCCACCGTGTCCCCTCTGGTGGCACCCATTTGCTCTGGAGGCAGATGTACTGCTGTACATCCAGGAGGCAAGGGAAAGTCTGACTCTGATGAATACATCAGATTCTTTCCCTGGGCTGCTACTGCCTGCTGAGCTGCTCGTTTTTCTACTTGGTGTTGCAGCAGAGCATTATGTACTGCTCGCCACTGTTTCCCTAACTTCTTAGCTGTTTTATCATCATCTAAACTTGCATCCCGTAGTTTATCCCCAAATTTTCGCCATTCAGAAAGCTCATGTACTGAATGGGGGTTCATAAAACACCCCTTATCATACCCATATGCTAGCAAGCCTGGCAACTCCTTTTTAATATCTACACCCTGGACTTGCCATTTTTCTAGCATACAGGCAAATAAATCATATGCTGCTTGCCTCTCCATATTAGTCAGCGCTGTGCAGCTCCCAGAGGTCTTTGGCAGCACGTATCAGCCGGCCCCACCGATGTGAGCACCGGGGCGCGGAAGCTCTTCTTTTGCCGTTTCTCTGCCGGCCTCACCGATGTGAGCACCGGGGCGCGGAAGCGTAATTGCCTTTTTCGCCTTTCTCTGCCGGCCTCACTGATGTGAGCACCGGGGCGCGGAAGATCTTCTTTCGCCGTCCCTCTGCTTGCAGGACCTGAACCCCTACTCCTCCAACCGTGGTGCCGTATCACGTTTCGGGGTCACCATTTGTTGGATGGAGGGAGACTGACTCAACTGATGTTGATTAATTAGGCTCGATTTTATTTGTTTTCTCGCTTACATTTATATTCTAAATAATTAGTTCGTACATATTGCAAAAGCCCAGCTCCTGATTGGCAGTGACTACACAATAGTTTACTTCATGTTAGATCAGCATATTGCAACAGTTGTATCGCCGTGTAGCATTTAGTTCCTCTTTTCTCATGATCTCAGTTTCTCTCCCTCATCCTCATGCTGGCCTTGTCCTAGCTTCTAGTTACAATATTAGTCTGAGAGCTATTGTGTCCCTTATCCTCTTCCCATTTCTCAGCTATCCTCTCCACAGATGATGTCTGGCTTTCCTTCCCAGGATCATACTTCTGTGCTGGTGGGCTCCAGTTTTCCTTTCCAGGATCCTCAATTTTCAGCTTGGGATAAGCTCCTTCTTTTATTTGGGCGATTAACCGCTCCTTTTCTAGATTCTAAAGCTAGAGTGCAAAACTTCTTTGTACAAAGCAGCTCAAAGCTTAGAATCATTTTGTTTCCAAGCAAATAAGACTTGCGCATTCTTCGATCCTACGTGCTAAAGGCCTGAAAAACCCTTCAAACTTACCTTGTGAAAACTTGGGAACTCACCTTATTCACTTAGTAGCATGCCAGCTGGTTGTCCAACAAGCCTCTTTCCATGCTTTTTCCGTTTGTTCACCAAAACTCGCTTTTAGAAGTGTCCCGTGGCCTCGTTCCACACAGTTCACGACAACTACACAGGCCACCTATTTATTTTTTTCTATTTTTTTAAAAATTATTATGAGTTCTAGGCTTTTTTTTTTTCTTTTTACACCTGACACAAAACACAAGCCCACATTTCACACCAAGCTCCTGTCCCTGTCCTCAGCGGATTCTCCAGCTGGGAGGGGATTGCCCCGCGCCAGAGCCGCTATCCCGAGGAGAATGCCGAGGGAGCTGCCTGCGCAGCCTCGGGATGGGGCTTGGACGCCCAGAGAGCCAAACCCATCGTATTTTAGTCCCTCTAGACGCACCTGTAACCGATGGCAAAGGCTGAAATTCCCCCAAAGCATCACAAAGTTCCTGGAGCCCTTTTCCCACAGCTGATTGCTGCAGGTTTTCATCCCTTTTTTTTTGCACCTGCACGGCTTGGCCAGCCCTTGGCTTGCGAAAGAACTGCCATTATCAAAGGTGATGAGCCGAGAGTGACCACGGCCAAGCTGAAAAATAAAGGTGGTGAGATGGTTTGTTTGGCGTAATGAACGTCCCCTGGGCAGCTCTGGCAATGGGCAGGGTGCGGGTGGGTGAGAGGCTGGACACGAGGGGGCCCAAAGGGGCTCTGGGCTGAGCCCCAGCGTGGGCAGCAGCTCCGGGGGGATTGTGCGCCCGGGCCCCGCTCAGGTGAGACCCCCACCCGCGGAGCTGGGATCCCTTTTCCGGAGGGCAGCGAGGGCTGCGGGAGAGCCCGGCAGAGACCGCGCTCCGTGGAGAGCACCCCCAGAGATGAGCTGGCTTTCCCCGGGCCCCCCCCCAGGAAAGGGAGGAGGGCAGGGATGACCCGATCCCCATGGGGAAGGAGGATAGAGGCACCCTGGCCCCTCCGTCACGGAGGAGGAGCGAGGCAGGCCAGGCCCCCCACCCCATAGGGACGGAGGCTTGGAGTAGAGCTGGCACCTCCTTAGCGGGAGGGCGGAGAAGAGCCCGGAACCACCCCCCACCCCCCATAATGGGGCTGAGGACGGCATGGCCCGGCCTACACTCGATGGGGGTGGCAGGTGGGAGTAAAGGCCGAGCCCTCCGTGGCTGGAGGAGGGAGAGGAAAAGGATCCCAAGCCGAGCACGGTGAAGAGGACGGAAAAGACAGGCCCCCCCCTCCAGCCCGAGTCCCTCTCAGTCGTCCCCCAGTGCGAGACGGACGGAGACCCCTCGAGCGTTCCCCGGGCTCCAGACGAAATAAAGCTGAGCATAATCTGCCGAGGCATAACGGGCTTGGACTTATTATTTATTCGAGTGTGAACAAGGTGGAATCTACCGTGGGTGGTCTGGGTGTTGTTGAATGGTAAATATCAGGTAGAGGGAGATGGAAAGAAAAAGGCTGGGGGGAAGCAAGAGAGTGGCAGAAAGATGAAGTAGAAAATCAGGATGATTCTCAGCACAGCTCTGGCCTCGGCCTTTTGGATTCACTCTTCTCGCTCGGCCTCGTGTCCTCGTCCCTAGAGCTGGCATCACTGGACAATGGTGTCACCTGAGCCTCATCTCAAGGTCCCTTAGCTCAAGTCGTGGCCCAAAGTTCCCCTTCAGGAGGCACATTGATGCAACAGGGGGCTTGGGTGGTCCCAGCTTTCTGCACTTGTGTCCGAATGGGCAAAAGGTCCTTCCTGGCAATGGCCCAGGACTTGGGAAGGGGCTGGAACTGGGGCTGGGTTTGAGGTCAGGGTTAACCAATCCTAAGGCAGCCCCATTTCTGGGCTGCCCAGGCCCCACGGGGAGGGCTCTGTGAGTCAGGAAGAGGGATCCTTGGGAATTGAGAGGGATCCTCTCTCAATACCATGGGCCGCTGAGCTCTGGCAGCTGGATACGCAGCTGGGACCACGTGTGCTCCGGGCCCCAGCCGAGGCCCGGGGCTCTCCATCCCCTCTGCCACGGCCAGGGCGTGGGCTTAGTGATTCGTTTTGCCTGGCGAGCGACTCGTTGGGCAAGCAAAGATCAGTCCCAGCGTTTGATGTGATTTTTGCCGATTTTATTTGAACTTACCTCGGTTGAGGCGGGGACGCTGAGGGGCACGGGCGGTGCCGGGACTCCGGCGCTCTGTCCTGGTCAGCCCGGGGCACCACCGGGGTGTGGGCTCCATCCTCCTGGCCCCGGGCTGATAGGATAGGGTTCAAATGATTTCTGGACAGCAAGGCCTTGGGAACAGAATGTTAGCTGGACTGCAGCCAGGACGATCTTTCCATGTTATTGTCTTGACCAATCAAGTAGGACTTTGCCTGCCTGGGTAATAAATCAGGGGAGGTGGGGGATGAGTGTGATTTTTGTGGTGGGTAGTTAAGGCGTAGGCCCTGGAAACAAAGGCGAGGTTTTTCATTCCTGTATCATGTGAAACTGCACCTGCATAATCATCACACCATGAATGATAGGATTGTTAAGGGTAACGATTGTTTGGAAATGGAATATGATTATTATCTGAAAGGAGAATCATGAGAAAGGATACTTAGGAAATTGACGCTTGGATAAGACCAATGACTGCAACAGAACAATATGAGTTTATTAATTAACACCTACAGTTCGATCAGGAAAGGGTATAAAAACAGGTCCATTTTGAATCCATGTCGGAGTCAGGTGCACATCTGATTGCCAGAGCTCTTGTCGTTCTGTCATGATGAGGATGGATGTTCTGTGGGGGGGGGACGCTCTGTCATGATGAGGATGGATGTTCTGTTAGGGGGGACGCTCTTCGCAGGGCCGGGCCACATGGGGCCGGGCCGGGCCGTGCTGGGCCATGCCAGGCCACGTGGGCCGTAGGGGCCGGGCCGTGCTGGACCATGCCGGGCCACGTGCTCCGCAGGGGCCGGGCCGTGCTGGGCCGTGCCGGGCCACGTGGGCCGCAGGGGCTGGGCCGTGCTGGGCCATGCTGGGCCACGTGCTCCGCAGGGGCCGGGCCGTGCCATCCCGGCCACGTGGGCCGCAGGGGCCGGGCCGTGCTGGGCCATGCCGGGCCACGTGCTCCGCAGGGGCCGGGCCGTGCTGGGCCGTGCCGGGCCACGTGGGCCGCAGGGGCTGGGCCGTGCTGGGCCATGCTATGCCACGTGCTCCACAGGGGCCGGGCCGTGCTGGGCCATGCCGGGCCACGTGGGCCGCAGGGGCCGGGCCGTGCCGGGCCATGCCGGGCCACGTGGGCCGCAGGGGCCGGGCCGTGCTGGGCCATGCTGGGCCACGTGCTCCGCAGGGGCCGGGCCGTGCTGGGCCATGCCGGGCCACGTGGGGCCGGGCCGGGTCATGCCGGGCCATACCGGCCGTGGGGCGCAGGGGCCGCCCGCCCGCCCGCCAGACTCCGGCCTCGGCCTCCCGCCGCCGGGGCGCAGCGGCGAGCCGGGGGGGGCCGGCCGCGCTCCTTTTATACTGGCGGGCGCTCAGTGACGCACGTGCGTGCGGCGGCTCTGCCGCTGTGATGTCACAATCAGGGGGCGGAGCCAAGAAGAGAGTGCCCTGGGACTGGTCTGGGCGGGAGGCGTTGCCCCGGTAACGGTTGGTGGTGTTGGCGTTGACGGGGGGCGGGGGGGCGGTGAGGCGGGCAGTGGCGGTGTATGACGTGTGGGAGTGCCCCAGGGAGTGCTTCCAGCCCCAGTATGGAGGTCCCGCTCCCGTTTTGGGGGCTTCCCAGCGCATGGGGAGGGGTCTCTGGGGGTCTCAGGTCAGTCTGGGGGTTCCCAAGCTGCCGGAGAGAGGTCTCTGGGGCTCCCAGTCCCATTCTTTGGGTGCCCAGGCGCACGGGGCCGGGGGGGTGGGATGCTGTCTGGGTGTTCCAGCCCCATTTTTGGGGCTTCCAGCCTCACTTTTGCCTTGCCCGGGCTCATCTCTTGGGCTGCGCCCACGTAGGCATGGCCACCGCTTGAAGGCTCAAGGCGAGGCAACGCCGCCTGAGCCAGCTGGCCGCCCCGTTGCTGGAGCTCTCGCCAGAGTTGGCGGCGCGGGCGGGTCCCGCCAGGAGCCGCCGCCACTCCCTCAGCGCAGCCCGGCCCGGCCCGGCCCGGCTCATTCCGCTCCCTCGGCCCTTCGCTCTCCTTCAGCCCTTCCCGCCTCCCTCAGCCCGCTCCTGCCTCCCTCAGCCCGCTCAATCAGCCCTCTGCGCTCCTGCATCCCGGCCGCTCTTCCTTCACGCCCGCTCCCTCCGCCCGTCCCGATCCCCCCCCCTCCCCCCCTCCCCTCTCGACGCGCGGTGCCCCCGCCACGCCAGAGCCCCGGCACCGCCTGTGGCCCTCAGCGGCGCCAGCGGCCGGGGCCGCAGGAGGGACGGACAGCGTCCGGAGCACGGCCCCGGGCCAGGAGGGCGGAGATCTCCTGGCGGGGCCCCCGCACCGCCGGGCAGGCGTTGCCGGTGAGAACGGGAACGGGAGGAGGCGCTGGGAAGTGTCTCCGGGCGCTGCCAGCGGGGGCTCCAGGCAGGAATGCGGCGGGGAAGGCGGGGGCCTCCCTGGCACGGCCCCGGCCCGTTCCCGCTGCCACCCGGATCCGGAGTCCCACAGGGACCCGCGGCCCTCCCCTCCGGGATTTGGCGGATGGAGTGGGGGGGGAGGGGGGCGGTCCCAGCCACCAAGGCTTTGAACGCCCTTCCCAATGGAAAGAAGAAGAGCTTGACTCAGCCAATCTATCAAGCAACAATCAATTGATTAATTCAAACGATCAAGTGTGAGCAAAGCAGCACGCTGGATACAGTGGGGGTTCCCCCTCCTGCTGCATTTCGGTTGCTGATTTTTGCTGGGATTTACTGAGCATCTTCATAAGCACTTCTCAGCAGGTTTGGTTGTTGTTGTTGTTTGGGTTTTTTGTGCGGTTTCCTCCTAGTGTCTATTTGCCAAGTCTCATTTCTGTACTCTATTGTGATCAGTTCCTATTGGTGACGTCGAATTTCTCTACCCCAAGGGTTTAAATTAGCAAGAGCCATGTCCACTTTCTCTTTTCTAGAATTAGACGTCAGTGATGGTGAGGCCCAGCTTCTCTCTCCAGGACGGTCAGTCAGGCAGGGTGATGTCCGGCTTCCCTACATCTCTGATGGGGAGGTCCAGTTGTCTTTCCCAGCATCGTCAGTCGTTGAGGATGATTGTTGGATGGAGGGAGACTGACTCAACCGATGTTGATTAATTAGGCTCGATTTTATTTGTTTTCTCGCTTACTTTTATATTCTAAATAATTAGTTCGTACATATTGCAAAAGCCAAGCTCCTGATTGGTAGTGACTACACAATAGTTTACTTCATGTTATATCAGCATATTGCAACAGTTGTATTGCCGTGTAGCATTTAGTTCCTCTTTTCTCATGATCTCAGTTTCTCTCCCTCATCCTCATGCTGGCCTTGTCCTAGCTTCTAGTTACAATATTAGTCTGAGAGCTATTGTGTCCCTTATCCTCTTCCCATTTCTCAGCTATCCTCTCCACAATTCCCCCTTTTTCTTTAATGGTTGCAAGCACTTGGGACTGACAATGAAAAAAGCAAGCAAACTCCAATCTCACACATAGAATGACAATTAAAATCATAAGCAAAAATTATAGCCTTTCTTTCAAAAGCTGAGTTAGCTATGATGTTAGACTAAAAGTTCATAGCGGTTCTGTGCTGAAGGACTGCGTGTCTCAGGCTCTTTACGTCCTGAGTGAGTGCTGATATGACTTCCGTAGTAACGTTTGCCTGCTTTCTAGCCTAACATGCAAGTTTATTAAGTGACACCAATGCATGAGCTGTGCCAACTTTAGGGGTTAGAGATGCAAAAATACGAGCTGCAGGACCCTATAACTCTACTTTGTCATTACAATTCTTATCAAGGGCCTGTAAAGATCGTAGTGGCTGCTAACATCAGTTACTAAATCAGATAGAATGTTGGATGTGATGTTAAGCTGTTTAGCTGTCTAACAAGCCAATCGCCTTAACTGCGTTAAGGCTTGTGACCCTGCTACACCGGGGGCAAGGATGGAGGCAACGATCACTCCTGGGGGATCCCACAAGTTTACCTTGTTATTGCAGTTAGGACCCAACTGGTTCATGGCCTATACAACAGCTGACAATTCCAAAGTTTGTAAAGAATCCCCCTCTTTAGCAGGCAATATTACTTCTTGCCACTCATTTCCCTGCTGCCATGTAATAGCAGCTTTTTGTGACTTTTTCCCAGCATCTGTGAAAACTGTGATTGCTTTTGGGATGGGCTGTTTACTCCGCAGAGGTTTGCTCAGCCACTGTTGTTCTCCCACCCATCGCAAGGGTGGGGGCCACTTTACCGTTGTCACAACTGTGGCCCCTCCTCCCAGCAGAGCAAGGCCCACCTCCTCATGATTTTCAATGTACCATTGCAGTATATCTCGAGCTATTGGCAACAGAAGAGTGCCTGGTTCATTCCCCGTAATCTGTCGTGCATGCTGTCTACCTTTATGGATAAGAACTGCCAATATTTCTGATTTTTGAAAAACAGTTTTACATTGTCGTAGGGGTGGCTGTAACCATTCTAATAGCCGAATGTCTTTCTCCTCTCCCCTATTCTCCCCCTTTTTCTTTAATTGCTGAACAAGGGCTCTAAGAAGATGGCGTTTCCTGAGCCATAGAACCAAATCAATAGGCAGGAGAGGGTCACAGTGAGAAGTACTGCCTTGCTGAATGATTTCAGCAAACCAAGAGCAATGTTCTCGTTGTGCTGTTGTCTCATTTTGCCAATGAGAAATGTAACTTTTCCACGCTTCTCTCGCACATTCTTGTTTTCCAATTAAACAAGTGCGAAATGGATTGAAAGGCGTGGCAAGTGATAAACACAAACTATCTTGACCACACTGATTAACCCAAGTGACCCATATGTTTTGCCTTTCGTCTATTTTTGGTAGCTCTGTGAGCCCAGCGGCGACAACACATATCCCAATCAGCAGGATCCACCTGATGCATATGAGGTATCCCCACCCCATATTTGCAGGTTGTCTGCAATATGCGAGTAGCCTTTTGTGCCAACAGGCGACATACCTCTTTTTCTATTTAAAAATACCAATTCCAGCTTATCTCTTTGACCTAAATCTTGAACAAGATTTACTGCTTCTGGCACAGTATTGCACCCTGTATAATTTTTTATGGCTGTTTGCCAATTATAAGGATGCTAATAAAAGGAGCAGCGTGGGCACCATGGCTGTGCAAGCTGCTGTTGGAAGACTCACCACTGTCTGCAACAAGCCCCACAATATATTTTTACTCAAGCACCACAGTTAGGCTTGTCGCAGTGCAGACAGTTAGAACTCTTAATTAATTGTAGTCGGGTGCTTTGTAGTTCATGTAACAATGTTAGTACATCAGTTCTATTTTCTACTACTAGAGGATTAGGCCACAGTGGCTGGAGCCGAGCTATCACAGGTTGAAGGATCAGGAGCAGGCGATGCCGCTCTCGTTCTGCTGGACTGCTGGGTGCTGTCATTCTCTGCTTGCATCCAGCGGCTGGGAATCCACACAGGACCTGTGGGTGTAAGCACACGCATGTGACCTCAACTAATATATTGTACTTCAGCAGGTCCAGTGTTAAGAATGCTGATCCTCCTGTAGAGTCAAAACCATAGTTCCCTCTTTGTGTTTCCGAGCGATGTTTCGGAGCCAAGGTCGAAAATGGTAACAATTGAGCTATCCGGGTGTCAGCTGGAGTGAGCACTGGAGGATACAGTGTCCGTGCTAAAATACAAATCTCGCCTGTGAAATCAGCATCAATAAGTCCCACAGTAATGTCCAATCCTTTTAAAAAAGTAGAAGATCGTCCCAAAAGTAAAGCAGGAACCGACTGTCCCTAATAGGTTACTGGTCCCTTTACTCCAGTGGGAATTGGCACAGGGCGATTGTCCTTAATAGATATGTCCACTGTGGCTGCCAAGTCCAGGCCGAGGCTTCCGGAGGTGGCGGGGTGCAGGTCGCTGGCTGCTGTACAGCTGCTATTTGTGTCCCGGCGCGGCGGCTGGATGGCGCGCTGGTCTTGCCGTTTCCTGATTTCCTCCGACAGGCTCCTGTGTTATGGGTATCAGAGCGACACTTCTGACACCATACTCCACTTGCAGGACACTCTCGGTGAAAGTGACTTATTGCTCCACAACGGTAGCACCTTTCTCAGTCTCCTGCGCCTCACTTCAGCTGACTTGCTGTAACAGCAGCTTGGAGTGGGGCAAGAGCAGCAAAAACTTGAGCCTGACTACTCTCTGCTTGTTTCTGAAATGTTTTACTTAGCTTTTTAATAGCCTCGACAATAAATGCCTGAGGCCCAGAGGGTACAAATGCTGCTTTCTCTAGAGCTTCTTCTACAGACCAACTAGCTCCCAAGGTGTTAACTAGGTTTTTTGTAGCCTGATTACCATTTTGAAGTATACAGTGTTTTAACATAGCTCCTTGCATATAGAGTGGCACTCTAGCTTTTTCTCTTCCCTCTACTAGTCGATCTACAAATTTGCCTAATGGTTCTTCTCTACTCTGTTTTATTCTCATATATATATAGGGGTTCCATGTGGATCTTTTACCTTATCCATAGCAGCTCTAGCGAGCTTCATGACCTCTCAACATTTTTCTGGTCCTAACAGAGCCTGTGCCTCTGTCCTTATCCAATTGCCTATTCCCGGCAATTCATCTAAGGTAACCCCGTGTAGAGGATCCCCAGGTTGTCTCTGTGTGGCAACTGACTCTTGTGTTAGGGCTTGCCAGTGAGCTTGAAATAACAAAAGTTGGTGGGGTGTAAACACAAGCTTAGAAATACCCCGACAATCTGCTGGCAACAGCAAATGTGTACCCCAGACATAATCCAGCATTTGCCAAGCAGGCTCACTGTTTACTCTATATTGGTTAACAGTGGAGCGCAATTGGGAAAGTAATTTCCAATCAAGGGAAGTCAACTGGGCAGTGACACCTCCTCCCGGTGCAGGATTATTTATTACCGGGCATGCCATCGAGCTCCCTGCTTCTATCATCTGTGCATTCCTTCGTTCTACTCCTTCTTTAGCTAGTGCACTGCATGCCTCCCTCCGATTCTTGGCCACTACCTCTGTTAAATCTGATTCAACTTTCGGAATAGTTTCATCGCTCTCCCCAGTCCATGGTAACGGACATGAATCTGTCAGCTGACCCGCAGCGACTGGAGGCATTGGGGGAGCTGATGGTGCAGAGTCTGCAGCCACCGTGTCCCCTCTGGTGGCACCCATTTGCTCTGGAGGCAGATGTACTGCTGTACATCCAGGAGGCAAGGGAAAGTCTGACTCTGATGAATACATCAGATTCTTTCCCTGGGCTGCTACTGCCTGCTGAGCTGCTCGTTTTTCTACTTGGTGTTGCAGCAGAGCATTATGTACTGCTCGCCACTGTTTCCCTAACTTCTTAGCTGTTTTATCATCATCTAAACTTGCATCCCGTAGTTTATCCCCAAATTTTCGCCATTCAGAAAGCTCATGTACTGAATGGGGGTTCATAAAACACCCCTTATCATACCCATATGCTAGCAAGCCTGGCAACTCCTTTTTAATATCTACACCCTGGACTTGCCATTTTTCTAGCATACAGGCAAATAAATCATATGCTGCTTGCCTCTCCATATTAGTCAGCGCTGTGCAGCTCCCAGAGGTCTTTGGCAGCACGTATCAGCCGGCCCCACCGATGTGAGCACCGGGGCGCGGAAGCTCTTCTTTTGCCGTTTCTCTGCCGGCCTCACCGATGTGAGCACCGGGGCGCGGAAGCGTAATTGCCTTTTTCGCCTTTCTCTGCCGGCCTCACTGATGTGAGCACCGGGGCGCGGAAGATCTTCTTTCGCCGTCCCTCTGCTTGCAGGACCTGAACCCCTACTCCTCCAACCGTGGTGCCGTATCACGTTTCGGGGTCACCATTTGTTGGATGGAGGGAGACTGACTCAACTGATGTTGATTAATTAGGCTCGATTTTATTTGTTTTCTCGCTTACATTTATATTCTAAATAATTAGTTCGTACATATTGCAAAAGCCCAGCTCCTGATTGGCAGTGACTACACAATAGTTTACTTCATGTTAGATCAGCATATTGCAACAGTTGTATCGCCGTGTAGCATTTAGTTCCTCTTTTCTCATGATCTCAGTTTCTCTCCCTCATCCTCATGCTGGCCTTGTCCTAGCTTCTAGTTACAATATTAGTCTGAGAGCTATTGTGTCCCTTATCCTCTTCCCATTTCTCAGCTATCCTCTCCACAGATGATGTCTGGCTTTCCTTCCCAGGATCATACTTCTGTGCTGGTGGGCTCCAGTTTTCCTTTCCAGGATCCTCAATTTTCAGCTTGGGATAAGCTCCTTCTTTTATTTGGGCGATTAACCGCTCCTTTTCTAGATTCTAAAGCTAGAGTGCAAAACTTCTTTGTACAAAGCAGCTCAAAGCTTAGAATCATTTTGTTTCCAAGCAAATAAGACTTGCGCATTCTTCGATCCTACGTGCTAAAGGCCTGAAAAACCCTTCAAACTTACCTTGTGAAAACTTGGGAACTCACCTTATTCACTTAGTAGCATGCCAGCTGGTTGTCCAACAAGCCTCTTTCCATGCTTTTTCCGTTTGTTCACCAAAACTCGCTTTTAGAAGTGTCCCGTGGCCTCGTTCCACACAGTTCACGACAACTACACAGGCCACCTATTTATTTTTTTCTATTTTTTTAAAAATTATTATGAGTTCTAGGCTTTTTTTTTTTCTTTTTACACCTGACACAAAACACAAGCCCACATTTCACACCAAGCTCCTGTCCCTGTCCTCAGCGGATTCTCCAGCTGGGAGGGGATTGCCCCGCGCCAGAGCCGCTATCCCGAGGAGAATGCCGAGGGAGCTGCCTGCGCAGCCTCGGGATGGGGCTTGGACGCCCAGAGAGCCAAACCCATCGTATTTTAGTCCCTCTAGACGCACCTGTAACCGATGGCAAAGGCTGAAATTCCCCCAAAGCATCACAAAGTTCCTGGAGCCCTTTTCCCACAGCTGATTGCTGCAGGTTTTCATCCCTTTTTTTTTGCACCTGCACGGCTTGGCCAGCCCTTGGCTTGCGAAAGAACTGCCATTATCAAAGGTGATGAGCCGAGAGTGACCACGGCCAAGCTGAAAAATAAAGGTGGTGAGATGGTTTGTTTGGCGTAATGAACGTCCCCTGGGCAGCTCTGGCAATGGGCAGGGTGCGGGTGGGTGAGAGGCTGGACACGAGGGGGCCCAAAGGGGCTCTGGGCTGAGCCCCAGCGTGGGCAGCAGCTCCGGGGGGATTGTGCGCCCGGGCCCCGCTCAGGTGAGACCCCCACCCGCGGAGCTGGGATCCCTTTTCCGGAGGGCAGCGAGGGCTGCGGGAGAGCCCGGCAGAGACCGCGCTCCGTGGAGAGCACCCCCAGAGATGAGCTGGCTTTCCCCGGGCCCCCCCCCAGGAAAGGGAGGAGGGCAGGGATGACCCGATCCCCATGGGGAAGGAGGATAGAGGCACCCTGGCCCCTCCGTCACGGAGGAGGAGCGAGGCAGGCCAGGCCCCCCACCCCATAGGGACGGAGGCTTGGAGTAGAGCTGGCACCTCCTTAGCGGGAGGGCGGAGAAGAGCCCGGAACCACCCCCCACCCCCCATAATGGGGCTGAGGACGGCATGGCCCGGCCTACACTCGATGGGGGTGGCAGGTGGGAGTAAAGGCCGAGCCCTCCGTGGCTGGAGGAGGGAGAGGAAAAGGATCCCAAGCCGAGCACGGTGAAGAGGACGGAAAAGACAGGCCCCCCCCTCCAGCCCGAGTCCCTCTCAGTCGTCCCCCAGTGCGAGACGGACGGAGACCCCTCGAGCGTTCCCCGGGCTCCAGACGAAATAAAGCTGAGCATAATCTGCCGAGGCATAACGGGCTTGGACTTATTATTTATTCGAGTGTGAACAAGGTGGAATCTACCGTGGGTGGTCTGGGTGTTGTTGAATGGTAAATATCAGGTAGAGGGAGATGGAAAGAAAAAGGCTGGGGGGAAGCAAGAGAGTGGCAGAAAGATGAAGTAGAAAATCAGGATGATTCTCAGCACAGCTCTGGCCTCGGCCTTTTGGATTCACTCTTCTCGCTCAGCCTCGTGTCCTCGTCCCTAGAGCTGGCATCACTGGACAATGGTGTCACCTGAGCCTCATCTCAAGGTCCCTTAGCTCAAGTCGTGGCCCAAAGTTCCCCTTCAGGAGGCACATTGATGCAACAGGGGGCTTGGGTGGTCCCAGCTTTCTGCACTTGTGTCCGAATGGGCAAAAGGTCCTTCCTGGCAATGGCCCAGGACTTGGGAAGGGGCTGGAACTGGGGCTGGGTTTGAGGTCAGGGTTAACCAATCCTAAGGCAGCCCCATTTCTGGGCTGCCCAGGCCCCACGGGGAGGGCTCTGTGAGTCAGGAAGAGGGATCCTTGGGAATTGAGAGGGATCCTCTCTCAATACCATGGGCCGCTGAGCTCTGGCAGCTGGATACGCAGCTGGGACCACGTGTGCTCCGGGCCCCAGCCGAGGCCCGGGGCTCTCCATCCCCTCTGCCACGGCCAGGGCGTGGGCTTAGTGATTCGTTTTGCCTGGCGAGCGACTCGTTGGGCAAGCAAAGATCAGTCCCAGCGTTTGATGTGATTTTTGCCGATTTTATTTGAACTTACCTCGGTTGAGGCGGGGACGCTGAGGGGCACGGGCGGTGCCGGGACTCCGGCGCTCTGTCCTGGTCAGCCCGGGGCACCACCGGGGTGTGGGCTCCATCCTCCTGGCCCCGGGCTGATAGGATAGGGTTCAAATGATTTCTGGACAGCAAGGCCTTGGGAACAGAATGTTAGCTGGACTGCAGCCAGGACGATCTTTCCATGTTATTGTCTTGACCAATCAAGTAGGACTTTGCCTGCCTGGGTAATAAATCAGGGGAGGTGGGGGATGAGTGTGATTTTTGTGGTGGGTAGTTAAGGCGTAGGCCCTGGAAACAAAGGCGAGGTTTTTCATTCCTGTATCATGTGAAACTGCACCTGCATAATCATCACACCATGAATGATAGGATTGTTAAGGGTAACGATTGTTTGGAAATGGAATATGATTATTATCTGAAAGGAGAATCATGAGAAAGGATACTTAGGAAATTGACGCTTGGATAAGACCAATGACTGCAACAGAACAATATGAGTTTATTAATTAACACCTACAGTTCGATCAGGAAAGGGTATAAAAACAGGTCCATTTTGAATCCATGTCGGAGTCAGGTGCACATCTGATTGCCAGAGCTCTTGTCGTTCTGTCATGATGAGGATGGATGTTCTGTGGGGGGGGGATGCTCTGTCATGATGAGGATGGATGTTCTGTTAGGGGGGACGCTCTTCGCAGGGCCGGGCCACATGGGGCCGGGCCGGGCCGTGCTGGGCCATGCCAGGCCACGTGGGCCGTAGGGGCCGGGCCGTGCTGGACCATGCCGGGCCACGTGCTCCGCAGGGGCCGGGCCGTGCTGGGCCATGCCGGGCCACGTGCTCCGCAGGGGCCGGGCCGTGCTGGGCCGTGCGGGGCCACGTGGGCCGCAGGGGCCGGGCCGTGCTGGGCCGTGCCGGGCCACGTGGGCCGCAGGGGCCGGGCCGTGCTGGGCCATGCTGGGCCACGTGCTCCGCAGGGGCCGGGCCGTGCCATACCGGCCACGTGGGCCGCAGGGGCCGGGCCGTGCCGGGCCATGTGCTCCGCAGGGGCCGGGCCGTGCCATACCGGCCACGTGGGCCGCAGGGGCCGGGCCGTGCTGGGCCATGCCGGGCCTCGTGGGCCACAGGGGCCGGGCCGTGCTGGGCCATGCCGGGCCACGTGGGGCCGGGCCGGGCCATGCCGGGCCATACCGGCCGTGGGGCGCAGGGGCCGCCCACCCGCCTGCCCGCCAGGCTCCGGCCTCGGCCTCCCGCCGCGGGGCGCGGCGGTGAGCCGGGGGGGCCGGCCGCGCTCCTTTTATACTGGCGGGCGCTCAGTGATGCACGTGCGTGCGGCGGCTCTGCCGCTGTGATGTCACAATCAGGGGGCGGAGCCAAGAAGAGAGTGCCCCGGGACTGGTCTGGGCGGGAGGCGTTGCCCCGGTAACGGTTGGTGGTGCTGGCGTTGACGGGGGGCGGGGGGGCGGTGAGGCGGGCAGTGGCGGTGTATGACGTGTGGGAGTGCCCCAGGGAGTGCTTCCAGCCCCAGTATGGGGGTCCCGCTCCCATTTTGGGGGTTTCCCAGCGCATGGGGAGGGATCTCTGGGGGTCTCAGGTCAGTCTGGGGGTTCCCAAGCTGCCGGAGAGAGGTCTCTGGGGCTCCCAGTCCCATTCTTTGGGTGCCCAGGCGCACGGGGCCGGGGGGGTTGGGATGCTGTCTGGGTGTTCCAGCCCCGTTTTTGGGGCTTCCAGCCTCACTTTTGCCTTGCCCGGGCTCATCTCTTGGGCTGCGCCCACGTAGGCGCGGCCACCGCTTGAAGGCTCAAGGCGAGGCAACGCCGCCTGAGCCAGCTGGCCGCCCCGTTGCTGGAGCTCTCGCAAAGGTTGGCGGCGCGGGCGGGTCCTGCCAGGAGCCGCCGCCACTCCCTCAGCGCAGCCCGGCCCGGCCCGACCCGGCTCATTGCGCTCCCTCGGCCCTTCGCTCTCCTTCAGCCCTTCCCGCCTCCCTCAGCCCGCTCCTGCCTCCCTCAGCCCGCTCAATCAGCCCTCTGCGCTCCTGCATCCCGGCCGCTCTTCCTTCACGCCCGCTCCCTCCGCCCGTCCCGATCCCCCCCCCTCCCCCCCTCCCCTCTTGACGCGCGGTGCCCCCGCCACGCCAGAGCCCCGGCACCGCCTGTGGCCCTCAGCGGCGCCAGCGGCCGGGGCCGCAGGAGGGACGGACAGCGTCCGGAGCACGGCCCCGGGCCAGGAGGGCGGAGATCTCCCGGCGGGGCCCCCGCGCCGCCGGGCAGGCGTTGCCGGTGAGAACGGGAACGGGAGGAGGCGCTGGGAAGTGTCTCCGGGCGCTGCCAGCGGGGGCTCCAGGCAGGAATGCGGCGGGGAAGGCGGGGGCCTCCCTGGCACGGCCCCGGCCCGTTCCCGCTGCCACCCGGATCCGGAGTCCCACAGGGACCCGCGGCCCTCCCCTCCGGGATTTGGCGGATGGAGGGGGGGGGAGGGGGGCGGTCCCAGCCACCAAGGCTTTGAACGCCCTTCCCAATGGAAAGAAGAAGAGCTTGACTCAGCCAATCTATCAAGCAACAATCAGTTGATTAATTCAAACGATCAAGTGTGAGCAAAGCAGCACGCTGGATACAGTGGGGGTTCCCCCTCCTGCTGCATTTCGGTTGCTGATTTTTGCTGGGATTTACTGAGCATCTTCATAAGCACTTCTCAGCAGGTTTGGTTGTTGTTGTTTTTTGGGTTTTTGTGCGGTTTCCTCCTAGTGTCTATTTGCCAAGTCTCATTTCTGCACTCTATTGTGATCAGTTCCTATTGGTGACGTCGAATTTCTCTACCCCAAGGGTTTAAATTAGTAAGAGCCATGTCCACTTTCTCTTTTCTAGAATTAGACGTCAGTGATGGTGAGGCCCAGCTTCTCTCTCCAGGACGGTCAGTCAGCCAGGGTGATGTCCGGCTTCCCTACATCTCTGATGGGGAGGTCCAGTTGTCTTTCCCAGCATCGTCAGTCGGTGAGGATGATTGTTGGATGGAGGGAGACTGACTCAACCGATGTTGATTAATTAGGCTCGATTTTATTTGTTTTCTCGCTTACATTTATATTCTAAATAATTAGTTCGTACATATTGCAAAAGCCAAGCTCCTGATTGGTAGTGACTACACAATAGTTTACTTCATGTTATATCAGCATATTGCAACAGTTGTATCGCCGTGTAGCATTTAGTTCCTCTTTTCTCATGATCTCAGTTTCTCTCCCTCATCCTCATGCTGGCCTTGTCCTAGCTTCTAGTTACAATATTAGTCTGAGAGCTATTGTGTCCTCCCTTATCCTCTTCCCATTTCTCAGCTATCCTCTCCACAGATGATGTCTGGCTTTCCTTCCCAGGATCATACTTCTGTGCTGGTGGGCTCCAGTTTTCCTTTCCAGGATCCTCAATTTTCAGCTTGGGATAAGCTCCTTCTTTTATTTGGGCGATTAACCGCTCCTTTTCTAGATTCTAAAGCTAGAGTTCAAAACTTCTTTGTACAAAGCAGCTCAAAGCTTAGAATCATTTTGTTTCCAAGCAAATAAGACTTGCGCATTCTTCGATCCTACGTGCTAAAGGCCTGAAAAACCCTTCAAACTTACCTTGTGAAAACTTGGGAACTCACCTTATTCACTTAGTAGCATGCCAGCTGGTTGTCCAACAAGCCTCTTTCCATGCTTTTTCCGTTTGTTCACCAAAACTCGCTTTTAGAAGTGTCCCGTGGCCTCGTTCCACACAGTTCACGACAACTACACAGGCCACCTATTTATTTTTTTCTATTTTTTTAAAAATTATTATTATTTCTAGGCTTTTTTTTTTTTCTTTTTACACCTGACACGAAACACAAGCCCACATTTCACACCAAGCTCCTGTCCCTGTCCTCAGCGGATTCTCCAGCTGGGAGGGGATTGCCCCGCGCCAGAGCCGCTATCCCGAGGAGAATGCCGAGGGAGCTGCCTGCGCAGCCCCGGGATGGGGCTTGGACGCCCAGAGAGCCCAACCCATCGTATTTTAGTCCCTCTAGACGCACCTGTAACCGATGGCAAAGGCTGAAATTCCCCCAAAGCATCACAAAGTTCCTGGAGCCCTTTTCCCACAGCTGATTGCTGCAGGTTTTCATCCCTTTTTTTTTGCACCTGCACGGCTTGGCCAGCCCTTGGCTTGCGAAAGAACTGCCATTATCAAAGGTGATGAGCCGAGAGTGACCACGGCCAAGCTGAAAAATAAAGGTGGTGAGATGGTTTATTTGGCGTAATGAACGTCCCCTGGGCAGCTCTGGCAATGGGCAGGGTGCGGGTGGGTGAGAGGCTGGACACGAGGGGGCCCAAAGGGGCTCTGGGCTGAGCCCCAGCGTGGGCAGCAGCTCCGGGGGGATTGTGCGCCCGGGCCCCGCTCAGGTGAGACCCCCACCCGCGGAGCTGGGATCCCTTTTCCGGAGGGCAGCGAGGGCTGCGGGAGAGCCCGGCAGAGACCGCGCTCCGTGGAGAGCACCCCCAGAGATGAGCTGGCTTTCCCCGGGCCCCCCCCCCAGGAAAGGGAGGAGGGCAGGGATGACCCGATCCCCACGGGGAAGGAGGATAGAGGCACCCTGGCCCCTCCGTCACGGAGGAGGAGCGAGGCAGGCCAGGCCCCCCACCCCATAGGGACGGAGGCTTGGAGTAGAGCTGGCACCTCCTTAGCGGGAGGGCGGAGAAGAGCCCGGAACCACCCCCCACCCCCGATAATGGGGCTGAGGACGGCATGGCCCGGCCTACACTCGATGGGGGTGGCAGGTGGGAGTAAAGGCCGAGCCCTCCGTGGCTGGAGGAGGGAGAGGAAAAGGATCCCAAGCCGAGCACGGTGAAGAGGACGGAAAAGACAGGCCCCCCCCCTCCAGCCCGAGTCCCTCTCAGTCGTCCCCCAGTGCGAGACGGACGGAGACCCCTCGAGCGTTCCCCGGGCTCCAGACGAAATAAAGCTGAACATAATCTGCCGAGGCATAACGGGCTTGGACTTATTATTTATTCGAGTGTGAACAAGGTGGAATCTACCGTGGGTGGTCTGGGTGCTGTTGAATGGTAAATATCAGGTAGAGGGAGACGGAAAGAAAAAGGCTGGGGGGAAGCAAGAGAGTGGCAGAAAGATGAAGTAGAAAATCAGGATGATTCTCAGCACAGCTCTGGCCTCGGCCTTTTGGATTCACTCTTCTCGCTCAGCCTCGTGTCCTCGTCCCTAGACCTGGCATCACTGGACAATGGTGTCACCTGAGCCTCATCTCAAGGTCCCTTAGCGCAAGTCCCGTGGCCCAAAGTTCCCCTTCAGGAGGCACATTGATGCAACAGGGGGCTTGGGTGGTCCCAGCTTTCTGCACTTGTGTCCGAATGGGCAAAAGGTCCTTCCTGGCAATGGCCCAGGACTTGGGAAGGGGCTGGAACTGGGGCTGGGTTTGAGGTCAGGGTTAACCAATCCTAAGGCAGCCCCATTTCTGGGCTGCCCAGGCCCCACGGGGAGGGCTCTGTGAGTCAGGAAGAGGGATCCTTGGGAATTGAGAGGGATCCTCTCTCAATACCATGGGCCGCTGAGCTCTGGCAGCTGGATACGCAGCTGGGACCACGTGTGCTCCGGGCCCCAGCCGAGGCCCGGGGCTCTCCATCCCCTCTGCCACGGCCAGGGCGTGGGCTTAGTGATTCGTTTGCCTGGCGAGCGACTCGTTGGGCAAGCAAAGATCAGTCCCAGCGTTTGATGTGATTTTTGCCGATTTTATTTGAACTTACCTCGGTTGAGCCGGGGACGCTGAGGGGCATGGGCGGTGCCGGGACTCCGGCGCTCTGTCCTGGTCAGCCCGGGGCACCACCGGGGTGTGGGCTCCATCCTCCTGGCCCCGGGCTGATAGGATAGGGTTCAAATGATTTCTGGACAGCAAGGCCTTGGGAACAGAATGTTAGCTGGACTGCAGCCAGGACGATCTTTCCATGTTATTGTCTTGACCAATCAAGTAGGACTTTGCCTGCCTGGGTAATAAATCAGGGGAGGTGGGGGATGAGTGTGATTTTTGTGGTGGGTAGTTAAGGCGTAGGCCCTGGAAACAAAGGCGAGGTTTTTCATTCCTGTATCATGTGAAACTGCACCTGCATAATCATCACACCATGAATGATAGGATTGTTAAGGGTAACGATTGTTTGGAAATGGAATATGATTATTATCTGAAAGGAGAATCATGAGAAAGGATACTTAGGAAATTGACGCTTGGATAAGACCAATGACTGCAACAGAACAATATGAGTTTATTAATTAACACCTACAGTTCGATCAGGAAAGGGTATAAAAACAGGTCCATTTTGAATCCATGTCGGAGTCAGGTGCACGTCTGATTGCCAGAGCTCTTGTCGTTCTGTCATGATGAGGATGGATGTTCTGTGGGGGGGGGACGCTCTGTCATGATGAGGATGGATGTTCTGTTAGGGGGGACGCTCTTCGCAGGGCCGGGCCACATGGGGCCGGGCCGGGCCGTGCTGGGCCATGCCAGGCCACGTGGGCCGTAGGGGCCGGGCCGTGCTGGACCATGCTGGGCCACGTGCTCCGCAGGGGCCGGGCCGTGCCATCCCGGCCACGTGGGCCGCAGGGGCCGGGCCGTGCTGGGCCATGCTATGCCACGTGCTCCACAGGGGCCGGGCCGTGCTGGGCCATGCCGGGCCACGTGGGCCGCAGGGGCCGGGCCGTGCCGGGCCATGCCGGGCCACGTGGGCCGCAGGGGCCGGGCCGTGCTGGGCCATGCTGGGCCACGTGCTCCGCAGGGGCCGGGCCGTGCTGGGCCATGCCGGGCCACGTGGGGCCGGGCCGGGTCATGCCGGGCCATACCGGCCGTGGGGCGCAGGGGCCGCCCGCCCGCCTGCCAGACTCCGGCCTCGGCCTCCCGCCGCCGGGGCGCAGCGGCGAGCCGGGGGGGGCCGGCCGCGCTCCTTTTATACTGGCGGGCGCTCAGTGACGCACGTGCGTGCGGCGGCTCTGCCGCTGTGATGTCACAATCAGGGGGCGGAGCCAAGAAGAGAGTGCCCTGGGACTGGTCTGGGCGGGAGGCGTTGCCCCGGTAACGGTTGGTGGTGTTGGCGTTGACGGGGGGCGGGGGGGCGGTGAGGCGGGCAGTGGCGGTGTATGACGTGTGGGAGTGCCCCAGGGAGTGCTTCCAGCCCCAGTATGGAGGTCCCGCTCCCGTTTTGGGGGCTTCCCAGCGCATGGGGAGGGGTCTCTGGGGGTCTCAGGTCAGTCTGGGGGTTCCCAAGCTGCCGGAGAGAGGTCTCTGGGGCTCCCAGTCCCATTCTTTGGGTGCCCAGGCGCACGGGGCCGGGGGGGTGGGATGCTGTCTGGGTGTTCCAGCCCCATTTTTGGGGCTTCCAGCCTCACTTTTGCCTTGCCCGGGCTCATCTCTTGGGCTGCGCCCACGTAGGCATGGCCACCGCTTGAAGGCTCAAGGCGAGGCAACGCCGCCTGAGCCAGCTGGCCGCCCCGTTGCTGGAGCTCTCGCCAGAGTTGGCGGCGCGGGCGGGTCCCGCCAGGAGCCGCCGCCACTCCCTCAGCGCAGCCCGGCCCGGCCCGGCCCGGCTCATTCCGCTCCCTCGGCCCTTCGCTCTCCTTCAGCCCTTCCCGCCTCCCTCAGCCCGCTCCTGCCTCCCTCAGCCCGCTCAATCAGCCCTCTGCGCTCCTGCATCCCGGCCGCTCTTCCTTCACGCCCGCTCCCTCCGCCCGTCCCGATCCCCCCCCCTCCCCCCCTCCCCTCTCGACGCGCGGTGCCCCCGCCACGCCAGAGCCCCGGCACCGCCTGTGGCCCTCAGCGGCGCCAGCGGCCGGGGCCGCAGGAGGGACGGACAGCGTCCGGAGCACGGCCCCGGGCCAGGAGGGCGGAGATCTCCTGGCGGGGCCCCCGCACCGCCGGGCAGGCGTTGCCGGTGAGAACGGGAACGGGAGGAGGCGCTGGGAAGTGTCTCCGGGCGCTGCCAGCGGGGGCTCCAGGCAGGAATGCGGCGGGGAAGGCGGGGGCCTCCCTGGCACGGCCCCGGCCCGTTCCCGCTGCCACCCGGATCCGGAGTCCCACAGGGACCCGCGGCCCTCCCCTCCGGGATTTGGCGGATGGAGTGGGGGGGGAGGGGGGCGGTCCCAGCCACCAAGGCTTTGAACGCCCTTCCCAATGGAAAGAAGAAGAGCTTGACTCAGCCAATCTATCAAGCAACAATCAATTGATTAATTCAAACGATCAAGTGTGAGCAAAGCAGCACGCTGGATACAGTGGGGGTTCCCCCTCCTGCTGCATTTCGGTTGCTGATTTTTGCTGGGATTTACTGAGCATCTTCATAAGCACTTCTCAGCAGGTTTGGTTGTTGTTGTTGTTTGGGTTTTTTGTGCGGTTTCCTCCTAGTGTCTATTTGCCAAGTCTCATTTCTGTACTCTATTGTGATCAGTTCCTATTGGTGACGTCGAATTTCTCTACCCCAAGGGTTTAAATTAGCAAGAGCCATGTCCACTTTCTCTTTTCTAGAATTAGACGTCAGTGATGGTGAGGCCCAGCTTCTCTCTCCAGGACGGTCAGTCAGGCAGGGTGATGTCCGGCTTCCCTACATCTCTGATGGGGAGGTCCAGTTGTCTTTCCCAGCATCGTCAGTCGTTGAGGATGATTGTTGGATGGAGGGAGACTGACTCAACCGATGTTGATTAATTAGGCTCGATTTTATTTGTTTTCTCGCTTACTTTTATATTCTAAATAATTAGTTCGTACATATTGCAAAAGCCAAGCTCCTGATTGGTAGTGACTACACAATAGTTTACTTCATGTTATATCAGCATATTGCAACAGTTGTATTGCCGTGTAGCATTTAGTTCCTCTTTTCTCATGATCTCAGTTTCTCTCCCTCATCCTCATGCTGGCCTTGTCCTAGCTTCTAGTTACAATATTAGTCTGAGAGCTATTGTGTCCCTTATCCTCTTCCCATTTCTCAGCTATCCTCTCCACAATTCCCCCTTTTTCTTTAATGGTTGCAAGCACTTGGGACTGACAATGAAAAAAGCAAGCAAACTCCAATCTCACACATAGAATGACAATTAAAATCATAAGCAAAAATTATAGCCTTTCTTTCAAAAGCTGAGTTAGCTATGATGTTAGACTAAAAGTTCATAGCGGTTCTGTGCTGAAGGACTGCGTGTCTCAGGCTCTTTACGTCCTGAGTGAGTGCTGATATGACTTCCGTAGTAACGTTTGCCTGCTTTCTAGCCTAACATGCAAGTTTATTAAGTGACACCAATGCATGAGCTGTGCCAACTTTAGGGGTTAGAGATGCAAAAATACGAGCTGCAGGACCCTATAACTCTACTTTGTCATTACAATTCTTATCAAGGGCCTGTAAAGATCGTAGTGGCTGCTAACATCAGTTACTAAATCAGATAGAATGTTGGATGTGATGTTAAGCTGTTTAGCTGTCTAACAAGCCAATCGCCTTAACTGCGTTAAGGCTTGTGACCCTGCTACACCGGGGGCAAGGATGGAGGCAACGATCACTCCTGGGGGATCCCACAAGTTTACCTTGTTATTGCAGTTAGGACCCAACTGGTTCATGGCCTATACAACAGCTGACAATTCCAAAGTTTGTAAAGAATCCCCCTCTTTAGCAGGCAATATTACTTCTTGCCACTCATTTCCCTGCTGCCATGTAATAGCAGCTTTTTGTGACTTTTTCCCAGCATCTGTGAAAACTGTGATTGCTTTTGGGATGGGCTGTTTACTCCGCAGAGGTTTGCTCAGCCACTGTTGTTCTCCCACCCATCGCAAGGGTGGGGGCCACTTTACCGTTGTCACAACTGTGGCCCCTCCTCCCAGCAGAGCAAGGCCCACCTCCTCATGATTTTCAATGTACCATTGCAGTATATCTCGAGCTATTGGCAACAGAAGAGTGCCTGGTTCATTCCCCGTAATCTGTCGTGCATGCTGTCTACCTTTATGGATAAGAACTGCCAATATTTCTGATTTTTGAAAAACAGTTTTACATTGTCGTAGGGGTGGCTGTAACCATTCTAATAGCCGAATGTCTTTCTCCTCTCCCCTATTCTCCCCCTTTTTCTTTAATTGCTGAACAAGGGCTCTAAGAAGATGGCGTTTCCTGAGCCATAGAACCAAATCAATAGGCAGGAGAGGGTCACAGTGAGAAGTACTGCCTTGCTGAATGATTTCAGCAAACCAAGAGCAATGTTCTCGTTGTGCTGTTGTCTCATTTTGCCAATGAGAAATGTAACTTTTCCACGCTTCTCTCGCACATTCTTGTTTTCCAATTAAACAAGTGCGAAATGGATTGAAAGGCGTGGCAAGTGATAAACACAAACTATCTTGACCACACTGATTAACCCAAGTGACCCATATGTTTTGCCTTTCGTCTATTTTTGGTAGCTCTGTGAGCCCAGCGGCGACAACACATATCCCAATCAGCAGGATCCACCTGATGCATATGAGGTATCCCCACCCCATATTTGCAGGTTGTCTGCAATATGCGAGTAGCCTTTTGTGCCAACAGGCGACATACCTCTTTTTCTATTTAAAAATACCAATTCCAGCTTATCTCTTTGACCTAAATCTTGAACAAGATTTACTGCTTCTGGCACAGTATTGCACCCTGTATAATTTTTTATGGCTGTTTGCCAATTATAAGGATGCTAATAAAAGGAGCAGCGTGGGCACCATGGCTGTGCAAGCTGCTGTTGGAAGACTCACCACTGTCTGCAACAAGCCCCACAATATATTTTTACTCAAGCACCACAGTTAGGCTTGTCGCAGTGCAGACAGTTAGAACTCTTAATTAATTGTAGTCGGGTGCTTTGTAGTTCATGTAACAATGTTAGTACATCAGTTCTATTTTCTACTACTAGAGGATTAGGCCACAGTGGCTGGAGCCGAGCTATCACAGGTTGAAGGATCAGGAGCAGGCGATGCCGCTCTCGTTCTGCTGGACTGCTGGGTGCTGTCATTCTCTGCTTGCATCCAGCGGCTGGGAATCCACACAGGACCTGTGGGTGTAAGCACACGCATGTGACCTCAACTAATATATTGTACTTCAGCAGGTCCAGTGTTAAGAATGCTGATCCTCCTGTAGAGTCAAAACCATAGTTCCCTCTTTGTGTTTCCGAGCGATGTTTCGGAGCCAAGGTCGAAAATGGTAACAATTGAGCTATCCGGGTGTCAGCTGGAGTGAGCACTGGAGGATACAGTGTCCGTGCTAAAATACAAATCTCGCCTGTGAAATCAGCATCAATAAGTCCCACAGTAATGTCCAATCCTTTTAAAAAAGTAGAAGATCGTCCCAAAAGTAAAGCAGGAACCGACTGTCCCTAATAGGTTACTGGTCCCTTTACTCCAGTGGGAATTGGCACAGGGCGATTGTCCTTAATAGATATGTCCACTGTGGCTGCCAAGTCCAGGCCGAGGCTTCCGGAGGTGGCGGGGTGCAGGTCGCTGGCTGCTGTACAGCTGCTATTTGTGTCCCGGCGCGGCGGCTGGATGGCGCGCTGGTCTTGCCGTTTCCTGATTTCCTCCGACAGGCTCCTGTGTTATGGGTATCAGAGCGACACTTCTGACACCATACTCCACTTGCAGGACACTCTCGGTGAAAGTGACTTATTGCTCCACAACGGTAGCACCTTTCTCAGTCTCCTGCGCCTCACTTCAGCTGACTTGCTGTAACAGCAGCTTGGAGTGGGGCAAGAGCAGCAAAAACTTGAGCCTGACTACTCTCTGCTTGTTTCTGAAATGTTTTACTTAGCTTTTTAATAGCCTCGACAATAAATGCCTGAGGCCCAGAGGGTACAAATGCTGCTTTCTCTAGAGCTTCTTCTACAGACCAACTAGCTCCCAAGGTGTTAACTAGGTTTTTTGTAGCCTGATTACCATTTTGAAGTATACAGTGTTTTAACATAGCTCCTTGCATATAGAGTGGCACTCTAGCTTTTTCTCTTCCCTCTACTAGTCGATCTACAAATTTGCCTAATGGTTCTTCTCTACTCTGTTTTATTCTCATATATATATAGGGGTTCCATGTGGATCTTTTACCTTATCCATAGCAGCTCTAGCGAGCTTCATGACCTCTCAACATTTTTCTGGTCCTAACAGAGCCTGTGCCTCTGTCCTTATCCAATTGCCTATTCCCGGCAATTCATCTAAGGTAACCCCGTGTAGAGGATCCCCAGGTTGTCTCTGTGTGGCAACTGACTCTTGTGTTAGGGCTTGCCAGTGAGCTTGAAATAACAAAAGTTGGTGGGGTGTAAACACAAGCTTAGAAATACCCCGACAATCTGCTGGCAACAGCAAATGTGTACCCCAGACATAATCCAGCATTTGCCAAGCAGGCTCACTGTTTACTCTATATTGGTTAACAGTGGAGCGCAATTGGGAAAGTAATTTCCAATCAAGGGAAGTCAACTGGGCAGTGACACCTCCTCCCGGTGCAGGATTATTTATTACCGGGCATGCCATCGAGCTCCCTGCTTCTATCATCTGTGCATTCCTTCGTTCTACTCCTTCTTTAGCTAGTGCACTGCATGCCTCCCTCCGATTCTTGGCCACTACCTCTGTTAAATCTGATTCAACTTTCGGAATAGTTTCATCGCTCTCCCCAGTCCATGGTAACGGACATGAATCTGTCAGCTGACCCGCAGCGACTGGAGGCATTGGGGGAGCTGATGGTGCAGAGTCTGCAGCCACCGTGTCCCCTCTGGTGGCACCCATTTGCTCTGGAGGCAGATGTACTGCTGTACATCCAGGAGGCAAGGGAAAGTCTGACTCTGATGAATACATCAGATTCTTTCCCTGGGCTGCTACTGCCTGCTGAGCTGCTCGTTTTTCTACTTGGTGTTGCAGCAGAGCATTATGTACTGCTCGCCACTGTTTCCCTAACTTCTTAGCTGTTTTATCATCATCTAAACTTGCATCCCGTAGTTTATCCCCAAATTTTCGCCATTCAGAAAGCTCATGTACTGAATGGGGGTTCATAAAACACCCCTTATCATACCCATATGCTAGCAAGCCTGGCAACTCCTTTTTAATATCTACACCCTGGACTTGCCATTTTTCTAGCATACAGGCAAATAAATCATATGCTGCTTGCCTCTCCATATTAGTCAGCGCTGTGCAGCTCCCAGAGGTCTTTGGCAGCACGTATCAGCCGGCCCCACCGATGTGAGCACCGGGGCGCGGAAGCTCTTCTTTTGCCGTTTCTCTGCCGGCCTCACCGATGTGAGCACCGGGGCGCGGAAGCGTAATTGCCTTTTTCGCCTTTCTCTGCCGGCCTCACTGATGTGAGCACCGGGGCGCGGAAGATCTTCTTTCGCCGTCCCTCTGCTTGCAGGACCTGAACCCCTACTCCTCCAACCGTGGTGCCGTATCACGTTTCGGGGTCACCATTTGTTGGATGGAGGGAGACTGACTCAACTGATGTTGATTAATTAGGCTCGATTTTATTTGTTTTCTCGCTTACATTTATATTCTAAATAATTAGTTCGTACATATTGCAAAAGCCAAGCTCCTGATTGGCAGTGACTACACAATAGTTTACTTCATGTTATATCAGCATATTGCAACAGTTGTATCGCCGTGTAGCATTTAGTTCCTCTTTTCTCATGATCTCAGTTTCTCTCCCTCATCCTCATGCTGGCCTTGTCCTAGCTTCTAGTTACAATATTAGTCTGAGAGCTATTGTGTCCCTTATCCTCTTCCCATTTCTCAGCTATCCTCTCCACAGATGATGTCTGGCTTTCCTTCCCAGGATCATACTTCTGTGCTGGTGGGCTCCAGTTTTCCTTTCCAGGATCCTCAATTTTCAGCTTGGGATAAGCTCCTTCTTTTATTTGGGCGATTAACCGCTCCTTTTCTAGATTCTAAAGCTAGAGTGCAAAACTTCTTTGTACAAAGCAGCTCAAAGCTTAGAATCATTTTGTTTCCAAGCAAATAAGACTTGCGCATTCTTCGATCCTACGTGCTAAAGGCCTGAAAGACCCTTCAAACTTACCTTGTGAAAACTTGGGAACTCACCTTATTCACTTAGTAGCATGCCAGATGGTTGTCCAACAAGCCTCTTTCCATGCTTTTTCCGTTTGTTCACCAAAACTCGCTTTTAGAACTGTCCCGTGGCCTCGTTCCACACAGTTCACGACAACTACACAGGCCACCTATTTATTTTTTTCTATTTTTTTAAAAATTATTATGAGTTCTAGGCTTTTTTTTTTTCTTTTTACACCTGACACAAAACACAAGCCCACATTTCACACCAAGCTCCTGTCCCTGTCCTCAGCGGATTCTCCAGCTGGGAGGGGATTGCCCCGCGCCAGAGCCGCTATCCCGAGGAGAATGCCGAGGGAGCTGCCTGCGCAGCCTCGGGATGGGGCTTGGACGCCCAGAGAGCCAAACCCATCGTATTTTAGTCCCTCTAGACGCACCTGTAACCGATGGCAAAGGCTGAAATTCCCCCAAAGCATCACAAAGTTCCTGGAGCCCTTTTCCCACAGCTGATTGCTGCAGGTTTTCATCCCTTTTTTTTTGCACCTGCACGGCTTGGCCAGCCCTTGGCTTGCGAAAGAACTGCCATTATCAAAGGTGATGAGCCGAGAGTGACCACGGCCAAGCTGAAAAATAAAGGTGGTGAGATGGTTTGTTTGGCGTAATGAACGTCCCCTGGGCAGCTCTGGCAATGGGCAGGGTGCGGGTGGGTGAGAGGCTGGACACGAGGGGGCCCAAAGGGGCTCTGGGCTGAGCCCCAGCGTGGGCAGCAGCTCCGGGGGGATTGTGCGCCCGGGCCCCGCTCAGGTGAGACCCCCACCCGCGGAGCTGGGATCCCTTTTCCGGAGGGCAGCGAGGGCTGCGGGAGAGCCCGGCAGAGACCGCGCTCCGTGGAGAGCACCCCCAGAGATGAGCTGGCTTTCCCCGGGCCCCCCCCCAGGAAAGGGAGGAGGGCAGGGATGACCCGATCCCCATGGGGAAGGAGGATAGAGGCACCCTGGCCCCTCCGTCACGGAGGAGGAGCGAGGCAGGCCAGGCCCCCCACCCCATAGGGACGGAGGCTTGGAGTAGAGCTGGCACCTCCTTAGCGGGAGGGCGGAGAAGAGCCCGGAACCACCCCCCACCCCCCATAATGGGGCTGAGGACGGCATGGCCCGGCCTACACTCGATGGGGGTGGCAGGTGGGAGTAAAGGCCGAGCCCTCCGTGGCTGGAGGAGGGAGAGGAAAAGGATCCCAAGCCGAGCACGGTGAAGAGGACGGAAAAGACAGGCCCCCCCCTCCAGCCCGAGTCCCTCTCAGTCGTCCCCCAGTGCGAGACGGACGGAGACCCCTCGAGCGTTCCCCGGGCTCCAGACGAAATAAAGCTGAGCATAATCTGCCGAGGCATAACGGGCTTGGACTTATTATTTATTCGAGTGTGAACAAGGTGGAATCTACCGTGGGTGGTCTGGGTGTTGTTGAATGGTAAATATCAGGTAGAGGGAGATGGAAAGAAAAAGGCTGGGGGGAAGCAAGAGAGTGGCAGAAAGATGAAGTAGAAAATCAGGATGATTCTCAGCACAGCTCTGGCCTCGGCCTTTTGGATTCACTCTTCTCGCTCAGCCTCGTGTCCTCGTCCCTAGAGCTGGCATCACTGGACAATGGTGTCACCTGAGCCTCATCTCAAGGTCCCTTAGCTCAAGTCGTGGCCCAAAGTTCCCCTTCAGGAGGCACATTGATGCAACAGGGGGCTTGGGTGGTCCCAGCTTTCTGCACTTGTGTCCGAATGGGCAAAAGGTCCTTCCTGGCAATGGCCCAGGACTTGGGAAGGGGCTGGAACTGGGGCTGGGTTTGAGGTCAGGGTTAACCAATCCTAAGGCAGCCCCATTTCTGGGCTGCCCAGGCCCCACGGGGAGGGCTCTGTGAGTCAGGAAGAGGGATCCTTGGGAATTGAGAGGGATCCTCTCTCAATACCATGGGCCGCTGAGCTCTGGCAGCTGGATACGCAGCTGGGACCACGTGTGCTCCGGGCCCCAGCCGAGGCCCGGGGCTCTCCATCCCCTCTGCCACGGCCAGGGCGTGGGCTTAGTGATTCGTTTTGCCTGGCGAGCGACTCGTTGGGCAAGCAAAGATCAGTCCCAGCGTTTGATGTGATTTTTGCCGATTTTATTTGAACTTACCTCGGTTGAGGCGGGGACGCTGAGGGGCACGGGCGGTGCCGGGACTCCGGCGCTCTGTCCTGGTCAGCCCGGGGCACCACCGGGGTGTGGGCTCCATCCTCCTGGCCCCGGGCTGATAGGATAGGGTTCAAATGATTTCTGGACAGCAAGGCCTTGGGAACAGAATGTTAGCTGGACTGCAGCCAGGACGATCTTTCCATGTTATTGTCTTGACCAATCAAGTAGGACTTTGCCTGCCTGGGTAATAAATCAGGGGAGGTGGGGGATGAGTGTGATTTTTGTGGTGGGTAGTTAAGGCGTAGGCCCTGGAAACAAAGGCGAGGTTTTTCATTCCTGTATCATGTGAAACTGCACCTGCATAATCATCACACCATGAATGATAGGATTGTTAAGGGTAACGATTGTTTGGAAATGGAATATGATTATTATCTGAAAGGAGAATCATGAGAAAGGATACTTAGGAAATTGACGCTTGGATAAGACCAATGACTGCAACAGAACAATATGAGTTTATTAATTAACACCTACAGTTCGATCAGGAAAGGGTATAAAAACAGGTCCATTTTGAATCCATGTCGGAGTCAGGTGCACATCTGATTGCCAGAGCTCTTGTCGTTCTGTCATGATGAGGATGGATGTTCTGTGGGGGGGGGATGCTCTGTCATGATGAGGATGGATGTTCTGTTAGGGGGGACGCTCTTCGCAGGGCCGGGCCACATGGGGCCGGGCCGGGCCGTGCTGGGCCATGCCAGGCCACGTGGGCCGTAGGGGCCGGGCCGTGCTGGACCATGCCGGGCCACGTGCTCCGCAGGGGCCGGGCCGTGCTGGGCCATGCCGGGCCACGTGCTCCGCAGGGGCCGGGCCGTGCTGGGCCGTGCCGGGCCACGTGGGCCGCAGGGGCCGGGCCGTGCTGGGCCGTGCCGGGCCACGTGGGCCGCAGGGGCTGGGCCGTGCTGGGCCATGCTGGGCCACGTGCTCCGCAGGGGCCGGGCCGTGCCATACCGGCCACGTGGGCCGCAGGGGCCGGGCCGTGCCGGGCCATGCCGGGCCACGTGCTCCGCAGGGGCCGGGCCGTGCTGGGCCATGCCGGGCCACGTGGGGCCGGGCCGGGTCATGCCGGGCCATACCGGCCGTGGGGCGCAGGGGCCGCCCGCCCGCCCGCCAGACTCCGGCCTCGGCCTCCCGCCGCGGGGCGCAGCGGCGAGCCGGGGGGGGCCGGCCGCGCTCCTTTTATACTGGCGGGCGCTCAGTGACGCACGTGCGTGCGGCGGCTCTGCCGCTGTGATGTCACAATCAGGGGGCGGAGCCAAGAAGAGAGTGCCCTGGGACTGGTCTGGGCGGGAGGCGTTGCCCCGGTAACGGTTGGTGGTGCTGGCGTTGACGGGGGGTGGGGGGGCGGTGAGGCGGGCAGTGGCGGTGTATGACGTGTGGGAGTGCCCCAGGGAGTGCTTCCAGCCCCAGTATGGGGGTCCCGCTCCCGTTTTGGGGGCTTCCCAGCGCACGGGGAGGGGTCTCTGGGGGTCTCAGGTCAGTCTGGGGGTTCCCAAGCTGCCGGAGAGAGGTCTCTGGGGCTCCCAGTCCCATTCTTTGGGTGCCCAGGCGCACGGGGCCGGGGGGGTGGGATGCTGTCTGGGTGTTCCAGCCCCATTTTTGGGGCTTCCAGCCTCACTTTTGCCTTGCCCGGGCTCATCTCTTGGGCTGCGCCCACGTAGGCATGGCCACCGCTTGAAGGCTCAAGGCGAGGCAACGCCGCCTGAGCCAGCTGGCCGCCCCGTTGCTGGAGCTCTCGCCAGAGTTGGCGGCGCGGGCGGGTCCTGCCAGGAGCCGCCGCCACTCCCTCAGCGCAGCCCGGCCCGGCCCGGCCCGGCTCATTCCGCTCCCTCGGCCCTTCGCTCTCCTTCAGCCCTTCCCGCCTCCCTCAGCCCGCTCCCGCCTCCCTCAGCCCGCTCCTGCCTCCCTCAGCCCGCTCAATCAGCCCTCTGCGCTCCTGCATCCCGGCCGCTCTTCCTTCACGCCCGCTCCCTCCGCCCGTCCCGATCCCCCCCCCTCCCCCCCTCCCCTCTTGACGCGCGGTGCCCCCGCCACGCCAGAGCCCCGGCACCGCCTGTGGCCCTCAGCGGCGCCAGCGGCCGGGGCCGCAGGAGGGACGGACAGCGTCCGGAGCACGGCCCCGGGCCAGGAGGGCGGAGATCTCCCGGCGGGGCCCCCGCACCGCCGGGCAGGCGTTGCCGGTGAGAACGGGAACGGGAGGAGGCGCTGGGAAGTGTCTCCGGGCGCTGCCAGCGGGGGCTCCAGGCAGGAATGCGGCGGGGAAGGCGGGGGCCTCCCTGGCACGGCCCCGGCCCGTTCCCGCTGCCACCCGGATCCGGAGTCCCACAGGGACCCGCGGCCCTCCCCTCCGGGATTTGGCGGATGGAGTGGGGGGGGAGGGGGGCGGTCCCAGCCACCAAGGCTTTGAACGCCCTTCCGAACGGAAAGAAGAAGAGCTTGACTCAGCCAATCTATCAAGCAACAATCAATTGATTAATTCAAACGATCAAGTGTGAGCAAAGCAGCACGCTGGATACAGTGGGGGTTCCCCCTCCTGCTGCATTTCGGTTGCTGATTTTTGCTGGGATTTACTGAGCATCTTCATAAGCACTTCTCAGCAGGTTTGGTTGTTGTTGTTGTTTGGGTTTTTTGTGCGGTTTCCTCCTAGTGTCTATTTGCCAAGTCTCATTTCTGCACTCTATTGTGATCAGTTCCTATTGGTGATGTCGAATTTCTCTACCCCAAGGGTTTAAATTAGTAAGAGCCATGTCCACTTTCTCTTTTCTAGAATTAGACGTCAGTGATGGTGAGGCCCAGCTTCTCTCTCCAGGACGGTCAGTCAGGCAGGGTGATGTCCGGCTTCCCTACATCTCTGATGGGGAGGTCCAGTTGTCTTTCCCAGCATCGTCAGTCGTTGAGGATGATTGTTGGATGGAGGGAGACTGACTCAACCGATGTTGATTAATTAGGCTCGATTTTATTTGTTTTCTCGCTTACATTTATATTCTAAATAATTAGTTCGTACATATTGCAAAAGCCAAGCTCCTGATTGGTAGTGACTACACAATAGTTTACTTCATGTTAGATCAGCATATTGCAACAGTTGTATCGCCGTGTAGCATTTAGTTCCTCTTTTCTCATGATCTCAGTTTCTCTCCCTCATCCTCATGCTGGCCTTGTCCTAGCTTCTAGTTACAATATTAGTCTGAGAGCTATTGTGTCCTCCCTTATCCTCTTCCCATTTCTCAGCTATCCTCTCCACAATTCCCCCTTTTTCTTTAATGGTTGCAAGCACTTGGGACTGACAATGAAAAAAGCAAGCAAACTCTAATCTCACACATAGAATGACAATTAAAATCATAAGCAAAAATTATAGCCTTTCTTTCAAAAGCTGAGCTAGCTATGATGTTAGACTAAAAGTTCATAGCGGTTCTGTGCTGAAGGACTGCGTGTCTCAGGCTCTTTACGTCCTGAGTGAGTGCTGATATGACTTCCGTAGTAACGTTTGCCTGCTTTCTAGCCTAACATGCAAGTTTATTAAGTGACACCAATGCATGAGCTGTGCCAACTTTAGGGGTTAGAGATGCAAAAATACGAGCTGCAGGACCCTATAACTCTACTTTGTCATTACAATTCTTATCAAGGGCCTGTAAAGATCGTAGTGGCTGCTAACATCAGTTACTAAATCAGATAGAATGTTGGATGTGATGTTAAGCTGTTTAGCTGTCTAACAAGCCAATCGCCTTAACTGCGTTAAGGCTTGTGACCCTGCTACACCGGGGGCAAGGATGGAGGCAACGATCACTCCTGGGGGATCCCACAAGTTTACCTTGTTATTGCAGTTAGGACCCAACTGGTTCATGGCCTATACAACAGCTGACAATTCCAAAGTTTGTAAAGAATCCCCCTCTTTAGCAGGCAATATTACTTCTTGCCACTCATTTCCCTGCTGCCATGTAATAGCAGCTTTTTGTGACTTTTTCCCAGCATCTGTGAAAACTGTGATTGCTTTTGGGATGGGCTGTTTACTCCGCAGAGGTTTGCTCAGCCACTGTTGTTCTCCCACCCATCGCAAGGGTGGGGGCCACTTTACCGTTGTCACAACTGTGGCCCCTCCTCCCAGCAGAGCAAGGCCCACCTCCTCATGATTTTCAATGTACCATTGCAGTATATCTCGAGCTATTGGCAACAGAAGAGTGCCTGGTTCATTCCCCGTAATCTGTCGTGCATGCTGTCTACCTTTATGGATAAGAACTGCCAATATTTCTGATTTTTGAAAAACAGTTTTTTACATTGTCGTAGGGGTGGCTGTAACCATTCTAATAGCCGAATGTCTTTCTCCTCTCCCCTATTCTCCCCCTTTTTCTTTAATTGCTGAACAAGGGCTCTAAGAAGATGGCGTTTCCTGAGCCATAGAACCAAATCAATAGGCAGGAGAGGGTCACAGTGAGAAGTACTGCCTTGCTGAATGATTTCAGCAAACCAAGAGCAATGTTCTCGTTGTGCTGTTGTCTCATTTTGCCAGTGAGAAATGTAACTTTTCCACGCTTCTCTCGCACATTCTTGTTTTCCAATTAAACAAGTGCGAAATGGATTGAAAGGCGTGGCAAGTGATAAACACAAACTATCTTGACCACACTGATTAACCCAAGTGACCCATATGTTTTGCCTTTCGTCTATTTTTGGTAGCTCTGTGAGCCCAGCGGCAACAACACATATCCCAATCAGCAGGATCCACCTGATGCATATGAGGTATCCCCACCCCATATTTGCAGGTTGTCTGCAATATGCGAGTAGCCTTTTGTGCCAACAGGCGACGTACCTCTTTTTCTATTTAAAAATACCAATTCCAGCTTATCTCTTTGACCTAAATCTTGAACAAGATTTACTGCTTCTGGCACAGTATTGCACCCTGTATAATTTTTTATGGCTGTTTGCCAATTATAAGGATGCTAATAAAAGGAGCAGCGTGGGCACCATGGCTGTGCAAGCTGCTGTTGGAAGACTCACCACTGTCTGCAACAAGCCCCACAATATATTTTTACTCAAGCACCACAGTTAGGCTTGTCGCAGTGCAGACAGTTAGAACTCTTAATTAATTGTAGTCGGGTGCTTTGTAGTTCATGTAACAATGTTAGTACATCAGTTCTATTTTCTACTACTAGAGGATTAGGCCACAGTGGCTGGAGCCGAGCTATCACAGGTTGAAGGATCAGGAGCAGGCGATGCCGCTCTCGTTCTGCTGGACTGCTGGGTGCTGTCATTCTCTGCTTGCATCCAGCGGCTGGGAATCCACACAGGACCTGTGGGTGTAAGCACACGCATGTGACCTCAACTAATATATTGTACTTCAGCAGGTCCAGTGTTAAGAATGCTGATCCTCCTGTAGAGTCAAAACCATAGTTCCCTCTTTGTGTTTCCGAGCGATGTTTCGGAGCCAAGGTCGAAAATGGTAACAATTGAGCTATCCGGGTGTCAGCTGGAGTGAGCACTGGAGGATACAGTGTCCGTGCTAAAATACAAATCTCGCCTGTGAAATCAGCATCAATAAGTCCCACAGTAATGTCCAATCCTTTTAAAAATGTAGAAGATCGTCCCAAAAGTAAAGCAGGAACCGACTGTCCCTAATAGGTTACTGGTCCCTTTACTCCAGTGGGAATTGGCACAGGGCGATTGTCCTTAATAGATATGTCCACTGTGGCTGCCAAGTCCAGGCCGAGGCTTCCGGAGGTGGCGGGGTGCAGGTCGCTGGCTGCTGTACAGCTGCTATTTGTGTCCCGGTGCGGCGGCTGGATGGCGCGCTGGTCTTGCCGTTTCCTGATTTCCTCCGACAGGCTCCTGTGTTATGGGTATCAGAGCGACACTTCTGACACCATACTCCACTTGCAGGACACTCTCGGTGAAAGTGACTTATTGCTCCACAACGGTAGCACCTTTCTCAGTCTCCTGCGCCTCACTTCAGCTGACTTGCTGTAACAGCAGCTTGGAGTGGGGCAAGAGCAGCAAAAACTTGAGCCTGACTACTCTCTGCTTGTTTCTGAAATGTTTTACTTAGCTTTTTAATAGCCTCGACAATAAATGCCTGAGGCCCAGAGGGTACAAATGCTGCTTTCTCTAGAGCTTCTTCTACAGACCAACTAGCTCCCAAGGTGTTAACTAGGTTTTTTGTAGCCTGATTACCATTTTGAAGTATACAGTGTTTTAACATAGCTCCTTGCATATAGAGTGGCACTCTAGCTTTTTCTCTTCCCTCTACTAGTCGATCTACAAATTTGCCTAATGGTTCTTCTCTACTCTGTTTTATTCTCATATATATATAGGGGTTCCATGTGGATCTTTTACCTTATCCATAGCAGCTCTAGCGAGCTTCATGACCTCTCAACATTTTTCTGGTCCTAACAGAGCCTGTGCCTCTGTCCTTATCCAATTGCCTATTCCCGGCAATTCATCTAAGGTAACCCCGTGTAGAGGATCCCCAGGTTGTCTCTGTGTGGCAACTGACTCTTGTGTTAGGGCTTGCCAGTGAGCTTGAAATAACAAAAGTTGGTGGGGTGTAAACACAAGCTTAGAAATACCCCGACAATCTGCTGGCAACAGCAAATGTGTACCCCAGACATAATCCAGCATTTGCCAAGCAGGCTCACTGTTTACTCTATATTGGTTAACAGTGGAGCGCAATTGGGAAAGTAATTTCCAATCAAGGGAAGTCAACTGGGCAGTGACACCTCCTCCCGGTGCAGGATTATTTATTACCGGGCATGTCATCGAGCTCCCTGCTTCTATCATCTGTGCATTCCTTCGTTCTACTCCTTCTTTAGCTAGTGCACTGCATGCCTCCCTCCGATTCTTGGCCACTACCTCTGTTAAATCTGATTCAACTTTCGGAATAGTTTCATCGCTCTCCCCAGTCCATGGTAACGGACATGAATCTGTCAGCTGACCCGCAGCGACTGGAGGCATTGGGGGAGCTGATGGTGCAGAGTCTGCAGCCACCGTGTCCCCTCTGGTGGCACCCATTTGCTCTGGAGGCAGATGTACTGCTGTACATCCAGGAGGCAAGGGAAAGTCTGACTCTGATGAATACATCAGATTCTTTCCCTGGGCTGCTACTGCCTGCTGAGCTGCTCGTTTTTCTACTTGGTGTTGCAGCAGAGCATTATGTACTGCTCGCCACTGTTTCCCTAACTTCTTAGCTGTTTTATCATCATCTAAACTTGCATCCCGTAGTTTATCCCCAAATTTTCGCCATTCAGAAAGCTCATGTACTGAATGGGGGTTCATAAAACACCCCTTATCATACCCATATGCTAGCAAGCCTGGCAACTCCTTTTTAATATCTACACCCTGGACTTGCCATTTTTCTAGCATACAGGCAAATAAATCATATGCTGCTTGCCTCTCCATATTAGTCAGCGCTGTGCAGCTCCCAGAGGTCTTCGGCAGCACGTATCAGCCGGCCCCACCGATGTGAGCACCGGGGCGCGGAAGCGTAATTGCCTTTTTCGCCTTTCTCTGCCGGCCTCACTGATGTAAGCACCGGGGCACGGAAGATCTTCTTTCGCCGTCCCTCTGCTTGCAGGACCTGAACCCCTACTCCTCCAACCGTGGTGCCGTATCACGTTTCGGGGTCACCATTTGTTGGATGGAGGGAGACTGACTCAACCGATGTTGATTAATTAGGCTCGATTTTATTTGTTTTCTCGCTTACTTTTATATTCTAAATAATTAGTTCGTACATATTGCAAAAGCCAAGCTCCTGATTGGTAGTGACTACACAATAGTTTACTTCATGTTAGATCAGCATATTGCAACAGTTGTATCGCCGTGTAGCATTTAGTTCCTCTTTTCTCATGATCTCAGTTTCTCTCCCTCATCCTCATGCTGGCCTTGTCCTAGCTTCTAGTTACAATATTAGTCTGAGAGCTATTGTGTCCCTTATCTTCTTCCCATTTCTCAGCTATCCTCTCCACAGATGATGTCTGGCTTTCCTTCCCAGGATCATACTTCTGTGCTGGTGGGCTCCAGTTTTCCTTTCCAGGATCCTCAATTTTCAGCTTGGGATAAGCTCCTTCTTTTATTTGGGTGATTAACCGCTCCTTTTCTAGATTCTAAAGCTAGAGTTCAAAACTTCTTTGTACAAAGCAGCTCAAAGCTTAGAATCATTTTGTTTCCAAGCAAATAAGACTTGCGCATTCTTCGATCCTACGTGCTAAAGGCCTGAAAAACCCTTCAAACTTACCTTGTGAAAACTTGGGAACTCACCTTATTCACTTAGTAGCATGCCAGATGGTTGTCCAACAAGCCTCTTTCCATGCTTTTTCCGTTTGTTCACCAAAACTCGCTTTTAGAACTGTCCCGTGGCCTCGTTCCACACAGTTCACGACAACTACACAGGCCACCTATTTATTTTTTTCTATTTTTTTTAAAAAAATTATTATGCTTTCTAGGCTTTTTTTTTTTCTTTTTACACCTGACACGAAACACAAGCCCACATTTCACACCAAGCTCCTGTCCCTGTCCTCAGCGGATTCTCCAGCTGGGAGGGGATTGCCCCGCGCCAGAGCCGCTATCCCGAGGAGAATGCCGAGGGAGCTGCCTGCGCAGCCCCGGGATGGGGCTTGGACGCCCAGAGAGCCAAACCCATCGTATTTTAGTCCCTCTAGACGCACCTGTAACCGATGGCAAAGGCTGAAATTCCCCCAAAGCATCACAAAGTTCCTGGAGCCCTTTTCCCACAGCTGATTGCTGCAGGTTTTCATCCCTTTTTTTTTGCACCTGCACGGCTTGGCCAGCCCTTGGCTTGTGAAAGAACTGCCATTATCAAAGGTGATGAGCCGAGAGTGACCACGGCCAAGCTGAAAAATAAAGGTGGTGAGATGGTTTATTTGGCGTAATGAACGTCCCCTGGGCAGCTCTGGCAATGGGCAGGGTGCGGGTGGGTGAGAGGCTGGACACGAGGGGGCCCAAAGGGGCTCTGGGCTGAGCCCCAGCGTGGGCAGCAGCTCCGGGGGGATTGTGCGCCCGGGCCCCGCTCAGGTGAGACCCCCACCCGCGGAGCTGGGATCCCTTTTCCGGAGGGCAGCGAGGGCTGCGGGAGAGCCCGGCAGAGACTGCGCTCCGTGGAGAGCACCCCCAGAGATGAGCTGGCTTTCCCCAGGCCCCCCCCCAGGAAAGGGAGGAGGGCAGGGATGACCCGATCCCCATGGGGAAGGAGGATAGAGGCACCCTGGCCCCTCCGTCACGGAGGAGGAGCGAGGCAGGCCAGGCCCCCCACCCCATAGGGACGGAGGCTTGGAGTAGAGCTGGCACCTCCTTAGCGGGAGGGCGGAGAAGAGCCCGGAACCACCCCCCACCCCCGATAATGGGGCTGAGGACGGCATGGCCCGGCCTACACTCGATGGGGGTGGCAGGTGGGAGTAAAGGCCGAGCCCTCCGTGGCTGGAGGAGGGAGAGGAAAAGGATCCCAAGCCGAGCACGGTGAAGAGGACGGAAAAGACAGGCCCCCCCCTCCAGCCCGAGTCCCTCTCAGTCGTCCCCCAGTGCGAGACGGACGGAGACCCCTCGAGCGTTCCCCGGGCTCCAGACGAAATAAAGCTGAGCATAATCTGCCGAGGCATAACGGGCTTGGACTTATTATTTATTCGAGTGTGAACAAGGTGGAATCTACCGTGGGTGGTCTGGGTGTTGTTGAATGGTAAATATCAGGTAGAGGGAGATGGAAAGAAAAAGGCTGGGGGGAAGCAAGAGAGTGGCAGAAAGATGAAGTAGAAAATCAGGATGATTCTCAGCACAGCTCTGGCCTTGGCCTTTTGGATTCACTCTTCTCGCTCAGCCTCGTGTCCTCGTCCCTAGGCCTGGCATCACTGGACAATGGTGTCACCTGAGCCTCATCTCAAGGTCCCTTAGCTCAAGTCGTGGCCCAAAGTTCCCCTTCAGGAGGCACATTGATGCAACAGGGGGCTTGGGTGGTCCCAGCTTTCTGCACTTGTGTCCGAATGGGCAAAAGGTCCTTCCTGGCAATGGCCCAGGACTTGGGAAGGGGCTGGAACTGGGGCTGGGTTTGAGGTCAGGGTTAACCAATCCTAAGGCAGCCCCATTTCTGGGCTGCCCAGGCCCCACGGGGAGGGCTCTGTGAGTCAGGAAGAGGGATCCTTGGGAATTGAGAGGGATCCTCTCTCAATACCATGGGCCGCTGAGCTCTGGCAGCTGGATACGCAGCTGGGACCACGTGTGCTCCGGGCCCCAGCCGAGGCCCGGGGCTCTCCATCCCCTCTGCCACGGCCAGGGCGTGGGCTTAGTGATTCGTTTGCCTGGCGAGCGACTCGTTGGGCAAGCAAAGATCAGTCCCAGCGTTTGATGTGATTTTTGCCGATTTTATTTGAACTTACCTCGGTTGAGGCGGGGACGCTGAGGGGCACGGGCGGTGCCGGGACTCCGGCGCTCTGTCCTGGTCAGCCCGGGGCACCACCGGGGTGTGGGCTCCATTCTCCTGGCCCCGGGCTGATAGGATAGGGTTCAAATGATTTCTGGACAGCAAGGCCTTGGGAACAGAATGTTAGCTGGACTGCAGCCAGGACGATCTTTCCATGTTATTGTCTTGACCAATCAAGTAGGACTTTGCCTGCCTGGGTAATAAATCAGGGGAGGTGGGGGATGAGTGTGATTTTTGTGGTGGGTAGTTAAGGCGTAGGCCCTGGAAACAAAGGCGAGGTTTTTCATTCCTGTATCATGTGAAACTGCACCTGCATAATCATCACACCATGAATGATAGGATTGTTAAGGGTAACGATTGTTTGGAAATGGAATATGATTATTATCTGAAAGGAGAATCATGAGAAAGGATACTTAGGAAATTGACGCTTGGATAAGACCAATGACTGCAACAGAACAATATGAGTTTATTAATTAACACCTACAGTTCGATCAGGAAAGGGTATAAAAACAGGTCCATTTTGAATCCATGTCGGAGTCAGGTGCACGTCTGATTGCCAGAGCTCTTGTCGTTCTGTCATGATGAGGATGGATGTTCTGTGGGGGGGGGACGCTCTGTCATGATGAGGATGGATGTTCTGTTAGGGGGGACGCTCTTCGCAGGGCCGGGCCACATGGGGCCGGGCCGGGCCGTGCTGGGCCATGCCAGGCCACGTGGGCCGTAGGGGCCGGGCCGTGCTGGACCATGCCGGGCCACGTGCTCCGCAGGGGCCGGGCCGTGCTGGGCCGTGCCGGGCCACGTGGGCCGCAGGGGCCGGGCCGTGCTGGACCATGCCAGGCCACGTGCTCCGCAGGGGCCGGGCCGTGCTGGGTCGTGCCGGGCCACGTGGGCCGCAGGGGCCGGGCCGTGCTGGGCCGTGCCGGGCCACGTGCTCCGCAGGGGCCGGGCCGTGCTGGGCCATGCCGGGCCACGTGGGGCCGGGCCGGGTCATGCCGGGCCATACCGGCCGTGGGGCGCAGGGGCCGCCCGCCCGCCCGCCAGACTCCGGCCTCGGCCTCCCGTCGCGGGGCGCAGCGGCGAGCCGGGGGGGGCCGGCCGCGCTCCTTTTATACTGGCGGGCGCTCAGTGACGCACGTGCGTGCGGCGGCTCTGCCGCTGTGATGTCACAATCAGGGGGCGGAGCCAAGAAGAGAGTGCCCTGGGACTGGTCTGGGCGGGAGGCGTTGCCCCGGTAACGGTTGGTGGTGCTGGCGTTGACGGGGGGCGGGGGGGCGGTGAGGCGGGCAGTGGCGGTGTATGACGTGTGGGAGTGCCCCAGGGAGTGCTTCCAGCCCCAGTATGGGGGTCCCGCTCCCGTTTTGGGGGCTTCCCAGCGCATGGGGAGGGGTCTCTGGGGGTCTCAGGTCAGTCTGGGGGTTCCCAAGCTGCCGGAGAGAGGTCTCTGGGGCTCCCAGTCCCATTCTTTGGGTGCCCAGGCGCACGGGGCCGGGGGGGTGGGATGCTGTCTGGGTGTTCCAGCCCCATTTTTGGGGCTTCCAGCCTCACTTTTGCCTTGCCCGGGCTCATCTCTTGGGCTGCGCCCACGTAGGCATGGCCACCGCTTGAAGGCTCAAGGCGAGGCAACGCCGCCTGAGCCAGCTGGCCGCCCCGTTGCTGGAGCTCTCGCCAGAGTTGGCGGCGCGGGCGGGTCCCGCCAGGAGCCGCCGCCACTCCCTCAGCGCAGCCCGGCCCGGCCCGGCCCGGCTCATTCCGCTCCCTCGGCCCTTCGCTCTCCTTCAGCCCTTCCCGCCTCCCTCAGCCCGCTCCCGCCTCCCTCAGCCCGCTCCTGCCTCCCTCAGCCCGCTCAATCAGCCCTCTGCGCTCCTGCATCCCGGCCGCTCTTCCTTCACGCCCGCTCCCTCCGCCCGTCCCGATCCCCCCCCCTCCCCCCCTCCCCTCTCGACGCGCGGTGCCCCCGCCACGCCAGAGCCCCGGCACCGCCTGTGGCCCTCAGCGGCGCCAGCGGCCGGGGCCGCAGGAGGGACGGACAGCGTCCGGAGCACGGCCCCGGGCCAGGAGGGCGGAGATCTCCTGGCGGGGCCCCCGCACCGCCGGGCAGGCGTTGCCGGTGAGAACGGGAACGGGAGGAGGCGCTGGGAAGTGTCTCCGGGCGCTGCCAGCGGGGGCTCCAGGCAGGAATGCGGCGGGGAAGGCGGGGGCCTCCCTGGCACGGCCCCGGCCCGTTCCCGCTGCCACCCGGATCCGGAGTCCCACAGGGACCCGCGGCCCTCCCCTCCGGGATTTGGCGGATGGAGTGGGGGGGGAGGGGGGCGGTCCCAGCCACCAAGGCTTTGAACGCCCTTCCCAATGGAAAGAAGAAGAGCTTGACTCAGCCAATCTATCAAGCAACAATCAATTGATTAATTCAAACGATCAAGTGTGAGCAAAGCAGCACGCTGGATACAGTGGGGGTTCCCCCTCCTGCTGCATTTCGGTTGCTGATTTTTGCTGGGATTTACTGAGCATCTTCATAAGCACTTCTCAGCAGGTTTGGTTGTTGTTGTTGTTTGAGTTTTTTGTGCGGTTTCCTCCTAGTGTCTATTTGCCAAGTCTCATTTCTGTACTCTATTGTGATCAGTTCCTATTGGTGACGTCGAATTTCTCTACCCCAAGGGTTTAAATTAGTAAGAGCCATGTCCACTTTCTCTTTTCTAGAATTAGACGTCAGTGATGGTGAGGCCCAGCTTCTCTCTCCAGGACGGTCAGTCAGGCAGGGTGATGTCCGGCTTCCCTACATCTCTGATGGGGAGGTCCAGTTGTCTTTCCCAGCATCGTCAGTCGGTGAGGATGATTGTTGGATGGAGGGAGACTGACTCAACCGATGTTGATTAATTAGGCTCGATTTTATTTGTTTTCTCGCTTACATTTATATTCTAAATAATTAGTTCGTACATATTGCAAAAGCCAAGCTCCTGATTGGTAGTGACTACACAATAGTTTACTTCATGTTATATCAGCATATTGCAACAGTTGTATCGCCTTGTAGCATTTAGTTCCTCTTTTCTCATGATCTCAGTTTCTCTCCCTCATCCTCATGCTGGCCTTGTCCTAGCTTCTAGTTACAATATTAGTCTGAGAGCTATTGTGTCCCTTATCCTCTTCCCATTTCTCAGCTATCCTCTCCACAATTCCCCCTTTTTCTTTAATGGTTGCAAGCACTTGGGACTGACAATGAAAAAAGCAAGCAAACTCTAATCTCACACATAGAATGACAATTAAAATCATAAGCAAAAATTATAGCCTTTCTTTCAAAAGCTGAGTTAGCTACGATGTTAGACTAAAAGTTCATAGCGGTTCTGTGCTGAAGGACTGCGTGTCTCAGGCTCTTTACGTCCTGAGTGAGTGCTGATATGACTTCCGTAGTAACGTTTGCCTGCTTTCTAGCCTAACATGCAAGTTTATTAAGTGACACCAATGCATGAGCTGTGCCAACTTTAGGGGTTAGAGATGCAAAAATACGAGCTGCAGGACCCTATAACTCTACTTTGTCATTACAATTCTTATCAAGGGCCTGTAAAGATCGTAGTGGCTGCTAACATCAGTTACTAAATCAGATAGAATGTTGGATGTGATGTTAAGCTGTTTAGCTGTCTAACAAGCCAATCGCCTTAACTGCGTTAAGGCTTGTGACCCTGCTACACCGGGGGCAAGGATGGAGGCAACGATCACTCCTGGGGGATCCCACAAGTTTACCTTGTTATTGCAGTTAGGACCCAACTGGTTCATGGCCTATACAACAGCTGACAATTCCAAAGTTTGTAAAGAATCCCCCTCTTTAGCAGGCAATATTACTTCTTGCCACTCATTTCCCTGCTGCCATGTAATAGCAGCTTTTTGTGACTTTTTCCCAGCATCTGTGAAAACTGTGATTGCTTTTGGGATGGGCTGTTTACTCCGCAGAGGTTTGCTCAGCCACTGTTGTTCTCCCACCCATCGCAAGGGTGGGGGCCACTTTACCGTTGTCACAACTGTGGCCCCTCCTCCCAGCAGAGCAAGGCCCACCTCCTCATGATTTTCAATGTACCATTGCAGTATATCTCGAGCTATTGGCAACAGAAGAGTGCCTGGTTCATTCCCCGTAATCTGTCGTGCACGCTGTCTGCCTTTATGGATAAGAACTGCCAATATTTCTGATTTTTGAAAAACAGTTTTTTACATTGTCGTAGGGGTGGCTGTAACCATTCTAATAGCCGAATGTCTTTCTCCTCTCCCCTATTCTCCCCCTTTTTCTTTAATTGCTGAACAAGGGCTCTAAGAAGATGGCGTTTCCTGAGCCATAGAACCAAATCAATAGGCAGGAGAGGGTCACAGTGAGAAGTACTGCCTTGCTGAATGATTTCAGCAAACCAAGAGCAATGTTCTCGTTGTGCTGTTGTCTCATTTTGCCAATGAGAAATGTAACTTTTCCACGCTTCTCTCGCACATTCTTGTTTTCCAATTAAACAAGTGCGAAATGGATTGAAAGGCGTGGCAAGTGATAAACACAAACTATCTTGACCACACTGATTAACCCAAGTGACCCATATGTTTTGCCTTTCGTCTATTTTTGGTAGCTCTGTGAGCCCAGCGGCGACAACACATATCCCAATCAGCAGGATCCACCTGATGCATATGAGGTATCCCCACCCCATATTTGCAGGTTGTCTGCAATATGCGAGTAGCCTTTTGTGCCAACAGGCGACGTACCTCTTTTTCTATTTAAAAATACCAATTCCAGCTTATCTCTTTGACCTAAATCTTGAACAAGATTTACTGCTTCTGGCACAGTATTGCACCCTGTATAATTTTTTATGGCTGTTTGCCAATTATAAGGATGCTAATAAAAGGAGCAGCGTGGGCACCATGGCTGTGCAAGCTGCTGTTGGAAGACTCACCACTGTCTGCAACAAGCCCCACAATATATTTTTACTCAAGCACCACAGTTAGGCTTGTCGCAGTGCAGACAGTTAGAACTCTTAATTAATTGTAGTCGGGTGCTTTGTAGTTCATGTAACAATGTTAGTACATCAGTTCTATTTTCTACTACTAGAGGATTAGGCCACAGTGGCTGGAGCCGAGCTATCACAGGTTGAAGGATCAGGAGCAGGCGATGCCGCTCTCGTTCTGCTGGACTGCTGGGTGCTGTCATTCTCTGCTTGCATCCAGCGGCTGGGAATCCACACAGGACCTGTGGGTGTAAGCACACGCATGTGACCTCAACTAATATATTGTACTTCAGCAGGTCCAGTGTTAAGAATGCTGATCCTCCTGTAGAGTCAAAACCATAGTTCCCTCTTTGTGTTTCCGAGCGATGTTTCGGAGCCAAGGTCGAAAATGGTAACAATTGAGCTATCCGGGTGCCAGCTGGAGTGAGCACTGGAGGATACAGTGTCCGTGCTAAAATACAAATCTCGCCTGTGAAATCAGCATCAATAAGTCCCACAGTAATGTCCAATCCTTTTAAAAAAGTAGAAGATCGTCCCAAAAGTAAAGCAGGAACCGACTGTCCCTAATAGGTTACTGGTCCCTTTACTCCAGTGGGAATTGGCACAGGGCGATTGTCCTTAATAGATATGTCCACTGTGGCTGCCAAGTCCAGGCCGAGGCTTCCGGAGGTGGCGGGGTGCAGGTCGCTGGCTGCTGTACAGCTGCTATTTGTGTCCCGGCGCGGCGGCTGGATGGCGCGCTGGTCTTGCCGTTTCCTGATTTCCTCCGACAGGCTCCTGTGTTATGGGTATCAGAGCGACACTTCTGACACCATACTCCACTTGCAGGACACTCTCGGTGAAAGTGACTTATTGCTCCACAACGGTAGCACCTTTCTCAGTCTCCTGCGCCTCACTTCAGCTGACTTGCTGTAACAGCAGCTTGGAGTGGGGCAAGAGCAGCAAAAACTTGAGCCTGACTACTCTCTGCTTGTTTCTGAAATGTTTTACTTAGCTTTTTAATAGCCTCGACAATAAATGCCTGAGGCCCAGAGGGTACAAATGCTGCTTTCTCTAGAGCTTCTTCTACAGACCAATTAGCTCCCAAGGTGTTAACTAGGTTTTTTGTAGCCTGATTACCATTTTGAAGTATACAGTGTTTTAACATAGCTCCTTGCATATAGAGTGGCACTCTAGCTTTTTCTATTCCCTCTACTAGTTGATCTACAAATTTGCCTAATGGTTCTTCTCTACTCTGTTTTATTCTCATATATATATAGGGGTTCCATGTGGATCTTTTACCTTATCCATAGCAGCTCTAGCGAGCTTCATGACCTCTCAACATTTTTCTGGTCCTAACAGAGCCTGTGCCTCTGTCCTTATCCAATTGCCTATTCCCGGCAATTCATCTAAGGTAACCCCGTGTAGAGGATCCCCAGGTTGTCTCTGTGTGGCAACTGACTCTTGTGTTAGGGCTTGCCAGTGAGCTTGAAATAACAAAAGTTGGTGGGGTGTAAACACAAGCTTAGAAATACCCCGACAATCTGCTGGCAACAGCAAATGTGTACCCCAGACATAATCCAGCATTTGCCAAGCAGGCTCACTGTTTACTCTATATTGGTTAACAGTGGAGCGCAATTGGGAAAGTAATTTCCAATCAAGGGAAGTCAACTGGGCAGTGACACCTCCTCCCGGTGCAGGATTATTTATTACCGGGCATGCCATCGAGCTCCCTGCTTCTATCATCTGTGCATTCCTTCGTTCTACTCCTTCTTTAGCTAGTGCACTGCATGCCTCCCTCCGATTCTTGGCCACTACCTCTGTTAAATCTGATTCAACTTTCGGAATAGTTTCATCGCTCTCCCCAGTCCATGGTAACGGACATGAATCTGTCAGCTGACCCGCAGCGACTGGAGGCATTGGGGGAGCTGATGGTGCAGAGTCTGCAGCCACCGTGTCCCCTCTGGTGGCACCCATTTGCTCTGGAGGCAGATGTACTGCTGTACATCCAGGAGGCAAGGGAAAGTCTGACTCTGATGAATACATCAGATTCTTTCCCTGGGCTGCTACTGCCTGCTGAGCTGCTCGTTTTTCTACTTGGTGTTGCAGCAGAGCATTATGTACTGCTCGCCACTGTTTCCCTAACTTCTTAGCTGTTTTATCATCATCTAAACTTGCATCCCGTAGTTTATCCCCAAATTTTCGCCATTCAGAAAGCTCATGTACTGAATGGGGGTTCATAAAACACCCCTTATCATACCCATATGCTAGCAAGCCTGGCAACTCCTTTTTAATATCTACACCCTGGACTTGCCATTTTTCTAGCATACAGGCAAATAAATCATATGCTGCTTGCCTCTCCATATTAGTCAGCGCTGTGCAGCTCCCAGAGGTCTTCGGCAGCACGTATCAGCCGGCCCCACCGATGTGAGCACCAGGGCGCGGAAGCGTAATTGCCTTTTTCGCCTTTCTCTGCCGGCCTCACTGATGTGAGCACCGGGGCGCGGAAGATCTTCTTTCGCCGTCCCTCTGCTTGCAGGACCTGAACCCCTACTCCTCCAACCGTGGTGCCGTATCACGTTTCGGGGTCACCATTTGTTGGATGGAGGGAGACTGACTCAACCGATGTTGATTAATTAGGCTCGATTTTATTTGTTTTCTCGCTTACATTTATATTCTAAATAATTAGTTCGTACATATTGCAAAAGCCAAGCTCCTGATTGGTAGTGACTACACAATAGTTTACTTCATGTTAGATCAGCATATTGCAACAGTTGTATCGCCGTGTAGCATTTAGTTCCTCTTTTCTCATGATCTCAGTTTCTCTCCCTCATCCTCATGCTGGCCTTGTCCTAGCTTCTAGTTACAATATTAGTCTGAGAGCTATTGTGTCCCTTATCCTCTTCCCATTTCTCAGCTATCCTCTCCACAGATGATGTCTGGCTTTCCTTCCCAGGATCATACTTCTGTGCTGGTGGGCTCCAGTTTTCCTTTCCAGGATCCTCAATTTTCAGCTTGGGATAAGCTCCTTCTTTTATTTGGGCGATTAACCGCTCCTTTTCTAGATTCTAAAGCTAGAGTTCAAAACTTCTTTGTACAAAGCAGCTCAAAGCTTAGAATCATTTTGTTTCCAAGCAAATAAGACTTGCGCATTCTTCGATCCTACGTGCTAAAGGCCTGAAAAACCCTTCAAACTTACCTTGTGAAAACTTGGGAACTCACCTTATTCACTTAGTAGCATGCCAGATGGTTGTCCAACAAGCCTCTTTCCATGCTTTTTCCATTTGTTCACCAAAACTCGCTTTTAGAACTGTCCCGTGGCCTCGTTCCACACAGTTCACGACAACTACACAGGCCACCTATTTATTTTTTTCTATTTTTTTAAAAATTATTATGATTTCTAGGCTTTTTTTTTTTTCTTTTTACACCTGACACGAAACACAAGCCCACATTTCACACCAAGCTCCTGTCCCTGTCCTCAGCGGATTCTCCAGCTGGGAGGGGATTGCCCCGCGCCAGAGCCGCTATCCCGAGGAGAATGCCGAGGGAGCTGCCTGCGCACCCCCGGGATGGGGCTTGGACGCCCAGAGAGCCAAACCCATCGTATTTTAGTCCCTCTAGACGCACCTGTAACCGATGGCAAAGGCTGAAATTCCCCCAAAGCATCACAAAGTTCCTGGAGCCCTTTTCCCACAGCTGATTGCTGCAGGTTTTCATCCCTTTTTTTTTGCACCTGCACGGCTTGGCCAGCCCTTGGCTTGCGAAAGAACTGCCATTATCAAAGGTGATGAGCCGAGAGTGACCACGGCCAAGCTGAAAAATAAAGGTGGTGAGATGGTTTATTTGGCGTAATGAACGTCCCCTGGGCAGCTCTGGCAATGGGCAGGGTGCGGGTGGGTGAGAGGCTGGACACGAGGGGGCCCAAAGGGGCTCTGGGCTGAGCCCCAGCGTGGGCAGCAGCTCCGGGGGGATTGTGCGCCCGGGCCCCGCTCAGGTGAGACCCCCACCCGCGGAGCTGGGATCCCTTTTCCGGAGGGCAGCGAGGGCTGCGGGAGAGCCCGGCAGAGACCGCGCTCCGTGGAGAGCACCCCCAGAGATGAGCTGGCTTTGCCCGGGCCCCCCCCCCAGGAAAGGGAGGAGGGCAGGGATGACCCGATCCCCATGGGGAAGGAGGATAGAGGCACCCTGGCCCCTCCGTCACGGAGGAGGAGCGAGGCAGGCCAGGCCCCCCACCCCATAGGGACGGAGGCTTGGAGTAGAGCTGGCACCTCCTTAGCGGGAGGGCGGAGAAGAGCCCGGAACCACCCCCCACCCCCGATAATGGGGCTGAGGACGGCATGGCCCGGCCTACACTCGATGGGGGTGGCAGGTGGGAGTAAAGGCCGAGCCCTCCGTGGCTGGAGGAGGGAGAGGAAAAGGATCCCAAGCCGAGCACGGTGAAGAGGACAGAAAAGACAGGCCCCCCCCTCCAGCCCGAGTCCCTCTCAGTCGTCCCCCAGTGCGAGACGGACGGAGACCCCTCGAGCGTTCCCCGGGCTCCAGACGAAATAAAGCTGAGCATAATCTGCCGAGGCATAACGGGCTTGGACTTATTATTTATTCGAGTGTGAACAAGGTGGAATCTACCGTGGGTGGTCTGGGTGTTGTTGAATGGTAAATATCAGGTAGAGGGAGATGGAAAGAAAAAGGCTGGGGGGAAGCAAGAGAGTGGCAGAAAGATGAAGTAGAAAATCAGGATGATTCTCAGCACAGCTCTGGCCTCGGCCTTTTGGATTCACTCTTCTCGCTCGGCCTCGTGTCCTCGTCCCTAGAGCTGGCATCACTGGACAATGGTGTCACCTGAGCCTCATCTCAAGGTCCCTTAGCTCAAGTCGTGGCCCAAAGTTCCCCTTCAGGAGGCACATTGATGCAACAGGGGGCTTGGGTGGTCCCAGCTTTCTGCACTTGTGTCCGAATGGGCAAAAGGTCCTTCCTGGCAATGGCCCAGGACTTGGGAAGGGGCTGGAACTGGGGCTGGGTTTGAGGTCAGGGTTAACCAATCCTAAGGCAGCCCCATTTCTGGGCTGCCCAGGCCCCACGGGGAGGGCTCTGTGAGTCAGGAAGAGGGATCCTTGGGAATTGAGAGGGATCCTCTCTCAATACCATGGGCCGCTGAGCTCTGGCAGCTGGATACGCAGCTGGGACCACGTGTGCTCCGGGCCCCAGCCGAGGCCTGGGGCTCTCCATCCCCTCTGCCACGGCCAGGGCGTGGGCTTAGTGATTCGTTTGCCTGGCGAGCGACTCGTTGGGCAAGCAAAGATCAGTCCCAGCGTTTGATGTGATTTTTGCCGATTTTATTTGAACTTACCTCGGTTGAGGCGGGGACGCTGAGGGGCACGGGCGGTGCCGGGACTCCGGCGCTCTGTCCTGGTCAGCCCGGGGCACCACCGGGGTGTGGGCTCCATCCTCCTGGCCCCGGGCTGATAGGATAGGGTTCAAATGATTTCTGGACAGCAAGGCCTTGGGAACAGAATGTTAGCTGGACTGCAGCCAGGACGATCTTTCCATGTTATTGTCTTGACCAATCAAGTAGGACTTTGCCTGCCTGGGTAATAAATCAGGGGAGGTGGGGGATGAGTGTGATTTTTGTGGTGGGTAGTTAAGGCGTAGGCCCTGGAAACAAAGGCGAGGTTTTTCATTCCTGTATCATGTGAAACTGCACCTGCATAATCATCACACCATGAATGATAGGATTGTTAAGGGTAACGATTGTTTGGAAATGGAATATGATTATTATCTGAAAGGAGAATCATGAGAAAGGATACTTAGGAAATTGACGCTTGGATAAGACCAATGACTGCAACAGAACAATATGAGTTTATTAATTAACACCTACAGTTCGATCAGGAAAGGGTATAAAAACAGGTCCATTTTGAATCCATGTCGGAGTCAGGTGCACGTCTGATTGCCAGAGCTCTTGTCGTTCTGTCATGATGAGGATGGATGTTCTGTGGGGGGGGGAACGCTCTGTCATGATGAGGATGGATGTTCTGTTAGGGGGGACGCTCTTCGCAGGGCCGGGCCACATGGGGCCGGGCCGGGCCGTGCTGGGCCATGCCAGGCCACGTGGGCCGTAGGGGCCGGGCCGTGCTGGACCATGCCGGGCCACGTGCTCCGCAGGGGCCGGGCCGTGCTGGGCCATGCCGGGCCACGTGGGGCGCAGGGGCCGGGCCGTGCCGGGCCATACCGGCCGTGGGGCGCAGGGGCCGCCCGCCCGCCCGCCAGACTCCGGCCTCGGCCTCCCGCCGCGGGGCGCAGCGGCGAGCCGGGGGGGGCCGGCCGCGCTCCTTTTATACTGGCGGGCGCTCAGTGACGCACGTGCGTGCGGCGGCTCTGCCGCTGTGATGTCACAATCAGGGGGCGGAGCCAAGAAGAGAGTGCCCTGGGACTGGTCTGGGCGGGAGGCGTTGCCCCGGTAACGGTTGGTGGTGCTGGCGTTGACGGGGGGCGGGGGGGCGGTGAGGCGGGCAGTGGCGGTGTATGACGTGTGGGAGTGCCCCAGGGAGTGCTTCCAGCCCCAGTATGGGGGTCCCGCTCCCGTTTTGGGGGCTTCCCAGCGCATGGGGAGGGGTCTCTGGGGGTCTCAGGTCAGTCTGGGAGTTCCCAAGCTGCCGGAGAGAGGTCTCTGGGGCTCCCAGTCCCATTCTTTGGGTGCCCAGGCGCACGGGGCCGGGGGGGTTGGGATGCTGTCTGGGTGTTCCAGCCCCATTTTTGGGGCTTCCAGCCTCACTTTTGCCTTGCCCGGGCTCATCTCTTGGGCTGCGCCCACGTAGGCATGGCCAGCGCTTGAAGGCTCAAGGCGAGGCAACGCCGCCTGAGCCAGCTGGCCGCCCCGTTGCTGGAGCTCTCGCCAGAGTTGGCGGCGCGGGCGGGTCCCGCCAGGAGCCGCCGCCACTCCCTCAGCGCAGCCCGGCCCGGCCCGGCCCGGCTCATTCCGCTCCCTCGGCCCTTCGCTCTCCTTCAGCCCTTCCCGCCTCCCTCAGCCCGCTCCTGCCTCCCTCAGCCCGCTCAATCAGCCCTCTGCGCTCCTGCATCCCGGCCGCTCTTCCTTCACGCCCGCTCCCTCCGCCCGTCCCGATCCCCCCCCCTCCCCCCCTCCCCTCTCGACGCGCGGTGCCCCCGCCACGCCAGAGCCCCGGCACCGCCTGTGGCCCTCAGCGGCGCCAGCGGCCGGGGCCGCAGGAGGGACGGACAGCGTCCGGAGCACGGCCCCGGGCCAGGAGGGCGGAGATCTCCCGGCGGGGCCCCCGCACCGCCGGGCAGGCGTTGCCGGTGAGAACGGGAACGGGAGGAGGCGCTGGGAAGTGTCTCCGGGCGCTGCCAGCGGGGGCTCCAGGCAGGAATGCGGCGGGGAAGGCGGGGGCCTCCCTGGCACGGCCCCGGCCCGTTCCCGCTGCCACCCGGATCCGGAGTCCCACAGGGACCCGCGGCCCTCCCCTCCGGGATTTGGCGGATGGAGTGGGGGGGGAGGGGGGCGGTCCCAGCCACCAAGGCTTTGAACGCCCTTCCCAATGGAAAGAAGAAGAGCTTGACTCAGCCAATCTATCAAGCAACAATCAATTGATTAATTCAAACGATCAAGTGTGAGCAAAGCAGCACGCTGGATACAGTGGGGGTTCCCCCTCCTGCTGCATTTCGGTTGCTGATTTTTGCTGGGATTTACTGAGCATCTTCATAAGCACTTCTCAGCAGGTTTGGTTGTTGTTGTTGTTTGGGTTTTTTGTGCGGTTTCCTCCTAGTGTCTATTTGCCAAGTCTCATTTCTGTACTCTATTGTGATCAGTTCCTATTGGTGACGTCGAATTTCTCTACCCCAAGGGTTTAAATTAGTAAGAGCCATGTCCACTTTCTCTTTTCTAGAATTAGACGTCAGTGATGGTGAGGCCCAGCTTCTCTCTCCAGGACGGTCAGTCAGGCAGGGTGATGTCCGGCTTCCCTACATCTCTGATGGGGAGGTCCAGTTGTCTTTCCCAGCATCGTCAGTCGGTGAGGATGATTGTTGGATGGAGGGAGACTGACTCAACCGATGTTGATTAATTAGGCTCGATTTTATTTGTTTTCTCGCTTACTTTATATTCTAAATAATTAGTTCGTACATATTGCAAAAGCCAAGCTCCTGATTGGTAGTGACTACACAATAGTTTACTTCATGTTATATCAGCATATTGCAACAGTTGTATCGCCTTGTAGCATTTAGTTCCTCTTTTCTCATGATCTCAGTTTCTCTCCCTCATCCTCATGCTGGCCTTGTCCTAGCTTCTAGTTACAATATTAGTCTGAGAGCTATTGTGTCCCTTATCCTCTTCCCATTTCTCAGCTATCCTCTCCACAATTCCCCCTTTTTCTTTAATGGTTGCAAGCACTTGGGACTGACAATGAAAAAAGCAAGCAAACTCTAATCTCACACATAGAATGACAATTAAAATCATAAGCAAAAATTATACCCTTTCTTTCAAAAGCTGAGTTAGCTATGATGTTAGACTAAAAGTTTATAGCGGTTCTGTGCTGAAGGACTGCGTGTCTCAGGCTCTTTACGTCCTGAGTGAGTGCTGATATGACTTCCGTAGTAACGTTTGCCTGCTTTCTAGCCTAACATGCAAGTTTATTAAGTGACACCAATGCATGAGCTGTGCCAACTTTAGGGGTTAGAGATGCAAAAATACGAGCTGCAGGACCCTATAACTCTACTTTGTCATTACAATTCTTATCAAGGGCCTGTAAAGCTCGTAGTGGCTTCTAACATCAGTTACTAAATCAGATAGAATGTTGGATGTGATGTTAAGCTGTTTAGCTGTCTAACAAGCCAATCGCCTTAACTGCGTTAAGGCTTGTGACCCTGCTACACCGGGGGCAAGGATGGAGGCAACGATCACTCCTGGGGGATCCCACAAGTTTACCTTGTTATTGCAGTTAGGACCCAACTGGTTCATGGCCTGTACAACAGCTGACAATTCCAAAGTTTGTAAAGAATCCCCCTCTTTAGCAGGCAATATTACTTCTTGCCACTCATTTCCCTGCTGCCATGTAATAGCAGCTTTTTGTGACTTTTTCCCAGCATCTGTGAAAACTGTGATTGCTTTTGGGATGGGCTGTTTACTCCGCAGAGGTTTGCTCAGCCACTGTTGTTCTCCCACCCATCGCAAGGGTGGGGGCCACTTTACCGTTGTCACAACTGTGGCCCCTCCTCCCAGCAGAGCAAGGCCCACCTCCTCATGATTTTCAATGTACCATTGCAGTATATCTCGAGCTATTGGCAACAGAAGAGTGCCTGGTTCATTCCCCGTAATCTGTCGTGCATGCTGTCTACCTTTATGGATAAGAACTGCCAATATTTCTGATTTTTGAAAAACAGTTTTACATTGTCGTAGGGGTGGCTGTAACCATTCTAATAGCCGAATGTCTTTCTCCTCTCCCCTATTCTCCCCCTTTTTCTTTAATTGCTGAACAAGGGCTCTAAGAAGATGGCGTTTCCTGAGCCATAGAACCAAATCAATAGGCAGGAGAGGGTCACAGTGAGAAGTACTGCCTTGCTGAATGATTTCAGCAAACCAAGAGCAATGTTCTCGTTGTGCTGTTGTCTCATTTTGCCAATGAGAAATGTAACTTTTCTACGCTTCTCTCGCACATTCTTGTTTTCCAATTAAACAAGTGCGAAATGGATTGAAAGGCGTGGCAAGTGATAAACACAAACTATCTTGACCACACTGATTAACCCAAGTGACCCATATGTTTTGCCTTTCGTCTATTTTTGGTAGCTCTGTGAGCCCAGCGGCGACAACACATATCCCAATCAGCAGGATCCACCTGATGCATATGAGGTATCCCCACCCCATATTTGCAGGTTGTCTGCAATATGCGAGTAGCCTTTTGTGCCAACAGGCGACGTACCTCTTTTTCTATTTAAAAATACCAATTCCAGCTTATCTCTTTGACCTAAATCTTGAACAAGATTTACTGCTTCTGGCACAGTATTGCACCCTGTATAATTTTTTATGGCTGTTTGCCAATTATAAGGATGCTAATAAAAGGAGCAGCGTGGGCACCATGGCTGTGCAAGCTGCTGTTGGAAGACTCACCACTGTCTGCAACAAGCCCCACAATATATTTTTACTCAAGCACCACAGTTAGGCTTGTCGCAGTGCAGACAGTTAGAACTCTTAATTAATTGTAGTCGGGTGCTTTGTAGTTCATGTAACAATGTTAGTACATCAGTTCTATTTTCTACTACTAGAGGATTAGGCCACAGTGGCTGGAGCCGAGCTATCACAGGTTGAAGGATCAGGAGCAGGCGATGCCGCTCTCGTTCTGCTGGACTGCTGGGTGCTGTCATTCTCTGCTTGCATCCAGCGGCTGGGAATCCACACAGGACCTGTGGGTGTAAGCACACGCATGTGACCTCAACTAATATATTGTACTTCAGCAGGTCCAGTGTTAAGAATGCTGATCCTCCTGTAGAGTCAAAACCATAGTTCCCTCTTTGTGTTTCCGAGCGATGTTTCGGAGCCAAGGTCGAAAATGGTAACAATTGAGCTATCCGGGTGCCAGCTGGAGTGAGCACTGGAGGATACAGTGTCCGTGCTAAAATACAAATCTCGCCTGTGAAATCAGCATCAATAAGTCCCACAGTAATGTCCAATCCTTTTAAAAAAGTAGAAGATCGTCCCAAAAGTAAAGCAGGAACCGACTGTCCCTAATAGGTTACTGGTCCCTTTACTCCAGTGGGAATTGGCACAGGGCGATTGTCCTTAATAGATATGTCCACTGTGGCTGCCAAGTCCAGGCCGAGGCTTCCGGAGGTGGCGGGGTGCAGGTCGCTGGCTGCTGTACAGCTGCTATTTGTGTCCCGGCGCGGCGGCTGGATGGCGCGCTGGTCTTGCCGTTTCCTGATTTCCTCCGACAGGCTCCTGTGTTATGGGTATCAGAGCGACACTTCTGACACCATACTCCACTTGCAGGACACTCTCGGTGAAAGTGACTTATTGCTCCACAACGGTAGCACCTTTCTCAGTCTCCTGCGCCTCACTTCAGCTGACTTGCTGTAACAGCAGCTTGGAGTGGGGCAAGAGCAGCAAAAACTTGAGCCTGACTACTCTCTGCTTGTTTCTGAAATGTTTTACTTAGCTTTTTAATAGCCTCGACAATAAATGCCTGAGGCCCAGAGGGTACAAATGCTGCTTTCTCTAGAGCTTCTTCTACAGACCAATTAGCTCCCAAGGTGTTAACTAGGTTTTTTGTAGCCTGATTACCATTTTGAAGTATACAGTGTTTTAACATAGCTCCTTGCATATAGAGTGGCACTCTAGCTTTTTCTCTTCCCTCTACTAGTCGATCTACAAATTTGCCTAATGGTTCTTCTCTACTCTGTTTTATTCTCATATATATATAGGGGTTCCATGTGGATCTTTTACCTTATCCATAGCAGCTCTAGCGAGCTTCATGACCTCTCAACATTTTTCTGGTCCTAACAGAGCCTGTGCCTCTGTCCTTATCCAATTGCCTATTCCCGGCAATTCATCTAAGGTAACCCCGTGTAGAGGATCCCCAGGTTGTCTCTGTGTGGCAACTGACTCTTGTGTTAGGGCTTGCCAGTGAGCTTGAAATAACAAAAGTTGGTGGGGTGTAAACACAAGCTTAGAAATACCCCGACAATCTGCTGGCAACAGCAAATATGTACCCCAGACATAATCCAGCATTTGCCAAGCAGGCTCACTGTTTACTCTATATTGGTTAACAGTGGAGCGCAATTGGGAAAGTAATTTCCAATCAAGGGAAGTCAACTGGGCAGTGACACCTCCTCCCGGTGCAGGATTATTTATTACCGGGCATGCCATCGAGCTCCCTGCTTCTATCATCTGTGCATTCCTTCGTTCTACTCCTTCTTTAGCTAGTGCACTGCATGCCTCCCTCCGATTCTTGGCCACTACCTCTGTTAAATCTGATTCAACTTTCGGAATAGTTTCATCGCTCTCCCCAGTCCATGGTAACGGACATGAATCTGTCAGCTGACCCGCAGCGACTGGAGGCATTGGGGGAGCTGATGGTGCAGAGTCTGCAGCCACCGTGTCCCCTCTGGTGGCACCCATTTGCTCTGGAGGCAGATGTACTGCTGTACATCCAGGAGGCAAGGGAAAGTCTGACTCTGATGAATACATCAGATTCTTTCCCTGGGCTGCTACTGCCTGCTGAGCTGCTCGTTTTTCTACTTGGTGTTGCAGCAGAGCATTATGTACTGCTCGCCACTGTTTCCCTAACTTCTTAGCTGTTTTATCATCATCTAAACTTGCATCCCGTAGTTTATCCCCAAATTTTCGCCATTCAGAAAGCTCATGTACTGAATGGGGGTTCATAAAACACCCCTTATCATACCCATATGCTAGCAAGCCTGGCAACTCCTTTTTAATATCTACACCCTGGACTTGCCATTTTTCTAGCATACAGGCAAATAAATCATATGCTGCTTGCCTCTCCATATTAGTCAGCGCTGTGCAGCTCCCAGAGGTCTTCGGCAGCACGTATCAGCCGGCCCCACCGATGTGAGCACCGGGGCGCGGAAGCGTAATTGCCTTTTTCGCCTTTCTCTGCCGGCCTCACTGATGTGAGCACCGGGGCGCGGAAGATCTTCTTTCGCCGTCCCTCTGCTTGCAGGACCTGAACCCCTACTCCTCCAACCGTGGTGCCGTATCACGTTTCGGGGTCACCATTTGTTGGATGGAGGGAGACTGACTCAACCGATGTTGATTAATTAGGCTCGATTTTATTTGTTTTCTCGCTTACATTTATATTCTAAATAATTAGTTCGTACATATTGCAAAAGCCAAGCTCCTGATTGGTAGTGACTACACAATAGTTTACTTCATGTTAGATCAGCATATTGCAACAGTTGTATCGCCGTGTAGCATTTAGTTCCTCTTTTCTCATGATCTCAGTTTCTCTCCCTCATCCTCATGCTGGCCTTGTCCTAGCTTCTAGTTACAATATTAGTCTGAGAGCTATTGTGTCCCTTATCCTCTTCCCATTTCTCAGCTATCCTCTCCACAGATGATGTCTGGCTTTCCTTCCCAGGATCATACTTCTGTGCTGGTGGGCTCCAGTTTTCCTTTCCAGGATCCTCAATTTTCAGCTTGGGATAAGCTCCTTCTTTTATTTGGGCGATTAACCGCTCCTTTTCTAGATTCTAAAGCTAGAGTTCAAAACTTCTTTGTACAAAGCAGCTCAAAGCTTAGAATCATTTTGTTTCCAAGCAAATAAGACTTGCGCATTCTTCGATCCTACGTGCTAAAGGCCTGAAAAACCCTTCAAACTTACCTTGTGAAAACTTGGGAACTCACCTTATTCACTTAGTAGCATGCCAGATGGTTGTCCAACAAGCCTCTTTCCATGCTTTTTCCGTTTGTTCACCAAAACTCGCTTTTAGAACTGTCCCGTGGCCTCGTTCCACACAGTTCACGACAACTACACAGGCCACCTATTTATTTTTTTCTATTTTTTTAAAAATTATTATGATTTCTAGGCTTTTTTTTTTTTCTTTTTACACCTGACACGAAACACAAGCCCACATTTCACACCAAGCTCCTGTCCCTGTCCTCAGCGGATTCTCCAGCTGGGAGGGGATTGCCCCGCGCCAGAGCCGCTATCCCGAGGAGAATGCCGAGGGAGCTGCCTGCGCAGCCCCGGGATGGGGCTTGGACGCCCAGAGAGCCAAACCCATCGTATTTTAGTCCCTCTAGACGCACCTGTAACCGATGGCAAAGGCTGAAATTCCCCCAAAGCATCACAAAGTTCCTGGAGCCCTTTTCCCACAGCTGATTGCTGCAGGTTTTCATCCCTTTTTTTTTGCACCTGCACGGCTTGGCCAGCCCTTGGCTTGCGAAAGAACTGCCATTATCAAAGGTGATGAGCCGAGAGTGACCACGGCCAAGCTGAAAAATAAAGGTGGTGAGATGGTTTATTTGGCGTAATGAACGTCCCCTGGGCAGCTCTGGCAATGGGCAGGGTGCGGGTGGGTGAGAGGCTGGACACGAGGGGGCCCAAAGGGGCTCTGGGCTGAGCCCCAGCGTGGGCAGCAGCTCCGGGGGGATTGTGCGCCCGGGCCCCGCTCAGGTGAGACCCCCACCCGCAGAGCTGGGATCCCTTTTCCGGAGGGCAGCGAGGGCTGCGGGAGAGCCCGGCAGAGACCGCGCTCCGTGGAGAGCACCCCCAGAGATGAGCCGGCTTTCCCCGGGCCCCCCCCCAGGAAAGGGAGGAGGGCAGGGATGACCCGATCCCCATGGGGAAGGAGGATAGAGGCACCCTGGCCCCTCCGTCACGGAGGAGGAGCGAGGCAGGCCAGGCCCCCCACCCCATAGGGACGGAGGCTTGGAGTAGAGCTGGCACCTCCTTAGCGGGAGGGCGGAGAAGAGCCCGGAACCACCCCCCACCCCCGATAATGGGGCTGAGGACGGCATGGCCCGGCCTACACTCGATGGGGGTGGCAGGTGGGAGTAAAGGCCGAGCCCTCCGTGGCTGGAGGAGGGAGAGGAAAAGGATCCCAAGCCGAGCACGGTGAAGAGGACGGAAAAGACAGGCCCCCCCCTCCAGCCCGAGTCCCTCTCAGTCGTCCCCCAGTGCGAGACGGACGGAGACCCCTCGAGCGTTCCCCGGGCTCCAGACGAAATAAAGCTGAGCATAATCTGCCGAGGCATAACGGGCTTGGACTTATTATTTATTCGAGTGTGAACAAGGTGGAATCTACCGTGGGTAGTCTGGGTGTTGTTGAATGGTAAATATCAGGTAGAGGGAGATGGAAAGAAAAAGGCTGGGGGGAAGCAAGAGAGTGGCAGAAAGATGAAGTAGAAAATCAGGATGATTCTCAGCACAGCTCTGGCCTCGGCCTTTTGGATTCACTCTTCTCGCTCAGCCTCGTGTCCTCGTCCCTAGAGCTGGCATCACTGGACAATGGTGTCACCTGAGCCTCATCTCAAGGTCCCTTAGCTCAAGTCGTGGCCCAAAGTTCCCCTTCAGGAGGCACATTGATGCAACAGGGGGCTTGGGTGGTCCCAGCTTTCTGCACTTGTGTCCGAATGGGCAAAAGGTCCTTCCTGGCAATGGCCCAGGACTTGGGAAGGGGCTGGAACTGGGGCTGGGTTTGAGGTCAGGGTTAACCAATCCTAAGGCAGCCCCATTTCTGGGCTGCCCAGGCCCCACGGGGAGGGCTCTGTGAGTCAGGAAGAGGGATCCTTGGGAATTGAGAGGGATCCTCTCTCAATACCATGGGCCGCTGAGCTCTGGCAGCTGGATACGCAGCTGGGACCACGTGTGCTCCGGGCCCCAGCCGAGGCCTGGGGCTCTCCATCCCCTCTGCCACGGCCAGGGCGTGGGCTTAGTGATTCGTTTGCCTGGCGAGCGACTCGTTGGGCAAGCAAAGATCAGTCCCAGCGTTTGATGTGATTTTTGCCGATTTTATTTGAACTTACCTCGGTTGAGGCGGGGACGCTGAGGGGCACGGGCGGTGCCGGGACTCCGGCGCTCTGTCCTGGTCAGCCCGGGGCACCACCGGGGTGTGGGCTCCATCCTCCTGGCCCCAGGCTGATAGGATAGGGTTCAAATGATTTCTGGACAGCAAGGCCTTGGGAACAGAATGTTAGCTGGACTGCAGCCAGGACGATCTTTCCATGTTATTGTCTTGACCAATCAAGTAGGACTTTGCCTGCCTGGGTAATAAATCAGGGGAGGTGGGGGATGAGTGTGATTTTTGTGGTGGGTAGTTAAGGCGTAGGCCCTGGAAACAAAGGCGAGGTTTTTCATTCCTGTATCATGTGAAACTGCACCTGCATAATCATCACACCATGAATGATAGGATTGTTAAGGGTAACGATTGTTTGGAAATGGAATATGATTATTATCTGAAAGGAGAATCATGAGAAAGGATACTTAGGAAATTGACGCTTGGATAAGACCAATGACTGCAACAGAACAATATGAGTTTATTAATTAACACCTACAGTTCGATCAGGAAAGGGTATAAAAACAGGTCCATTTTGAATCCATGTCGGAGTCAGGTGCACGTCTGATTGCCAGAGCTCTTGTCGTTCTGTCATGATGAGGATGGATGTTCTGTGGGGGGGGGACGCTCTGTCATGATGAGGATGGATGTTCTGTTAGGGGGGACGCTCTTCGCAGGGCCGGGCCACATGGGGCCGGGCCGGGCCGTGCTGGGCCATGCCAGGCCACGTGGGCCGTAGGAGCCGGGCCGTGCTGGACCATGCCGGGCCACGTGCTCCGCAGGGGCCGGGCCGTGCTGGGCCGTGCCGGGCCACGTGGGCCGCAGGGGCCGGGCCGTGCTGGGCCGTGTTGGGCCACGTGGGCCGCAGGGGCTGGGCCGTGCTGGGCCATGCTGGGCCACGTGCTCCACAGGGGCCGGGCCGTGCTGGGCCATGCCGGGCCACGTGGGCCGCAGGGGCCGGGCCGTGCCGGGCCATACCGGCCACGTGGGCCGCAGGGGCCGGGCCGTGCTGGGCCATGCCGGGCCACGTGCTCCGCAGGGGCCGGGCCGTGCTGGGCCATGCCGGGCCACGTGGGGCCGGGCCGGGTCATGCCGGGCCATACCGGCCGTGGGGCGCAGGGGCCGCCCGCCCGCCCGCCAGACTCCGGCCTCGGCCTCCCGCCGCGGGGCGCAGCGGCGAGCCGGGGGGGGCCGGCCGCGCTCCTTTTATACTGGCGGGCGCTCAGTGACGCACGTGCGTGCGGCGGCTCTGCCGCTGTGATGTCACAATCAGGGGGCGGAGCCAAGAAGAGAGTGCCCTGGGACTGGTCTGGGCGGGAGGCGTTGCCCCGGTAACGGTTGGTGGTGCTGGCGTTGACGGGGGGCGGGGGGGCGGTGAGGCGGGCAGTGGCGGTGTATGACGTGTGGGAGTGCCCCAGGGAGTGCTTCCAGCCCCAGTATGGGGGTCCCGCTCCCGTTTTGGGGGCTTCCCAGCGCATGGGGAGGGGTCTCTGGGGGTCTCAGGTCAGTCTGGGAGTTCCCAAGCTGCCGGAGAGAGGTCTCTGGGGCTCCCAGTCCCATTCTTTGGGTGCCCAGGCGCACGGGGCCGGGGGGGTTGGGATGCTGTCTGGGTGTTCCAGCCCCATTTTTGGGGCTTCCAGCCTCACTTTTGCCTTGCCCGGGCTCATCTCTTGGGCTGCGCCCACGTAGGCATGGCCACCGCTTGAAGGCTCAAGGCGAGGCAACGCCGCCTGAGCCAGCTGGCCGCCCCGTTGCTGGAGCTCTCGCCAGAGTTGGCGGCGCGGGCGGGTCCCGCCAGGAGCCGCCGCCACTCCCTCAGCGCAGCCCGGCCCGGCCCGGCCCGGCTCATTCCGCTCCCTCGGCCCTTCGCTCTCCTTCAGCCCTTCCCGCCTCCCTCAGCCCGCTCCTGCCTCCCTCAGCCCGCTCAATCAGCCCTCTGCGCTCCTGCATCCCGGCCGCTCTTCCTTCACGCCCGCTCCCTCCGCCCGTCCCGATCCCCCCCCCTCCCCCCCTCCCCTCTCGACGCGCGGTGCCCCCGCCACGCCAGAGCCCCGGCACCGCCTGTGGCCCTCAGCGGCGCCAGCGGCCGGGGCCGCAGGAGGGACGGACAGCGTCCGGAGCACGGCCCCGGGCCAGGAGGGCGGAGATCTCCCGGCGGGGCCCCCGCTCCGCCGGGCAGGCGTTGCCGGTGAGAACGGGAACGGGAGGAGGCGCTGGGAAGTGTCTCCGGGCGCTGCCAGCGGGGGCTCCAGGCAGGAATGCGGCGGGGAAGGCGGGGGCCTCCCTGGCACGGCCCCGGCCCGTTCCCGCTGCCACCCGGATCCGGAGTCCCACAGGGACCCGCGGCCCTCCCCTCCGGGATTTGGCGGATGGAGTGGGGGGGGAGGGGGGCGGTCCCAGCCACCAAGGCTTTGAACGCCCTTCCCAATGGAAAGAAGAAGAGCTTGACTCAGCCAATCTATCAAGCAACAATCAATTGATTAATTCAAACGATCAAGTGTGAGCAAAGCAGCACGCTGGATACAGTGGGGGTTCCCCCTCCTGCTGCATTTCGGTTGCTGATTTTTGCTGGGATTTACTGAGCATCTTCATAAGCACTTCTCAGCAGGTTTGGTTGTTGTTGTTGTTTGGGTTTTTTGTGCGGTTTCCTCCTAGTGTCTATTTGCCAAGTCTCATTTCTGTACTCTATTGTGATCAGTTCCTATTGGTGACGTCGAATTTCTCTACCCCAAGGGTTTAAATTAGTAAGAGCCATGTCCACTTTCTCTTTTCTAGAATTAGACGTCAGTGATGGTGAGGCCCAACTTCTCTCTCCAGGACGGTCAGTCAGCCAGGGTGATGTCCGGCTTCCCTACATCTCTGATGGGGAGGTCCAGTTGTCTTTCCCAGCATCGTCAGTCGGTGAGGATGATTGTTGGATGGAGGGAGACTGACTCAACCGATGTTGATTAATTAGGCTCGATTTTATTTGTTTTCTCGCTTACTTTATATTCTAAATAATTAGTTCGTACATATTGCAAAAGCCAAGCTCCTGATTGGTAGTGACTACACAATAGTTTACTTCATGTTATATCAGCATATTGCAACAGTTGTATCGCCGTGTAGCATTTAGTTCCTCTTTTCTCATGATCTCAGTTTCTCTCCCTCATCCTCATGCTGGCCTTGTCCTAGCTTCTAGTTACAATATTAGTCTGAGAGCTATTGTGTCCCTTATCCTCTTCCCATTTCTCAGCTATCCTCTCCACAATTCCCCCTTTTTCTTTAATGGTTGCAAGCACTTGGGACTGACAATGAAAAAAGCAAGCAAACTCTAATCTCACACATAGAATGACAATTAAAATCATAAGCAAAAATTATACCCTTTCTTTCAAAAGCTGAGTTAGCTATGATGTTAGACTAAAAGTTTATAGCGGTTCTGTGCTGAAGGACTGCGTGTCTCAGGCTCTTTACGTCCTGAGTGAGTGCTGATATGACTTCCGTAGTAACGTTTGCCTGCTTTCTAGCCTAACATGCAAGTTTATTAAGTGACACCAATGCATGAGCTGTGCCAACTTTAGGGGTTAGAGATGCAAAAATACGAGCTGCAGGACCCTATAACTCTACTTTGTCATTACAATTCTTATCAAGGGCCTGTAAAGATCGTAGTGGCTGCTAACATCAGTTACTAAATCAGATAGAATGTTGGATGTGATGTTAAGCTGTTTAGCTGTCTAACAAGCCAATCGCCTTAACTGCGTTAAGGCTTGTGACCCTGCTACACCGGGGGCAAGGATGGAGGCAACGATCACTCCTGGGGGATCCCACAAGTTTACCTTGTTATTGCAGTTAGGACCCAACTGGTTCATGGCCTGTACAACAGCTGACAATTCCAAAGTTTGTAAAGAATCCCCCTCTTTAGCAGGCAATATTACTTCTTGCCACTCATTTCCCTGCTGCCATGTAATAGCAGCTTTTTGTGACTTTTTCCCAGCATCTGTGAAAACTGTGATTGCTTTTGGGATGGGCTGTTTACTCCGCAGAGGTTTGCTCAGCCACTGTTGTTCTCCCACCCATCGCAAGGGTGGGGGCCACTTTACCGTTGTCACAACTGTGGCCCCTCCTCCCAGCAGAGCAAGGCCCACCTCCTCATGATTTTCAATGTACCATTGCAGTATATCTCGAGCTATTGGCAACAGAAGAGTGCCTGGTTCATTCCCCGTAATCTGTCGTGCATGCTGTCTACCTTTATGGATAAGAACTGCCAATATTTCTGATTTTTGAAAAACAGTTTTACATTGTCGTAGGGGTGGCTGTAACCATTCTAATAGCCGAATGTCTTTCTCCTCTCCCCTATTCTCCCCCTTTTTCTTTAATTGCTGAACAAGGGCTCTAAGAAGATGGCGTTTCCTGAGCCATAGAACCAAATCAATAGGCAGGAGAGGGTCACAGTGAGAAGTACTGCCTTGCTGAATGATTTCAGCAAACCAAGAGCAATGTTCTCGTTGTGCTGTTGTCTCATTTTGCCAATGAGAAATGTAACTTTTCCACGCTTCTCTCGCACATTCTTGTTTTCCAATTAAACAAGTGCGAAATGGATTGAAAGGCGTGGCAAGTGATAAACACAAACTATCTTGACCACACTGATTAACCCAAGTGACCCATATGTTTTGCCTTTCGTCTATTTTTGGTAGCTCTGTGAGCCCAGCGGCGACAACACATATCCCAATCAGCAGGATCCACCTGATGCATATGAGGTATCCCCACCCCATATTTGCAGGTTGTCTGCAATATGCGAGTAGCCTTTTGTGCCAACAGGCGACGTACCTCTTTTTCTATTTAAAAATACCAATTCCAGCTTATCTCTTTGACCTAAATCTTGAACAAGATTTACTGCTTCTGGCACAGTATTGCACCCTGTATAATTTTTTATGGCTGTTTGCCAATTATAAGGATGCTAATAAAAGGAGCAGCGTGGGCACCATGGCTGTGCAAGCTGCTGTTGGAAGACTCACCACTGTCTGCAACAAGCCCCACAATATATTTTTACTCAAGCACCACAGTTAGGCTTGTCGCAGTGCAGACAGATAGAACTCTTAATTAATTGTAGTCGGGTGCTTTGTAGTTCATGTAACAATGTTAGTACATCAGTTCTATTTTCTACTACTAGAGGATTAGGCCACAGTGGCTGGAGCCGAGCTATCACAGGTTGAAGGATCAGGAGCAGGCGATGCCGCTCTCGTTCTGCTGGACTGCTGGGTGCTGTCATTCTCTGCTTGCATCCAGCGGCTGGGAATCCACACAGGACCTGTGGGTGTAAGCACACGCATGTGACCTCAACTAATATATTGTACTTCAGCAGGTCCAGTGTTAAGAATGCTGATCCTCCTGTAGAGTCAAAACCATAGTTCCCTCTTTGTGTTTCCGAGCGATGTTTCGGAGCCAAGGTCGAAAATGGTAACAATTGAGCTATCCGGGTGTCAGCTGGAGTGAGCACTGGAGGATACAGTGTCCGTGCTAAAATACAAATCTCGCCTGTGAAATCAGCATCAATAAGTCCCACAGTAATGTCCAATCCTTTTAAAAAAGTAGAAGATCGTCCCAAAAGTAAAGCAGGAACCGACTGTCCCTAATAGGTTACTGGTCCCTTTACTCCAGTGGGAATTGGCACAGGGCGATTGTCCTTAATAGATATGTCCACTGTGGCTGCCAAGTCCAGGCCGAGGCTTCCGGAGGTGGCGGGGTGCAGGTCGCTGGCTGCTGTACAGCTGCTATTTGTGTCCCGGCGCGGCGGCTGGATGGCGCGCTGGTCTTGCCGTTTCCTGATTTCCTCCGACAGGCTCCTGTGTTATGGGTATCAGAGCGACACTTCTGACACCATACTCCACTTGCAGGACACTCTCGGTGAAAGTGACTTATTGCTCCACAACGGTAGCACCTTTCTCAGTCTCCTGCGCCTCACTTCAGCTGACTTGCTGTAACAGCAGCTTGGAGTGGGGCAAGAGCAGCAAAAACTTGAGCCTGACTACTCTCTGCTTGTTTCTGAAATGTTTTACTTAGCTTTTTAATAGCCTCGACAATAAATGCCTGAGGCCCAGAGGGTACAAATGCTGCTTTCTCTAGAGCTTCTTCTACAGACCAATTAGCTCCCAAGGTGTTAACTAGGTTTTTTGTAGCCTGATTACCATTTTGAAGTATACAGTGTTTTAACATAGCTCCTTGCATATAGAGTGGCACTCTAGCTTTTTCTCTTCCCTCTACTAGTCGATCTACAAATTTGCCTAATGGTTCTTCTCTACTCTGTTTTATTCTCATATATATATAGGGGTTCCATGTGGATCTTTTACCTTATCCATAGCAGCTCTAGCGAGCTTCATGACCTCTCAACATTTTTCTGGTCCTAACAGAGCCTGTGCCTCTGTCCTTATCCAATTGCCTATTCCCGGCAATTCATCTAAGGTAACCCCGTGTAGAGGATCCCCAGGTTGTCTCTGTGTGGCAACTGACTCTTGTGTTAGGGCTTGCCAGTGAGCTTGAAATAACAAAAGTTGGTGGGGTGTAAACACAAGCTTAGAAATACCCCGACAATCTGCTGGCAACAGCAAATATGTACCCCAGACATAATCCAGCATTTGCCAAGCAGGCTCACTGTTTACTCTATATTGGTTAACAGTGGAGCGCAATTGGGAAAGTAATTTCCAATCAAGGGAAGTCAACTGGGCAGTGACACCTCCTCCCGGTGCAGGATTATTTATTACCGGGCATGCCATCGAGCTCCCTGCTTCTATCATCTGTGCATTCCTTCGTTCTACTCCTTCTTTAGCTAGTGCACTGCATGCCTCCCTCCGATTCTTGGCCACTACCTCTGTTAAATCTGATTCAACTTTCGGAATAGTTTCATCGCTCTCCCCAGTCCATGGTAACGGACATGAATCTGTCAGCTGACCCGCAGCGACTGGAGGCATTGGGGGAGCTGATGGTGCAGAGTCTGCAGCCACCGTGTCCCCTCTGGTGGCACCCATTTGCTCTGGAGGCAGATGTACTGCTGTACATCCAGGAGGCAAGGGAAAGTCTGACTCTGATGAATACATCAGATTCTTTCCCTGGGCTGCTACTGCCTGCTGAGCTGCTCGTTTTTCTACTTGGTGTTGCAGCAGAGCATTATGTACTGCTCGCCACTGTTTCCCTAACTTCTTAGCTGTTTTATCATCATCTAAACTTGCATCCCGTAGTTTATCCCCAAATTTTCGCCATTCAGAAAGCTCATGTACTGAATGGGGGTTCATAAAACACCCCTTATCATACTCATATGCTAGCAAGCCTGGCAACTCCTTTTTAATATCTACACCCTGGACTTGCCATTTTTCTAGCATACAGGCAAATAAATCATATGCTGCTTGCCTCTCCATATTAGTCAGTGCTGTGCAGCTCCCAGAGGTCTTCGGCAGCATGTATCAGCCGGCCCCACCGATGTGAGCACCGGGGCGCGGAAGCTCTTCTTTCTCCGTTTCTCTGCCGGCCTCACCGATGTGAACACTGGGGCGCGGAAGCGTAATTGCCTTTTTCGCCTTTCTCTGCCGGCCTCACTGATGTGAGCACCGGGGCGCGGAAGATCTTCTTTCGCCGTCCCTCTGCTTGCAGGACCTGAACCCCTACTCCTCCAACCGTGGTGCCGTATCACGTTTCGGGGTCACCATTTGTTGGATGGAGGGAGACTGACTCAACCGATGTTGATTAATTAGGCTCGATTTTATTTGTTTTCTCGCTTACATTTATATTCTAAATAATTAGTTCATACATATTGCAAAAGCCAAGCTCCTGATTGGCAGTGACTACACAATAGTTTACTTCATGTTATATCAGCATATTGCAACAGTTGTATCGCCGTGTAGCATTTAGTTCCTCTTTTCTCATGATCTCAGTTTCTCTCTCTCATCCTCATGCTGGCCTTGTCCTAGCTTCTAGTTACAATATTAGTCTGAGAGCTATTGTGTCCCTTATCCTCTTCCCATTTCTCAGCTATCCTCTCCACAGATGATGTCTGGCTTTCCTTCCCAGGATCATACTTCTGTGCTGGTGGGCTCCAGTTTTCCTTTCCAGGATCCTCAATTTTCAGCTTGGGATAAGCTCCTTCTTTTATTTGGGCGATTAACCGCTCCTTTTCTAGATTCTAAAGCTAGAGTTCAAAACTTCTTTGTACAAAGCAGCTCAAAGCTTAGAATCATTTTGTTTCCAAGCAAATAAGACTTGCGCCTTCTTCGATCCTACGTGCTAAAGGCCTGAAAAACCCTTCAAACTTACCTTGTGAAAACTTGGGAACTCACCTTATTCACTTAGTAGCATGCCAGATGGTTGTCCAACAAGCCTCTTTCCATGCTTTTTCCGTTTGTTCACCAAAACTTGCTTTTAGAACTGTCCCGTGGCCTCGTTCCACACAGTTCACGACAACTACACAGGCCACCTATTTATTTTTTTCTATTTTTTTTAAAAAAATTATTATGAGTTCTAGGCTTTTTTTTTTCTTTTTACACCTGACACGAAACACAAGCCCACATTTCACACCAAGCTCCTGTCGCTGTCCTCAGCGGATTCTCCAGCTGGGAGGGGATTGCCCCGCGCCAGAGCCGCTATCCCGAGGAGAATGCCGAGGGAGCTGCCTGCGCAGCCCCGGGATGGGGCTTGGACGCCCAGAGAGCCAAACCCATCGTATTTTAGTCCCTCTAGACGCACCTGTAACCGATGGCAAAGGCTGAAATTCCCCCAAAGCATCACAAAGTTCCTGGAGCCCTTTTCCCACAGCTGATTGCTGCAGGTTTTCATCCCTTTTTTTTTGCACCTGCACGGCTTGGCCAGCCCTTGGCTTGCGAAAGAACTGCCATTATCAAAGGTGATGAGCCGAGAGTGACCACGGCCAAGCTGAAAAATAAAGGTGGTGAGATGGTTTGTTTGGCGTAATGAACGTCCCCTGGGCAGCTCTGGCAATGGGCAGGGTGCGGGTGGGTGAGAGGCTGGACACGAGGGGGCCCAAAGGGGCTGTGGGCTGAGCCCCAGCGTGGGCAGCAGCTCCGGGGGGATTGTGCGCCCGGGCCCCGCTCAGGTGAGACCCCCACCCGCGGAGCTGGGATCCCTTTTCCGGAGGGCAGCGAGGGCTGCGGGAGAGCCCGGCAGAGACCGCGCTCCGTGGAGAGCACCCCCAGAGATGAGCTGGCTTTCCCCGGGCACCCCCCCCCAGGAAAGGGAGGAGGGCAGGGATGACCCGATCCCCATGGGGAAGGAGGATAGAGGCACCCTGGCCCCTCCGTCACGGAGGAGGAGCGAGGCAGGCCAGGCCCCCCACCCCATAGGGACGGAGGCTTGGAGTAGAGCTGGCACCTCCTTAGCGGGAGGGCGGAGAAGAGCCCGGAACCACCCCCCACCCCCGATAATGGGGCTGAGGACGGCATGGCCCGGCCTACACTCGATGGGGGTGGCAGGTGGGAGTAAAGGCCGAGCCCTCCGTGGCTGGAGGAGGGAGAGGAAAAGGATCCCAAGCCGAGCACGGTGAAGAGGACGGAAAAGACAGGCCCCCCCCCTCCAGCCCGAGTCCCTCTCAGTCGTCCCCCAGTGCGAGACGGACGGAGACCCCTCGAGCGTTCCCCGGGCTCCAGACGAAATAAAGCTGAGCATAATCTGCCGAGGCATAACGGGCTTGGACTTATTATTTATTCGAGTGTGAACAAGGTGGAATCTACCGTGGGTGGTCTGGGTGTTGTTGAATGGTAAATATCAGGTAGAGGGAGATGGAAAGAAAAAGGCTGGGGGGAAGCAAGAGAGTGGCAGAAAGATGAAGTAGAAAATCAGGATGATTCTCAGCACAGCTCTGGCCTCGGCCTTTTGGATTCACTCTTCTCGCTCGGCCTCGTGTCCTCGTCCCTAGAGCTGGCATCACTGGACAATGGTGTCACCTGAGCCTCATCTCAAGGTCCCTTAGCTCAAGTCGTGGCCCAAAGTTCCCCTTCAGGAGGCACATTGATGCAACAGGGGGCTTGGGTGGTCCCAGCTTTCTGCACTTGTGTCCGAATGGGCAAAAGGTCCTTCCTGGCAATGGCCCAGGACTTGGGAAGGGGCTGGAACTGGGGCTGGGTTTGAGGTCAGGGTTAACCAATCCTAAGGCAGCCCCATTTCTGGGCTGCCCAGGCCCCACGGGGAGGGCTCTGTGAGTCAGGAAGAGGGTTCCTTGGGAATTGAGAGGGATCCTCTCTCAATACCATGGGCCGCTGAGCTCTGGCAGCTGGATACGCAGCTGGGACCACGTGTGCTCCGGGCCCCAGCCGAGGCCCGGGGCTCTCCATCCCCTCTGCCACGGCCAGGGCGTGGGCTTAGTGATTCGTTTTGCCTGGCGAGCGACTCGTTGGGCAAGCAAAGATCAGTCCCAGCGTTTGATGTGATTTTTGCCGATTTTATTTGAACTTACCTCGGTTGAGGCGGGGACGCTGAGGGGCACGGGCGGTGCCGGGACTCCGGCGCTCTGTCCTGGTCAGCCCGGGGCACCACCGGGGTGTGGGCTCCATCCTCCTGGCCCCGGGCTGATAGGATAGGGTTCAAATGATTTCTGGACAGCAAGGCCTTGGGAACAGAATGTTAGCTGGACTGCAGCCAGGACGATCTTTCCATGTTATTGTCTTGACCAATCAAGTAGGACTTTGCCTGCCTGGGTAATAAATCAGGGGAGGTGGGGGATGAGTGTGATTTTTGTGGTGGGTAGTTAAGGCGTAGGCCCTGGAAACAAAGGCGAGGTTTTTCATTCCTGTATCATGTGAAACTGCACCTGCATAATCATCACACCATGAATGATAGGATTGTTAAGGGTAACGATTGTTTGGAAATGGAATATGATTATTATCTGAAAGGAGAATCATGAGAAAGGATACTTAGGAAATTGACGCTTGGATAAGACCAATGACTGCAACAGAACAATATGAGTTTATTAATTAACACCTACAGTTCGATCAGGAAAGGGTATAAAAACAGGTCCATTTTGAATCCATGTCGGAGTCAGGTGCACGTCTGATTGCCAGAGCTCTTGTCGTTCTGTCATGATGAGGATGGATGTTCTGTGGGGGGGGGACGCTCTGTCATGATGAGGATGGATGTTCTGTTAGGGGGGACGCTCTTCGCAGGGCCGGGCCACATGGGGCCGGGCCGGGCCGTGCTGGGCCATGCCAGGCCACGTGGGCCGTAGGGGCCGGGCCGTGCTGGACCATGCCGGGCCACGTGCTCCGCAGGGGCCGGGCCGTGCTGGGCCGTGCCGGGCCACGTGGGCCGCAGGGGCTGGGCCGTGCTGGGCCATGCTGGGCCACGTGCTCCGCAGGGGCCGGGCCGGGCTATACCGGCCACGTGGGCCGCAGGGGCCGGGCCGTGCTGGGCCATGCCGGGCCACGTGCTCCGCAGGGGCCGGGCCGTGCTGGGCCATGCCGGGCCACGTGGGGCCGGGCCGGGTCATGCCGGGCCATACCGGCCGTGGGGCGCAGGGGCCGCCCGCCCGCCCGCCAGACTCCGGCCTCGGCCTCCCGCCGCGGGGCGCAGCGGCGAGCCGGGGGGGGCCGGCCGCGCTCCTTTTATACTGGCGGGCGCTCAGTGACGCACGTGCGTGCGGCGGCTCTGCCGCTGTGATGTCACAATCAGGGGGCGGAGCCAAGAAGAGAGTGCCCTGGGACTGGTCTGGGCGGGAGGCGTTGCCCCGGTAACGGTTGGTGGTGCTGGCGTTGACGGGGGGCGGGGGGGCGGTGAGGCGGGCAGTGGCGGTGTATGACGTGTGGGAGTGCCCCAGGGAGTGCTTCCAGCCCCAGTATGGGGGTCCCGCTCCCGTTGTGGGGGCTTCCCAGCGCATGGGGAGGGGTCTCTGGGGGTCTCAGGTCAGTCTGGGGGTTCCCAAGCTGCCGGAGAGAGGTCTCTGGGGCTCCCAGTCCCATTCTTTGGGTGCCCAGGCGCACGGGGCCGGGGGGGTTGGGATGCTGTCTGGGTGTTCCAGCCCCATTTTTGGGGCTTCCAGCCTCACTTTTGCCTTGCCCGGGCTCATCTCTTGGGCTGCGCCCACGTAGGCATGGCCACCGCTTGAAGGCTCAAGGCGAGGCAACGCCGCCTGAGCCAGCTGGCCGCCCCGTTGCTGGAGCTCTCGCGAGAGTTGGCGGCGCGGGCGGGTCCCGCCAGGAGCCGCCGCCACTCCCTCAGCGCAGCCCGGCCCGGCCCGGCCCGGCTCATTCCGCTCCCTCGGCCCTTCGCTCTCCTTCAGCCCTTCCCGCCTCCCTCAGCCCGCTCCTGCCTCCCTCAGCCCGCTCAATCAGCCCTCTGCGCTCCTGCATCCCGGCCGCTCTTCCTTCACGCCCGCTCCCTCCGCCCGTCCCGATCCCCCCCCCTCCCCCCCTCCCCTCTCGACGCGCGGTGCCCCCGCCACGCCAGAGCCCCGGCACCGCCTGTGGCCCTCAGCGGCGCCAGCGGCCGGGGCCGCAGGAGGGACGGACAGCGTCCGGAGCACGGCCCCGGGCCAGGAGGGCGGAGATCTCCCGGCGGGGCCCCCGCGCCGCCGGGCAGGCGTTGCCGGTGAGAACGGGAACGGGAGGAGGCGCTGGGAAGTGTCTCCGGGCGCTGCCAGCGGGGGCTCCAGGCAGGAATGCGGCGGGGAAGGCGGGGGCCTCCCTGGCACGGCCCCGGCCCGTTCCCGCTGCCACCCGGATCCGGAGTCCCACAGGGACCCGCGGCCCTCCCCTCTGGGATTTGGCGGATGGAGTGGGGGGGGAGGGGCGCGGTCCCAGCCACCAAGGCTTTGAACGCCCTTCCCAATGGAAAGAAGAAGAGCTTGACTCAGCCAATCTATCAAGCAACAATCAATTGATTAATTCAAACGATCAAGTGTGAGCAAAGCAGCACGCTGGATACAGTGGGGGTTCCCCCTCCTGCTGCATTTCGGTTGCTGATTTTTGCTGGGATTTACTGAGCATCTTCATAAGCACTTCTCAGCAGGTTTGGTTGTTGTTGTTGTTTGGGTTTTTTGTGCGGTTTCCTCCTAGTGTCTATTTGCCAAGTCTCATTTCTGTACTCTATTGTGATCAGTTCCTATTGGTGACGTCGAATTTCTCTACCCCAAGGGTTTAAATTAGTAAGAGCCATGTCCACTTTCTCTTTTCTAGAATTAGACGTCAGTGATGGTGAGGCCCAGCTTCTCTCTCCAGGACGGTCAGTCAGCCAGGGTGATGTCCGGCTTCCCTACATCTCTGATGGGGAGGTCCAGTTGTCTTTCCCAGCATCGTCAGTCGGTGAGGATGATTGTTGGATGGAGGGAGACTGACTCAACCGATGTTGATTAATTAGGCTCGATTTTATTTGTTTTCTCGCTTACATTTATATTCTAAATAATTAGTTCGTACATATTGCAAAAGCCAAGCTCCTGATTGGTAGTGACTACACAATAGTTTACTTCATGTTATATCAGCATATTGCAACAGTTGTATCGCCTTGTAGCATTTAGTTCCTCTTTTCTCATGATCTCAGTTTCTCTCCCTCATCCTCATGCTGGCCTTGTCCTAGCTTCTAGTTACAATATTAGTCTGAGAGCTATTGTGTCCCTTATCCTCTTCCCATTTCTCAGCTATCCTCTCCACAATTCCCCCTTTTTCTTTAATGGTTGCAAGCACTTGGGACTGACAATGAAAAAAGCAAGCAAACTCTAATCTCACACATAGAATGACAATTAAAATCATAAGCAAAAATTATAGCCTTTCTTTCAAAAGCTGAGTTAGCTATGATGTTAGACTAAAAGTTTATAGCGGTTCTGTGCTGAAGGACTGCGTGTCTCAGGCTCTTTACGTCCTGAGTGAGTGCTGATATGACTTCCGTAGTAACGTTTGCCTGCTTTCTAGCCTAACATGCAAGTTTATTAAGTGACACCAATGCATGAGCTGTGCCAACTTTAGGGGTTAGAGATGCAAAAATACGAGCTGCAGGACCCTATAACTCTACTTTGTCATTACAATTCTTATCAAGGGCCTGTAAAGATCGTAGTGGCTGCTAACATCAGTTACTAAATCAGATAGAATGTTGGATGTGATGTTAAGCTGTTTAGCTGTCTAACAAGCCAATCGCCTTAACTGCGTTAAGGCTTGTGACCCTGCTACACCGGGGGCAAGGATGGAGGCAACGATCACTCCTGGGGGATCCCACAAGTTTACCTTGTTATTGCAGTTAGGACCCAACTGGTTCATGGCCTGTACAACAGCTGACAATTCCAAAGTTTGTAAAGAATCCCCCTCTTTAGCAGGCAATATTACTTCTTGCCACTCATTTCCCTGCTGCCATGTAATAGCAGCTTTTTATGACTTTTTCCCAGCATCTGTGAAAACTGTGATTGCTTTTGGGATGGGCTGTTTACTCCGCAGAGGTTTGCTCAGCCACTGTTGTTCTCCCACCCATCGCAAGGGTGGGGGCCACTTTACCGTTGTCACAACTGTGGCCCCTCCTCCCAGCAGAGCAAGGCCCACCTCCTCATGATTTTCAATGTACCATTGCAGTATATCTCGAGCTATTGGCAACAGAAGAGTGCCTGGTTCATTCCCCGTAATCTGTCGTGCATGCTGTCTACCTTTATGGATAAGAACTGCCAATATTTCTGATTTTTGAAAAACAGTTTTACATTGTCGTAGGGGTGGCTGTAACCATTCTAATAGCCGAATGTCTTTCTCCTCTCCCCTATTCTCCCCCTTTTTCTTTAATTGCTGAACAAGGGCTCTAAGAAGATGGCGTTTCCTGAGCCATAGAAACAAATCAATAGGCAGGAGAGGGTCACAGTGAGAAGTACTGCCTTGCTGAATGATTTCAGCAAACCAAGAGCAATGTTCTCGTTGTGCTGTTGTCTCATTTTGCCAATGAGAAATGTAACTTTTCCACGCTTCTCTCGCACATTCTTGTTTTCCAATTAAACAAGTGCGAAATGGATTGAAAGGCGTGGCAAGTGATAAACACAAACTATCTTGACCACACTGATTAACCCAAGTGACCCATATGTTTTGCCTTTCATCTATTTTTGGTAGCTCTGTGAGCCCAGCGGCGACAACACGTATCCCAATCAGCAGGATCCACCTGATGCATATGAGGTATCCCCACCCCATATTTGCAGGTTGTCTGCAATATGCGAGTAGCCTTTTGTGCCAACAGGCGACGTACCTCTTTTTCTATTTAAAAATACCAATTCCAGCTTATCTCTTTGACCTAAATCTTGAACAAGATTTACTGCTTCTGGCACAGTATTGCACCCTGTATAATTTTTTATGGCTGTTTGCCAATTATAAGGATGCTAATAAAAGGAGCAGCGTGGGCACCATGGCTGTGCAAGCTGCTGTTGGAAGACTCACCACTGTCTGCAACAAGCCCCACAATATATTTTTACTCAAGCACCACAGTTAGGCTTGTCGCAGTGCAGACAGATAGAACTCTTAATTAATTGTAGTCGGGTGCTTTGTAGTTCATGTAACAATGTTAGTACATCAGTTCTATTTTCTACTACTAGAGGATTAGGCCACAGTGGCTGGAGCCGAGCTATCACAGGTTGAAGGATCAGGAGCAGGCGATGCCGCTCTCGTTCTGCTGGACTGCTGGGTGCTGTCATTCTCTGCTTGCATCCAGCGGCTGGGAATCCACACAGGACCTGTGGGTGTAAGCACACGCATGTGACCTCAACTAATATATTGTACTTCAGCAGGTCCAGTGTTAAGAATGCTGATCCTCCTGTAGAGTCAAAACCATAGTTCCCTCTTTGTGTTTCCGAGCGATGTTTCGGAGCCAAGGTCGAAAATGGTAACAATTGAGCTATCCGGGTGCCAGCTGGAGTGAGCACTGGCGGATACAGTGTCCGTGCTAAAATACAAATCTCGCCTGTGAAATCAGCATCAATAAGTCCCACAGTAATGTCCAATCCTTTTAAAAAAGTAGAAGATCGTCCCAAAAGTAAAGCAGGAACCGACTGTCCCTAATAGGTTACTGGTCCCTTTACTCCAGTGGGAATTGGCACAGGGCGATTGTCCTTAATAGATATGTCCACTGTGGCTGCCAAGTCCAGGCCGAGGCTTCCGGAGGTGGCGGGGTGCAGGTCGCTGGCTGCTGTACAGCTGCTATTTGTGTCCCGGCGCGGCGGCTGGATGGCGCGCTGGTCTTGCCGTTTCCTGATTTCCTCCGACAGGCTCCTGTGTTATGGGTATCAGAGCGACACTTCTGACACCATACTCCACTTGCAGGACACTCTCGGTGAAAGTGACTTATTGCTCCACAACGGTAGCACCTTTCTCAGTCTCCTGCGCCTCACTTCAGCTGACTTGGCTGTAACAGCAGCTTGGAGTGGGGCAAGAGCAGCAAAAACTTGAGCCTGACTACTCTCTGCTTGTTTCTGAAATGTTTTACTTAGCTTTTTAATAGCCTCGACAATAAATGCCTGAGGCCCAGAGGGTACAAATGCTGCTTTCTCTAGAGCTTCTTCTACAGACCAACTAGCTCCCAAGGTGTTAACTAGGTTTTTTTTAACTAGCCTGATTACCATTTTGAAGTATACAGTGTTTTAACATAGCTCCTTGCATATAGAGTGGCACTCTAGCTTTTTCTCTTCCCTCTACTAGTCGATCTACAAATTTGCCTAATGGTTCTTCTCTACTCTGTTTTATTCTCATATATATATAGGGGTTCCATGTGGATCTTTTACCTTATCCATAGCAGCTCTAGCGAGCTTCATGACCTCTCAACATTTTTCTGGTCCTAACAGAGCCTGTGCCTCTGTCCTTATCCAATTGCCTATTCCCGGCAATTCATCTAAGGTAACCCCGTGTAGAGGATCCCCAGGTTGTCTCTGTGTGGCAACTGACTCTTGTGTTAGGGCTTGCCAGTGAGCTTGAAATAACAAAAGTTGGTGGGGTGTAAACACAAGCTTAGAAATACCCCGACAATCTGCTGGCAACAGCAAATATGTACCCCAGACATAATCCAGCATTTGCCAAGCAGGCTCACTGTTTACTCTATATTGGTTAACAGTGGAGCGCAATTGGGAAAGTAATTTCCAGTCAAGGGAAGTCAACTGGGCAGTGACACCTCCTCCCGGTGCAGGATTATTTATTACCGGGCATGCCATCGAGCTCCCTGCTTCTATCATCTGTGCATTCCTTCGTTCTACTCCTTCTTTAGCTAGTGCACTGCATGCCTCCCTCCGATTCTTGGCCACTACCTCTGTTAAATCTGATTCAACTTTCGGAATAGTTTCATCGCTCTCCCCAGTCCATGGTAACGGACATGAATCTGTCAGCTGACCCGCAGCGACTGGAGGCATTGGGGGAGCTGATGGTGCAGAGTCTGCAGCCACCGTGTCCCCTCTGGTGGCACCCATTTGCTCTGGAGGCAGATGTACTGCTGTACATCCAGGAGGCAAGGGAAAGTCTGACTCTGATGAATACATCAGATTCTTTCCCTGGGCTGCTACTGCCTGCTGAGCTGCTCGTTTTTCTACTTGGTGTTGCAGCAGAGCATTATGTACTGCTCGCCACTGTTTCCCTAACTTCTTAGCTGTTTTATCATCATCTAAACTTGCATCCCATAGTTTATCCCCAAATTTTCGCCATTCAGAAAGCTCATGTACTGAATGGGGGTTCATAAAACACCCCTTATCATACCCATATGCTAGCAAGCCTGGCAACTCCTTTTTAATATCTACACCCTGGACTTGCCATTTTTCTAGCATACAGGCAAATAAATCATATGCTGCTTGCCTCTCCATATTAGTCAGCGCTGTGCAGCTCCCAGAGGTCTTCGGCAGCACGTATCAGCCGGCCCCACCGATGTGAGCACCGGGGCGCGGAAGATCTTCTTTCGCCGTCCCTCTGCTTGCAGGACCTGAACCCCTACTCCTCCAACCGTGGTGCCGTATCACGTTTCGGGGTCACCATTTGTTGGATGGAGGGAGACTGACTCAACCGATGTTGATTAATTAGGCTCGATTTTATTTGTTTTCTCGCTTACATTTATATTCTAAATAATTAGTTCGTACATATTGCAAAAGCCAAGCTCCTGATTGGCAGTGACTACACAATAGTTTACTTCATGTTAGATCAGCATATTGCAACAGTTGTATCGCCGTGTAGCATTTAGTTCCTCTTTTCTCATGATCTCAGTTTCTCTCCCTCATCCTCATGCTGGCCTTGTCCTAGCTTCTAGTTACAATATTAGTCTGAGAGCTATTGTGTCCCTTATCCTCTTCCCATTTCTCAGCTATCCTCTCCACAGATGATGTCTGGCTTTCCTTCCCAGGATCATACTTCTGTGCTGGTGGGCTCCAGTTTTCCTTTCCAGGATCCTCAATTTTCAGCTTGGGATAAGCTCCTTCTTTTATTTGGGCGATTAACCGCTCCTTTTCTAGATTCTAAAGCTAGAGTTCAAAACTTCTTTGTACAAAGCAGCTCAAAGCTTAGAATCATTTTGTTTCCAAGCAAATAAGACTTGCGCATTCTTCGATCCTACGTGCTAAAGGCCTGAAAAACCCTTCAAACTTACCTTGTGAAAACTTGGGAACTCACCTTATTCACTTAGTAGCATGCCAGATGGTTGTCCAACAAGCCTCTTTCCATGCTTTTTCCGTTTGTTCACCAAAACTCGCTTTTAGAACTGTCCCGTGGCCTCGTTCCACACAGTTCACGACAACTACACAGGCCACCTATTTATTTTTTTCTATTTTTTTAAAAATTATTATGAGTTCTAGGCTTTTTTTTTTTTCTTTTTACACCTGACACGAAACACAAGCCCACATTTCACACCAAGCTCCTGTCCCTGTCCTCAGCGGATTCTCCAGCTGGGAGGGGATTGCCCCGCGCCAGAGCCGCTATCCCGAGGAGAATGCCGAGGGAGCTGCCTGCGCAGCCCCGGGATGGGGCTTGGACGCCCAGAGAGCCAAACTCATCGTATTTTAGTCCCTCTAGACGCACCTGTAACCGACGGCAAAGGCTGAAATTCCCCCAAAGCATCACAAAGTTCCTGGAGCCCTTTTCCCACAGCTGATTGCTGCAGGTTTTCATCCCTTTTTTTTTGCACCTGCACGGCTTGGCCAGCCCTTGGCTTGCGAAAGAACTGCCATTATCAAAGGTGATGAGCCGAGAGTGACCACGGCCAAGCTGAAAAATGAAGGTGGTGAGATGGTTTGTTTGGCGTAATGAACGTCCCCTGGGCAGCTCTGGCAATGGGCAGGGTGCGGGTGGGTGAGAGGCTGGACACGAGGGGGCCCAAAGGGGCTCTGGGCTGAGCCCCAGCGTGGGCAGCAGCTCCGGGGGGATTGTGCGCCCGGGCCCCGCTCAGGTGAGACCCCCACCCGCGGAGCTGGGATCCCTTTTCCGGAGGGCAGCGAGGGCTGCGGGAGAGCCCGGCAGAGACCGCGCTCCGTGGAGAGCACCCCCAGAGATGAGCTGGCTTTCCCCGGGCCCCCCCCCCCAGGAAAGGGAGGAGGGCAGGGATGACCCGATCCCCATGGGGAAGGAGGATAGAGGCACCCTGGCCCCTCCGTCACGGAGGAGGAGCGAGGCAGGCCAGGCCCCCCACCCCATAGGGACGGAGGCTTGGAGTAGAGCTGGCACCTCCTTAGCGGGAGGGCGGAGAAGAGCCCGGAACCACCCCCCACCCCCGATAATGGGGCTGAGGACGGCATGGCCCGGCCTACACTCGATGGGGGTGGCAGGTGGGAGTAAAGGCCGAGCCCTCCGTGGCTGGAGGAGGGAGAGGAAAAGGATCCCAAGCCGAGCACGGTGAAGAGGACGGAAAAGACAGGCCCCCCCCTCCAGCCCGAGTCCCTCTCAGTCGTCCCCCAGTGCGAGACGGACGGAGACCCCTCGAGCGTTCCCCGGGCTCCAGACGAAATAAAGCTGAGCATAATCTGCCGAGGCATAACGGGCTTGGACTTATTATTTATTCGAGTGTGAACAAGGTGGAATCTACCGTGGGTGGTCTGGGTGTTGTTGAATGGTAAATATCAGGTAGAGGGAGATGGAAAGAAAAAGGCTGGGGGGAAGCAAGAGAGTGGCAGAAAGATGAAGTAGAAAATCAGGATGATTCTCAGCACAGCTCTGGCCTCGGCCTTTTGGATTCACTCTTCTCGCTCAGCCTCGTGTCCTCGTCCCTAGAGCTGGCATCACTGGACAATGGTGTCACCTGAGCCTCATCTCAAGGTCCCTTAGCTCAAGTCGTGGCCCAAAGTTCCCCTTCAGGAGGCACATTGATGCAACAGGGGGCTTGGGTGGTCCCAGCTTTCTGCACTTGTGTCCGAATGGGCAAAAGGTCCTTCCTGGCAATGGCCCAGGACTTGGGAAGGGGCTGGAACTGGGGCTGGGTTTGAGGTCAGGGTTAACCAATCCTAAGGCAGCCCCATTTCTGGGCTGCCCAGGCCCCACGGGGAGGGCTCTGTGAGTCAGGAAGAGGGATCCTTGGGAATTGAGAGGGATCCTCTCTCAATACCATGGGCCGCTGAGCTCTGGCAGCTGGATACGCAGCTGGGACCACGTGTGCTCCGGGCCCCAGCCGAGGCCCGGGGCTCTCCATCCCCTCTGCCACGGCCAGGGCGTGGGCTTAGTGATTCGTTTGCCTGGCGAGCGACTCGTTGGGCAAGCAAAGATCAGTCCCAGCGTTTGATGTGATTTTTGCCGATTTTATTTGAACTTACCTCGGTTGAGGCGGGGACGCTGAGGGGCACGGGCGGTGCCGGGACTCCGGCGCTCTGTCCTGGTCAGCCCGGGGCACCACCGGGGTGTGGGCTCCATCCTCCTGGCCCCGGGCTGATAGGATAGGGTTCAAATGATTTCTGGACAGCAAGGCCTTGGGAACAGAATGTTAGCTGGACTGCAGCCAGGACGATCTTTCCATGTTATTGTCTTGACCAATCAAGTAGGACTTTGCCTGCCTGGGTAATAAATCAGGGGAGGTGGGGGATGAGTGTGATTTTTGTGGTGGGTAGTTAAGGCGTAGGCCCTGGAAACAAAGGCGAGGTTTTTCATTCCTGTATCATGTGAAACTGCACCTGCATAATCATCACACCATGAATGATAGGATTGTTAAGGGTAACGATTGTTTGGAAATGGAATATGATTATTATCTGAAAGGAGAATCATGAGAAAGGATACTTAGGAAATTGACGCTTGGATAAGACCAATGACTGCAACAGAACAATATGAGTTTATTAATTAACACCTACAGTTCGATCAGGAAAGGGTATAAAAACAGGTCCATTTTGAATCCATGTCGGAGTCAGGTGCACGTCTGATTGCCAGAGCTCTTGTCGTTCTGTCATGATGAGGATGGATGTTCTGTGGGGGGGGGGGACGCTCTGTCATGATGAGGATGGATGTTCTGTTAGGGGGGACGCTCTTCGCAGGGCCGGGCCACATGGGGCCGGGCCGGGCCGTGCTGGGCCATGCCAGGCCACGTGGGCCGTAGGGGCCGGGCCGTGCTGGACCATGCCGGGCCACGTGCTCCGCAGGGGCCGGGCCGTGCTGGGCCGTGCCGGGCCACGTGGGCCGCAGGGGCTGGGCCGTGCTGGGCCATGCTGGGCCACGTGCTCCGCAGGGGCCGGGCCGTGCCATACCGGCCACGTGGGCCGCAGGGGCCGGGCCGTGCTGGGCCATGCCGGGCCACGTGCTCCGCAGGGGCCGGGCCGTGCTGGGCCATGCCGGGCCACGTGGGGCCGGGCCAGGTCATGCCGGGCCATACCGGCCGTGGGGCGCAGGGGCCGCCCGCCCGCCCGCCAGACTCCGGCCTCGGCCTCCCGCCGCGGGGCGCAGCGGCGAGCCGGGGGGGGCCGGCCGCGCTCCTTTTATACTGGCGGGCGCTCAGTGACGCACGTGCGTGCGGCGGCTCTGCCGCTGTGATGTCACAATCAGGGGGCGGAGCCAAGAAGAGAGTGCCCTGGGACTGGTCTGGGCGGGAGGCGTTGCCCCGGTAACGGTTGGTGGTGCTGGCGTTGACGGGGGGCGGGGGGGCGGTGAGGCGGGCAGTGGCGGTGTATGACGTGTGGGAGTGCCCCAGGGAGTGCTTCCAGCCCCAGTATGGGGGTCCCGCTCCCGTTTTGGGGGCTTCCCAGCGCATGGGGAGGGGTCTCTGGGGGTCTCAGGTCAGTCTGGGGGTTCCCAAGCTGCCGGAGAGAGGTCTCTGGGGCTCCCAGTCCCATTCTTTGGGTGCCCAGGCGCACGGGGCCGGGGGGGTGGGATGCTGTCTGGGTGTTCCAGCCCCATTTTTGGGGCTTCCAGCCTCACTTTTGCCTTGCCCGGGCTCATCTCTTGGGCTGCGCCCACGTAGGCATGGCCACCGCTTGAAGGCTCAAGGCGAGGCAACGCCGCCTGAGCCAGCTGGCCGCCCCGTTGCTGGCGCTCTCGCCAGAGTTGGCGGCGCGGGCGGGTCCCGCCAGGAGCCGCCGCCACTCCCTCAGCGCAGCCCGGCCCGGCCCGGCCCGGCTCATTCCGCTCCCTCGGCCCTTCGCTCTCCTTCAGCCCTTCCCGCCTCCCTCAGCCCGCTCCTGCCTCCCTCAGCCCGCTCAATCAGCCCTCTGCGCTCCTGCATCCCGGCCGCTCTTCCTTCACGCCCGCTCCCTCCGCCCGTCCCGATCCCCCCCCCTCCCCCCCTCCCCTCTCGACGCGCGGTGCCCCCGCCACGCCAGAGCCCCGGCACCGCCTGTGGCCCTCAGCGGCGCCAGCGGCCGGGGCCGCAGGAGGGACGGACAGCGTCCGGAGCACGGCCCCGGGCCAGGAGGGCGGAGATCTCCCGGCGGGGCCCCCGCACCGCCGGGCAGGCGTTGCCGGTGAGAACGGGAACGGGAGGAGGCGCTGGGAAGTGTCTCCGGGCGCTGCCAGCGGGGGCTCCAGGCAGGAATGCGGCGGGGAAGGCAGGGGCCTCCCTGGCACGGCCCCGGCCCGTTCCCGCTGCCACCCGGATCCGGAGTCCCACAGGGACCCGCGGCCCTCCCCTCTGGGATTTGGCGGATGGAGTGGGGGGCGAGGGGCGCGGTCCCAGCCACCAAGGCTTTGAACGCCCTTCCCAATGGAAAGAAGAAGAGCTTGACTCAGCCAATCTATCAAGCAACAATCAATTGATTAATTCAAACGATCAAGTGTGAGCAAAGCAGCACGCTGGATACAGTGGGGGTTCCCCCTCCTGCTGCATTTCGGTTGCTGATTTTTGCTGGGATTTACTGAGCATCTTCATAAGCACTTCTCAGCAGGTTTGGTTGTTGTTGTTTTTTGGGTTTTTTGTGCGGTTTCCTCCTAGTGTCTATTTGCCAAGTCTCATTTCTGTACTCTATTGTGATCAGTTCCTATTGGTGACGTCGAATTTCTCTACCCCAAGGGTTTAAATTAGTAAGAGCCATGTCCACTTTCTCTTTTCTAGAATTAGACGTCAGTGATGGTGAGGCCCAGCTTCTCTCTCCAGGACGGTCAGTCAGCCAGGGTGATGTCCGGCTTCCCTACATCTCTGATGGGGAGGTCCAGTTGTCTTTCCCAGCATCGTCAGTCGGTGAGGATGATTGTTGGATGGAGGGAGACTGACTCAACCGATGTTGATTAATTAGGCTCGATTTTATTTGTTTTCTCGCTTACATTTATATTCTAAATAATTAGTTCGTACATATTGCAAAAGCCAAGCTCCTGATTGGTAGTGACTACACAATAGTTTACTTCATGTTAGATCAGCATATTGCAACAGTTGTATCGCCTTGTAGCATTTAGTTCCTCTTTTCTCATGATCTCAGTTTCTCTCCCTCATCCTCATGCTGGCCTTGTCCTAGCTTCTAGTTACAATATTAGTCTGAGAGCTATTGTGTCCCTTATCCTCTTCCCATTTCTCAGCTATCCTCTCCACAATTCCCCCTTTTTCTTTAATGGTTGCAAGCACTTGGGACTGACAATGAAAAAAGCAAGCAAACTCTAATCTCACACATAGAATGACAATTAAAATCATAAGCAAAAATTATAGCCTTTCTTTCAAAAGCTGAGTTAGCTATGATGTTAGACTAAAAGTTTATAGCGGTTCTATGCTGAAGGACTGCGTGTCTCAGGCTCTTTACGTCCTGAGTGAGTGCTGATATGACTTCCGTAGTAACGTTTGCCTGCTTTCTAGCCTAACATGCAAGTTTATTAAGTGACACCAATGCATGAGCTGTGCCAACTTTAGGGGTTAGAGATGCAAAAATACGAGCTGCAGGACCCTATAACTCTACTTTGTCATTACAATTCTTATCAAGGGCCTGTAAAGATCGTAGTGGCTGCTAACATCAGTTACTAAATCAGATAGAATGTTGGATGTGATGTTAAGCTGTTTAGCTGTCTAACAAGCCAATCGCCTTAACTGCGTTAAGGCTTGTGACCCTGCTACACCGGGGGCAAGGATGGAGGCAACGATCACTCCTGGGGGATCCCACAAGTTTACCTTGTTATTGCAGTTAGGACCCAACTGGTTCATGGCCTGTACAACAGCTGACAATTCCAAAGTTTGTAAAGAATCCCCCTCTTTAGCAGGCAATATTACTTCTTGCCACTCATTTCCCTGCTGCCATGTAATAGCAGCTTTTTGTGACTTTTTCCCAGCATCTGTGAAAACTGTGATTGCTTTTGGGATGGGCTGTTTACTCCGCAGAGGTTTGCTCAGCCACTGTTGTTCTCCCACCCATCGCAAGGGTGGGGGCCACTTTACCGTTGTCACAACTGTGGCCCCTCCTCCCAGCAGAGCAAGGCCCACCTCCTCATGATTTTCAATGTACCATTGCAGTATATCTCGAGCTATTGGCAACAGAAGAGTGCCTGGTTCATTCCCCGTAATCTGTCGTGCATGCTGTCTACCTTTATGGATAAGAACTGCCAATATTTCTGATTTTTGAAAAACAGTTTTACATTGTCGTAGGGGTGGCTGTAACCATTCTAATAGCCGAATGTCTTTCTCCTCTCCCCTATTCTCCCCCTTTTTCTTTAATTGCTGAACAAGGGCTCTAAGAAGATGGCGTTTCCTGAGCCATAGAAACAAATCAATAGGCAGGAGAGGGTCACAGTGAGAAGTACTGCCTTGCTGAATGATTTCAGCAAACCAAGAGCAATGTTCTCGTTGTGCTGTTGTCTCATTTTGCCAATGAGAAATGTAACTTTTCCACGCTTCTCTCGCACATTCTTGTTTTCCAATTAAACAAGTGCGAAATGGATTGAAAGGCGTGGCAAGTGATAAACACAAACTATCTTGACCACACTGATTAACCCAAGTGACCCATATGTTTTGCCTTTCGTCTATTTTTGGTAGCTCTGTGAGCCCAGCGGCGACAACACGTATCCCAATCAGCAGGATCCACCTGATGCATATGAGGTATCCCCACCCCATATTTGCAGGTTGTCTGCAATATGCGAGTAGCCTTTTGTGCCAACAGGCGACGTACCTCTTTTTCTATTTAAAAATACCAATTCCAGCTTATCTCTTTGACCTAAATCTTGAACAAGATTTACTGCTTCTGGCACAGTATTGCACCCTGTATAATTTTTTATGGCTGTTTGCCAATTATAAGGATGCTAATAAAAGGAGCAGCGTGGGCACCATGGCTGTGCAAGCTGCTGTTGGAAGACTCACCACTGTCTGCAACAAGCCCCACAATATATTTTTACTCAAGCACCACAGTTAGGCTTGTCGCAGTGCAGACAGATAGAACTCTTAATTAATTGTAGTCGGGTGCTTTGTAGTTCATGTAACAATGTTAGTACATCAGTTCTATTTTCTACTACTAGAGGATTAGGCCACAGTGGCTGGAGCCGAGCTATCACAGGTTGAAGGATCAGGAGCAGGCGATGCCGCTCTCGTTCTGCTGGACTGCTGGGTGCTGTCATTCTCTGCTTGCATCCAGCGGCTGGGAATCCACACAGGACCTGTGGGTGTAAGCACACGCATGTGACCTCAACTAATATATTGTACTTCAGCAGGTCCAGTGTTAAGAATGCTGATCCTCCTGTAGAGTCAAAACCATAGTTCCCTCTTTGTGTTTCCGAGCGATGTTTCGGAGCCAAGGTCGAAAATGGTAACAATTGAGCTATCCGGGTGCCAGCTGGAGTGAGCACTGGAGGATACAGTGTCCGTGCTAAAATACAAATCTCGCCTGTGAAATCAGCATCAATAAGTCCCACAGTAATGTCCAATCCTTTTAAAAAAGTAGAAGATCGTCCCAAAAGTAAAGCAGGAACCGACTGTCCCTAATAGGTTACTGGTCCCTTTACTCCAGTGGGAATTGGCACAGGGCGATTGTCCTTAATAGATATGTCCACTGTGGCTGCCAAGTCCAGGCCGAGGCTTCCGGAGGTGGCGGGGTGCAGGTCGCTGGCTGCTGTACAGCTGCTATTTGTGTCCCGGCGCGGCGGCTGGATGGCGCGCTGGTCTTGCCGTTTCCTGATTTCCTCCGACAGGCTCCTGTGTTATGGGTATCAGAGCGACACTTCTGACACCATACTCCACTTGCAGGACACTCTCGGTGAAAGTGACTTATTGCTCCACAACGGTAGCACCTTTCTCAGTCTCCTGCGCCTCACTTCAGCTGACTTGGCTGTAACAGCAGCTTGGAGTGGGGCAAGAGCAGCAAAAACTTGAGCCTGACTACTCTCTGCTTGTTTCTGAAATGTTTTACTTAGCTTTTTAATAGCCTCGACAATAAATGCCTGAGGCCCAGAGGGTACAAATGCTGCTTTCTCTAGAGCTTCTTCTACAGACCAACTAGCTCCCAAGGTGTTAACTAGGTTTTTTGTAGCCTGATTACCATTTTGAAGTATACAGTGTTTTAACATAGCTCCTTGCATATAGAGTGGCACTCTAGCTTTTTCTATTCCCTCTACTAGTCGATCTACAAATTTGCCTAATGGTTCTTCTCTACTCTGTTTTATTCTCATATATATATAGGGGTTCCATGTGGATCTTTTACCTTATCCATAGCAGCTCTAGCGAGCTTCATGACCTCTCAACATTTTTCTGGTCCTAACAGAGCCTGTGCCTCTGTCCTTATCCAATTGCCTATTCCCGGCAATTCATCTAAGGTAACCCCGTGTAGAGGATCCCCAGGTTGTCTCTGTGTGGCAACTGACTCTTGTGTTAGGGCTTGCCAGTGAGCTTGAAATAACAAAAGTTGGTGGGGTGTAAACACAAGCTTAGAAATACCCCGACAATCTGCTGGCAACAGCAAATATGTACCCCAGACATAATCCAGCATTTGCCAAGCAGGCTCACTGTTTACTCTATATTGGTTAACAGTGGAGCGCAATTGGGAAAGTAATTTCCAGTCAAGGGAAGTCAACTGGGCAGTGACACCTCCTCCCGGTGCAGGATTATTTATTACCGGGCATGCCATCGAGCTCCCTGCTTCTATCATCTGTGCATTCCTTCGTTCTACTCCTTCTTTAGCTAGTGCACTGCATGCCTCCCTCCGATTCTTGGCCACTACCTCTGTTAAATCTGATTCAACTTTCGGAATAGTTTCATCGCTCTCCCCAGTCCATGGTAACGGACATGAATCTGTCAGCTGACCCGCAGCGACTGGAGGCATTGGGGGAGCTGATGGTGCAGAGTCTGCAGCCACCGTGTCCCCTCTGGTGGCACCCATTTGCTCTGGAGGCAGATGTACTGCTGTACATCCAGGAGGCAAGGGAAAGTCTGACTCTGATGAATACATCAGATTCTTTCCCTGGGCTGCTACTGCCTGCTGAGCTGCTCGTTTTTCTACTTGGTGTTGCAGCAGAGCATTATGTACTGCTCGCCACTGTTTCCCTAACTTCTTAGCTGTTTTATCATCATCTAAACTTGCATCCCATAGTTTATCCCCAAATTTTCGCCATTCAGAAAGCTCATGTACTGAATGGGGGTTCATAAAACACCCCTTATCATACCCATATGCTAGCAAGCCTGGCAACTCCTTTTTAATATCTACACCCTGGACTTGCCATTTTTCTAGCATACAGGCAAATAAATCATATGCTGCTTGCCTCTCCATATTAGTCAGCGCTGTGCAGCTCCCAGAGGTCTTCGGCAGCACGTATCAGCCGGCCCCACCGATGTGAGCACCGGGGCGCGGAAGATCTTCTTTCGCCGTCCCTCTGCTTGCAGGACCTGAACCCCTACTCCTCCAACCGTGGTGCCGTATCACGTTTCGGGGTCACCATTTGTTGGATGGAGGGAGACTGACTCAACCGATGTTGATTAATTAGGCTCGATTTTATTTGTTTTCTCGCTTACATTTATATTCTAAATAATTAGTTCGTACATATTGCAAAAGCCAAGCTCCTGATTGGCAGTGACTACACAATAGTTTACTTCATGTTAGATCAGCATATTGCAACAGTTGTATCGCCGTGTAGCATTTAGTTCCTCTTTTCTCATGATCTCAGTTTCTCTCCCTCATCCTCATGCTGGCCTTGTCCTAGCTTCTAGTTACAATATTAGTCTGAGAGCTATTGTGTCCCTTATCCTCTTCCCATTTCTCAGCTATCCTCTCCACAGATGATGTCTGGCTTTCCTTCCCAGGATCATACTTCTGTGCTGGTGGGCTCCAGTTTTCCTTTCCAGGATCCTCAATTTTCAGCTTGGGATAAGCTCCTTCTTTTATTTGGGCGATTAACCGCTCCTTTTCTAGATTCTAAAGCTAGAGTTCAAAACTTCTTTGTACAAAGCAGCTCAAAGCTTAGAATCATTTTGTTTCCAAGCAAATAAGACTTGCGCATTCTTCGATCCTACGTGCTAAAGGCCTGAAAAACCCTTCAAACTTACCTTGTGAAAACTTGGGAACTCACCTTATTCACTTAGTAGCATGCCAGATGGTTGTCCAACAAGCCTCTTTCCATGCTTTTTCCGTTTGTTCACCAAAACTCGCTTTTAGAACTGTCCCGTGGCCTCGTTCCACACAGTTCACGACAACTACACAGGCCACCTATTTATTTTTTTCTATTTTTTTAAAAATTATTATGAGTTCTAGGCTTTTTTTTTTTTCTTTTTACACCTGACACGAAACACAAGCCCACATTTCACACCAAGCTCCTGTCCCTGTCCTCAGCGGATTCTCCAGCTGGGAGGGGATTGCCCCGCGCCAGAGCCGCTATCCCGAGGAGAATGCCGAGGGAGCTGCCTGCGCAGCCCCGGGATGGGGCTTGGACGCCCAGAGAGCCAAACTCATCGTATTTTAGTCCCTCTAGACGCACCTGTAACCGACGGCAAAGGCTGAAATTCCCCCAAAGCATCACAAAGTTCCTGGAGCCCTTTTCCCACAGCTGATTGCTGCAGGTTTTCATCCCTTTTTTTTTGCACCTGCACGGCTTGGCCAGCCCTTGGCTTGCGAAAGAACTGCCATTATCAAAGGTGATGAGCCGAGAGTGACCACGGCCAAGCTGAAAAATGAAGGTGGTGAGATGGTTTGTTTGGCGTAATGAACGTCCCCTGGGCAGCTCTGGCAATGGGCAGGGTGCGGGTGGGTGAGAGGCTGGACACGAGGGGGCCCAAAGGGGCTCTGGGCTGAGCCCCAGCGTGGGCAGCAGCTCCGGGGGGATTGTGCGCCCGGGCCCCGCTCAGGTGAGACCCCCACCCGCGGAGCTGGGATCCCTTTTCCGGAGGGCAGCGAGGGCTGCGGGAGAGCCCGGCAGAGACCGCGCTCCGTGGAGAGCACCCCCAGAGATGAGCTGGCTTTCCCCGGGCCCCCCCCCCCAGGAAAGGGAGGAGGGCAGGGATGACCCGATCCCCATGGGGAAGGAGGATAGAGGCACCCTGGCCCCTCCGTCACGGAGGAGGAGCGAGGCAGGCCAGGCCCCCCACCCCATAGGGACGGAGGCTTGGAGTAGAGCTGGCACCTCCTTAGCGGGAGGGCGGAGAAGAGCCCGGAACCACCCCCCACCCCCGATAATGGGGCTGAGGACGGCATGGCCCGGCCTACACTCGATGGGGGTGGCAGGTGGGAGTAAAGGCCGAGCCCTCCGTGGCTGGAGGAGGGAGAGGAAAAGGATCCCAAGCCGAGCACGGTGAAGAGGACGGAAAAGACAGGCCCCCCCCTCCAGCCCGAGTCCCTCTCAGTCGTCCCCCAGTGCGAGACGGACGGAGACCCCTCGAGCGTTCCCCGGGCTCCAGACGAAATAAAGCTGAGCATAATCTGCCGAGGCATAACGGGCTTGGACTTATTATTTATTCGAGTGTGAACAAGGTGGAATCTACCGTGGGTGGTCTGGGTGTTGTTGAATGGTAAATATCAGGTAGAGGGAGATGGAAAGAAAAAGGCTGGGGGGAAGCAAGAGAGTGGCAGAAAGATGAAGTAGAAAATCAGGATGATTCTCAGCACAGCTCTGGCCTCGGCCTTTTGGATTCACTCTTCTCGCTCAGCCTCGTGTCCTCGTCCCTAGAGCTGGCATCACTGGACAATGGTGTCACCTGAGCCTCATCTCAAGGTCCCTTAGCTCAAGTCGTGGCCCAAAGTTCCCCTTCAGGAGGCACATTGATGCAACAGGGGGCTTGGGTGGTCCCAGCTTTCTGCACTTGTGTCCGAATGGGCAAAAGGTCCTTCCTGGCAATGGCCCAGGACTTGGGAAGGGGCTGGAACTGGGGCTGGGTTTGAGGTCAGGGTTAACCAATCCTAAGGCAGCCCCATTTCTGGGCTGCCCAGGCCCCACGGGGAGGGCTCTGTGAGTCAGGAAGAGGGATCCTTGGGAATTGAGAGGGATCCTCTCTCAATACCATGGGCCGCTGAGCTCTGGCAGCTGGATACGCAGCTGGGACCACGTGTGCTCCGGGCCCCAGCCGAGGCCCGGGGCTCTCCATCCGCTCTGCCACGGCCAGGGCGTGGGCTTAGTGATTCGTTTGCCTGGCGAGCGACTCGTTGGGCAAGCAAAGATCAGTCCCAGCGTTTGATGTGATTTTTGCCGATTTTATTTGAACTTACCTCGGTTGAGGCGGGGACGCTGAGGGGCACGGGCGGTGCCGGGACTCCGGCGCTCTGTCCTGGTCAGCCCGGGGCACCACCGGGGTGTGGGCTCCATCCTCCTGGCCCCGGGCTGATAGGATAGGGTTCAAATGATTTCTGGACAGCAAGGCCTTGGGAACAGAATGTTAGCTGGACTGCAGCCAGGACGATCTTTCCATGTTATTGTCTTGACCAATCAAGTAGGACTTTGCCTGCCTGGGTAATAAATCAGGGGAGGTGGGGGATGAGTGTGATTTTTGTGGTGGGTAGTTAAGGCGTAGGCCCTGGAAACAAAGGCGAGGTTTTTCATTCCTGTATCATGTGAAACTGCACCTGCATAATCATCACACCATGAATGATAGGATTGTTAAGGGTAACGATTGTTTGGAAATGGAATATGATTATTATCTGAAAGGAGAATCATGAGAAAGGATACTTAGGAAATTGACGCTTGGATAAGACCAATGACTGCAACAGAACAATATGAGTTTATTAATTAACACCTACAGTTCGATCAGGAAAGGGTATAAAAACAGGTCCATTTTGAATCCATGTCGGAGTCAGGTGCACGTCTGATTGCCAGAGCTCTTGTCGTTCTGTCATGATGAGGATGGATGTTCTGTGGGGGGGGGGGACGCTCTGTCATGATGAGGATGGATGTTCTGTTAGGGGGGACGCTCTTCGCAGGGCCGGGCCACATGGGGCCGGGCCGGGCCGTGCTGGGCCATGCCAGGCCACGTGGGCCGTAGGGGCCGGGCCGTGCTGGACCATGCCGGGCCACGTGCTCCGCAGGGGCCGGGCCGTGCTGGGCCGTGCCGGGCCACGTGGGCCGCAGGGGCTGGGCCGTGCTGGGCCATGCTGGGCCACGTGCTCCGCAGGGGCCGGGCCGTGCCATACCGGCCACGTGGGCCGCAGGGGCCGGGCCGTGCTGGGCCATGCCGGGCCACGTGCTCCGCAGGGGCCGGGCCGTGCTGGGCCATGCCGGGCCACGTGGGGCCGGGCCAGGTCATGCCGGGCCATACCGGCCGTGGGGCGCAGGGGCCGCCCGCCCGCCCGCCAGACTCCGGCCTCGGCCTCCCGCCGCGGGGCGCAGCGGCGAGCCGGGGGGGGCCGGCCGCGCTCCTTTTATACTGGCGGGCGCTCAGTGACGCACGTGCGTGCGGCGGCTCTGCCGCTGTGATGTCACAATCAGGGGGCGGAGCCAAGAAGAGAGTGCCCTGGGACTGGTCTGGGCGGGAGGCGTTGCCCCGGTAACGGTTGGTGGTGCTGGCGTTGACGGGGGGCGGGGGGGCGGTGAGGCGGGCAGTGGCGGTGTATGACGTGTGGGAGTGCCCCAGGGAGTGCTTCCAGCCCCAGTATGGGGGTCCCGCTCCCGTTTTGGGGGCTTCCCAGCGCATGGGGAGGGGTCTCTGGGGGTCTCAGGTCAGTCTGGGGGTTCCCAAGCTGCCGGAGAGAGGTCTCTGGGGCTCCCAGTCCCATTCTTTGGGTGCCCAGGCGCACGGGGCCGGGGGGGTGGGATGCTGTCTGGGTGTTCCAGCCCCATTTTTGGGGCTTCCAGCCTCACTTTTGCCTTGCCCGGGCTCATCTCTTGGGCTGCGCCCACGTAGGCATGGCCACCGCTTGAAGGCTCAAGGCGAGGCAACGCCGCCTGAGCCAGCTGGCCGCCCCGTTGCTGGCGCTCTCGCCAGAGTTGGCGGCGCGGGCGGGTCCCGCCAGGAGCCGCCGCCACTCCCTCAGCGCAGCCCGGCCCGGCCCGGCCCGGCTCATTCCGCTCCCTCGGCCCTTCGCTCTCCTTCAGCCCTTCCCGCCTCCCTCAGCCCGCTCCTGCCTCCCTCAGCCCGCTCAATCAGCCCTCTGCGCTCCTGCATCCCGGCCGCTCTTCCTTCACGCCCGCTCCCTCCGCCCGTCCCGATCCCCCCCCCTCCCCCCCTCCCCTCTCGACGCGCGGTGCCCCCGCCACGCCAGAGCCCCGGCACCGCCTGTGGCCCTCAGCGGCGCCAGCGGCCGGGGCCGCAGGAGGGACGGACAGCGTCCGGAGCACGGCCCCGGGCCAGGAGGGCGGAGATCTCCCGGCGGGGCCCCCGCACCGCCGGGCAGGCGTTGCCGGTGAGAACGGGAACGGGAGGAGGCGCTGGGAAGTGTCTCCGGGCGCTGCCAGCGGGGGCTCCAGGCAGGAATGCGGCGGGGAAGGCAGGGGCCTCCCTGGCACGGCCCCGGCCCGTTCCCGCTGCCACCCGGATCCGGAGTCCCACAGGGACCCGCGGCCCTCCCCTCCGGGATTTGGCGGATGGAGTGGGGGGCGAGGGGCGCGGTCCCAGCCACCAAGGCTTTGAACGCCCTTCCCAATGGAAAGAAGAAGAGCTTGACTCAGCCAATCTATCAAGCAACAATCAATTGATTAATTCAAACGATCAAGTGTGAGCAAAGCAGCACGCTGGATACAGTGGGGGTTCCCCCTCCTGCTGCATTTCGGTTGCTGATTTTTGCTGGGATTTACTGAGCATCTTCATAAGCACTTCTCAGCAGGTTTGGTTGTTGTTGTTTTTTGGGTTTTTGTGCGGTTTCCTCCTAGTGTCTATTTGCCAAGTCTCATTTCTGTACTCTATTGTGATCAGTTCCTATTAGTGACGTCGAATTTCTCTACCCCAAGGGTTTAAATTAGTAAGAGCCATGTCCACTTTCTCTTTTCTAGAATTAGACGTCAGTGATGGTGAGGCCCAGCTTCTCTCTCCAGGACGGTCAGTCAGCCAGGGTGATGTCCGGCTTCCCTACATCTCTGATGGGGAGGTCCAGTTGTCTTTCCCAGCATCGTCAGTCGGTGAGGATGATTGTTGGATGGAGGGAGACTGACTCAACCGATGTTGATTAATTAGGCTCGATTTTATTTGTTTTCTCGCTTACATTTATATTCTAAATAATTAGTTCGTACATATTGCAAAAGCCAAGCTCCTGATTGGTAGTGACTACACAATAGTTTACTTCATGTTAGATCAGCATATTGCAACAGTTGTATCGCCGTGTAGCATTTAGTTCCTCTTTTCTCATGATCTCAGTTTCTCTCCCTCATCCTCATGCTGGCCTTGTCCTAGCTTCTAGTTACAATATTAGTCTGAGAGCTATTGTGTCCTCCCTTATCCTCTTCCCATTTCTCAGCTATCCTCTCCACAGATGATGTCTGGCTTTCCTTCCCAGGATCATACTTCTGTGCTGGTGGGCTCCAGTTTTCCTTTCCAGGATCCTCAATTTTCAGCTTGGGATAAGCTCCTTCTTTTATTTGGGCGATTAACCGCTCCTTTTCTAGATTCTAAAGCTAGAGTTCAAAACTTCTTTGTACAAAGCAGCTCAAAGCTTAGAATCATTTTGTTTCCAAGCAAATAAGACTTGCGCATTCTTCGATCCTACGTGCTAAAGGCCTGAAAAACCCTTCAAACTTACCTTGTGAAAACTTGGGAACTCACCTTATTCACTTAGTAGCATGCCAGCTGGTTGTCCGACAAGCCTCTTTCCATGCTTTTTCCGTTTGTTCACCAAAACTCGCTTTTAGAACTGTCCCGTGGCCTCGTTCCACACAGTTCACGACAACTACACAGGCCACCTATTTATTTTTTTCTATTTTTTTAAAAATTATTATGATTTCTAGGCTTTTTTTTTTTTCTTTTTACACCTGACACGAAACACAAGCCCACATTTCACACCAAGCTCCTGTCCCTGTCCTCAGCGGATTCTCCAGCTGGGAGGGAATTGCCCCGCGCCAGAGCCGCTATCCCGAGGAGAATGCCGAGGGAGCTGCCTGCGCACCCCCGGGATGGGGCTTGGACGCCCAGAGAGCCAAACCCATCGTATTTTAGTCCCTCTAGACGCACCTGTAACCGATGGCAAAGGCTGAAATTCCCCCAAAGCATCACAAAGTTCCTGGAGCCCTTTTCCCACAGCTGATTGCTGCAGGTTTTCATCCCTTTTTTTTTGCACCTGCACGGCTTGGCCAGCCCTTGGCTTGCGAAAGAACTGCCATTATCAAAGGTGATGAGCCGAGAGTGACCACGGCCAAGCTGAAAAATAAAGGTGGTGAGATGGTTTATTTGGCGTAATGAACGTCCCCTGGGCAGCTCTGGCAATGGGCAGGGTGCGGGTGGGTGAGAGGCTGGACACGAGGGGGCCCAAAGGGGCTCTGGGCTGAGCCCCAGCGTGGGCAGCAGCTCCGGGGGGATTGTGCGCCCGGGCCCCGCTCAGGTGAGACCCCCACCCACGGAGCTGGGATCCCTTTTCCGGAGGGCAGCGAGGGCTGCGGGAGAGCCCGGCAGAGACCGCGCTCCGTGGAGAGCACCCCCAGAGATGAGCCGGCTTTCCCCGGGCCCCCCCCCAGGAAAGGGAGGAGGGCAGGGATGACCCGATCCCCACGGGGAAGGAGGATAGAGGCACCCTGGCCCCTCCGTCACGGAGGAGGAGCGAGGCAGGCCAGGCCCCCCACCCCATAGGGACGGAGGCTTGGAGTAGAGCTGGCACCTCCTTAGCGGAAGGGCGGAGAAGAGCCCGGAACCACCCCCCAGCCCCGATAATGGGGCTGAGGACGGCATGGCCCGGCCTACACTCGATGGGGGTGGCAGGTGGGAGTAAAGGCCGAGCCCTCCGTGGCTGGAGGAGGGAGAGGAAAAGGATCCCAAGCCGAGCACGGTGAAGAGGACGGAAAAGACAGGCCCCCCCCTCCAGCCCGAGTCCCTCTCAGTCGTCCCCCAGTGCGAGACGGACGGAGACCCCTCGAGCGTTCCCCGGGCTCCAGACGAAATAAAGCTGAGCATAATCTGCCGAGGCATAACGGGCTTGGACTTATTATTTATTCGAGTGTGAACAAGGTGGAATCTACCGTGGGTGGTCTGGGTGTTGTTGAATGGTAAATATCAGGTAGAGGGAGACGGAAAGAAAAAGGCTGGGGGGAAGCAAGAGAGTGGCAGAAAGATGAAGTAGAAAATCAGGATGATTCTCAGCACAGCTCTGGCCTCGGCCTTTTGGATTCACTCTTCTCGCTCAGCCTCGTGTCCTCGTCCCTAGACCTGGCATCACTGGACAATGGTGTCACCTGAGCCTCATCTCAAGGTCCCTTAGCTCAAGTCCCGTGGCCCAAAGTTCCCCTTCAGGAGGCACATTGATGCAACAGGGGGCTTGGGTGGTCCCAGCTTTCTGCACTTGTGTCCGAATGGGCAAAAGGTCCTTCCTGGCAATGGCCCAGGACTTGGGAAGGGGCTGGAACTGGGGCTGGGTTTGAGGTCAGGGTTAACCAATCCTAAGGCAGCCCCATTTCTGGGCTGCCCAGGCCCCACGGGGAGGGCTCTGTGAGTCAGGAAGAGGGATCCTTGGGAATTGAGAGGGATCCTCTCTCAATACCATGGGCCGCTGAGCTCTGGCAGCTGGATACGCAGCTGGGACCACGTGTGCTCCGGGCCCCAGCCGAGGCCCGGGGCTCTCCATCCCCTCTGCCACGGCCAGGGCGTGGGCTTAGTGATTCGTTTGCCTGGCGAGCGACTCGTTGGGCAAGCAAAGATCAGTCCCAGCGTTTGATGTGATTTTTGCCAATTTTATTTGAACTTACCTCGGTTGAGCCGGGGACGCTGAGGGGCACGGGCGGTGCCGGGACTCCGGCGCTCTGTCCTGGTCAGCCCGGGGCACCACCGGGGTGTGGGCTCCATCCTCCTGGCCCCGGGCTGATAGGATAGGGTTCAAATGATTTCTGGACAGCAAGGCCTTGGGAACAGAATGTTAGCTGGACTGCAGCCAGGACGATCTTTCCATGTTATTGTCTTGACCAATCAAGTAGGACTTTGCCTGCCTGGGTAATAAATCAGGGGAGGTGGGGGATGAGTGTGATTTTTGTGGTGGGTAGTTAAGGCGTAGGCCCTGGAAACAAAGGCGAGGTTTTTCATTCCTGTATCATGTGAAACTGCACCTGCATAATCATCACACCATGAATGATAGGATTGTTAAGGGTAACGATTGTTTGGAAATGGAATATGATTATTATCTGAAAGGAGAATCATGAGAAAGGATACTTAGGAAATTGACGCTTGGATAAGACCAATGACTGCAACAGAACAATATGAGTTTATTAATTAACACCTACAGTTCGATCAGGAAAGGGTATAAAAACAGGTCCATTTTGAATCCATGTCGGAGTCAGGTGCACGTCTGATTGCCAGAGCTCTTGTCGTTCTGTCATGATGAGGATGGATGTTCTGTGGGGGGGGGACGCTCTGTCATGATGAGGATGGATGTTCTGTTGGGGGGGACGCTCTTCGCAGGGCCGGGCCACATGGGGCCGGGCCGTGCCGGGCCGGGCCGGGCCGTGCTGGGCCATGCCGGGCCACGTGGGCTGCAGGGGCCGGGCCGTGCTGGGCCATGCCGGGCCACGTGCTCCGCAGGGGCCGGGCCGTGCTGGGCTATGCCGGGCCACGTGGGGCGCAGGGGCCGGGCCGTGCTGGGCCGTGCCCGTCCACGTGGGCCGCAGGGGCCGGGCCGTGCTGGGCCATGCCGGGCCTCGTGGGCCGCAGGGGCCGGGCCGTGCTGGGCCATGCCGGGCCACGTGCTCCGCAGGGGCCGGGCCGTGCTGGGCCATGCCGGGCCACGTGGGGCGCAGGGGCCGGGCCGTGCTGGGCCGTGCCCGTCCACGTGGGCCGCAGGGGCCGGGCCGTGCTGGGCCATGCCGGGCCTCGTGGGCCGCAGGGGCCAGGCCGTGCTGGGCCATGCCGGGCCACGTGGGGCCGGGCCGGGCCATGCCGGGCCATACCGGCCGTGGGGCGCAGGGGCCGCCCGCCCGCCTGCCCGCCAGACTCCGGCCTCGGCCTCCCGCCGCGGAGCGCAGCGGTGAGCCGGGGGGGCCGGCCGCGCTCCTTTTATACTGGCGGGCGCTCAGTGACGCACGTGCGTGCGGCGGCTCTGCCGCTGTGATGTCACAATCAGGGGGTGGAGCCAAGAAGAGAGTGCCCTGGGACTGGTCTGGGCGGGACGCGTTGCCCCGGTAACGGTTGGTGGTGCTGGCGTTGACGGGGGGCGGGGGGGCGGTGAGGCGGGCAGTGGCGGTGTATGACGTGTGGGAGTGCCCCAGGGAGTGCTTCCAGCCCCAGTATGGGGGTCCCGCTCCCGTTTTGGGGGTTTCCCAGCGCACGGGGAGGGGTCTCTGGGGGTCTCAGGTCAGTCTGGGGGTTCCCAAGCTGCCGGAGAGAGGTCTCTGGGGCTCCCAGTCCCATTCTTTGGGTGCCCAGGCGCACGGGGCCGGGGGGGGTGGGATGCTGTCTGGGTGTTCCAGCCCCATTTTTGGGGCTTCCAGCCTCACTTTTGCCTTGCCCGGGCTCATCTCTTGGGCTGCGCCCACGTAGGCGTGGCCACCGCTTGAAGGCTCAAGGCGAGGCAACGCCGCCTGAGCCAGCTGGCCGCCCCGTTGCTGGAGCTCTTGCGAGAGTTGGCGGCGCGGGCGGGTCCCACCAGGAGCCGCCGCCACTCCCTCAGCGCAGCCCGGCCCGGCCCGGCCCGGCTCATTCCGCTCCCTCGGCCCTTCGCTCTCCTTCAGCCCTTCCCGCCTCCCTCAGCCCGCTCCCGCCTCCCTCAGCCCGCTCCCGCCTCCCTCAGCCCGCTCCTGCCTCCCTCAGCCCGCTCAATCAGCCCTCTGCGCTCCTGCATCCCGGCCGCTCTTCCTTCACGCCCGCTCCCTCCGCCCGTCCCGATCCCCCCCCCTCCCCCCCTCCCCTCTTGACGCGCGGTGCCCCCGCCACGCCAGAGCCCCGGCACCGCCTGTGGCCCTCAGCGGCGCCAGCGGCCGGGGCCGCAGGAGGGACGGACAGCGTCCGGAGCACGGCCCCGGGCCAGGAGGGCGGAGATCTCCCGGCGGGGCCCCCGCGCCGCCGGGCAGGCGTTGCCGGTGAGAACGGGAACGGGAGGAGGCGCTGGGAAGTGTCTCCGGGCGCTGCCAGCGGGGGCTCCAGGCAGGAATGCGGCGGGGAAGGCGGGGGCCTCCCTGGCACGGCCCCGGCCCGTTCCCGCTGCCACCCGGATCCGGAGTCCCACAGGGACCCGCGGCCCTCCCCTCCGGGATTTGGCGGATGGAGGGGGGGGGAGGGGGGCGGTCCCAGCCACCAAGGCTTTGAACGCCCTTCCGAACGGAAAGAAGAAGAGCTTGACTCAGCCAATCTATCAAGCAACAATCAATTGATTAATTCAAACGATCAAGTGTGAGCAAAGCAGCACGCTGGATACAGTGGGGGTTCCCCCTCCTGCTGCATTTCGGTTGCTGATTTTTGCTGGGATTTACTGAGCATCTTCATAAGCACTTCTCAGCAGGTTTGGTTGTTGTTGTTTTTTGGGTTTTTGTGCGGTTTCCTCCTAGTGTCTATTTGCCAAGTCTCATTTCTGTACTCTATTGTGATCAGTTCCTATTAGTGACGTCGAATTTCTCTACCCCAAGGGTTTAAATTAGTAAGAGCCATGTCCACTTTCTCTTTTCTAGAATTAGACGTCAGTGATGGTGAGGCCCAGCTTCTCTCTCCAGGACGGTCAGTCAGCCAGGGTGATGTCCGGCTTCCCTACATCTCTGATGGGGAGGTCCAGTTGTCTTTCCCAGCATCGTCAGTCGGTGAGGATGATTGTTGGATGGAGGGAGACTGACTCAACCGATGTTGATTAATTAGGCTCGATTTTATTTGTTTTCTCGCTTACATTTATATTCTAAATAATTAGTTCGTACATATTGCAAAAGCCAAGCTCCTGATTGGTAGTGACTACACAATAGTTTACTTCATGTTAGATCAGCATATTGCAACAGTTGTATCGCCGTGTAGCATTTAGTTCCTCTTTTCTCATGATCTCAGTTTCTCTCCCTCATCCTCATGCTGGCCTTGTCCTAGCTTCTAGTTACAATATTAGTCTGAGAGCTATTGTGTCCTCCCTTATCCTCTTCCCATTTCTCAGCTATCCTCTCCACAGATGATGTCTGGCTTTCCTTCCCAGGATCATACTTCTGTGCTGGTGGGCTCCAGTTTTCCTTTCCAGGATCCTCAATTTTCAGCTTGGGATAAGCTCCTTCTTTTATTTGGGCGATTAACCGCTCCTTTTCTAGATTCTAAAGCTAGAGTTCAAAACTTCTTTGTACAAAGCAGCTCAAAGCTTAGAATCATTTTGTTTCCAAGCAAATAAGACTTGCGCATTCTTCGATCCTACGTGCTAAAGGCCTGAAAAACCCTTCAAACTTACCTTGTGAAAACTTGGGAACTCACCTTATTCACTTAGTAGCATGCCAGCTGGTTGTCCGACAAGCCTCTTTCCATGCTTTTTCCGTTTGTTCACCAAAACTCGCTTTTAGAACTGTCCCGTGGCCTCGTTCCACACAGTTCACGACAACTACACAGGCCACCTATTTATTTTTTTCTATTTTTTTAAAAATTATTATGATTTCTAGGCTTTTTTTTTTTTCTTTTTACACCTGACACGAAACACAAGCCCACATTTCACACCAAGCTCCTGTCCCTGTCCTCAGCGGATTCTCCAGCTGGGAGGGAATTGCCCCGCGCCAGAGCCGCTATCCCGAGGAGAATGCCGAGGGAGCTGCCTGCGCACCCCCGGGATGGGGCTTGGACGCCCAGAGAGCCAAACCCATCGTATTTTAGTCCCTCTAGACGCACCTGTAACCGATGGCAAAGGCTGAAATTCCCCCAAAGCATCACAAAGTTCCTGGAGCCCTTTTCCCACAGCTGATTGCTGCAGGTTTTCATCCCTTTTTTTTTGCACCTGCACGGCTTGGCCAGCCCTTGGCTTGCGAAAGAACTGCCATTATCAAAGGTGATGAGCCGAGAGTGACCACGGCCAAGCTGAAAAATAAAGGTGGTGAGATGGTTTATTTGGCGTAATGAACGTCCCCTGGGCAGCTCTGGCAATGGGCAGGGTGCGGGTGGGTGAGAGGCTGGACACGAGGGGGCCCAAAGGGGCTCTGGGCTGAGCCCCAGCGTGGGCAGCAGCTCCGGGGGGATTGTGCGCCCGGGCCCCGCTCAGGTGAGACCCCCACCCACGGAGCTGGGATCCCTTTTCCGGAGGGCAGCGAGGGCTGCGGGAGAGCCCGGCAGAGACCGCGCTCCGTGGAGAGCACCCCCAGAGATGAGCCGGCTTTCCCCGGGCCCCCCCCCAGGAAAGGGAGGAGGGCAGGGATGACCCGATCCCCACGGGGAAGGAGGATAGAGGCACCCTGGCCCCTCCGTCACGGAGGAGGAGCGAGGCAGGCCAGGCCCCCACCCCATAGGGACGGAGGCTTGGAGTAGAGCTGGCACCTCCTTAGCGGAAGGGCGGAGAAGAGCCCGGAACCACCCCCCAGCCCCGATAATGGGGCTGAGGACGGCGTGGCCCGGCCTACACTCGATGGGGGTGGCAGGTGGGAGTAAAGGCCGAGCCCTCCGTGGCTGGAGGAGGGAGAGGAAAAGGATCCCAAGCCGAGCACGGTGAAGAGGACGGAAAAGACAGGCCCCCCCCTCCAGCCCGAGTCCCTCTCAGTCGTCCCCCAGTGCGAGACGGACTGATTTATTAAAAAACTATGGACATTGATCTAATACCAATATCCAACTATGACGGACAAAGACTCTCTAACAGTTTAAAGTTAGAAAGTGTATGTTTATTACGACGCCGGGCAGCGTGCGGGATAGCTCCCAGAAACACACGCGCAATTTACAGATCATCACAGGGCCTTTTATCTACAGAAGTATTGAATACACAAACTACAAATGCATATTCATAGCTCTGATACCTCCCATTCCCCGCTTCGTATGGTAATTAGCCCAAAAAGCCACCAAGCATGCGTAGTTTGTTCTTTGAAATGGGTCGGTGGTCTTTTTAATGGGGTGGGGTCCCAAAATGATGAAGTAAGATTGTCTTCCTCAGCTCTGACTTTTTAACCTTTAGTGTTTGTGACAGCTAAATCCTGTTTTTCCCAGGACTGTTTGATTTATGATTGTATTGTGTTCACAGGGTCTATTGATTATTCAGGATGCAGAAGCCCTAGTTTGACAGTTCTCATGATTTATCAGTTCCTTATCAGTTCCTTCAGTCTGGCTTCTGTTAGCAAAAGGGAAGTCCTAGCTACATTATCTCAGCACTATCTATTTTGACTACAGTCTTTAATTCTTCTAAATCTATGCCTCATTTTCCCCACTTCTCCTTTTAAAGTGAGTAAATTCTTTTACTCAAAAGTGTCTTCCTCATCAATCCAATCTGTACAGCTAGTGTCTCTTAAGACCAAGCCATACGCTTTTGATAATGAGGTTAAGGCTGCTATTCGTCGTAGCATCTTCCAATTCCAAACAAGCATCGCAACAGATAAAACTAAACTTATACTAACCAAAATAAGCAACACAACTATAGGGTGGACTAAGGCATTTAGTATACCAGTTGCTGTTGGAGACCACCCAAAAGGCACATCTCACTAATGATGGGATAAATGTTCCTCAAGCCTCTTAAATATTCCTTTGATGATTTCTGTGTTACAGTTTTCTTTCAATCTGGGATGTTCCTATGGGTACAGGCAGTATTTTACAGGAGCCTGATAGGAAAAATTACATCCCTTAATTCTAACAAAATTGCAAACACACAAATTGAATTGGATAATGCAGCATGCTGTCTTTGGACAGACACAACCTTGCCCTGTATACACCAGTGAAGTTTCTTCTTGCAGTACAGGGCTCTAGATTAACAGTTTGCTATTTTCTTTCAATTTCTTGTGCTCACATTCGGTGTTCAGAAGGGTACAATACAGTTCCCTCATGATTTAATCTTTAGGGGACTATTGGCATGTATCGTTAAAACAAAGGCTGTCACTGTACTAGTCACAGGATTACAGGTGAAATACTCCTAACCCTGTTTCTAGCACCCCAGTGAGAGATCTCTAGATGACACCTGGGGATCACAGCCTTTCTATTACAGGTACTCTTTTATTGCACACCCCTCTATTTTGAGTCTAAATGGAGGACATTTCCTTCCCATAACCCTTAGCATCTTATTTAAAGCCTTACGAGAGTAAGCATCATAAGCTTTTCTTTGGCACCTGTTTATCTCAGTCACATTGTACCTATGCAGTATTGCATTGACCCTTGTTATGGTTAAGCTTATTACAGCAATAATTACAACTTTCCACATAGTGTCTATAATAACTATTAGTCCATCTATTTGTGGTTCCGAGTGAGTTTCACGGTGGTCTTTTAGTTCATCTTCGCCTGGTGTGATCTTCCAGATTCCTTTTGGAGCTTTCTTCACTCGGGAGTGATGGATCCAGGCCTTCTGTTCTTTGATCTTGATTGCAGTGAAAGTAGTAAGAAGCATCTGGAATGCTCCTTCTCACTGTGGTTCCAAGAACTTTTCTGCAAAAGACTTAATTTCTAGGTTGTCTAATTTTTGTTTTGAGCTCCAGCCACATATTTCTTAATTTCTCTATTTAGGGCCACCATATACTTGTGGTCCTTTATCTGGGGATATGGTGGCTGGAACTCTACCCCCAGTACTTTTGCAACCGTGCTTTGGTTACTTCTCAGGCTTTAGCCATTCTAGTAGACAAGGCTTCTGGCCATCCTGAAAAGGTATCAGTTAACACCAATAGGTAACGGTATCCTCCCTTCCCGGGCAGCTCTGTAAAATCAATTTGTTATTGTTGCCCAGGTCCACAGCCTTTCCCAATTTGTCTCATTTTAGGCTTTGGTGTATTTTTGGAATTAATTTGGAGGCAAAGACTACACTAACGGGTTACCTGTATCACTGTACCTTGTAACTTTCTGGCCACAATTCTTTCTTTCAAATAACTATACAAGATGTCTATTCCCCAGTGTGTTTTCCCATGTTCTCTTTGCACTAATGGCTACAACAAATAGGATGGTACTACAAGCTTCTCTTTCTCTGTCATGGCCCACCCTTCCTGATTATAATTTGCTTTTTCTGCTTTAATAAGTTTCTTACCCTTTATATTATATACTGGCTTACCTTTAATTGAAAATTTTTTCCATCTGGGATAAGTGCTACCTCAATTGTCTCATCGGGTACCTCACCTTTAGCTGCGTCTTTTGCCTCTCTGTCCGCCAGCATATTCTTCTAATTAGAGCTCACTTTTTGATGCGATCCGTGCCATCCTCTCAAGTAGCTACACAGCATCTAGCAGCTTTAGGATTTTTTTTCCAAATGACTCCGTGTGCAAGGACTACCTCAAAGGCATACCTTGAGTAAATGTCCAGCCTTCTGTGCAGAGGTGTTGGTGGGCAATGGTCCAGACTCTATTACCTCTCTGCTGATGGTAACTGCATACCCAGCATGCCTCTTTCCACTGACAACGTAGCTGCTTTTGTCAGTAAACCAGGTCTCAGCATTCTCAATCGGAGTGTCCTTCAGATCCGGGTGACTGGAGTAGGTGGTTTCGATGGTCTCCAGGCGGTCGTGGATCACTGGTTCTCCTATACTCCCGCTGAGGAAGGAAGCTGGGTTCACAATGTTAGTTACCACAATCTTAACATCGTCTTGTTAGGAATCTCTGTGGGGAGATCTAATGTCCTCCTTTTCTTCAAGGACTGCAGACATTGTATGGGACACTAGCACAGGCATCTTCTGGCCTAGAGTGAATTCTGAGGCACTCTGGCCATCCTTTAGGAGCCGTGTACTCACGTCTGGAAGTCCCAGGGCTGGAGCTGACATGACAGCCTTCTTTAGCTGGTCAAAGGCCTGAATAGCTTTTTTAACCCAGGTAAATGACTATTTGCCTCATCAGCTGGGCTTTCTTCTGGGATCTGCAAGCCCAAAAAGTTTAGGAGGCTTACCGTCCGGTCCACTCATGTTCTCTGGACCTGGGTAGCTATTAGGAGGTCTTCTGCATACTGGAGCAATTGTTTGCAAGCTGCTCCCCAAATATCTTCCACTTTGAGGTTCTCCTGTGCAAGGACCACTTCAAAGGACTCAAATGAAAAGATTTTCTGGCTGGCTTTATGGAGAGGGAGGCAAAAGAAAGCATCTGCACATCTAAAACAGTAAATGAGTTAAGATATAAGGGTTAGCAACTACTGAATACAAGCCTTCAGTTATCTTGTCAACAGCTAAGTTATGACTTGTCAGGCTTCTTTACTGGCACGATAGGAGTGTTGAAATTAAACTGACACTCCTTCAGTATCTTTAAAAAGTTTTCTTTGCCCTGCCAGCATGTCAGGAGCCTACACTCCAGGAAACACCTAATCTATTTTCTTTTTTTATTAATATTATTTTTTTTTCTTTTTTTTTTTTTTTTTTTTCATTAAACTTAACAGTTTTACATTCTTTACCTCCAAAATAATTTTTCTATTTTTAAATATTACTTTTGCCTCCAGCTGCTTTAGCAGATTTCTGCCCAAAAGTGCAGATGGAGCATTAGGCATATAAAAATCGATGGATTCTCTATTGTTTCCCCAATTTAAACTTCAATGGTTTGTAAATGTAAGCCTTTTTTAGGTTGGCCAGCCGCTTCTTTTATTATTACATAGTTACTGGTTACAGGTGTTAGGGTTTTATTGCCCCGGTGTCTTATCAAGAATTTTATTTCTTTTTTTTTTTTTTTTTCTGTTATGGCATCAAGCAACAATTGGGATCTGGTAAATGCTGCTTGATTACAAACTTCATTTTCTTAGCAACCCTTTTCCCAAATCTCTAAATCACTCTCCATCAGAGGTACTTAAAAGAAAAACCCCATACAATTGCCTAGACACTTAATCCAAATTACTGGTTATTAATTTTTAGGGTTTCTGAAATTCCGTTTCTGGGCAGGGGAACCTTTTGAACCAGCTTTTCAATTCTTGTTCCTTCTATTCTTAAAACAAAAAGTTAGCAATATGTATTCTTTAAAACAAGGCTCGAAGCACCAGCTGTTGAAGAAAGAATTTGTGTTTACATAAAAAAGGAAAATTTTTTTTTTATTTAAAAGAAAAACCCACGCGATTACCCAGACACATAATTCAAATTACTGGTTATTAATTTTTAGGGTTTCTGAAATTCCATCTCTGGGCAGGGGAACTCTTTGAACCAGCTTTCCAATTCTTGTGCTTAAAACAAAAAGTTAACAATTGAAGAAAATTTGCAATCAACTTCTTATACACTGTCCCCCTTCACCAAAACCTGTTTATGGGATAGCAATTTTTTTAGGCTCACAAAACAATGGGTTCAAAAACACTCCACAAATTTTTGCACTGAGGAAAAAGCGGGGGGGTTTCTCGGTCAGGCAGTTTTGGCTCTTTTTACAATTAAAACTGTATTCTACAAACAAACAATAGTTAAAACAAACACATCAGGCTTTTCAGAATTTCAAAGATACAGCCGGAGGCGACAAATCCCGGCTCCCTGCCGGTTACCGGGACAACCCAGATTCCTGCCTGATCACTGTGATATGTCACAAAAAACCACCCAAAACTTTTTTTTTTTTTTTTTTTCTTATAAACAACAAACAGCCTATTCACCCACAGATGTTTTTCTATTGAACAGCACACTGATTAAAATCACACTATCAGTTATGCGGTCAGAAATTACAGCGCTCTCCGTGACACCCTCCAGTCACGGCCCAAGCACATCCCCCCTGAATTCCTCTGCTTTTCAACAGAGATATCCTTCCGCGGATCGGCGGGGGTTTTAAAATCTCTTAAAAACAAAAGCACTTACAACACAAACTTTCACAATTCACACACATACGGTACACAAATTAAGCACTCAATCACAAAGAAAACCCAAACAGACACGAATACACACACATCCAGCGTTCGCGACCGCAACTCAAAACGGGACCCCTGTTCACCTCAAAAATTCAGGCCAAAGATGGAGCTACTACGCTCCCGATATCAATAGCTCTGCTGCTGCTTTCCCTCCCTGGAATGCAGCCAACAGTGACCAGCTTTACCTGGACAAACCAAACATGGAGCCACTACGCCCCCAATACAGCATCTCTATGCTGCTGCTGCTTTCCCCTCCTGGAATGCAGCCAACAAGTGACCAGCTTTACCTGGACAAACCAAAGATGGAGCCACTACGCCCCCAATACAGCATCTCTATGCTGCTGCTGCTTTCCCTCCCTGGAATGCAGCCAACAAGTGACCAGCTCTACCTGGAACACAACAACACAACAACAATACTCCTCGGAGATTCCAAAACCCAGGCCTCTGCTTTGCATAAGACGTCTCTTATGACTTATAAGCTGCCTCTATTCAAAGGTACCTTCATTCAATAAATTTTTCTTTAAACATACCTTTTGTCCGTAGTTCCAGGAGGTTCGGGTCTTTCCCCGGGTGGACGGTAAGGTCTGAGGAGCCCTCACCCCGAAAACTTCCGGGTGGGCGCCCTGAGGGGTCCTAGACCCCACCGGCCCCACGGCCAGAAAGAGCAGTTCTCCTGCCTGGCTCGCCAAAATGATTTATTAAAAAACTATGGACATTGATCTAATACCAATATCCAACTATGACGGACAAAGACTCTCTAACAGTTTAAAGTTAGAAAGTGTATGTTTATTACGACGCCGGGCAGCGTGCGGGATAGCTCCCAGAAACACACGCGCAATTTACAGATCATCACAGGGCCTTTTATCTACAGAAGTATTGAATACACAAACTACAAATGCATATTCATAGCTCTGATACCTCCCATTCCCCGCTTCGTATGGTAATTAGCCCAAAAAGCCACCAAGCATGCGTAGTTTGTTCTTTGAAATGGGTCGGTGGTCTTTTTAATGGGGTGGGGTCCCAAAATGATGAAGTAAGATTGTCTTCCTCAGCTCTGACTTTTTAACCTTTAGTGTTTGTGACAGCTAAATCCTGTTTTTCCCAGGACTGTTTGATTTATGATTGTATTGTGTTCACAGGGTCTATTGATTATTCAGGATGCAGAAGCCCTAGTTTGACAGTTCTCATGATTTATCAGTTCCTTATCAGTTCCTTCAGTCTGGCTTCTGTTAGCAAAAGGGAAGTCCTAGCTACATTATCTCAGCACTATCTATTTTGACTACAGTCTTTAATTCTTCTAAATCTATGCCTCAGGACGGAGACCCCTCGAGCGTTCCCCGGGCTCCAGACGAAATAAAGCTGAGCATAATCTGCCGAGGCATAACGGGCTTGGACTTATTATTTATTCGAGTGTGAACAAGGTGGAATCTACCGTGGGTGGTCTGGGTGTTGTTGAATGGTAAATATCAGGTAGAGGGAGACGGAAAGAAAAAGGCTGGGGGGAAGCAAGAGAGTGGCAGAAAGATGAAGTAGAAAATCAGGATGATTCTCAGCACAGCTCTGGCCTCGGCCTTTTGGATTCACTCTTCTCGCTCAGCCTCGTGTCCTCGTCCCTAGACCTGGCATCACTGGACAATGGTGTCACCTGAGCCTCATCTCAAGGTCCCTTAGCGCAAGTCCCGTGGCCCAAAGTTCCCCTTCAGGAGGCACATTGATGCAACAGGGGGCTTGGGTGGTCCCAGCTTTCTGCACTTGTGTCCGAATGGGCAAAAGGTCCTTCCTGGCAATGGCCCAGGACTTGGGAAGGGGCTGGAACTGGGGCTGGGTTTGAGGTCAGGGTTAACCAATCCTAAGGCAGCCCCATTTCTGGGCTGCCCAGGCCCCACAGGGAGGGCTCTGTGAGTCAGGAAGAGGGATCCTTGGGAATTGAGAGGGATCCTCTCTCAATACCATGGGCCGCTGAGCTCTGGCAGCTGGATACGCAGCTGGGACCACGTGTGCTCCGGGCCCCAGCCGAGGCCCGGGGCTCTCCATCCCCTCTGCCACGGCCAGGGCGTGGGCTTAGTGATTCGTTTGCCTGGCGAGCGACTCGTTGGGCAAGCAAAGATCAGTCCCAGCGTTTGATGTGATTTTTGCCGATTTTATTGGAACTTACCTCGGTTGAGCCGGGGACGCTGAGGGGCACGGGCGGTGCCGGGACTCCGGCGCTCTGTCCTGGTCAGCCCGGGGCACCACCGGGGTGTGGGCTCCATCCTCCTGGCCCCGGGCTGATAGGATAGGGTTCAAATGATTTCTGGACAGCAAGGCCTTGGGAACAGAATGTTAGCTGGACTGCAGCCAGGACGATCTTTCCATGTTATTGTCTTGACCAATCAAGTAGGACTTTGCCTGCCTGGGTAATAAATCAGGGGAGGTGGGGGATGAGTGTGATTTTTATGGTGGGTAGTTAAGGCGTAGGCCCTGGAAACAAAGGCGAGGTTTTTCATTCCTGTATCATGTGAAACTGCACCTGCATAATCATCACACCATGAATGATAGGATTGTTAAGGGTAACGATTGTTTGGAAATGGAATATGATTATTATCTGAAAGGAGAATCATGAGAAAGGATACTTAGGAAATTGACGCTTGGATAAGACCAATGACTGCAACAGAACAATATGAGTTTATTAATTAACACCTACAGTTCGATCAGGAAAGGGTATAAAAACAGGTCCATTTTGAATCCATGTCGGAGTCAGGTGCACGTCTGATTGCCAGAGCTCTTGTCGTTCTGTCATGATGAGGATGGATGTTCTGTGGGGGGGGGACGCTCTGTCATGATGAGGATGGATGTTCTCTTAGGGGGGACGCTCTTCGCAGGGCCGGGCCACATGGGGCCGGGCCGTGCCGGGCCGGGCCGGGCCGTGCTGGGCCATGCCGGGCCACGTGGGCTGCAGGGGCCGGGCCGTGCTGGGCCATGCCGGGCCACGTGCTCCGCAGGGGCCGGGCCGTGCTGGGCCATGCCGGGCCACGTGGGCCGCAGGGGCCGGGCCGTGCTGGGCCGTGCCCGTCCACGTGGGCCGCAGGGGCCGGGCCGTGCTGGGCCATGCCGGGCCTCGTGGGCCGCAGGGGCCAGGCCGTGCTGGGCCATGCCGGGCCACGTGGGGCCGGGCCGGGCCATGCCGGGCCATACTGGCCGTGGGGCGCAGGGGCCGCCCGCCCGCCTGCCCGCCAGGCTCCGGCCTCGGCCTCCTGCCGCGGAGCGCAGCGGTGAGCCGGGGGGGGGCCGGCCGCGCTCCTTTTATACTGGCGGGCGCTCAGTGACGCACGTGCGTGCGGCGGCTCTGCCGCTGTGATGTCACAATCAGGGGGCGGAGCCAAGAAGAGAGTGCCCTGGGACTGGTCTGGGCGGGACGCGTTGCCCCGGTAACGGTTGGTGGTGCTGGCGTTGACGGGGGGCGGGGGGGCGGTGAGGCGGGCAGTGGCGGTGTATGACGTGTGGGAGTGCCCCAGGGAGTGCTTCCAGCCCCAGTATGGGGGTCCCGCTCCCGTTTTGGGGGTTTCCCAGCGCACGGGGAGGGGTCTCTGGGGGTCTCAGGTCAGTCTGGGGGTTCCCAAGCTGCCGGAGAGAGGTCTCTGGGGCTCCCAGTCCCATTCTTTGGGTGCCCAGGCGCACGGGGCCGGGGGGGGTGGGATGCTGTCTGGGTGTTCCAGCCCCATTTTTGGGGCTTCCAGCCTCACTTTTGCCTTGCCCGGGCTCATCTCTTGGGCTGCGCCCACGTAGGCGTGGCCACCGCTTGAAGGCTCAAGGCGAGGCAACGCCGCCTGAGCCAGCTGGCCGCCCCGTTGCTGGAGCTCTTGCGAGAGTTGGCGGCGCGGGCGGGTCCCACCAGGAGCCGCCGCCACTCCCTCAGCGCAGCCCGGCCCGGCCCGGCCCGGCTCATTCCGCTCCCTCGGCCCTTCGCTCTCCTTCAGCCCTTCCCGCCTCCCTCAGCCCTTCCCGCCTCCCTCAGCCCGCTCCTGCCTCCCTCAGCCCGCTCAATCAGCCCTCTGCGCTCCTGCATCCCGGCCGCTCTTCCTTCACGCCCGCTCCCTCCGCCCGTCCCGATCCCCCCCCCCTCCCCCCCTCCCCTCTTGACGCGCGGTGCCCCCGCCACGCCAGAGCCCCGGCACCGCCTGTGGCCCTCAGCGGCGCCAGCGGCCGGGGCCGCAGGAGGGACGGACAGCGTCCGGAGCACGGCCCCGGGCCAGGAGGGCGGAGATCTCCCGGCGGGGCCCCCGCGCCGCCGGGCAGGCGTTGCCGGTGAGAACGGGAACGGGAGGAGGCGCTGGGAAGTGTCTCCGGGCGCTGCCAGCGGGGGCTCCAGGCAGGAATGCGGCGGGGAAGGCGGGGGCCTCCCTGGCACGGCCCCGGCCCGTTCCCGCTGCCACCCGGATCCGGAGTCCCACAGGGACCCGCGGCCCTCCCCTCCGGGATTTGGCGGATGGAGGGGGGGGGAGGGGGGCGGTCCCAGCCACCAAGGCTTTGAACGCCCTTCCGAACGGAAAGAAGAAGAGCTTGACTCAGCCAATCTATCAAGCAACAATCAATTGATTAATTCAAACGATCAAGTGTGAGCAAAGCAGCACGCTGGATACAGTGGGGGTTCCCCCTCCTGCTGCATTTCGGTTGCTGATTTTTGCTGGGATTTACTGAGCATCTTCATAAGCACTTCTCAGCAGGTTTGGTTGTTGTTGTTTTTTGGGTTTTTGTGCGGTTTCCTCCTAGTGTCTATTTGCCAAGTCTCATTTCTGTACTCTATTGTGATCAGTTCCTATTGGTGACGTCGAATTTCTCTACCCCAAGGGTTTAAATTAGTAAGAGCCATGTCCACTTTCTCTTTTCTAGAATTAGACGTCAGTGATGGTGAGGCCCAGCTTCTCTCTCCAGGACGGTCAGTCAGCCAGGGTGATGTCCAGCTTCCCTACATCTCTGATGGGGAGGTCCAGTTGTCTTTCCCAGCATCGTCAGTCGGTGAGGATGATTGTTGGATGGAGGGAGACTGACTCAACCGATGTTGATTAATTAGGCTCGATTTTATTTGTTTTCTCGCTTACATTTATATTCTAAATAATTAGTTCGTACATATTGCAAAAGCCAAGCTCCTGATTGGTAGTGACTACACAATAGTTTACTTCATGTTAGATCAGCATATTGCAACAGTTGTATCGCCGTGTAGCATTTAGTTCCTCTTTTCTCATGATCTCAGTTTCTCTCCCTCATCCTCATGCTGGCCTTGTCCTAGCTTCTAGTTACAATATTAGTCTGAGAGCTATTGTGTCCTCCCTTATCCTCTTCCCATTTCTCAGCTATCCTCTCCACAGATGATGTCTGGCTTTCCTTCCCAGGATCATACTTCTGTGCTGGTGGGCTCCAGTTTTCCTTTCCAGGATCCTCAATTTTCAGCTTGGGATAAGCTCCTTCTTTTATTTGGGCGATTAACCGCTCCTTTTCTAGATTCTAAAGCTAGAGTTCAAAACTTCTTTGTACAAAGCAGCTCAAAGCTTAGAATCATTTTGTTTCCAAGCAAATAAGACTTGCGCATTCTTCGATCCTACGTGCTAAAGGCCTGAAAAACCCTTCAAACTTACCTTGTGAAAACTTGGGAACTCACCTTATTCACTTAGTAGCATGCCAGATGGTTGTCCGACAAGCCTCTTTCCATGCTTTTTCCGTTTGTTCACCAAAACTCGCTTTTAGAACTGTCCCGTGGCCTCGTTCCACACAGTTCACGACAACTACACAGGCCACCTATTTATTTTTTTCTATTTTTTTAAAAATTATTATGATTTCTAGGCTTTTTTTTTTTTCTTTTTACACCTGACACGAAACACAAGCCCACATTTCACACCAAGCTCCTGTCCCTGTCCTCAGCGGATTCTCCAGCTGGGAGGGGATTGCCCCGCGCCAGAGCCGCTATCCCGAGGAGAATGCCGAGGGAGCTGCCTGCGCACCCCCGGGATGGGGCTTGGACGCCCAGAGAGCCAAACCCATCGTATTTTAGTCCCTCTAGACGCACCTGTAACCGATGGCAAAGGCTGAAATTCCCCCAAAGCATCACAAAGTTCCTGGAGCCCTTTTCCCACAGCTGATTGCTGCAGGTTTTCATCCCTTTTTTTTTGCACCTGCACGGCTTGGCCAGCCCTTGGCTTGCGAAAGAACTGCCATTATCAAAGGTGATGAGCCGAGAGTGACCACGGCCAAGCTGAAAAATAAAGGTGGTGAGATGGTTTATTTGGCGTAATGAACGTCCCCTGGGCAGCTCTGGCAATGGGCAGGGTGCGGGTGGGTGAGAGGCTGGACACGAGGGGGCCCAAAGGGGCTCTGGGCTGAGCCCCAGCGTGGGCAGCAGCTCCGGGGGGATTGTGCGCCCGGGCCCCGCTCAGGTGAGACCCCCACCCGCGGAGCTGGGATCCCTTTTCCGGAGGGCAGCGAGGGCTGCGGGAGAGCCCGGCAGAGACCGCGCTCCGTGGAGAGCACCCCCAGAGATGAGCCGGCTTTCCCCGGGCCCCCCCCCAGGAAAGGGAGGAGGGCAGGGATGACCCGATCCCCACGGGGAAGGAGGATAGAGGCACCCTGGCCCCTCCGTCACGGAGGAGGAGCGAGGCAGGCCAGGCCCCCCACCCCATAGGGACGGAGGCTTGGAGTAGAGCTGGCACCTCCTTAGCGGAAGGGCGGAGAAGAGCCCGGAACCACCCCCCAGCCCCGATAATGGGGCTGAGGACGGCATGGCCCGGCCTACACTCGATGGGGGTGGCAGGTGGGAGTAAAGGCCGAGCCCTCCGTGGCTGGAGGAGGGAGAGGAAAAGGATCCCAAGCCGAGCACGGTGAAGAGGACGGAAAAGACAGGCCCCCCCCTCCAGCCCGAGTCCCTCTCAGTCGTCCCCCAGTGCGAGACGGACGGAGACCCCTCGAGCGTTCCCCGGGCTCCAGACGAAATAAAGCTGAGCATAATCTGCCGAGGCATAACGGGCTTGGACTTATTATTTATTCGAGTGTGAACAAGGTGAAATCTACCGTGGGTGGTCTGGGTGTTGTTGAATGGTAAATATCAGGTAGAGGGAGACGGAAAGAAAAAGGCTGGGGGGAAGCAAGAGAGTGGCAGAAAGATGAAGTAGAAAATCAGGATGATTCTCAGCACAGCTCTGGCCTCGGCCTTTTGGATTCACTCTTCTCGCTCAGCCTCGTGTCCTCGTCCCTAGACCTGGCATCACTGGACAATGGTGTCACCTGAGCCTCATCTCAAGGTCCCTTAGCTCAAGTCCCGTGGCCCAAAGTTCCCCTTCAGGAGGCACATTGATGCAACAGGGGGCTTGGGTGGTCCCAGCTTTCTGCACTTGTGTCCGAATGGGCAAAAGGTCCTTCCTGGCAATGGCCCAGGACTTGGGAAGGGGCTGGAACTGGGGCTGGGTTTGAGGTCAGGGTTAACCAATCCTAAGGCAGCCCCATTTCTGGGCTGCCCAGGCCCCACGGGGAGGGCTCTGTGAGTCAGGAAGAGGGATCCTTGGGAATTGAGAGGGATCCTCTCTCAATACCATGGGCCGCTGAGCTCTGGCAGCTGGATACGCAGCTGGGACCACGTGTGCTCCGGGCCCCAGCCGAGGCCCGGGGCTCTCCATCCCCTCTGCCACGGCCAGGGCGTGGGCTTAGTGATTCGTTTGCCTGGCGAGCGACTCGTTGGGCAAGCAAAGATCAGTCCCAGCGTTTGATGTGATTTTTGCCGATTTTATTTGAACTTACCTCGGTTGAGCCGGGGACGCTGAGGGGCACGGGCGGTGCCGGGACTCCGGCGCTCTGTCCTGGTCAGCCCGGGGCACCACCGGGGTGTGGGCTCCATCCTCCTGGCCCCGGGCTGATAGGATAGGGTTCAAATGATTTCTGGACAGCAAGGCCTTGGGAACAGAATGTTAGCTGGACTGCAGCCAGGACGATCTTTCCATGTTATTGTCTTGACCAATCAAGTAGGACTTTGCCTGCCTGGGTAATAAATCAGGGGAGGTGGGGGATGAGTGTGATTTTTATGGTGGGTAGTTAAGGCGTAAGCCCTGGAAACAAAGGCGAGGTTTTTCATTCCTGTATCATGTGAAACTGCACCTGCATAATCATCACACTGATAAAAATAAAATTTAAAATGTTTATCCTATGATGTAACAGTGGAAAGCCACCTCAGTGGCACGTGGCACCTTTCCTCCCAGACCACCTCAAAAACAAAGAACCCGTTCCCATCAAAGCTCAAGCACCGCGCCCCCACCCCAGGTCAGAGATGGGGCGAAGGAACCGCAGCGGAGCTGCCTGCCTCAACGGAGCTCCAGCCGCAAAACAGTCGGCCGTCTGGCACGGGGAAGTCCCGACCCCCGCCGCCGCCGCCGCCGGAGCAGAGAGAAGCCGGCCGCTTTCCCCCCCATGCCGCCCCGTCTCCCCCCCGGTTCGCTGCAGGAAAGCCCCTTCCCAGCGCCGTCCACGGCTGAGAGCCGGCGGGGGGGGAGAAAACCCAGCCCGCGGAGCCGCCCGCAGTCACCCGCCGCCGGAGCAAAGGGCAGAGGAGCCGGCCGCTTTCCCCCCCAGGCTCAGCACAAAGAGTTCCAGCCGAGCAGAAGCCTGACTGCAGTCAGCCCCGTGCCGGAGCGCAGAAAAGCCCCGGCCGTCCAGCCCGCAAAGCCGCCCGCAGTCAGGCGCCGCCGGTCCAGCGCGGAGAAACCCCGGCCGCCCCCACCCGCAGCCGCGGAGCAGCCTTTCCCCAAGCCCCAGCCGTTCCCCGTGCCGGAGCAGAGAAAAGAGCCCCGGCCGCCCATCCACCCGCAGCCGCCACGCGGTCAGCCGCCTCGGCCAGATGAAGCGTCCCCCAAGCCAGCCGGACCTCTGCCCCACTTCAGGGGAGAAACCCCACACCCACCACGTTCCACCCCCCCCACCGCACAAGCCCCGGCCCAAGCCCCCACAGCACTGCCGCCGCTGTGAAGCGGCGTGAAACTGAGACGCCATTTCTGCGGCAAAGACTACCCCATGGCCGCAAAGAGCTCCAAGCCCCCGCCCCGGTGATCCCGCATGCAAATTAAGAACTCCGAAAGCGTCCCGGGATGAAATCTAACATAAAAAAACCCTTATCAAATAAAAACCAAGTAAAATTAAAACAGATAAGAACTAATGCTCAGCCGTGTGGACCCTAGAGAATCAGAAGAGCTAATTTCTCCGGTTTAGCTTACTAGCCGTAAGTTAAAAAGACCAAACCGGAGATGAGACCACAGGAGAAAACAAAGAACTGACAGAACTCTGGGGTTGCTCCCAGCGAGGGCCAGTCCTCCAGCTCTGTTGAATTGCATGCAGCAGAGCTGATAAAGCCCTCCTCCTCCACGGCGACCAAACTCCTCGGGCAAATATATTAATAAGAGCTGATTAATAAAGGCGTTTATGGAGATTAATATTTTCTCCGCCCATTTTTATTCATAACAACACCATGAATGATAGGATTGTAAAGGGTAACGATTGTTTGGAAATGGAATATGATTATTATCTGAAAGGAGAATCATGAGAAAGGATACTTAGGAAATTGACGCTTGGATAAGACCAATGACTGCAACAGAACAATATGAGTTTATTAATTAACACCTACAGTTCGATCAGGAAAGGGTATAAAAACAGGTCCATTTTGAATCCATGTCGGAGTCAGGTGCACGTCTGATTGCCAGAGCTCTTGTCGTTCTGTCATGATGAGGATGGATGTTCTGTGGGGGGGGGACGCTCTGTCATGATGAGGATGGATGTTCTGTTGGGGGGGACGCTCTTCGCAGGGCCGGGCCACATGGGGCCGGGCCGTGCCGGGCCGGGCCGGGCCGTGCTGGGCCATGCCGGGCCACGTGGGCTGCAGGGGCCGGGCCGTGCTGGGCCATGCCGGGCCACGTGGGCTGCAGGGGCCGGGCCGTGCTGGGCCATGCCGGGCCACGTGGGCTGCAGGGGCCGGGCCGTGCTGGGCCATGCCGGGCCACGTGCTCCGCAGGGGCCGGGCCGTGCTGGGCTATGCTGGGCCACGTGGGGCGCAGGGGCCGGGCCGTGCTGGGCCGTGCCCGTCCACGTGGGCCGCAGGGGCCGGGCCGTGCTGGGCCATGCCGGGCCTCGTGGGCCGCAGGGGCCGGGCCGTGCTGGGCCATGCCGGGCCACGTGGGCTGCAGGGGCCGGGCCGTGCTGGGCCATGCCGGGCCACGTGCTCCGCAGGGGCCGGGCCGTGCTGGGCCATGCCGGGCCACGTGCTCCGCAGGGGCCGGGCCGTGCTGGGCCGTGCCCGTCCACGTGGGCCGCAGGGGCCGGGCCGTGCTGGGCCATGCCGGGCCTCGTGGGCCGCAGGGGCCAGGCCGTGCTGGGCCATGCCGGGCCATACCGGCCGTGGGGCGCAGGGGCCGCCCGCCCGCCTGCCCGCCAGGCTCCGGCCTCGGCCTCCCGCCGCGGAGCGCAGCGGTGAGCCGGGGGGGCCGGCCGCGCTCCTTTTATACTGGCGGGCGCTCAGTGACGCACGTGCGTGCGGCGGCTCTGCCGCTGTGATGTCACAATCAGGGGGCGGAGCCAAGAAGAGAGTGCCCTGGGACTGGTCTGGGCGGGACGCGTTGCCCCGGTAACGGTTGGTGGTGCTGGCGTTGACGGGGGCTGGGGGGGCGGTGAGGCGGGCAGTGGCGGTGTATGACGTGTGGGAGTGCCCCAGGGAGTGCTTCCAGCCCCAGTATGGGGGTCCCGCTCCCGTTTTGGGGGTTTCCCAGCGCACGGGGAGGGGTCTCTGGGGGTCTCAGGTCAGTCTGGGGGTTCCCAAGCTGCCGGAGAGAGGTCTCTGGGGCTCCCAGTCCCATTCTTTGGGTGCCCAGGCGCACGGGGCCGGGGGGGTGGGATGCTGTCTGGGTGTTCCAGCCCCATTTTTGGGGCTTCCAGCCTCACTTTTGCCTTGCCCGGGCTCATCTCTTGGGCTGCGCCCACGTAGGCGTGGCCACCGCTTGAAGGCTCAAGGCGAGGCAACGCCGCCTGAGCCAGCTGGCCGCCCCGTTGCTGGAGCTCTTGCGAGAGTTGGCGGCGCGGGCGGGTCCCACCAGGAGCCGCCGCCACTCCCTCAGCGCAGCCCGGCCCGGCCCGGCCCGGCTCATTCCGCTCCCTCGGCCCTTCGCTCTCCTTCAGCCCTTCCCGCCTCCCTCAGCCCGCTCCCGCCTCCCTCAGCCCGCTCCTGCCTCCCTCAGCCCGCTCAATCAGCCCTCTGCGCTCCTGCATCCCGGCCGCTCTTCCTTCACGCCCGCTCCCTCCGCCCGTCCCGATCCCCCCCCCTCCCCCCCTCCCCTCTTGACGCGCGGTGCCCCCGCCACGCCAGAGCCCCGGCACCGCCTGTGGCCCTCAGCGGCGCCAGCGGCCGGGGCCGCAGGAGGGACGGACAGCGTCCGGAGCACGGCCCCGGGCCAGGAGGGCGGAGATCTCCCGGCGGGGCCCCCGCGCCGCCGGGCAGGCGTTGCCGGTGAGAACGGGAACGGGAGGAGGCGCTGGGAAGTGTCTCCGGGCGCTGCCAGCGGGGGCTCCAGGCAGGAATGCGGCGGGGAAGGCGGGGGCCTCCCTGGCACGGCCCCGGCCCGTTCCCGCTGCCACCCGGATCCGGAGTCCCACAGGGACCCGCGGCCCTCCCCTCCGGGATTTGGCGGATGGAGGGGGGGGGAGGGGGGCGGTCCCAGCCACCAAGGCTTTGAACGCCCTTCCGAACGGAAAGAAGAAGAGCTTGACTCAGCCAATCTATCAAGCAACAATCAATTGATTAATTCAAACGATCAAGTGTGAGCAAAGCAGCACGCTGGATACAGTGGGGGTTCCCCCTCCTGCTGCATTTCGGTTGCTGATTTTTGCTGGGATTTACTGAGCATCTTCATAAGCACTTCTCAGCAGGTTTGGTTGTTGTTGTTTTTTGGGTTTTTGTGCGGTTTCCTCCTAGTGTCTATTTGCCAAGTCTCATTTCTGTACTCTATTGTGATCAGTTCCTATTGGTGACGTCGAATTTCTCTACCCCAAGGGTTTAAATTAGTAAGAGCCATGTCCACTTTCTCTTTTCTAGAATTAGACGTCAGTGATGGTGAGGCCCAGCTTCTCTCTCCAGGACGGTCAGTCAGCCAGGGTGATGTCCGGCTTCCCTACATCTCTGATGGGGAGGTCCAGTTGTCTTTCCCAGCATCGTCAGTCGGTGAGGATGATTGTTGGATGGAGGGAGACTGACTCAACCGATGTTGATTAATTAGGCTCGATTTTATTTGTTTTCTCGCTTACATTTATATTCTAAATAATTAGTTCGTACATATTGCAAAAGCCAAGCTCCTGATTGGTAGTGACTACACAATAGTTTACTTCATGTTAGATCAGCATATTGCAACAGTTGTATCGCTGTGTAGCATTTAGTTCCTCTTTTCTCATGATCTCAGTTTCTCTCCCTCATCCTCATGCTGGCCTTGTCCTAGCTTCTAGTTACAATATTAGTCTGAGAGCTATTGTGTCCTCCCTTATCCTCTTCCCATTTCTCAGCTATCCTCTCCACAGATGATGTCTGGCTTTCCTTCCCAGGATCATACTTCTGTGCTGGTGGGCTCCAGTTTTCCTTTCCAGGATCCTCAATTTTCAGCTTGGGATAAGCTCCTTCTTTTATTTGGGCGATTAACCGCTCCTTTTCTAGATTCTAAAGCTAGAGTTCAAAACTTCTTTGTACAAAGCAGCTCAAAGCTTAGAATCATTTTGTTTCCAAGCAAATAAGACTTGCGCATTCTTCGATCCTACGTGCTAAAGGCCTGAAAAACCCTTCAAACTTACCTTGTGAAAACTTGGGAACTCACCTTATTCACTTAGTAGCATGCCAGCTGGTTGTCCGACAAGCCTCTTTCCATGCTTTTTCCGTTTGTTCACCAAAACTCGCTTTTAGAACTGTCCCGTGGCCTCGTTCCACACAGTTCACGACAACTACACAGGCCACCTATTTATTTTTTTCTATTTTTTTAAAAATTATTATTATTTCTAGGCTTTTTTTTTTTTTCTTTTTACACCTGACACGAAACACAAGCCCACATTTCACACCAAGCTCCTGTCCCTGTCCTCAGCGGATTCTCCAGCTGGGAGGGAATTGCCCCGCGCCAGAGCCGCTATCCCGAGGAGAATGCCGAGGGAGCTGCCTGCGCACCCCCGGGATGGGGCTTGGACGCCCAGAGAGCCAAACCCATCGTATTTTAGTCCCTCTAGACGCACCTGTAACCGATGGCAAAGGCTGAAATTCCCCCAAAGCATCACAAAGTTCCTGGAGCCCTTTTCCCACAGCTGATTGCTGCAGGTTTTCATCCCTTTTTTTTTGCACCTGCACGGCTTGGCCAGCCCTTGGCTTGCGAAAGAACTGCCATTATCAAAGGTGATGAGCCGAGAGTGACCACGGCCAAGCTGAAAAATAAAGGTGGTGAGATGGTTTATTTGGCGTAATGAACGTCCCCTGGGCAGCTCTGGCAATGGGCAGGGTGCGGGTGGGTGAGAGGCTGGACACGAGGGGGCCCAAAGGGGCTCTGGGCTGAGCCCCAGCGTGGGCAGCAGCTCCGGGGGGATTGTGCGCCCGGGCCCCGCTCAGGTGAGACCCCCACCCACGGAGCTGGGATCCCTTTTCCGGAGGGCAGCGAGGGCTGCGGGAGAGCCCGGCAGAGACCGCGCTCCGTGGAGAGCACCCCCAGAGATGAGCCGGCTTTCCCCGGGCCCCCCCCCAGGAAAGGGAGGAGGGCAGGGATGACCCGATCCCCACGGGGAAGGAGGATAGGGGCACCCTGGCCCCTCCGTCACGGAGGAGGAGCGAGGCAGGCCAGGCCCCCCACCCCATAGGGACGGAGGCTTGGAGTAGAGCTGGCACCTCCTTAGCGGAAGGGCGGAGAAGAGCCCGAACCACCCCCCAGCCCCGATAATGGGGCTGAGGACGGCATGGCCCGGCCTACACTCGATGGGGGTGGCAGGTGGGAGTAAAGGCCGAGCCCTCCGTGGCTGGAGGAGGGAGAGGAAAAGGATCCCAAGCCGAGCACGGTGAAGAGGACGGAAAAGACAGGCCCCCCCCTCCAGCCCGAGTCCCTCTCAGTCGTCCCCCAGTGCGAGACGGACGGAGACCCCTCGAGCGTTCCCCGGGCTCCAGACGAAATAAAGCTGAGCATAATCTGCCGAGGCATAACGGGCTTGGACTTATTATTTATTCGAGTGTGAACAAGGTGGAATCTACCGTGGGTGGTCTGGGTGTTGTTGAATGGTAAATATCAGGTAGAGGGAGACGGAAAGAAAAAGGCTGGGGGGAAGCAAGAGAGTGGCAGAAAGATGAAGTAGAAAATCAGGATGATTCTCAGCACAGCTCTGGCCTCGGCCTTTTGGATTCACTCTTCTCGCTCAGCCTCGTGTCCTCGTCCCTAGACCTGGCATCACTGGACAATGGTGTCACCTGAGCCTCATCTCAAGGTCCCTTAGCTCAAGTCCCGTGGCCCAAAGTTCCCCTTCAGGAGGCACATTGATGCAACAGGGGGCTTGGGTGGTCCCAGCTTTCTGCACTTGTGTCCGAATGGGCAAAAGGTCCTTCCTGGCAATGGCCCAGGACTTGGGAAGGGGCTGGAACTGGGGCTGGGTTTGAGGTCAGGGTTAACCAATCCTAAGGCAGCCCCATTTCTGGGCTGCCCAGGCCCCACGGGGAGGGCTCTGTGAGTCAGGAAGAGGGATCCTTGGGAATTGAGAGGGATCCTCTCTCAATACCATGGGCCGCTGAGCTCTGGCAGCTGGATACGCAGCTGGGACCACGTGTGCTCCGGGCCCCAGCCGAGGCCCGGGGCTCTCCATCCCCTCTGCCACGGCCAGGGCGTGGGCTTAGTGATTCGTTTGCCTGGCGAGCGACTCGTTGGGCAAGCAAAGATCAGTCCCAGCGTTTGATGTGATTTTTGCCGATTTTATTTGAACTTACCTCGGTTGAGCCGGGGACGCTGAGGGGCACGGGCGGTGCCGGGACTCCGGCGCTCTGTCCTGGTCAGCCCGGGGCACCACCGGGGTGTGGGCTCCATCCTCCTGGCCCCGGGCTGATAGGATAGGGTTCAAATGATTTCTGGACAGCAAGGCCTTGGGAACAGAATGTTAGCTGGACTGCAGCCAGGACGATCTTTCCATGTTATTGTCTTGACCAATCAAGTAGGACTTTGCCTGCCTGGGTAATAAATCAGGGGAGGTGGGGGATGAGTGTGATTTTTATGGTGGGTAGTTAAGGCGTAGGCCCTGGAAACAAAGGCGAGGTTTTTCATTCCTGTATCATGTGAAACTGCACCTGCATAATCATCACACCATGAATGATAGGATTGTTAAGGGTAACGATTGTTTGGAAATGGAATATGATTATTATCTGAAAGGAGAATCATGAGAAAGGATACTTAGGAAATTGACGCTTGGATAAGACCAATGACTGCAACAGAACAATATGAGTTTATTAATTAACACCTACAGTTCGATCAGGAAAGGGTATAAAAACAGGTCCATTTTGAATCCATGTCGGAGTCAGGTGCACGTCTGATTGCCAGAGCTCTTGTCGTTCTGTCATGATGAGGATGGATGTTCTGTGGGGGGGGGACGCTCTGTCATGATGAGGATGGATGTTCTGTTGGGGGGGACGCTCTTCGCAGGGCCGGGCCACATGGGGCCGGGCCGTGCCGGGCCGGGCCGGGCCGTGCTGGGCCATGCCGGGCCACGTGGGCTGCAGGGGCCGGGCCGTGCTGGGCCATGCCGGGCCACGTGCTCCGCAGGGGCCGGGCCGTGCTGGGCCATGCCGGGCCACGTGGGCTGCAGGGGCCGGGCCGTGCTGGGCTATGCTGGGCCACGTGGGGCGCAGGGGCCGGGCCGTGCTGGGCCGTGCCCGTCCACGTGGGCCGCAGGGGCCGGGCCGTGCTGGGCCATGCCAGGCCTCGTGGGCCGCAGGGGCCGGGCCGTGCTGGGCCATGCCGGGCCTCGTGGGCCGCAGGGGCCAGGCCGTGCTGGGCCATGCCGGGCCACGTGGGGCCGGGCCGGGCCATGCCGGGCCATACCGGCCGTGGGGCGCAGGGGCCGCCCGCCCGCCTGCCCGCCAGGCTCCGGCCTCGGCCTCCCGCCGCGGGGCGCAGCGGTGAGCCGGGGGGGCCGGCCGCGCTCCTTTTATACTGGCGGGCGCTCAGTGACGCACGTGCGTGCGGCGGCTCTGCCGCTGTGATGTCACAATCAGGGGGCGGAGCCAAGAAGAGAGTGCCCTGGGACTGGTCTGGGCGGGAGGTGTTGCCCCGGTAACGGTTGGTGGTGCTGGCGTTGACGGGGGCTGGGGGGGCGGTGAGGCGGGCAGTGGCGGTGTATGACGTGTGGGAGTGCCCCAGGGAGTGCTTCCAGCCCCAGTATGGGGGTCCCGCTCCCGTTTTGGGGGTTTCCCAGCGCACGGGGAGGGGTCTCTGGGGGTCTCAGGTCAGTCTGGGGGTTCCCAAGCTGCCGGAGAGAGGTCTCTGGGGCTCCCAGTCCCATTCTTTGGGTGCCCAGGCGCACGGGGCCGGGGGGGTGGGATGCTGTCTGGGTGTTCCAGCCCCATTTTTGGGGCTTCCAGCCTCACTTTTGCCTTGCCCGGGCTCATCTCTTGGGCTGCGCCCACGTAGGCGTGGCCACCGCTTGAAGGCTCAAGGCGAGGCAACGCCGCCTGAGCCAGCTGGCCGCCCCGTTGCTGGAGCTCTTGCGAGAGTTGGCGGCGCGGGCGGGTCCCACCAGGAGCCGCCGCCACTCCCTCAGCGCAGCCCGGCCCGGCCCGGCCCGGCTCATTCCGCTCCCTCGGCCCTTCGCTCTCCTTCAGCCCTTCCCGCCTCCCTCAGCCCGCTCCCGCCTCCCTCAGCCCGCTCCTGCCTCCCTCAGCCCGCTCAATCAGCCCTCTGCGCTCCTGCATCCCGGCCGCTCTTCCTTCACGCCCGCTCCCTCCGCCCGTCCCGATCCCCCCCCCTCCCCCCCTCCCCTCTTGACGCGCGGTGCCCCCGCCACGCCAGAGCCCCGGCACCGCCTGTGGCCCTCAGCGGCGCCAGCGGCCGGGGCCGCAGGAGGGACGGACAGCGTCCGGAGCACGGCCCCGGGCCAGGAGGGCGGAGATCTCCCGGCGGGGCCCCCGCGCCGCCGGGCAGGCGTTGCCGGTGAGAACGGGAACGGGAGGAGGCGCTGGGAAGTGTCTCCGGGCGCTGCCAGCGGGGGCTCCAGGCAGGAATGCGGCGGGGAAGGCGGGGGCCTCCCTGGCACGGCCCCGGCCCGTTCCCGCTGCCACCCGGATCCGGAGTCCCACAGGGACCCGCGGCCCTCCCCTCCGGGATTTGGCGGATGGAGGGGGGGGGAGGGGGGCGGTCCCAGCCACCAAGGCTTTGAACGCCCTTCCGAACGGAAAGAAGAAGAGCTTGACTCAGCCAATCTATCAAGCAACAATCAATTGATTAATTCAAACGATCAAGTGTGAGCAAAGCAGCACGCTGGATACAGTGGGGGTTCCCCCTCCTGCTGCATTTCGGTTGCTGATTTTTGCTGGGATTTACTGAGCATCTTCATAAGCACTTCTCAGCAGGTTTGGTTGTTGTTGTTTTTTGGGTTTTTGTGCGGTTTCCTCCTAGTGTCTATTTGCCAAGTCTCATTTCTGTACTCTATTGTGATCAGTTCCTATTGGTGACGTCGAATTTCTCTACCCCAAGGGTTTAAATTAGTAAGAGCCATGTCCACTTTCTCTTTTCTAGAATTAGACGTCAGTGATGGTGAGGCCCAGCTTCTCTCTCCAGGACGGTCAGTCAGCCAGGGTGATGTCCGGCTTCCCTACATCTCTGATGGGGAGGTCCAGTTGTCTTTCCCAGCATCGTCAGTCGGTGAGGATGATTGTTGGATGGAGGGAGACTGACTCAACCGATGTTGATTAATTAGGCTCGATTTTATTTGTTTTCTCGCTTACATTTATATTCTAAATAATTAGTTCGTACATATTGCAAAAGCCAAGCTCCTGATTGGTAGTGACTACACAATAGTTTACTTCATGTTAGATCAGCATATTGCAACAGTTGTATCGCCGTGTAGCATTTAGTTCCTCTTTTCTCATGATCTCAGTTTCTCTCCCTCATCCTCATGCTGGCCTTGTCCTAGCTTCTAGTTACAATATTAGTCTGAGAGCTATTGTGTCCTCCCTTATCCTCTTCCCATTTCTCAGCTATCCTCTCCACAGATGATGTCTGGCTTTCCTTCCCAGGATCATACTTCTGTGCTGGTGGGCTCCAGTTTTCCTTTCCAGGATCCTCAATTTTCAGCTTGGGATAAGCTCCTTCTTTTATTTGGGCGATTAACCGCTCCTTTTCTAGATTCTAAAGCTAGAGTTCAAAACTTCTTTGTACAAAGCAGCTCAAAGCTTAGAATCATTTTGTTTCCAAGCAAATAAGACTTGCGCATTCTTCGATCCTACGTGCTAAAGGCCTGAAAAACCCTTCAAACTTACCTTGTGAAAACTTGGGAACTCACCTTATTCACTTAGTAGCATGCCAGCTGGTTGTCCGACAAGCCTCTTTCCATGCTTTTTCCGTTTGTTCACCAAAACTCGCTTTTAGAACTGTCCCGTGGCCTCGTTCCACACAGTTCACGACAACTACACAGGCCACCTATTTATTTTTTTCTATTTTTTTTAAAAATTATTATTATTTCTAGGCTTTTTTTTTTTTCTTTTTACACCTGACACGAAACACAAACCCACATTTCACACCAAGCTCCTGTCCCTGTCCTCAGCGGATTCTCCAGCTGGGAGGGAATTGCCCCGCGCCAGAGCCGCTATCCCGAGGAGAATGCCGAGGGAGCTGCCTGCGCACCCCCGGGATGGGGCTTGGACGCCCAGAGAGCCAAACCCATCGTATTTTAGTCCCTCTAGACGCACCTGTAACCGATGGCAAAGGCTGAAATTCCCCCAAAGCATCACAAAGTTCCTGGAGCCCTTTTCCCACAGCTGATTGCTGCAGGTTTTCATCCCTTTTTTTTTGCACCTGCACGGCTTGGCCAGCCCTTGGCTTGCGAAAGAACTGCCATTATCAAAGGTGATGAGCCGAGAGTGACCACGGCCAAGCTGAAAAATAAAGGTGGTGAGATGGTTTATTTGGCGTAATGAACGTCCCCTGGGCAGCTCTGGCAATGGGCAGGGTGCGGGTGGGTGAGAGGCTGGACACGAGGGGGCCCAAAGGGGCTCTGGGCTGAGCCCCAGCGTGGGCAGCAGCTCCGGGGGGATTGTGCGCCCGGGCCCCGCTCAGGTGAGACCCCCACCCACGGAGCTGGGATCCCTTTTCCGGAGGGCAGCGAGGGCTGCGGGAGAGCCCGGCAGAGACCGCGCTCCGTGGAGAGCACCCCCAGAGATGAGCCGGCTTTCCCCGGGCCCCCCCCCAGGAAAGGGAGGAGGGCAGGGATGACCCGATCCCCACGGGGAAGGAGGATAGAGGCACCCTGGCCCCTCCGTCACGGAGGAGGAGCGAGGCAGGCCAGGCCCCCCACCCCATAGGGACGGAGGCTTGGAGTAGAGCTGGCACCTCCTTAGCGGAAGGGCGGAGAAGAGCCCGAACCACCCCCCAGCCCCGATAATGGGGCTGAGGACGGCATGGCCCGGCCTACACTCGATGGGGGTGGCAGGTGGGAGTAAAGGCCGAGCCCTCCGTGGCTGGAGGAGGGAGAGGAAAAGGATCCCAAGCCGAGCACGGTGAAGAGGACGGAAAAGACAGGCCCCCCCCTCCAGCCCGAGTCCCTCTCAGTCGTCCCCCAGTGCGAGACGGACGGAGACCCCTCGAGCGTTCCCCGGGCTCCAGACGAAATAAAGCTGAGCATAATCTGCCGAGGCATAACGGGCTTGGACTTATTATTTATTCGAGTGTGAACAAGGTGGAATCTACCGTGGGTGGTCTGGGTGTTGTTGAATGGTAAATATCAGGTAGAGGGAGACGGAAAGAAAAAGGCTGGGGGGAAGCAAGAGAGTGGCAGAAAGATGAAGTAGAAAATCAGGATGATTCTCAGCACAGCTCTGGCCTCGGCCTTTTGGATTCACTCTTCTCGCTCAGCCTCGTGTCCTCGTCCCTAGACCTGGCATCACTGGACAATGGTGTCACCTGAGCCTCATCTCAAGGTCCCTTAGCTCAAGTCCCGTGGCCCAAAGTTCCCCTTCAGGAGGCACATTGATGCAACAGGGGGCTTGGGTGGTCCCAGCTTTCTGCACTTGTGTCCGAATGGGCAAAAGGTCCTTCCTGGCAATGGCCCAGGACTTGGGAAGGGGCTGGAACTGGGGCTGGGTTTGAGGTCAGGGTTAACCAATCCTAAGGCAGCCCCATTTCTGGGCTGCCCAGGCCCCACGGGGAGGGCTCTGTGAGTCAGGAAGAGGGATCCTTGGGAATTGAGAGGGATCCTCTCTCAATACCATGGGCCGCTGAGCTCTGGCAGCTGGATACGCAGCTGGGACCACGTGTGCTCCGGGCCCCAGCCGAGGCCCGGGGCTCTCCATCCCCTCTGCCACGGCCAGGGCGTGGGCTTAGTGATTCGTTTGCCTGGCGAGCGACTCGTTGGGCAAGCAAAGATCAGTCCCAGCGTTTGATGTGATTTTTGCCGATTTTATTTGAACTTACCTCGGTTGAGCCGGGGACGCTGAGGGGCACGGGCGGTGCCGGGACTCCGGCGCTCTGTCCTGGTCAGCCCGGGGCACCACCGGGGTGTGGGCTCCATCCTCCTGGCCCCGGGCTGATAGGATAGGGTTCAAATGATTTCTGGACAGCAAGGCCTTGGGAACAGAATGTTAGCTGGACTGCAGCCAGGACGATCTTTCCATGTTATTGTCTTGACCAATCAAGTAGGACTTTGCCTGCCTGGGTAATAAATCAGGGGAGGTGGGGGATGAGTGTGATTTTTATGGTGGGTAGTTAAGGCGTAGGCCCTGGAAACAAAGGCGAGGTTTTTCATTCCTGTATCATGTGAAACTGCACCTGCATAATCATCACACCATGAATGATAGGATTGTTAAGGGTAACGATTGTTTGGAAATGGAATATGATTATTATCTGAAAGGAGAATCATGAGAAAGGATACTTAGGAAATTGACGCTTGGATAAGACCAATGACTGCAACAGAACAATATGAGTTTATTAATTAACACCTACAGTTCGATCAGGAAAGGGTATAAAAACAGGTCCATTTTGAATCCATGTCGGAGTCAGGTGCACGTCTGATTGCCAGAGCTCTTGTCGTTCTGTCATGATGAGGATGGATGTTCTGTGGGGGGGGGACGCTCTGTCATGATGAGGATGGATGTTCTGTTGGGGGGGACGCTCTTCGCAGGGCCGGGCCACATGGGGCCGGGCCGTGCCGGGCCGGGCCGGGCCGTGCTGGGCCATGCCGGGCCACGTGGGCTGCAGGGGCCGGGCCGTGCTGGGCCATGCCGGGCCACGTGCTCCGCAGGGGCCGGGCCGTGCTGGGCCATGCCGGGCCACGTGGGCTGCAGGGGCCGGGCCGTGCTGGGCTATGCTGGGCCACGTGGGGCGCAGGGGCCGGGCCGTGCTGGGCCGTGCCCGTCCACGTGGGCCGCAGGGGCCGGGCCGTGCTGGGCCATGCCAGGCCTCGTGGGCCGCAGGGGCCGGGCCGTGCTGGGCCATGCCGGGCCACGTGGGCTGCAGGGGCCGGGCCGTGCTGGGCCATGCCGGGCCACGTGCTCCGCAGGGGCCGGGCCGTGCTGGGCTATGCTGGGCCACGTGCTCCGCAGGGGCCGGGCCGTGCTGGGCCGTGCCCGTCCACGTGGGCCGCAGGGGCCGGGCCGTGCTGGGCCATGCCAGGCCTCGTGGGCCGCAGGGGCCGGGCCGTGCTGGGCCATGCCGGGCCACGTGGGCTGCAGGGGCCGGGCCGTGCTGGGCCATGCCGGGCCACGTGCTCCGCAGGGGCCGGGCCGTGCTGGGCTATGCGGGGCCACGTGCTCCGCAGGGGCCGGGCCGTGCTGGGCCGTGCCCGTCCACGTGGGCCGCAGGGGCCGGGCCGTGCTGGGCCATGCCGGGCCTCGTGGGCCGCAGGGGCCAGGCCGTGCTGGGCCATGCCGGGCCACGTGGGGCCGGGCCGGGCCATGCCGGGCCATACCGGCCGTGGGGCGCAGGGGCCGCCCGCCCGCCTGCCCGCCAGGCTCCGGCCTCGGCCTCCCGCCGCGGGGCGCAGCGGTGAGCCGGGGGGGCCGGCCGCGCTCCTTTTATACTGGCGGGCGCTCAGTGACGCACGTGCGTGCGGCGGCTCTGCCGCTGTGATGTCACAATCAGGGGGCGGAGCCAAGAAGAGAGTGCCCTGGGACTGGTCTGGGCGGGAGGCGTTGCCCCGGTAACGGTTGGTGGTGCTGGCGTTGACGGGGGCTGGGGGGGCGGTGAGGCGGGCAGTGGCGGTGTATGACGTGTGGGAGTGCCCCAGGGAGTGCTTCCAGCCCCAGTATGGGGGTCCCGCTCCCGTTTTGGGGGTTTCCCAGCGCACGGGGAGGGGTCTCTGGGGGTCTCAGGTCAGTCTGGGGGTTCCCAAGCTGCCGGAGAGAGGTCTCTGGGGCTCCCAGTCCCATTCTTTGGGTGCCCAGGCGCACGGGGCCGGGGGGGTGGGATGCTGTCTGGGTGTTCCAGCCCCATTTTTGGGGCTTCCAGCCTCACTTTTGCCTTGCCCGGGCTCATCTCTTGGGCTGCGCCCACGTAGGCGTGGCCACCGCTTGAAGGCTCAAGGCGAGGCAACGCCGCCTGAGCCAGCTGGCCGCCCCGTTGCTGGAGCTCTTGCGAGAGTTGGCGGCGCGGGCGGGTCCCACCAGGAGCCGCCGCCACTCCCTCAGCGCAGCCCGGCCCGGCCCGGCCCGGCTCATTCCGCTCCCTCGGCCCTTCGCTCTCCTTCAGCCCTTCCCGCCTCCCTCAGCCCGCTCCCGCCTCCCTCAGCCCGCTCCTGCCTCCCTCAGCCCGCTCAATCAGCCCTCTGCGCTCCTGCATCCCGGCCGCTCTTCCTTCACGCCCGCTCCCTCCGCCCGTCCCGATCCCCCCCCCTCCCCCCCTCCCCTCTTGACGCGCGGTGCCCCCGCCACGCCAGAGCCCCGGCACCGCCTGTGGCCCTCAGCGGCGCCAGCGGCCGGGGCCGCAGGAGGGACGGACAGCGTCCGGAGCACGGCCCCGGGCCAGGAGGGCGGAGATCTCCCGGCGGGGCCCCCGCGCCGCCGGGCAGGCGTTGCCGGTGAGAACGGGAACGGGAGGAGGCGCTGGGAAGTGTCTCCGGGCGCTGCCAGCGGGGGCTCCAGGCAGGAATGCGGCGGGGAAGGCGGGGGCCTCCCTGGCACGGCCCCGGCCCGTTCCCGCTGCCACCCGGATCCGGAGTCCCACAGGGACCCGCGGCCCTCCCCTCCGGGATTTGGCGGATGGAGGGGGGGGGAGGGGGGCGGTCCCAGCCACCAAGGCTTTGAACGCCCTTCCGAACGGAAAGAAGAAGAGCTTGACTCAGCCAATCTATCAAGCAACAATCAATTGATTAATTCAAACGATCAAGTGTGAGCAAAGCAGCACGCTGGATACAGTGGGGGTTCCCCCTCCTGCTGCATTTCGGTTGCTGATTTTTGCTGGGATTTACTGAGCATCTTCATAAGCACTTCTCAGCAGGTTTGGTTGTTGTTGTTTTTTGGGTTTTTGTGCGGTTTCCTCCTAGTGTCTATTTGCCAAGTCTCATTTCTGTACTCTATTGTGATCAGTTCCTATTGGTGACGTCGAATTTCTCTACCCCAAGGGTTTAAATTAGTAAGAGCCATGTCCACTTTCTCTTTTCTAGAATTAGACGTCAGTGATGGTGAGGCCCAGCTTCTCTCTCCAGGACGGTCAGTCAGCCAGGGTGATGTCCGGCTTCCCTACATCTCTGATGGGGAGGTCCAGTTGTCTTTCCCAGCATCGTCAGTCGGTGAGGATGATTGTTGGATGGAGGGAGACTGACTCAACCGATGTTGATTAATTAGGCTCGATTTTATTTGTTTTCTCGCTTACATTTATATTCTAAATAATTAGTTCGTACATATTGCAAAAGCCAAGCTCCTGATTGGTAGTGACTACACAATAGTTTACTTCATGTTAGATCAGCATATTGCAACAGTTGTATCGCCGTGTAGCATTTAGTTCCTCTTTTCTCATGATCTCAGTTTCTCTCCCTCATCCTCATGCTGGCCTTGTCCTAGCTTCTAGTTACAATATTAGTCTGAGAGCTATTGTGTCCTCCCTTATCCTCTTCCCATTTCTCAGCTATCCTCTCCACAGATGATGTCTGGCTTTCCTTCCCAGGATCATACTTCTGTGCTGGTGGGCTCCAGTTTTCCTTTCCAGGATCCTCAATTTTCAGCTTGGGATAAGCTCCTTCTTTTATTTGGGCGATTAACCACTCCTTTTCTAGATTCTAAAGCTAGAGTTCAAAACTTCTTTGTACAAAGCAGCTCAAAGCTTAGAATCATTTTGTTTCCAAGCAAATAAGACTTGCGCATTCTTCGATCCTACGTGCTAAAGGCCTGAAAAACCCTTCAAACTTACCTTGTGAAAACTTGGGAACTCACCTTATTCACTTAGTAGCATGCCAGCTGGTTGTCCGACAAGCCTCTTTCCATGCTTTTTCCGTTTGTTCACCAAAACTCGCTTTTAGAACTGTCCCGTGGCCTCGTTCCACACAGTTCACGACAACTACACAGGCCACCTATTTATTTTTTTCTATTTTTTTAAAAATTATTATGATTTCTAGGCTTTTTTTTTTTCTTTTTACACCTGACACGAAACACAAGCCCACATTTCACACCAAGCTCCTGTCCCTGTCCTCAGCGGATTCTCCAGCTGGGAGGGGATTGCCCCGCGCCAGAGCCGCTATCCCGAGGAGAATGCCGAGGGAGCTGCCTGCGCACCCCCGGGATGGGGCTTGGACGCCCAGAGAGCCCAACCCATCGTATTTTAGTCCCTCTAGACGCACCTGTAACCGATGGCAAAGGCTGAAATTCCCCCAAAGCATCACAAAGTTCCTGGAGCCCTTTTCCCACAGGTGATTGCTGCAGGTTTTCATCCCTTTTTTTTTGCACCTGCACGGCTTGGCCAGCCCTTGGCTTGCGAAAGAACTGCCATTATCAAAGGTGATGAGCCGAGAGTGACCACGGCCAAGCTGAAAAATAAAGGTGGTGAGATGGTTTATTTGGCGTAATGAACGTCCCCTGGGCAGCTCTGGCAATGGGCAGGGTGCGGGTGGGTGAGAGGCTGGACACGAGGGGGCCCAAAGGGGCTCTGGGCTGAGCCCCAGCGTGGGCAGCAGCTCCGGGGGGATTGTGCGCCCGGGCCCCGCTCAGGTGAGACCCCCACCCGCGGAGCTGGGATCCCTTTTCCGGAGGGCAGCGAGGGCTGCGGGAGAGCCCGGCAGAGACCGCGCTCCGTGGAGAGCACCCCCAGAGATGAGCCGGCTTTCCCCGGGCCCCCCCCCAGGAAAGGGAGGAGGGCAGGGATGACCCGATCCCCACGGGGAAGGAGGATAGAGGCACCCTGGCCCCTCCGTCACGGAGGAGGAGCGAGGCAGGCCAGGCCCCCCACCCCATAGGGACGGAGGCTTGGAGTAGAGCTGGCACCTCCTTAGCGGGAGGGCGGAGAAGAGCCCGGAACCACCCCCCACCCCCGATAATAGGGCTGAGGACGGCATGGCCCGGCCTACACTCGATGGGGGTGGCAGGTGGGAGTAAAGGCCGAGCCCTCCGTGGCTGGAGGAGGGAGAGGAAAAGGATCCCAAGCCGAGCACGGTGAAGAGGACGGAAAAGACAGGCCCCCCCCTCCAGCCCGAGTCCCTCTCAGTCGTCCCCCAGTGCGAGACGGACGGAGACCCCTCGAGCGTTCCCCGGGCTCCAGACGAAATAAAGCTGAGCATAATCTGCCGAGGCATAACGGGCTTGGACTTATTATTTATTCGAGTGTGAACAAGGTGGAATCTACCGTGGGTGGTCTGGGTGTTGTTGAATGGTAAATATCAGGTAGAGGGAGACGGAAAGAAAAAGGCTGGGGGGAAGCAAGAGAGTGGCAGAAAGATGAAGTAGAAAATCAGGATGATTCTCAGCACAGCTCTGGCCTCGGCCTTTTGGATTCACTCTTCTCGCTCAGCCTCGTGTCCTCGTCCCTAGGCCTGGCATCACTGGACAATGGTGTCACCTGAGCCTCATCTCAAGGTCCCTTAGCTCAAGTCCCGTGGCCCAAAGTTCCCCTTCAGGAGGCACATTGATGCAACAGGGGGCTTGGGTGGTCCCAGCTTTCTGCACTTGTGTCCGAATGGGCAAAAGGTCCTTCCTGGCAATGGCCCAGGACTTGGGAAGGGGCTGGAACTGGGGCTGGGTTTGAGGTCAGGGTTAACCAATCCTAAGGCAGCCCCATTTCTGGGCTGCCCAGGCCCCACGGGGAGGGCTCTGTGAGTCAGGAAGAGGGATCCTTGGGAATTGAGAGGGATCCTCTCTCAATACCATGGGCCGCTGAGCTCTGGCAGCTGGATACGCAGCTGGGACCACGTGTGCTCCGGGCCCCAGCCGAGGCCCGGGGCTCTCCATCCCCTCTGCCACGGCCAGGGCGTGGGCTTAGTGATTCGTTTGCCTGGCGAGCGACTCGTTGGGCAAGCAAAGATCAGTCCCAGCGTTTGATGTGATTTTTGCCGATTTTATTGGAACTTACCTCGGTTGAGCCGGGGACGCTGAGGGGCACGGGCGGTGCCGGGACTCCGGCGCTCTGTCCTGGTCAGCCCGGGGCACCACCGGGGTGTGGGCTCCATCCTCCTGGCCCCGGGCTGATAGGATAGGGTTCAAATGATTTCTGGACAGCAAGGCCTTGGGAACAGAATGTTAGCTGGACTGCAGCCAGGACGATCTTTCCATGTTATTGTCTTGACCAATCAAGTAGGACTTTGCCTGCCTGGGTAATAAATCAGGGGAGGTGGGGGATGAGTGTGATTTTTATGGTGGGTAGTTAAGGCGTAGGCCCTGGAAACAAAGGCGAGGTTTTTCATTCCTGTATCATGTGAAACTGCACCTGCATAATCATCACACCATGAATGATAGGATTGTTAAGGGTAACGATTGTTTGGAAATGGAATATGATTATTATCTGAAAGGAGAATCATGAGAAAGGATACTTAGGAAATTGACGCTTGGATAAGACCAATGACTGCAACAGAACAATATGAGTTTATTAATTAACACCTACAGTTCGATCAGGAAAGGGTATAAAAACAGGTCCATTTTGAATCCATGTCGGAGTCAGGTGCACGTCTGATTGCCAGAGCTCTTGTCGTTCTGTCATGATGAGGATGGATGTTCTGTGGGGGGGGGACGCTCTGTCATGATGAGGATGGATGTTCTGTTGGGGGGGACGCTCTTCGCAGGGCCGGGCCACATGGGGCCGGGCCGGGCCGGGCCGGGCCGTGCTGGGCCATGCCGGGCCACGTGGGCTGCAGGGGCCGGGCCGTGCTGGGCCATGCCGCGCCACGTGCTCCGCAGGGGCCGGGCCGTGCTGGGCCATGCCGGGCCACGTGGGGCGCAGGGGCCGGGCCGTGCTGGGCCGTGCCCGTCCACGTGGGCCGCAGGGGCCGGGCCGTGCTGGGCCATGCCGGGCCTCGTGGGCCGCAGGGGCCAGGCCGTGCTGGGCCATGCCGGGCCACGTGGGGCCGGGCCGGGCCATGCCGGGCCATACCGGCCGTGGGGCGCAGGGGCCGCCCGCCCGCCTGCCCGCCAGACTCCGGCCTCGGCCTCCCGCCGCGGAGCGCAGCGGTGAGCCGGGGGGGCCGGCCGCGCTCCTTTTATACTGGCGGGCGCTCAGTGACGCACGTGCGTGCGGCGGCTCTGCCGCTGTGATGTCACAATCAGGGGGCGGAGCCAAGAAGAGAGTGCCCTGGGACTGGTCTGGGCGGGAGGCGTTGCCCCGGTAACGGTTGGTGGTGCTGGCGTTGACGGGGGGTGGGGGGGCGGTGAGGCGGGCAGTGGCGGTGTATGACGTGTGGGAGTGCCCCAGGGAGTGCTTCCAGCCCCAGTATGGGGGTCCCGCTCCCGTTTTGGGGGTTTCCCAGCGCACGGGGAGGGGTCTCTGGGGGTCTCAGGTCAGTCTGGGGGTTCCCAAGCTGCCGGAGAGAGGTCTCTGGGGCTCCCAGTCCCATTCTTTGGGTGCCCAGGCGCACGGGGCCGGGGGGGTGGGATGCTGTCTGGGTGTTCCAGCCCCATTTTTGGGGCTTCCAGCCTCACTTTTGCCTTGCCCGGGCTCATCTCTTGGGCTGCGCCCACGTAGGCGTGGCCACCGCTTGAAGGCTCAAGGCGAGGCAACGCCGCCTGAGCCAGCTGGCCGCCCCGTTGCTGGAGCTCTTGCGAGAGTTGGCGGCGCGGGCGGGTCCCACCAGGAGCCGCCGCCACTCCCTCAGCGCAGCCCGGCCCGGCCCGGCCCGGCTCATTCCGCTCCCTCGGCCCTTCGCTCTCCTTCAGCCCTTCCCGCCTCCCTCAGCCCGCTCCCGCCTCCCTCAGCCCGCTCCCGCCTCCCTCAGCCCGCTCCCGCCTCCCTCAGCCCGCTCAATCAGCCCTCTGCGCTCCTGCATCCCGGCCGCTCTTCCTTCACGCCCGCTCCCTCCGCCCGTCCCGATCCCCGCCCCCCTCCCCTCCCCTCTTGACGCGCGGTGCCCCCGCCACGCCAGAGCCCCGGCACCGCCTGTGGCCCTCAGCGGCGCCAGCGGCCGGGGCCGCAGGAGGGACGGACAGCGTCCGGAGCACGGCCCCGGGCCAGGAGGGCGGAGATCTCCCGGCGGGGCCCCCGCGCCGCCGGGCAGGCGTTGCCGGTGAGAACGGGAACGGGAGGAGGCGCTGGGAAGTGTCTCCGGGCGCTGCCAGCGGGGGCTCCAGGCAGGAATGCGGCGGGGAAGGCGGGGGCCTCCCTGGCACGGCCCCGGCCCGTTCCCGCTGCCACCCGGATCCGGAGTCCCACAGGGACCCGCGGCCCTCCCCTCCGGGATTTGGCGGATGGAGGGGGGGGGAGGGGGGCGGTCCCAGCCACCAAGGCTTTGAACGCCCTTCCCAATGGAAAGAAGAAGAGCTTGACTCAGCCAATCTATCAAGCAACAATCAATTGATTAATTCAAACGATCAAGTGTGAGCAAAGCAGCACGCTGGATACAGTGGGGGTTCCCCCTCCTGCTGCATTTCGGTTGCTGATTTTTGCTGGGATTTACTGAGCATCTTCATAAGCACTTCTCAGCAGGTTTGGTTGTTGTTGTTTTTTGGGTTTTTGTGCGGTTTCCTCCTAGTGTCTATTTGCCAAGTCTCATTTCTGTACTCTATTGTGATCAGTTCCTATTGGTGACGTCGAATTTCTCTACCCCAAGGGTTTAAATTAGTAAGAGCCATGTCCACTTTCTCTTTTCTAGAATTAGACGTCAGTGATGGTGAGGCCCAGCTTCTCTCTCCAGGACGGTCAGTCAGCCAGGGTGATGTCCAGCTTCCCTACATCTCTGATGGGGAGGTCCAGTTGTCTTTCCCAGCATCGTCAGTCGGTGAGGATGATTGTTGGATGGAGGGAGACTGACTCAACCGATGTTGATTAATTAGGCTCGATTTTATTTGTTTTCTCGCTTACATTTATATTCTAAATAATTAGTTCGTACATATTGCAAAAGCCAAGCTCCTGATTGGTAGTGACTACACAATAGTTTACTTCATGTTAGATCAGCATATTGCAACAGTTGTATCGCCGTGTAGCATTTAGTTCCTCTTTTCTCATGATCTCAGTTTCTCTCCCTCATCCTCATGCTGGCCTTGTCCTAGCTTCTAGTTACAATATTAGTCTGAGAGCTATTGTGTCCTCCCTTATCCTCTTCCCATTTCTCAGCTATCCTCTCCACAGATGATGTCTGGCTTTCCTTCCCAGGATCATACTTCTGTGCTGGTGGGCTCCAGTTTTCCTTTCCAGGATCCTCAATTTTCAGCTTGGGATAAGCTCCTTCTTTTATTTGGGCGATTAACCGCTCCTTTTCTAGATTCTAAAGCTAGAGTTCAAAACTTCTTTGTACAAAGCAGCTCAAAGCTTAGAATCATTTTGTTTCCAAGCAAATAAGACTTGCGCATTCTTCGATCCTACGTGCTAAAGGCCTGAAAAACCCTTCAAACTTACCTTGTGAAAACTTGGGAACTCACCTTATTCACTTAGTAGCATGCCAGATGGTTGTCCGACAAGCCTCTTTCCATGCTTTTTCCGTTTGTTCACCAAAACTCGCTTTTAGAACTGTCCCGTGGCCTCGTTCCACACAGTTCACGACAACTACACAGGCCACCTATTTATTTTTTTCTATTTTTTTAAAAATTATTATTATTTCTAGGCTTTTTTTTTTTTCTTTTTACACCTGACACGAAACACAAGCCCACATTTCACACCAAGCTCCTGTCCCTGTCCTCAGCGGATTCTCCAGCTGGGAGGGAATTGCCCCGCGCCAGAGCCGCTATCCCGAGGAGAATGCCGAGGGAGCTGCCTGCGCACCCCCGGGATGGGGCTTGGACGCCCAGAAAGCCAAACCCATCGTATTTTAGTCCCTCTAGACGCACCTGTAACCGATGGCAAAGGCTGAAATTCCCCCAAAGCATCACAAAGTTCCTGGAGCCCTTTTCCCACAGGTGATTGCTGCAGGTTTTCATCCCTTTTTTTTTGCACCTGCACGGCTTGGCCAGCCCTTGGCTTGCGAAAGAACTGCCATTATCAAAGGTGATGAGCCGAGAGTGACCACGGCCAAGCTGAAAAATAAAGGTGGTGAGATGGTTTATTTGGCGTAATGAACGTCCCCTGGGCAGCTCTGGCAATGGGCAGGGTGCGGGTGGGTGAGAGGCTGGACACGAGGGGGCCCAAAGGGGCTCTGGGCTGAGCCCCAGCGTGGGCAGCAGCTCCGGGGGGATTGTGCGCCCGGGCCCCGCTCAGGTGAGACCCCCACCCGCGGAGCTGGGATCCCTTTTCCGGAGGGCAGCGAGGGCTGCGGGAGAGCCCGGCAGAGACCGCGCTCCGTGGAGAGCACCCCCAGAGATGAGCCGGCTTTCCCCGGGCCCCCCCCCAGGAAAGGGAGGAGGGCAGGGATGACCCGATCCCCACGGGGAAGGAGGATAGAGGCACCCTGGCCCCTCCGTCACGGAGGAGGAGCGAGGCAGGCCAGGCCCCCCACCCCATAGGGACGGAGGCTTGGAGTAGAGCTGGCACCTCCTTAGCGGGAGGGCGGAGAAGAGCCCGGAACCACCCCCCACCCCCGATAATAGGGCTGAGGACGGCATGGCCCGGCCTACACTCGATGGGGGTGGCAGGTGGGAGTAAAGGCCGAGCCCTCCGTGGCTGGAGGAGGGAGAGGAAAAGGATCCCAAGCCGAGCACGGTGAAGAGGACGGAAAAGACAGGCCCCCCCCTCCAGCCCGAGTCCCTCTCAGTCGTCCCCCAGTGCGAGACGGACGGAGACCCCTCGAGCGTTCCCCGGGCTCCAGACGAAATAAAGCTGAGCATAATCTGCCGAGGCATAACGGGCTTGGACTTATTATTTATTCGAGTGTGAACAAGGTGGAATCTACCGTGGGTGGTCTGGGTGTTGTTGAATGGTAAATATCAGGTAGAGGGAGACGGAAAGAAAAAGGCTGGGGGGAAGCAAGAGAGTGGCAGAAAGATGAAGTAGAAAATCAGGATGATTCTCAGCACAGCTCTGGCCTCGGCCTTTTGGATTCACTCTTCTCGCTCAGCCTCGTGTCCTCGTCCCTAGGCCTGGCATCACTGGACAATGGTGTCACCTGAGCCTCATCTCAAGGTCCCTTAGCTCAAGTCCCGTGGCCCAAAGTTCCCCTTCAGGAGGCACATTGATGCAACAGGGGGCTTGGGTGGTCCCAGCTTTCTGCACTTGTGTCCGAATGGGCAAAAGGTCCTTCCTGGCAATGGCCCAGGACTTGGGAAGGGGCTGGAACTGGGGCTGGGTTTGAGGTCAGGGTTAACCAATCCTAAGGCAGCCCCATTTCTGGGCTGCCCAGGCCCCACGGGGAGGGCTCTGTGAGTCAGGAAGAGGGATCCTTGGGAATTGAGAGGGATCCTCTCTCAATACCATGGGCCGCTGAGCTCTGGCAGCTGGATACGCAGCTGGGACCACGTGTGCTCCGGGCCCCAGCCGAGGCCCGGGGCTCTCCATCCCCTCTGCCACGGCCAGGGCGTGGGCTTAGTGATTCGTTTGCCTGGCGAGCGACTCGTTGGGCAAGCAAAGATCAGTCCCAGCGTTTGATGTGATTTTTGCCGATTTTATTGGAACTTACCTCGGTTGAGCCGGGGACGCTGAGGGGCACGGGCGGTGCCGGGACTCCGGCGCTCTGTCCTGGTCAGCCCGGGGCACCACCGGGGTGTGGGCTCCATCCTCCTGGCCCCGGGCTGATAGGATAGGGTTCAAATGATTTCTGGACAGCAAGGCCTTGGGAACAGAATGTTAGCTGGACTGCAGCCAGGACGATCTTTCCATGTTATTGTCTTGACCAATCAAGTAGGACTTTGCCTGCCTGGGTAATAAATCAGGGGAGGTGGGGGATGAGTGTGATTTTTATGGTGGGTAGTTAAGGCGTAGGCCCTGGAAACAAAGGCGAGGTTTTTCATTCCTGTATCATGTGAAACTGCACCTGCATAATCATCACACCATGAATGATAGGATTGTTAAGGGTAACGATTGTTTGGAAATGGAATATGATTATTATCTGAAAGGAGAATCATGAGAAAGGATACTTAGGAAATTGACGCTTGGATAAGACCAATGACTGCAACAGAACAATATGAGTTTATTAATTAACACCTACAGTTCGATCAGGAAAGGGTATAAAAACAGGTCCATTTTGAATCCATGTCGGAGTCAGGTGCACGTCTGATTGCCAGAGCTCTTGTCGTTCTGTCATGATGAGGATGGATGTTCTGTGGGGGGGGGACGCTCTGTCATGATGAGGATGGATGTTCTGTTGGGGGGGACGCTCTTCGCAGGGCCGGGCCACATGGGGCCGGGCCGGGCCGGGCCGGGCCGTGCTGGGCCATGCCGGGCCACGTGGGCTGCAGGGGCCGGGCCGTGCTGGGCCATGCCGCGCCACGTGCTCCGCAGGGGCCGGGCCGTGCTGGGCCATGCCGGGCCACGTGGGGCGCAGGGGCCGGGCCGTGCTGGGCCGTGCCCGTCCACGTGGGCCGCAGGGGCCGGGCCGTGCTGGGCCATGCCGGGCCTCGTGGGCCGCAGGGGCCAGGCCGTGCTGGGCCATGCCGGGCCACGTGGGGCCGGGCCGGGCCATGCCGGGCCATACCGGCCGTGGGGCGCAGGGGCCGCCCGCCCGCCTGCCCGCCAGACTCCGGCCTCGGCCTCCCGCCGCGGAGCGCAGCGGTGAGCCGGGGGGGCCGGCCGCGCTCCTTTTATACTGGCGGGCGCTCAGTGACGCACGTGCGTGCGGCGGCTCTGCCGCTGTGATGTCACAATCAGGGGGCGGAGCCAAGAAGAGAGTGCCCTGGGACTGGTCTGGGCGGGAGGCGTTGCCCCGGTAACGGTTGGTGGTGCTGGCGTTGACGGGGGGTGGGGGGGCGGTGAGGCGGGCAGTGGCGGTGTATGACGTGTGGGAGTGCCCCAGGGAGTGCTTCCAGCCCCAGTATGGGGGTCCCGCTCCCGTTTTGGGGGTTTCCCAGCGCACGGGGAGGGGTCTCTGGGGGTCTCAGGTCAGTCTGGGGGTTCCCAAGCTGCCGGAGAGAGGTCTCTGGGGCTCCCAGTCCCATTCTTTGGGTGCCCAGGCGCACGGGGCCGGGGGGGTGGGATGCTGTCTGGGTGTTCCAGCCCCATTTTTGGGGCTTCCAGCCTCACTTTTGCCTTGCCCGGGCTCATCTCTTGGGCTGCGCCCACGTAGGCGTGGCCACCGCTTGAAGGCTCAAGGCGAGGCAACGCCGCCTGAGCCAGCTGGCCGCCCCGTTGCTGGAGCTCTTGCGAGAGTTGGCGGCGCGGGCGGGTCCCACCAGGAGCCGCCGCCACTCCCTCAGCGCAGCCCGGCCCGGCCCGGCCCGGCTCATTCCGCTCCCTCGGCCCTTCGCTCTCCTTCAGCCCTTCCCGCCTCCCTCAGCCCGCTCCCGCCTCCCTCAGCCCGCTCCTGCCTCCCTCAGCCCGCTCAATCAGCCCTCTGCGCTCCTGCATCCCGGCCGCTCTTCCTTCACGCCCGCTCCCTCCGCCCGTCCCGATCCCCGCCCCCCTCCCCTCCCCTCTTGACGCGCGGTGCCCCCGCCACGCCAGAGCCCCGGCACCGCCTGTGGCCCTCAGCGGCGCCAGCGGCCGGGGCCGCAGGAGGGACGGACAGCGTCCGGAGCACGGCCCCGGGCCAGGAGGGCGGAGATCTCCCGGCGGGGCCCCCGCGCCGCCGGGCAGGCGTTGCCGGTGAGAACGGGAACGGGAGGAGGCGCTGGGAAGTGTCTCCGGGCGCTGCCAGCGGGGGCTCCAGGCAGGAATGCGGCGGGGAAGGCGGGGGCCTCCCTGGCACGGCCCCGGCCCGTTCCCGCTGCCACCCGGATCCGGAGTCCCACAGGGACCCGCGGCCCTCCCCTCCGGGATTTGGCGGATGGAGGGGGGGGGAGGGGGGCGGTCCCAGCCACCAAGGCTTTGAACGCCCTTCCCAATGGAAAGAAGAAGAGCTTGACTCAGCCAATCTATCAAGCAACAATCAATTGATTAATTCAAACGATCAAGTGTGAGCAAAGCAGCACGCTGGATACAGTGGGGGTTCCCCCTCCTGCTGCATTTCGGTTGCTGATTTTTGCTGGGATTTACTGAGCATCTTCATAAGCACTTCTCAGCAGGTTTGGTTGTTGTTGTTTTTTGGGTTTTTGTGCGGTTTCCTCCTAGTGTCTATTTGCCAAGTCTCATTTCTGTACTCTATTGTGATCAGTTCCTATTGGTGACGTCGAATTTCTCTACCCCAAGGGTTTAAATTAGTAAGAGCCATGTCCACTTTCTCTTTTCTAGAATTAGACGTCAGTGATGGTGAGGCCCAGCTTCTCTCTCCAGGACGGTCAGTCAGCCAGGGTGATGTCCAGCTTCCCTACATCTCTGATGGGGAGGTCCAGTTGTCTTTCCCAGCATCGTCAGTCGGTGAGGATGATTGTTGGATGGAGGGAGACTGACTCAACCGATGTTGATTAATTAGGCTCGATTTTATTTGTTTTCTCGCTTACATTTATATTCTAAATAATTAGTTCGTACATATTGCAAAAGCCAAGCTCCTGATTGGTAGTGACTACACAATAGTTTACTTCATGTTAGATCAGCATATTGCAACAGTTGTATCGCCGTGTAGCATTTAGTTCCTCTTTTCTCATGATCTCAGTTTCTCTCCCTCATCCTCATGCTGGCCTTGTCCTAGCTTCTAGTTACAATATTAGTCTGAGAGCTATTGTGTCCTCCCTTATCCTCTTCCCATTTCTCAGCTATCCTCTCCACAGATGATGTCTGGCTTTCCTTCCCAGGATCATACTTCTGTGCTGGTGGGCTCCAGTTTTCCTTTCCAGGATCCTCAATTTTCAGCTTGGGATAAGCTCCTTCTTTTATTTGGGCGATTAACCGCTCCTTTTCTAGATTCTAAAGCTAGAGTTCAAAACTTCTTTGTACAAAGCAGCTCAAAGCTTAGAATCATTTTGTTTCCAAGCAAATAAGACTTGCGCATTCTTCGATCCTACGTGCTAAAGGCCTGAAAAACCCTTCAAACTTACCTTGTGAAAACTTGGGAACTCACCTTATTCACTTAGTAGCATGCCAGATGGTTGTCCGACAAGCCTCTTTCCATGCTTTTTCCGTTTGTTCACCAAAACTCGCTTTTAGAACTGTCCCGTGGCCTCGTTCCACACAGTTCACGACAACTACACAGGCCACCTATTTATTTTTTTCTATTTTTTTAAAAATTATTATGATTTCTAGGCTTTTTTTTTTTCTTTTTACACCTGACACGAAACACAAGCCCACATTTCACACCAAGCTCCTGTCCCTGTCCTCAGCGGATTCTCCAGCTGGGAGGGGATTGCCCCGCGCCAGAGCCGCTATCCCGAGGAGAATGCCGAGGGAGCTGCCTGCGCACCCCCGGGATGGGGCTTGGACGCCCAGAGAGCCCAACCCATCGTATTTTAGTCCCTCTAGACGCACCTGTAACCGATGGCAAAGGCTGAAATTCCCCCAAAGCATCACAAAGTTCCTGGAGCCCTTTTCCCACAGCTGATTGCTGCAGGTTTTCATCCCTTTTTTTTTGCACCTGCACGGCTTGGCCAGCCCTTGGCTTGCGAAAGAACTGCCATTATCAAAGGTGATGAGCCGAGAGTGACCACGGCCAAGCTGAAAAATAAAGGTGGTGAGATGGTTTATTTGGCGTAATGAACGTCCCCTGGGCAGCTCTGGCAATGGGCAGGGTGCGGGTGGGTGAGAGGCTGGACACGAGGGGGCCCAAAGGGGCTCTGGGCTGAGCCCCAGCGTGGGCAGCAGCTCCGGGGGGATTGTGCGCCCGGGCCCCGCTCAGGTGAGACCCCCACCCGCGGAGCTGGGATCCCTTTTCCGGAGGGCAGCGAGGGCTGCGGGAGAGCCCGGCAGAGACCGCGCTCCGTGGAGAGCACCCCCAGAGATGAGCCGGCTTTCCCCGGGCCCCCCCCCAGGAAAGGGAGGAGGGCAGGGATGACCCGATCCCCACGGGGAAGGAGGATAGAGGCACCCTGGCCCCTCCGTCACGGAGGAGGAGCGAGGCAGGCCAGGCCCCCCACCCCATAGGGACGGAGGCTTGGAGTAGAGCTGGCACCTCCTTAGCGGAAGGGCGGAGAAGAGCCCGAACCACCCCCCAGCCCCGATAATGGGGCTGAGGACGGCATGGCCCGGCCTACACTCGATGGGGGTGGCAGGTGGGAGTAAAGGCCGAGCCCTCCGTGGCTGGAGGAGGGAGAGGAAAAGGATCCCAAGCCGAGCACGGTGAAGAGGACGGAAAAGACAGGCCCCCCCCTCCAGCCCGAGTCCCTCTCAGTCGTCCCCCAGTGCGAGACGGACGGAGACCCCTCAAGCGTTCCCCGGGCTCCAGACAAAATAAAGCTGAGCATAATCTGCCGAGGCATAACGGGCTTGGACTTATTATTTATTCGAGTGTGAACAAGGTGGAATCTACCGTGGGTGGTCTGGGTGTTGTTGAATGGTAAATATCAGGTAGAGGGAGACGGAAAGAAAAAGGCTGGGGGGAAGCAAGAGAGTGGCAGAAAGATGAAGTAGAAAATCAGGATGATTCTCAGCACAGCTCTGGCCTCGGCCTTTTGGATTCACTCTTCTCGCTCAGCCTCGTGTCCTCGTCCCTAGGCCTGGCATCACTGGACAATGGTGTCACCTGAGCCTCATCTCAAGGTCCCTTAGCGCAAGTCCCGTGGCCCAAAGTTCCCCTTCAGGAGGCACATTGATGCAACAGGGGGCTTGGGTGGTCCCAGCTTTCTGCACTTGTGTCCGAATGGGCAAAAGGTCCTTCCTGGCAATGGCCCAGGACTTGGGAAGGGGCTGGAACTGGGGCTGGGTTTGAGGTCAGGGTTAACCAATCCTAAGGCAGCCCCATTTCTGGGCTGCCCAGGCCCCACGGGGAGGGCTCTGTGAGTCAGGAAGAGGGATCCTTGGGAATTGAGAGGGATCCTCTCTCAATACCATGGGCCGCTGAGCTCTGGCAGCTGGATACGCAGCTGGGACCACGTGTGCTCCGGGCCCCAGCCGAGGCCCGGGGCTCTCCATCCCCTCTGCCACGGCCAGGGCGTGGGCTTAGTGATTCGTTTGCCTGGCGAGCGACTCGTTGGGCAAGCAAAGATCAGTCCCAGCGTTTGATGTGATTTTTGCCGATTTTATTGGAACTTACCTCGGTTGAGCCGGGGACGCTGAGGGGCACGGGCGGTGCCGGGACTCCGGCGCTCTGTCCTGGTCAGCCCGGGGCACCACCGGGGTGTGGGCTCCATCCTCCTGGCCCCGGGCTGATAGGATAGGGTTCAAATGATTTCTGGACAGCAAGGCCTTGGGAACAGAATGTTAGCTGGACTGCAGCCAGGACGATCTTTCCATGTTATTGTCTTGACCAATCAAGTAGGACTTTGCCTGCCTGGGTAATAAATCAGGGGAGGTGGGGGATGAGTGTGATTTTTATGGTGGGTAGTTAAGGCGTAGGCCCTGGAAACAAAGGCGAGGTTTTTCATTCCTGTATCATGTGAAACTGCACCTGCATAATCATCACACCATGAATGATAGGATTGTTAAGGGTAACGATTGTTTGGAAATGGAATATGATTATTATCTGAAAGGAGAATCATGAGAAAGGATACTTAGGAAATTGACGCTTGGATAAGACCAATGACTGCAACAGAACAATATGAGTTTATTAATTAACACCTACAGTTCGATCAGGAAAGGGTATAAAAACAGGTCCATTTTGAATCCATGTCGGAGTCAGGTGCACGTCTGATTGCCAGAGCTCTTGTCGTTCTGTCATGATGAGGATGGATGTTCTGTGGGGGGGGGACGCTCTGTCATGATGAGGATGGATGTTCTGTTGGGGGGGACGCTCTTCGCAGGGCCGGGCCACATGGGGCCGGGCCGGGCCGGGCCGGGCCGTGCTGGGCCATGCCGGGCCACGTGGGCTGCAGGGGCCGGGCCGTGCTGGGCCATGCCGCGCCACGTGCTCCGCAGGGGCCGGGCCGTGCTGGGCCATGCCGGGCCACGTGGGGCGCAGGGGCCGGGCCGTGCTGGGCCGTGCCCGTCCACGTGGGCCGCAGGGGCCGGGCCGTGCTGGGCCATGCCGGGCCTCGTGGGCCGCAGGGGCCAGGCCGTGCTGGGCCATGCCGGGCCACGTGGGGCCGGGCCGGGCCATGCCGGGCCATACCGGCCGTGGGGCGCAGGGGCCGCCCGCCCGCCTGCCCGCCAGACTCCGGCCTCGGCCTCCCGCCGCGGAGCGCAGTGGTGAGCCGGGGGGGCCGGCCGCGCTCCTTTTATACTGGCGGGCGCTCAGTGACGCACGTGCGTGCGGCGGCTCTGCCGCTGTGATGTCACAATCAGGGGGCGGAGCCAAGAAGAGAGTGCCCTGGGACTGGTCTGGGCGGGAGGCGTTGCCCCGGTAACGGTTGGTGGTGCTGGCGTTGACGGGGGGTGGGGGGGCGGTGAGGCGGGCAGTGGCGGTGTATGACGTGTGGGAGTGCCCCAGGGAGTGCTTCCAGCCCCAGTATGGGGGTCCCGCTCCCGTTTTGGGGGTTTCCCAGCGCACGGGGAGGGGTCTCTGGGGGTCTCAGGTCAGTCTGGGGGTTCCCAAGCTGCCGGAGAGAGGTCTCTGGGGCTCCCAGTCCCATTCTTTGGGTGCCCAGGCGCACGGGGCCGGGGGGGTGGGATGCTGTCTGGGTGTTCCAGCCCCATTTTTGGGGCTTCCAGCCTCACTTTTGCCTTGCCCGGGCTCATCTCTTGGGCTGCGCCCACGTAGGCGTGGCCACCGCTTGAAGGCTCAAGGCGAGGCAACGCCGCCTGAGCCAGCTGGCCGCCCCGTTGCTGGAGCTCTTGCGAGAGTTGGCGGCGCGGGCGGGTCCCACCAGGAGCCGCCGCCACTCCCTCAGCGCAGCCCGGCCCGGCCCGGCCCGGCTCATTCCGCTCCCTCGGCCCTTCGCTCTCCTTCAGCCCTTCCCGCCTCCCTCAGCCCGCTCCCGCCTCCCTCAGCCCGCTCCTGCCTCCCTCAGCCCGCTCAATCAGCCCTCTGCGCTCCTGCATCCCGGCCGCTCTTCCTTCACGCCCGCTCCCTCCGCCCGTCCCGATCCCCGCCCCCCTCCCCTCCCCTCTTGACGCGCGGTGCCCCCGCCACGCCAGAGCCCCGGCACCGCCTGTGGCCCTCAGCGGCGCCAGCGGCCGGGGCCGCAGGAGGGACGGACAGCGTCCGGAGCACGGCCCCGGGCCAGGAGGGCGGAGATCTCCCGGCGGGGCCCCCGCGCCGCCGGGCAGGCGTTGCCGGTGAGAACGGGAACGGGAGGAGGCGCTGGGAAGTGTCTCCGGGCGCTGCCAGCGGGGGCTCCAGGCAGGAATGCGGCGGGGAAGGCGGGGGCCTCCCTGGCACGGCCCCGGCCCGTTCCCGCTGCCACCCGGATCCGGAGTCCCACAGGGACCCGCGGCCCTCCCCTCCGGGATTTGGCGGATGGAGGGGGGGGGAGGGGGGCGGTCCCAGCCACCAAGGCTTTGAACGCCCTTCCCAATGGAAAGAAGAAGAGCTTGACTCAGCCAATCTATCAAGCAACAATCAATTGATTAATTCAAACGATCAAGTGTGAGCAAAGCAGCACGCTGGATACAGTGGGGGTTCCCCCTCCTGCTGCATTTCGGTTGCTGATTTTTGCTGGGATTTACTGAGCATCTTCATAAGCACTTCTCAGCAGGTTTGGTTGTTGTTGTTTTTTGGGTTTTTGTGCGGTTTCCTCCTAGTGTCTATTTGCCAAGTCTCATTTCTGTACTCTATTGTGATCAGTTCCTATTGGTGACGTCGAATTTCTCTACCCCAAGGGTTTAAATTAGTAAGAGCCATGTCCACTTTCTCTTTTCTAGAATTAGACGTCAGTGATGGTGAGGCCCAGCTTCTCTCTCCAGGACGGTCAGTCAGCCAGGGTGATGTCCAGCTTCCCTACATCTCTGATGGGGAGGTCCAGTTGTCTTTCCCAGCATCGTCAGTCGGTGAGGATGATTGTTGGATGGAGGGAGACTGACTCAACCGATGTTGATTAATTAGGCTCGATTTTATTTGTTTTCTCGCTTACATTTATATTCTAAATAATTAGTTCGTACATATTGCAAAAGCCAAGCTCCTGATTGGTAGTGACTACACAATAGTTTACTTCATGTTAGATCAGCATATTGCAACAGTTGTATCGCCGTGTAGCATTTAGTTCCTCTTTTCTCATGATCTCAGTTTCTCTCCCTCATCCTCATGCTGGCCTTGTCCTAGCTTCTAGTTACAATATTAGTCTGAGAGCTATTGTGTCCTCCCTTATCCTCTTCCCATTTCTCAGCTATCCTCTCCACAGATGATGTCTGGCTTTCCTTCCCAGGATCATACTTCTGTGCTGGTGGGCTCCAGTTTTCCTTTCCAGGATCCTCAATTTTCAGCTTGGGATAAGCTCCTTCTTTTATTTGGGCGATTAACCGCTCCTTTTCTAGATTCTAAAGCTAGAGTTCAAAACTTCTTTGTACAAAGCAGCTCAAAGCTTAGAATCATTTTGTTTCCAAGCAAATAAGACTTGCGCATTCTTCGATCCTACGTGCTAAAGGCCTGAAAAACCCTTCAAACTTACCTTGTGAAAACTTGGGAACTCACCTTATTCACTTAGTAGCATGCCAGATGGTTGTCCGACAAGCCTCTTTCCATGCTTTTTCCGTTTGTTCACCAAAACTCGCTTTTAGAACTGTCCCGTGGCCTCGTTCCACACAGTTCACGACAACTACACAGGCCACCTATTTATTTTTTTCTATTTTTTTAAAAATTATTATGATTTCTAGGCTTTTTTTTTTTCTTTTTACACCTGACACGAAACACAAGCCCACATTTCACACCAAGCTCCTGTCCCTGTCCTCAGCGGATTCTCCAGCTGGGAGGGGATTGCCCCGCGCCAGAGCCGCTATCCCGAGGAGAATGCCGAGGGAGCTGCCTGCGCACCCCCGGGATGGGGCTTGGACGCCCAGAGAGCCCAACCCATCGTATTTTAGTCCCTCTAGACGCACCTGTAACCGATGGCAAAGGCTGAAATTCCCCCAAAGCATCACAAAGTTCCTGGAGCCCTTTTCCCACAGCTGATTGCTGCAGGTTTTCATCCCTTTTTTTTTGCACCTGCACGGCTTGGCCAGCCCTTGGCTTGCGAAAGAACTGCCATTATCAAAGGTGATGAGCCGAGAGTGACCACGGCCAAGCTGAAAAATAAAGGTGGTGAGATGGTTTATTTGGCGTAATGAACGTCCCCTGGGCAGCTCTGGCAATGGGCAGGGTGCGGGTGGGTGAGAGGCTGGACACGAGGGGGCCCAAAGGGGCTCTGGGCTGAGCCCCAGCGTGGGCAGCAGCTCCGGGGGGATTGTGCGCCCGGGCCCCGCTCAGGTGAGACCCCCACCCGCGGAGCTGGGATCCCTTTTCCGGAGGGCAGCGAGGGCTGCGGGAGAGCCCGGCAGAGACCGCGCTCCGTGGAGAGCACCCCCAGAGATGAGCCGGCTTTCCCCGGGCCCCCCCCCAGGAAAGGGAGGAGGGCAGGGATGACCCGATCCCCACGGGGAAGGAGGATAGAGGCACCCTGGCCCCTCCGTCACGGAGGAGGAGCGAGGCAGGCCAGGCCCCCCACCCCATAGGGACGGAGGCTTGGAGTAGAGCTGGCACCTCCTTAGCGGAAGGGCGGAGAAGAGCCCGAACCACCCCCCAGCCCCGATAATGGGGCTGAGGACGGCATGGCCCGGCCTACACTCGATGGGGGTGGCAGGTGGGAGTAAAGGCCGAGCCCTCCGTGGCTGGAGGAGGGAGAGGAAAAGGATCCCAAGCCGAGCACGGTGAAGAGGACGGAAAAGACAGGCCCCCCCCTCCAGCCCGAGTCCCTCTCAGTCGTCCCCCAGTGCGAGACGGACGGAGACCCCTCAAGCGTTCCCCGGGCTCCAGACAAAATAAAGCTGAGCATAATCTGCCGAGGCATAACGGGCTTGGACTTATTATTTATTCGAGTGTGAACAAGGTGGAATCTACCGTGGGTGGTCTGGGTGTTGTTGAATGGTAAATATCAGGTAGAGGGAGACGGAAAGAAAAAGGCTGGGGGGAAGCAAGAGAGTGGCAGAAAGATGAAGTAGAAAATCAGGATGATTCTCAGCACAGCTCTGGCCTCGGCCTTTTGGATTCACTCTTCTCGCTCAGCCTCGTGTCCTCGTCCCTAGGCCTGGCATCACTGGACAATGGTGTCACCTGAGCCTCATCTCAAGGTCCCTTAGCGCAAGTCCCGTGGCCCAAAGTTCCCCTTCAGGAGGCACATTGATGCAACAGGGGGCTTGGGTGGTCCCAGCTTTCTGCACTTGTGTCCGAATGGGCAAAAGGTCCTTCCTGGCAATGGCCCAGGACTTGGGAAGGGGCTGGAACTGGGGCTGGGTTTGAGGTCAGGGTTAACCAATCCTAAGGCAGCCCCATTTCTGGGCTGCCCAGGCCCCACGGGGAGGGCTCTGTGAGTCAGGAAGAGGGATCCTTGGGAATTGAGAGGGATCCTCTCTCAATACCATGGGCCGCTGAGCTCTGGCAGCTGGATACGCAGCTGGGACCACGTGTGCTCCGGGCCCCAGCCGAGGCCCGGGGCTCTCCATCCCCTCTGCCACGGCCAGGGCGTGGGCTTAGTGATTCGTTTGCCTGGCGAGCGACTCGTTGGGCAAGCAAAGATCAGTCCCAGCGTTTGATGTGATTTTTGCCGATTTTATTGGAACTTACCTCGGTTGAGCCGGGGACGCTGAGGGGCACGGGCGGTGCCGGGACTCCGGCGCTCTGTCCTGGTCAGCCCGGGGCACCACCGGGGTGTGGGCTCCATCCTCCTGGCCCCGGGCTGATAGGATAGGGTTCAAATGATTTCTGGACAGCAAGGCCTTGGGAACAGAATGTTAGCTGGACTGCAGCCAGGACGATCTTTCCATGTTATTGTCTTGACCAATCAAGTAGGACTTTGCCTGCCTGGGTAATAAATCAGGGGAGGTGGGGGATGAGTGTGATTTTTATGGTGGGTAGTTAAGGCGTAGGCCCTGGAAACAAAGGCGAGGTTTTTCATTCCTGTATCATGTGAAACTGCACCTGCATAATCATCACACCATGAATGATAGGATTGTTAAGGGTAACGATTGTTTGGAAATGGAATATGATTATTATCTGAAAGGAGAATCATGAGAAAGGATACTTAGGAAATTGACGCTTGGATAAGACCAATGACTGCAACAGAACAATATGAGTTTATTAATTAACACCTACAGTTCGATCAGGAAAGGGTATAAAAACAGGTCCATTTTGAATCCATGTCGGAGTCAGGTGCACGTCTGATTGCCAGAGCTCTTGTCGTTCTGTCATGATGAGGATGGATGTTCTGTGGGGGGGGGACGCTCTGTCATGATGAGGATGGATGTTCTGTTGGGGGGGACGCTCTTCGCAGGGCCGGGCCACATGGGGCCGGGCCGGGCCGGGCCGGGCCGTGCTGGGCCATGCCGGGCCACGTGGGCTGCAGGGGCCGGGCCGTGCTGGGCCATGCCGCGCCACGTGCTCCGCAGGGGCCGGGCCGTGCTGGGCCATGCCGGGCCACGTGGGGCGCAGGGGCCGGGCCGTGCTGGGCCGTGCCCGTCCACGTGGGCCGCAGGGGCCGGGCCGTGCTGGGCCATGCCGGGCCTCGTGGGCCGCAGGGGCCAGGCCGTGCTGGGCCATGCCGGGCCACGTGGGGCCGGGCCGGGCCATGCCGGGCCATACCGGCCGTGGGGCGCAGGGGCCGCCCGCCCGCCTGCCCGCCAGACTCCGGCCTCGGCCTCCCGCCGCGGAGCGCAGTGGTGAGCCGGGGGGGCCGGCCGCGCTCCTTTTATACTGGCGGGCGCTCAGTGACGCACGTGCGTGCGGCGGCTCTGCCGCTGTGATGTCACAATCAGGGGGCGGAGCCAAGAAGAGAGTGCCCTGGGACTGGTCTGGGCGGGAGGCGTTGCCCCGGTAACGGTTGGTGGTGCTGGCGTTGACGGGGGGTGGGGGGGCGGTGAGGCGGGCAGTGGCGGTGTATGACGTGTGGGAGTGCCCCAGGGAGTGCTTCCAGCCCCAGTATGGGGGTCCCGCTCCCGTTTTGGGGGTTTCCCAGCGCACGGGGAGGGGTCTCTGGGGGTCTCAGGTCAGTCTGGGGGTTCCCAAGCTGCCGGAGAGAGGTCTCTGGGGCTCCCAGTCCCATTCTTTGGGTGCCCAGGCGCACGGGGCCGGGGGGGTGGGATGCTGTCTGGGTGTTCCAGCCCCATTTTTGGGGCTTCCAGCCTCACTTTTGCCTTGCCCGGGCTCATCTCTTGGGCTGCGCCCACGTAGGCGTGGCCACCGCTTGAAGGCTCAAGGCGAGGCAACGCCGCCTGAGCCAGCTGGCCGCCCCGTTGCTGGAGCTCTTGCGAGAGTTGGCGGCGCGGGCGGGTCCCACCAGGAGCCGCCGCCACTCCCTCAGCGCAGCCCGGCCCGGCCCGGCCCGGCTCATTCCGCTCCCTCGGCCCTTCGCTCTCCTTCAGCCCTTCCCGCCTCCCTCAGCCCGCTCCCGCCTCCCTCAGCCCGCTCCTGCCTCCCTCAGCCCGCTCAATCAGCCCTCTGCGCTCCTGCATCCCGGCCGCTCTTCCTTCACGCCCGCTCCCTCCGCCCGTCCCGATCCCCGCCCCCCTCCCCTCCCCTCTTGACGCGCGGTGCCCCCGCCACGCCAGAGCCCCGGCACCGCCTGTGGCCCTCAGCGGCGCCAGCGGCCGGGGCCGCAGGAGGGACGGACAGCGTCCGGAGCACGGCCCCGGGCCAGGAGGGCGGAGATCTCCCGGCGGGGCCCCCGCGCCGCCGGGCAGGCGTTGCCGGTGAGAACGGGAACGGGAGGAGGCGCTGGGAAGTGTCTCCGGGCGCTGCCAGCGGGGGCTCCAGGCAGGAATGCGGCGGGGAAGGCGGGGGCCTCCCTGGCACGGCCCCGGCCCGTTCCCGCTGCCACCCGGATCCGGAGTCCCACAGGGACCCGCGGCCCTCCCCTCCGGGATTTGGCGGATGGAGGGGGGGGGAGGGGGGCGGTCCCAGCCACCAAGGCTTTGAACGCCCTTCCCAATGGAAAGAAGAAGAGCTTGACTCAGCCAATCTATCAAGCAACAATCAATTGATTAATTCAAACGATCAAGTGTGAGCAAAGCAGCACGCTGGATACAGTGGGGGTTCCCCCTCCTGCTGCATTTCGGTTGCTGATTTTTGCTGGGATTTACTGAGCATCTTCATAAGCACTTCTCAGCAGGTTTGGTTGTTGTTGTTTTTTGGGTTTTTGTGCGGTTTCCTCCTAGTGTCTATTTGCCAAGTCTCATTTCTGTACTCTATTGTGATCAGTTCCTATTGGTGACGTCGAATTTCTCTACCCCAAGGGTTTAAATTAGTAAGAGCCATGTCCACTTTCTCTTTTCTAGAATTAGACGTCAGTGATGGTGAGGCCCAGCTTCTCTCTCCAGGACGGTCAGTCAGCCAGGGTGATGTCCAGCTTCCCTACATCTCTGATGGGGAGGTCCAGTTGTCTTTCCCAGCATCGTCAGTCGGTGAGGATGATTGTTGGATGGAGGGAGACTGACTCAACCGATGTTGATTAATTAGGCTCGATTTTATTTGTTTTCTCGCTTACATTTATATTCTAAATAATTAGTTCGTACATATTGCAAAAGCCAAGCTCCTGATTGGTAGTGACTACACAATAGTTTACTTCATGTTAGATCAGCATATTGCAACAGTTGTATCGCCGTGTAGCATTTAGTTCCTCTTTTCTCATGATCTCAGTTTCTCTCCCTCATCCTCATGCTGGCCTTGTCCTAGCTTCTAGTTACAATATTAGTCTGAGAGCTATTGTGTCCTCCCTTATCCTCTTCCCATTTCTCAGCTATCCTCTCCACAGATGATGTCTGGCTTTCCTTCCCAGGATCATACTTCTGTGCTGGTGGGCTCCAGTTTTCCTTTCCAGGATCCTCAATTTTCAGCTTGGGATAAGCTCCTTCTTTTATTTGGGCGATTAACCGCTCCTTTTCTAGATTCTAAAGCTAGAGTTCAAAACTTCTTTGTACAAAGCAGCTCAAAGCTTAGAATCATTTTGTTTCCAAGCAAATAAGACTTGCGCATTCTTCGATCCTACGTGCTAAAGGCCTGAAAAACCCTTCAAACTTACCTTGTGAAAACTTGGGAACTCACCTTATTCACTTAGTAGCATGCCAGATGGTTGTCCGACAAGCCTCTTTCCATGCTTTTTCCGTTTGTTCACCAAAACTCGCTTTTAGAACTGTCCCGTGGCCTCGTTCCACACAGTTCACGACAACTACACAGGCCACCTATTTATTTTTTTCTATTTTTTTAAAAATTATTATGATTTCTAGGCTTTTTTTTTTTCTTTTTACACCTGACACGAAACACAAGCCCACATTTCACACCAAGCTCCTGTCCCTGTCCTCAGCGGATTCTCCAGCTGGGAGGGGATTGCCCCGCGCCAGAGCCGCTATCCCGAGGAGAATGCCGAGGGAGCTGCCTGCGCACCCCCGGGATGGGGCTTGGACGCCCAGAGAGCCCAACCCATCGTATTTTAGTCCCTCTAGACGCACCTGTAACCGATGGCAAAGGCTGAAATTCCCCCAAAGCATCACAAAGTTCCTGGAGCCCTTTTCCCACAGCTGATTGCTGCAGGTTTTCATCCCTTTTTTTTTGCACCTGCACGGCTTGGCCAGCCCTTGGCTTGCGAAAGAACTGCCATTATCAAAGGTGATGAGCCGAGAGTGACCACGGCCAAGCTGAAAAATAAAGGTGGTGAGATGGTTTATTTGGCGTAATGAACGTCCCCTGGGCAGCTCTGGCAATGGGCAGGGTGCGGGTGGGTGAGAGGCTGGACACGAGGGGGCCCAAAGGGGCTCTGGGCTGAGCCCCAGCGTGGGCAGCAGCTCCGGGGGGATTGTGCGCCCGGGCCCCGCTCAGGTGAGACCCCCACCCGCGGAGCTGGGATCCCTTTTCCGGAGGGCAGCGAGGGCTGCGGGAGAGCCCGGCAGAGACCGCGCTCCGTGGAGAGCACCCCCAGAGATGAGCCGGCTTTCCCCGGGCCCCCCCCCAGGAAAGGGAGGAGGGCAGGGATGACCCGATCCCCACGGGGAAGGAGGATAGAGGCACCCTGGCCCCTCCGTCACGGAGGAGGAGCGAGGCAGGCCAGGCCCCCCACCCCATAGGGACGGAGGCTTGGAGTAGAGCTGGCACCTCCTTAGCGGAAGGGCGGAGAAGAGCCCGAACCACCCCCCAGCCCCGATAATGGGGCTGAGGACGGCATGGCCCGGCCTACACTCGATGGGGGTGGCAGGTGGGAGTAAAGGCCGAGCCCTCCGTGGCTGGAGGAGGGAGAGGAAAAGGATCCCAAGCCGAGCACGGTGAAGAGGACGGAAAAGACAGGCCCCCCCCTCCAGCCCGAGTCCCTCTCAGTCGTCCCCCAGTGCGAGACGGACGGAGACCCCTCAAGCGTTCCCCGGGCTCCAGACAAAATAAAGCTGAGCATAATCTGCCGAGGCATAACGGGCTTGGACTTATTATTTATTCGAGTGTGAACAAGGTGGAATCTACCGTGGGTGGTCTGGGTGTTGTTGAATGGTAAATATCAGGTAGAGGGAGACGGAAAGAAAAAGGCTGGGGGGAAGCAAGAGAGTGGCAGAAAGATGAAGTAGAAAATCAGGATGATTCTCAGCACAGCTCTGGCCTCGGCCTTTTGGATTCACTCTTCTCGCTCAGCCTCGTGTCCTCGTCCCTAGGCCTGGCATCACTGGACAATGGTGTCACCTGAGCCTCATCTCAAGGTCCCTTAGCGCAAGTCCCGTGGCCCAAAGTTCCCCTTCAGGAGGCACATTGATGCAACAGGGGGCTTGGGTGGTCCCAGCTTTCTGCACTTGTGTCCGAATGGGCAAAAGGTCCTTCCTGGCAATGGCCCAGGACTTGGGAAGGGGCTGGAACTGGGGCTGGGTTTGAGGTCAGGGTTAACCAATCCTAAGGCAGCCCCATTTCTGGGCTGCCCAGGCCCCACGGGGAGGGCTCTGTGAGTCAGGAAGAGGGATCCTTGGGAATTGAGAGGGATCCTCTCTCAATACCATGGGCCGCTGAGCTCTGGCAGCTGGATACGCAGCTGGGACCACGTGTGCTCCGGGCCCCAGCCGAGGCCCGGGGCTCTCCATCCCCTCTGCCACGGCCAGGGCGTGGGCTTAGTGATTCGTTTGCCTGGCGAGCGACTCGTTGGGCAAGCAAAGATCAGTCCCAGCGTTTGATGTGATTTTTGCCGATTTTATTGGAACTTACCTCGGTTGAGCCGGGGACGCTGAGGGGCACGGGCGGTGCCGGGACTCCGGCGCTCTGTCCTGGTCAGCCCGGGGCACCACCGGGGTGTGGGCTCCATCCTCCTGGCCCCGGGCTGATAGGATAGGGTTCAAATGATTTCTGGACAGCAAGGCCTTGGGAACAGAATGTTAGCTGGACTGCAGCCAGGACGATCTTTCCATGTTATTGTCTTGACCAATCAAGTAGGACTTTGCCTGCCTGGGTAATAAATCAGGGGAGGTGGGGGATGAGTGTGATTTTTATGGTGGGTAGTTAAGGCGTAGGCCCTGGAAACAAAGGCGAGGTTTTTCATTCCTGTATCATGTGAAACTGCACCTGCATAATCATCACACCATGAATGATAGGATTGTTAAGGGTAACGATTGTTTGGAAATGGAATATGATTATTATCTGAAAGGAGAATCATGAGAAAGGATACTTAGGAAATTGACGCTTGGATAAGACCAATGACTGCAACAGAACAATATGAGTTTATTAATTAACACCTACAGTTCGATCAGGAAAGGGTATAAAAACAGGTCCATTTTGAATCCATGTCGGAGTCAGGTGCACGTCTGATTGCCAGAGCTCTTGTCGTTCTGTCATGATGAGGATGGATGTTCTGTGGGGGGGGGAACGCTCTGTCATGATGAGGATGGATGTTCTGTTGGGGGGGACGCTCTTCGCAGGGCCGGGCCACATGGGGCCGGGCCGTGCCGGGCCGGGCCGGGCCGTGCTGGGCCATGCCGGGCCACGTGGGCTGCAGGGGCCGGGCCGTGCTGGGCCATGCCGGGCCACGTGCTCCGCAGGGGCCGGGCCGTGCTGGGCCATGCCGGGCCACGTGGGGCGCAGGGGCCGGGCCGTGCTGGGCCGTGCCCGTCCACGTGGGCCGCAGGGGCCGGGCCGTGCTGGGCCATGCCGGGCCTCGTGGGCCGCAGGGGCCAGGCCGTGCTGGGCCATGCCGGGCCACGTGGGGCCGGGCCGGGCCATGCCGGGCCATACCGGCCGTGGGGCGCAGGGGCCGCCCGCCCGCCCGCCAGACTCCGGCCTCGGCCTCCCGCCGCGGAGCGCAGCGGTGAGCCGGGGGGGCCGGCCGCGCTCCTTTTATACTGGCGGGCGCTCAGTGACGCACGTGCGTGCGGCGGCTCTGCCGCTGTGATGTCACAATCAGGGGGCGGAGCCAAGAAGAGAGTGCCCTGGGACTGGTCTGGGCGGGAGGCGTTGCCCCGGTAACGGTTGGTGGTGCTGGCGTTGACGGGGGGGTGGGGGGGCGGTGAGGCGGGCAGTGGCGGTGTATGACGTGTGGGAGTGCCCCAGGGAGTGCTTCCAGCCCCAGTATGGGGGTCCCGCTCCCGTTTTGGGGGTTTCCCAGCGCACGGGGAGGGGTCTCTGGGGGTCTCAGGTCAGTCTGGGGGTTCCCAAGCTGCCGGAGAGAGGTCTCTGGGGCTCCCAGTCCCATTCTTTGGGTGCCCAGGCGCACGGGGCCGGGGGGGGTGGGATGCTGTCTGGGTGTTCCAGCCCCATTTTTGGGGCTTCCAGCCTCACTTTTGCCTTGCCCGGGCTCATCTCTTGGGCTGCGCCCACGTAGGCGTGGCCACCGCTTGAAGGCTCAAGGCGAGGCAACGCCGCCTGAGCCAGCTGGCCGCCCCGTTGCTGGAGCTCTTGCGAGAGTTGGCGGCGCGGGCGGGTCCCACCAGGAGCCGCCGCCACTCCCTCAGCGCAGCCCGGCCCGGCCCGGCCCGGCTCATTCCGCTCCCTCGGCCCTTCGCTCTCCTTCAGCCCTTCCCGCCTCCCTCAGCCCGCTCCCGCCTCCCTCAGCCCGCTCAATCAGCCCTCTGCGCTCCTGCATCCCGGCCGCTCTTCCTTCACGCCCGCTCCCTCCGCCCGTCCCGATCCTCCCCCCCTCCCCTCTTGACGCGCGGTGCCCCCGCCACGCCAGAGCCCCGGCACCGCCTGTGGCCCTCAGCGGCGCCAGCGGCCGGGGCCGCAGGAGGGACGGACAGCGTCCGGAGCACGGCCCCGGGCCAGGAGGGCGGAGATCTCCCGGCGGGGCCCCCGCGCCGCCGGGCAGGCGTTGCCGGTGAGAACGGGAACGGGAGGAGGCGCTGGGAAGTGTCTCCGGGCGCTGCCAGCGGGGGCTCCAGGCAGGAATGCGGCGGGGAAGGCGGGGGCCTCCCTGGCACGGCCCCGGCCCGTTCCCGCTGCCACCCGGATCCGGAGTCCCACAGGGACCCGCGGCCCTCCCCTCCGGGATTTGGCGGATGGAGGGGGGGGGAGGGGGGCGGTCCCAGCCACCAAGGCTTTGAACGCCCTTCCGAACGGAAAGAAGAAGAGCTTGACTCAGCCAATCTATCAAGCAACAATCAATTGATTAATTCAAACGATCAAGTGTGAGCAAAGCAGCACGCTGGATACAGTGGGGGTTCCCCCTCCTGCTGCATTTCGGTTGCTGATTTTTGCTGGGATTTACTGAGCATCTTCATAAGCACTTCTCAGCAGGTTTGGTTGTTGTTGTTTTTTGGGTTTTTGTGCGGTTTCCTCCTAGTGTCTATTTGCCAAGTCTCATTTCTGTACTCTATTGTGATCAGTTCCTATTGGTGACGTCGAATTTCTCTACCCCAAGGGTTTAAATTAGTAAGAGCCATGTCCACTTTCTCTTTTCTAGAATTAGACGTCAGTGATGGTGAGGCCCAGCTTCTCTCTCCAGGACGGTCAGTCAGCCAGGGTGATGTCCAGCTTCCCTACATCTCTGATGGGGAGGTCCAGTTGTCTTTCCCAGCATCGTCAGTCGGTGAGGATGATTGTTGGATGGAGGGAGACTGACTCAACCGATGTTGATTAATTAGGCTCGATTTTATTTGTTTTCTCGCTTACATTTATATTCTAAATAATTAGTTCGTACATATTGCAAAAGCCAAGCTCCTGATTGGTAGTGACTACACAATAGTTTACTTCATGTTAGATCAGCATATTGCAACAGTTGTATCGCCGTGTAGCATTTAGTTCCTCTTTTCTCATGATCTCAGTTTCTCTCCCTCATCCTCATGCTGGCCTTGTCCTAGCTTCTAGTTACAATATTAGTCTGAGAGCTATTGTGTCCTCCCTTATCCTCTTCCCATTTCTCAGCTATCCTCTCCACAGATGATGTCTGGCTTTCCTTCCCAGGATCATACTTCTGTGCTGGTGGGCTCCAGTTTTCCTTTCCAGGATCCTCAATTTTCAGCTTGGGATAAGCTCCTTCTTTTATTTGGGCGATTAACCGCTCCTTTTCTAGATTCTAAAGCTAGAGTTCAAAACTTCTTTGTACAAAGCAGCTCAAAGCTTAGAATCATTTTGTTTCCAAGCAAATAAGACTTGCGCATTCTTCGATCCTACGTGCTAAAGGCCTGAAAAACCCTTCAAACTTACCTTGTGAAAACTTGGGAACTCACCTTATTCACTTAGTAGCATGCCAGATGGTTGTCCGACAAGCCTCTTTCCATGCTTTTTCCGTTTGTTCACCAAAACTCGCTTTTAGAACTGTCCCGTGGCCTCGTTCCACACAGTTCACGACAACTACACAGGCCACCTATTTATTTTTTTCTATTTTTTTAAAAATTATTATGATTTCTAGGCTTTTTTTTTTTCTTTTTACACCTGACACGAAACACAAGCCCACATTTCACACCAAGCTCCTGTCCCTGTCCTCAGCGGATTCTCCAGCTGGGAGGGGATTGCCCCGCGCCAGAGCCGCTATCCCGAGGAGAATGCCGAGGGAGCTGCCTGCGCACCCCCGGGATGGGGCTTGGACGCCCAGAGAGCCCAACCCATCGTATTTTAGTCCCTCTAGACGCACCTGTAACCGATGGCAAAGGCTGAAATTCCCCCAAAGCATCACAAAGTTCCTGGAGCCCTTTTCCCACAGCTGATTGCTGCAGGTTTTCATCCCTTTTTTTTTGCACCTGCACGGCTTGGCCAGCCCTTGGCTTGCGAAAGAACTGCCATTATCAAAGGTGATGAGCCGAGAGTGACCACGGCCAAGCTGAAAAATAAAGGTGGTGAGATGGTTTATTTGGCGTAATGAACGTCCCCTGGGCAGCTCTGGCAATGGGCAGGGTGCGGGTGGGTGAGAGGCTGGACACGAGGGGGCCCAAAGGGGCTCTGGGCTGAGCCCCAGCGTGGGCAGCAGCTCCGGGGGGATTGTGCGCCCGGGCCCCGCTCAGGTGAGACCCCCACCCGCGGAGCTGGGATCCCTTTTCCGGAGGGCAGCGAGGGCTGCGGGAGAGCCCGGCAGAGACCGCGCTCCGTGGAGAGCACCCCCAGAGATGAGCCGGCTTTCCCCGGGCCCCCCCCCAGGAAAGGGAGGAGGGCAGGGATGACCCGATCCCCACGGGGAAGGAGGATAGAGGCACCCTGGCCCCTCCGTCACGGAGGAGGAGCGAGGCAGGCCAGGCCCCCCACCCCATAGGGACGGAGGCTTGGAGTAGAGCTGGCACCTCCTTAGCGGAAGGGCGGAGAAGAGCCCGAACCACCCCCCAGCCCCGATAATGGGGCTGAGGACGGCATGGCCCGGCCTACACTCGATGGGGGTGGCAGGTGGGAGTAAAGGCCGAGCCCTCCGTGGCTGGAGGAGGGAGAGGAAAAGGATCCCAAGCCGAGCACGGTGAAGAGGACGGAAAAGACAGGCCCCCCCCTCCAGCCCGAGTCCCTCTCAGTCGTCCCCCAGTGCGAGACGGACGGAGACCCCTCAAGCGTTCCCCGGGCTCCAGACAAAATAAAGCTGAGCATAATCTGCCGAGGCATAACGGGCTTGGACTTATTATTTATTCGAGTGTGAACAAGGTGGAATCTACCGTGGGTGGTCTGGGTGTTGTTGAATGGTAAATATCAGGTAGAGGGAGACGGAAAGAAAAAGGCTGGGGGGAAGCAAGAGAGTGGCAGAAAGATGAAGTAGAAAATCAGGATGATTCTCAGCACAGCTCTGGCCTCGGCCTTTTGGATTCACTCTTCTCGCTCAGCCTCGTGTCCTCGTCCCTAGGCCTGGCATCACTGGACAATGGTGTCACCTGAGCCTCATCTCAAGGTCCCTTAGCGCAAGTCCCGTGGCCCAAAGTTCCCCTTCAGGAGGCACATTGATGCAACAGGGGGCTTGGGTGGTCCCAGCTTTCTGCACTTGTGTCCGAATGGGCAAAAGGTCCTTCCTGGCAATGGCCCAGGACTTGGGAAGGGGCTGGAACTGGGGCTGGGTTTGAGGTCAGGGTTAACCAATCCTAAGGCAGCCCCATTTCTGGGCTGCCCAGGCCCCACGGGGAGGGCTCTGTGAGTCAGGAAGAGGGATCCTTGGGAATTGAGAGGGATCCTCTCTCAATACCATGGGCCGCTGAGCTCTGGCAGCTGGATACGCAGCTGGGACCACGTGTGCTCCGGGCCCCAGCCGAGGCCCGGGGCTCTCCATCCCCTCTGCCACGGCCAGGGCGTGGGCTTAGTGATTCGTTTGCCTGGCGAGCGACTCGTTGGGCAAGCAAAGATCAGTCCCAGCGTTTGATGTGATTTTTGCCGATTTTATTGGAACTTACCTCGGTTGAGCCGGGGACGCTGAGGGGCACGGGCGGTGCCGGGACTCCGGCGCTCTGTCCTGGTCAGCCCGGGGCACCACCGGGGTGTGGGCTCCATCCTCCTGGCCCCGGGCTGATAGGATAGGGTTCAAATGATTTCTGGACAGCAAGGCCTTGGGAACAGAATGTTAGCTGGACTGCAGCCAGGACGATCTTTCCATGTTATTGTCTTGACCAATCAAGTAGGACTTTGCCTGCCTGGGTAATAAATCAGGGGAGGTGGGGGATGAGTGTGATTTTTATGGTGGGTAGTTAAGGCGTAGGCCCTGGAAACAAAGGCGAGGTTTTTCATTCCTGTATCATGTGAAACTGCACCTGCATAATCATCACACCATGAATGATAGGATTGTTAAGGGTAACGATTGTTTGGAAATGGAATATGATTATTATCTGAAAGGAGAATCATGAGAAAGGATACTTAGGAAATTGACGCTTGGATAAGACCAATGACTGCAACAGAACAATATGAGTTTATTAATTAACACCTACAGTTCGATCAGGAAAGGGTATAAAAACAGGTCCATTTTGAATCCATGTCGGAGTCAGGTGCACGTCTGATTGCCAGAGCTCTTGTCGTTCTGTCATGATGAGGATGGATGTTCTGTGGGGGGGGGAACGCTCTGTCATGATGAGGATGGATGTTCTGTTGGGGGGGACGCTCTTCGCAGGGCCGGGCCACATGGGGCCGGGCCGTGCCGGGCCGGGCCGGGCCGTGCTGGGCCATGCCGGGCCACGTGGGCTGCAGGGGCCGGGCCGTGCTGGGCCATGCCGGGCCACGTGCTCCGCAGGGGCCGGGCCGTGCTGGGCCATGCCGGGCCACGTGGGGCGCAGGGGCCGGGCCGTGCTGGGCCGTGCCCGTCCACGTGGGCCGCAGGGGCCGGGCCGTGCTGGGCCATGCCGGGCCTCGTGGGCCGCAGGGGCCAGGCCGTGCTGGGCCATGCCGGGCCACGTGGGGCCGGGCCGGGCCATGCCGGGCCATACCGGCCGTGGGGCGCAGGGGCCGCCCGCCCGCCCGCCAGACTCCGGCCTCGGCCTCCCGCCGCGGAGCGCAGCGGTGAGCCGGGGGGGCCGGCCGCGCTCCTTTTATACTGGCGGGCGCTCAGTGACGCACGTGCGTGCGGCGGCTCTGCCGCTGTGATGTCACAATCAGGGGGCGGAGCCAAGAAGAGAGTGCCCTGGGACTGGTCTGGGCGGGAGGCGTTGCCCCGGTAACGGTTGGTGGTGCTGGCGTTGACGGGGGGTGGGGGGGCGGTGAGGCGGGCAGTGGCGGTGTATGACGTGTGGGAGTGCCCCAGGGAGTGCTTCCAGCCCCAGTATGGGGGTCCCGCTCCCGTTTTGGGGGTTTCCCAGCGCACGGGGAGGGGTCTCTGGGGGTCTCAGGTCAGTCTGGGGGTTCCCAAGCTGCCGGAGAGAGGTCTCTGGGGCTCCCAGTCCCATTCTTTGGGTGCCCAGGCGCACGGGGCCGGGGGGGGTGGGATGCTGTCTGGGTGTTCCAGCCCCATTTTTGGGGCTTCCAGCCTCACTTTTGCCTTGCCCGGGCTCATCTCTTGGGCTGCGCCCACGTAGGCGTGGCCACCGCTTGAAGGCTCAAGGCGAGGCAACGCCGCCTGAGCCAGCTGGCCGCCCCGTTGCTGGAGCTCTTGCGAGAGTTGGCGGCGCGGGCGGGTCCCACCAGGAGCCGCCGCCACTCCCTCAGCGCAGCCCGGCCCGGCCCGGCCCGGCTCATTCCGCTCCCTCGGCCCTTCGCTCTCCTTCAGCCCTTCCCGCCTCCCTCAGCCCGCTCCCGCCTCCCTCAGCCCGCTCAATCAGCCCTCTGCGCTCCTGCATCCCGGCCGCTCTTCCTTCACGCCCGCTCCCTCCGCCCGTCCCGATCCTCCCCCCCTCCCCTCTTGACGCGCGGTGCCCCCGCCACGCCAGAGCCCCGGCACCGCCTGTGGCCCTCAGCGGCGCCAGCGGCCGGGGCCGCAGGAGGGACGGACAGCGTCCGGAGCACGGCCCCGGGCCAGGAGGGCGGAGATCTCCCGGCGGGGCCCCCGCGCCGCCGGGCAGGCGTTGCCGGTGAGAACGGGAACGGGAGGAGGCGCTGGGAAGTGTCTCCGGGCGCTGCCAGCGGGGGCTCCAGGCAGGAATGCGGCGGGGAAGGCGGGGGCCTCCCTGGCACGGCCCCGGCCCGTTCCCGCTGCCACCCGGATCCGGAGTCCCACAGGGACCCGCGGCCCTCCCCTCCGGGATTTGGCGGATGGAGGGGGGGGGAGGGGGGCGGTCCCAGCCACCAAGGCTTTGAACGCCCTTCCGAACGGAAAGAAGAAGAGCTTGACTCAGCCAATCTATCAAGCAACAATCAATTGATTAATTCAAACGATCAAGTGTGAGCAAAGCAGCACGCTGGATACAGTGGGGGTTCCCCCTCCTGCTGCATTTCGGTTGCTGATTTTTGCTGGGATTTACTGAGCATCTTCATAAGCACTTCTCAGCAGGTTTGGTTGTTGTTGTTTTTTGGGTTTTTGTGCGGTTTCCTCCTAGTGTCTATTTGCCAAGTCTCATTTCTGTACTCTATTGTGATCAGTTCCTATTGGTGACGTCGAATTTCTCTACCCCAAGGGTTTAAATTAGTAAGAGCCATGTCCACTTTCTCTTTTCTAGAATTAGACGTCAGTGATGGTGAGGCCCAGCTTCTCTCTCCAGGACGGTCAGTCAGCCAGGGTGATGTCCAGCTTCCCTACATCTCTGATGGGGAGGTCCAGTTGTCTTTCCCAGCATCGTCAGTCGGTGAGGATGATTGTTGGATGGAGGGAGACTGACTCAACCGATGTTGATTAATTAGGCTCGATTTTATTTGTTTTCTCGCTTACATTTATATTCTAAATAATTAGTTCGTACATATTGCAAAAGCCAAGCTCCTGATTGGTAGTGACTACACAATAGTTTACTTCATGTTAGATCAGCATATTGCAACAGTTGTATCGCCGTGTAGCATTTAGTTCCTCTTTTCTCATGATCTCAGTTTCTCTCCCTCATCCTCATGCTGGCCTTGTCCTAGCTTCTAGTTACAATATTAGTCTGAGAGCTATTGTGTCCTCCCTTATCCTCTTCCCATTTCTCAGCTATCCTCTCCACAGATGATGTCTGGCTTTCCTTCCCAGGATCATACTTCTGTGCTGGTGGGCTCCAGTTTTCCTTTCCAGGATCCTCAATTTTCAGCTTGGGATAAGCTCCTTCTTTTATTTGGGCGATTAACCGCTCCTTTTCTAGATTCTAAAGCTAGAGTTCAAAACTTCTTTGTACAAAGCAGCTCAAAGCTTAGAATCATTTTGTTTCCAAGCAAATAAGACTTGCGCATTCTTCGATCCTACGTGCTAAAGGCCTGAAAAACCCTTCAAACTTACCTTGTGAAAACTTGGGAACTCACCTTATTCACTTAGTAGCATGCCAGCTGGTTGTCCGACAAGCCTCTTTCCATGCTTTTTCCGTTTGTTCACCAAAACTCGCTTTTAGAACTGTCCCGTGGCCTCGTTCCACACAGTTCACGACAACTACACAGGCCACCTATTTATTTTTTTCTATTTTTTTAAAAATTATTATTATTTCTAGGCTTTTTTTTTTTTCTTTTTACACCTGACACGAAACACAAGCCCACATTTCACACCAAGCTCCTGTCCCTGTCCTCAGCGGATTCTCCAGCTGGGAGGGGATTGCCCCGCGCCAGAGCCGCTATCCCGAGGAGAATGCCGAGGGAGCTGCCTGCGCACCCCCGGGATGGGGCTTGGACGCCCAGAGAGCCCAACCCATCGTATTTTAGTCCCTCTAGACGCACCTGTAACCGATGGCAAAGGCTGAAATTCCCCCAAAGCATCACAAAGTTCCTGGAGCCCTTTTCCCACAGCTGATTGCTGCAGGTTTTCATCCCTTTTTTTTTGCACCTGCACGGCTTGGCCAGCCCTTGGCTTGCGAAAGAACTGCCATTATCAAAGGTGATGAGCCGAGAGTGACCACGGCCAAGCTGAAAAATAAAGGTGGTGAGATGGTTTATTTGGCGTAATGAACGTCCCCTGGGCAGCTCTGGCAATGGGCAGGGTGCGGGTGGGTGAGAGGCTGGACACGAGGGGGCCCAAAGGGGCTCTGGGCTGAGCCCCAGCGTGGGCAGCAGCTCCGGGGGGATTGTGCGCCCGGGCCCCGCTCAGGTGAGACCCCCACCCGCGGAGCTGGGATCCCTTTTCCGGAGGGCAGCGAGGGCTGCGGGAGAGCCCGGCAGAGACCGCGCTCCGTGGAGAGCACCCCCAGAGATGAGCCGGCTTTCCCCGGGCCCCCCCCCAGGAAAGGGAGGAGGGCAGGGATGACCCGATCCCCACGGGGAAGGAGGATAGAGGCACCCTGGCCCCTCCGTCACGGAGGAGGAGCGAGGCAGGCCAGGCCCCCCACCCCATAGGGACGGAGGCTTGGAGTAGAGCTGGCACCTCCTTAGCGGAAGGGCGGAGAAGAGCCCGAACCACCCCCCAGCCCCGATAATGGGGCTGAGGACGGCATGGCCCGGCCTACACTCGATGGGGGTGGCAGGTGGGAGTAAAGGCCGAGCCCTCCGTGGCTGGAGGAGGGAGAGGAAAAGGATCCCAAGCCGAGCACGGTGAAGAGGACGGAAAAGACAGGCCCCCCCCTCCAGCCCGAGTCCCTCTCAGTCGTCCCCCAGTGCGAGACGGACGGAGACCCCTCGAGCGTTCCCCGGGCTCCAGACGAAATAAAGCTGAGCATAATCTGCCGAGGCATAACGGGCTTGGACTTATTATTTATTCGAGTGTGAACAAGGTGGAATCTACCGTGGGTGGTCTGGGTGTTGTTGAATGGTAAATATCAGGTAGAGGGAGACGGAAAGAAAAAGGCTGGGGGGAAGCAAGAGAGTGGCAGAAAGATGAAGTAGAAAATCAGGATGATTCTCAGCACAGCTCTGGCCTCGGCCTTTTGGATTCACTCTTCTCGCTCAGCCTCGTGTCCTCGTCCCTAGGCCTGGCATCACTGGACAATGGTGTCACCTGAGCCTCATCTCAAGGTCCCTTAGCGCAAGTCCCGTGGCCCAAAGTTCCCCTTCAGGAGGCACATTGATGCAACAGGGGGCTTGGGTGGTCCCAGCTTTCTGCACTTGTGTCCGAATGGGCAAAAGGTCCTTCCTGGCAATGGCCCAGGACTTGGGAAGGAGCTGGAACTGGGGCTGGGTTTGAGGTCAGGGTTAACCAATCCTAAGGCAGCCCCATTTCTGGGCTGCCCAGGCCCCACGGGGAGGGCTCTGTGAGTCAGGAAGAGGGATCCTTGGGAATTGAGAGGGATCCTCTCTCAATACCATGGGCCGCTGAGCTCTGGCAGCTGGATACGCAGCTGGGACCACGTGTGCTCCGGGCCCCAGCCGAGGCCCGGGGCTCTCCATCCCCTCTGCCACGGCCAGGGCGTGGGCTTAGTGATTCGTTTGCCTGGCGAGCGACTCGTTGGGCAAGCAAAGATCAGTCCCAGCGTTTGATGTGATTTTTGCCGATTTTATTGGAACTTACCTCGGTTGAGCCGGGGACGCTGAGGGGCACGGGCGGTGCCGGGACTCCGGCGCTCTGTCCTGGTCAGCCCGGGGCACCACCGGGGTGTGGGCTCCATCCTCCTGGCCCCGGGCTGATAGGATAGGGTTCAAATGATTTCTGGACAGCAAGGCCTTGGGAACAGAATGTTAGCTGGACTGCAGCCAGGACGATCTTTCCATGTTATTGTCTTGACCAATCAAGTAGGACTTTGCCTGCCTGGGTAATAAATCAGGGGAGGTGGGGGATGAGTGTGATTTTTATGGTGGGTAGTTAAGGCGTAGGCCCTGGAAACAAAGGCGAGGTTTTTCATTCCTGTATCATGTGAAACTGCACCTGCATAATCATCACACCATGAATGATAGGATTGTTAAGGGTAACGATTGTTTGGAAATGGAATATGATTATTATCTGAAAGGAGAATCATGAGAAAGGATACTTAGGAAATTGACGCTTGGATAAGACCAATGACTGCAACAGAACAATATGAGTTTATTAATTAACACCTACAGTTCGATCAGGAAAGGGTATAAAAACAGGTCCATTTTGAATCCATGTCGGAGTCAGGTGCACGTCTGATTGCCAGAGCTCTTGTCGTTCTGTCATGATGAGGATGGATGTTCTGTGGGGGGGGGACGCTCTGTCATGATGAGGATGGATGTTCTGTTGGGGGGGACGCTCTTCGCAGGGCCGGGCCACATGGGGCCGGGCCGTGCCGGGCCGGGCCGGGCCGTGCTGGGCCATGCCGGGCCACGTGGGCTGCAGGGGCCGGGCCGTGCTGGGCCATGCCGGGCCACGTGCTCCGCAGGGGCCGGGCCGTGCTGGGCCATGCCGGGCCACGTGGGGCGCAGGGGCCGGGCCGTGCTGGGCCGTGCCCGTCCACGTGGGCCGCAGGGGCCGGGCCGTGCTGGGCCATGCCGGGCCTCGTGGGCCGCAGGGGCCAGGCCGTGCTGGGCCATGCCGGGCCACGTGGGGCCGGGCCGGGCCATGCCGGGCCATACCGGCCGTGGGGCGCAGGGGCCGCCCGCCCGCCTGCCCGCCAGACTCCGGCCTCGGCCTCCCGCCGCGGAGCGCAGCGGTGAGCCGGGGGGGCCGGCCGCGCTCCTTTTATACTGGCGGGCGCTCAGTGACGCACGTGCGTGCGGCGGCTCTGCCGCTGTGATGTCACAATCAGGGGGCGGAGCCAAGAAGAGAGTGCCCTGGGACTGGTCTGGGCGGGAGGCGTTGCCCCGGTAACGGTTGGTGGTGCTGGCGTTGACGGGGGGTGGGGGGGCGGTGAGGCGGGCAGTGGCGGTGTATGACGTGTGGGAGTGCCCCAGGGAGTGCTTCCAGCCCCAGTATGGGGGTCCCGCTCCCGTTTTGGGGGTTTCCCAGCGCACGGGGAGGGGTCTCTGGGGGTCTCAGGTCAGTCTGGGGGTTCCCAAGCTGCCGGAGAGAGGTCTCTGGGGCTCCCAGTCCCATTCTTTGGGTGCCCAGGCGCACGGGGCCGGGGGGGTGGGATGCTGTCTGGGTGTTCCAGCCCCATTTTTGGGGCTTCCAGCCTCACTTTTGCCTTGCCCGGGCTCATCTCTTGGGCTGCGCCCACGTAGGCGTGGCCACCGCTTGAAGGCTCAAGGCGAGGCAACGCCGCCTGAGCCAGCTGGCCGCCCCGTTGCTGGAGCTCTTGCGAGAGTTGGCGGCGCGGGCGGGTCCCACCAGGAGCCGCCGCCACTCCCTCAGCGCAGCCCGGCCCGGCCCGGCCCGGCTCATTCCGCTCCCTCGGCCCTTCGCTCTCCTTCAGCCCTTCCCGCCTCCCTCAGCCCGCTCCCGCCTCCCTCAGCCCGCTCCTGCCTCCCTCAGCCCGCTCAATCAGCCCTCTGCGCTCCTGCATCCCGGCCGCTCTTCCTTCACGCCCGCTCCCTCCGCCCGTCCCGATCCCCGCCCCCCTCCCCTCCCCTCTTGACGCGCGGTGCCCCCGCCACGCCAGAGCCCCGGCACCGCCTGTGGCCCTCAGCGGCGCCAGCGGCCGGGGCCGCAGGAGGGACGGACAGCGTCCGGAGCACGGCCCCGGGCCAGGAGGGCGGAGATCTCCCGGCGGGGCCCCCGCGCCGCCGGGCAGGCGTTGCCGGTGAGAACGGGAACGGGAGGAGGCGCTGGGAAGTGTCTCCGGGCGCTGCCAGCGGGGGCTCCAGGCAGGAATGCGGCGGGGAAGGCGGGGGCCTCCCTGGCACGGCCCCGGCCCGTTCCCGCTGCCACCCGGATCCGGAGTCCCACAGGGACCCGCGGCCCTCCCCTCCGGGATTTGGCGGATGGAGGGGGGGGGAGGGGGGCGGTCCCAGCCACCAAGGCTTTGAACGCCCTTCCGAACGGAAAGAAGAAGAGCTTGACTCAGCCAATCTATCAAGCAACAATCAATTGATTAATTCAAACGATCAAGTGTGAGCAAAGCAGCACGCTGGATACAGTGGGGGTTCCCCCTCCTGCTGCATTTCGGTTGCTGATTTTTGCTGGGATTTACTGAGCATCTTCATAAGCACTTCTCAGCAGGTTTGGTTGTTGTTGTTTTTTGGGTTTTTGTGCGGTTTCCTCCTAGTGTCTATTTGCCAAGTCTCATTTCTGTACTCTATTGTGATCAGTTCCTATTGGTGACGTCGAATTTCTCTACCCCAAGGGTTTAAATTAGTAAGAGCCATGTCCACTTTCTCTTTTCTAGAATTAGACGTCAGTGATGGTGAGGCCCAGCTTCTCTCTCCAGGACGGTCAGTCAGCCAGGGTGATGTCCAGCTTCCCTACATCTCTGATGGGGAGGTCCAGTTGTCTTTCCCAGCATCGTCAGTCGGTGAGGATGATTGTTGGATGGAGGGAGACTGACTCAACCGATGTTGATTAATTAGGCTCGATTTTATTTGTTTTCTCGCTTACATTTATATTCTAAATAATTAGTTCGTACATATTGCAAAAGCCAAGCTCCTGATTGGTAGTGACTACACAATAGTTTACTTCATGTTAGATCAGCATATTGCAACAGTTGTATCGCCGTGTAGCATTTAGTTCCTCTTTTCTCATGATCTCAGTTTCTCTCCCTCATCCTCATGCTGGCCTTGTCCTAGCTTCTAGTTACAATATTAGTCTGAGAGCTATTGTGTCCTCCCTTATCCTCTTCCCATTTCTCAGCTATCCTCTCCACAGATGATGTCTGGCTTTCCTTCCCAGGATCATACTTCTGTGCTGGTGGGCTCCAGTTTTCCTTTCCAGGATCCTCAATTTTCAGCTTGGGATAAGCTCCTTCTTTTATTTGGGCGATTAACCGCTCCTTTTCTAGATTCTAAAGCTAGAGTTCAAAACTTCTTTGTACAAAGCAGCTCAAAGCTTAGAATCATTTTGTTTCCAAGCAAATAAGACTTGCGCATTCTTCGATCCTACGTGCTAAAGGCCTGAAAAACCCTTCAAACTTACCTTGTGAAAACTTGGGAACTCACCTTATTCACTTAGTAGCATGCCAGCTGGTTGTCCGACAAGCCTCTTTCCATGCTTTTTCCGTTTGTTCACCAAAACTCGCTTTTAGAACTGTCCCGTGGCCTCGTTCCACACAGTTCACGACAACTACACAGGCCACCTATTTATTTTTTTCTATTTTTTTAAAAATTATTATGATTTCTAGGCTTTTTTTTTTTCTTTTTACACCTGACACGAAACACAAGCCCACATTTCACACCAAGCTCCTGTCCCTGTCCTCAGCGGATTCTCCAGCTGGGAGGGGATTGCCCCGCGCCAGAGCCGCTATCCCGAGGAGAATGCCGAGGGAGCTGCCTGCGCACCCCCGGGATGGGGCTTGGACGCCCAGAGAGCCCAACCCATCGTATTTTAGTCCCTCTAGACGCACCTGTAACCGATGGCAAAGGCTGAAATTCCCCCAAAGCATCACAAAGTTCCTGGAGCCCTTTTCCCACAGCTGATTGCTGCAGGTTTTCATCCCTTTTTTTTTGCACCTGCACGGCTTGGCCAGCCCTTGGCTTGCGAAAGAACTGCCATTATCAAAGGTGATGAGCCGAGAGTGACCACGGCCAAGCTGAAAAATAAAGGTGGTGAGATGGTTTATTTGGCGTAATGAACGTCCCCTGGGCAGCTCTGGCAATGGGCAGGGTGCGGGTGGGTGAGAGGCTGGACACGAGGGGGCCCAAAGGGGCTCTGGGCTGAGCCCCAGCGTGGGCAGCAGCTCCGGGGGGATTGTGCGCCCGGGCCCCGCTCAGGTGAGACCCCCACCCGCGGAGCTGGGATCCCTTTTCCGGAGGGCAGCGAGGGCTGCGGGAGAGCCCGGCAGAGACCGCGCTCCGTGGAGAGCACCCCCAGAGATGAGCCGGCTTTCCCCGGGCCCCCCCCCAGGAAAGGGAGGAGGGCAGGGATGACCCGATCCCCACGGGGAAGGAGGATAGAGGCACCCTGGCCCCTCCGTCACGGAGGAGGAGCGAGGCAGGCCAGGCCCCCCACCCCATAGGGACGGAGGCTTGGAGTAGAGCTGGCACCTCCTTAGCGGGAGGGCGGAGAAGAGCCCGGAACCACCCCCCACCCCCGATAATAGGGCTGAGGACGGCATGGCCCGGCCTACACTCGATGGGGGTGGCAGGTGGGAGTAAAGGCCGAGCCCTCCGTGGCTGGAGGAGGGAGAGGAAAAGGATCCCAAGCCGAGCACGGTGAAGAGGACGGAAAAGACAGGCCCCCCCGCTCCAGCCCGAGTCCCTCTCAGTCGTCCCCCAGTGCGAGACGGACGGAGACCCCTCGAGCGTTCCCCGGGCTCCAGACGAAATAAAGCTGAGCATAATCTGCCGAGGCATAACGGGCTTGGACTTATTATTTATTCGAGTGTGAACAAGGTGGAATCTACCGTGGGTGGTCTGGGTGTTGTTGAATGGTAAATATCAGGTAGAGGGAGACGGAAAGAAAAAGGCTGGGGGGAAGCAAGAGAGTGGCAGAAAGATGAAGTAGAAAATCAGGATGATTCTCAGCACAGCTCTGGCCTCGGCCTTTTGGATTCACTCTTCTCGCTCAGCCTCGTGTCCTCGTCCCTAGGCCTGGCATCACTGGACAATGGTGTCACCTGAGCCTCATCTCAAGGTCCCTTAGCGCAAGTCCCGTGGCCCAAAGTTCCCCTTCAGGAGGCACATTGATGCAACAGGGGGCTTGGGTGGTCCCAGCTTTCTGCACTTGTGTCCGAATGGGCAAAAGGTCCTTCCTGGCAATGGCCCAGGACTTGGGAAGGGGCTGGAACTGGGGCTGGGTTTGAGGTCAGGGTTAACCAATCCTAAGGCAGCCCCATTTCTGGGCTGCCCAGGCCCCACGGGGAGGGCTCTGTGAGTCAGGAAGAGGGATCCTTGGGAATTGAGAGGGATCCTCTCTCAATACCATGGGCCGCTGAGCTCTGGCAGCTGGATACGCAGCTGGGACCACGTGTGCTCCGGGCCCCAGCCGAGGCCCGGGGCTCTCCATCCCCTCTGCCACGGCCAGGGCGTGGGCTTAGTGATTCGTTTGCCTGGCGAGCGACTCGTTGGGCAAGCAAAGATCAGTCCCAGCGTTTGATGTGATTTTTGCCGATTTTATTGGAACTTACCTCGGTTGAGCCGGGGACGCTGAGGGGCACGGGCGGTGCCGGGACTCCGGCGCTCTGTCCTGGTCAGCCCGGGGCACCACCGGGGTGTGGGCTCCATCCTCCTGGCCCCGGGCTGATAGGATAGGGTTCAAATGATTTCTGGACAGCAAGGCCTTGGGAACAGAATGTTAGCTGGACTGCAGCCAGGACGATCTTTCCATGTTATTGTCTTGACCAATCAAGTAGGACTTTGCCTGCCTGGGTAATAAATCAGGGGAGGTGGGGGATGAGTGTGATTTTTATGGTGGGTAGTTAAGGCGTAGGCCCTGGAAACAAAGGCGAGGTTTTTCATTCCTGTATCATGTGAAACTGCACCTGCATAATCATCACACCATGAATGATAGGATTGTTAAGGGTAACGATTGTTTGGAAATGGAATATGATTATTATCTGAAAGGAGAATCATGAGAAAGGATACTTAGGAAATTGACGCTTGGATAAGACCAATGACTGCAACAGAACAATATGAGTTTATTAATTAACACCTACAGTTCGATCAGGAAAGGGTATAAAAACAGGTCCATTTTGAATCCATGTCGGAGTCAGGTGCACGTCTGATTGCCAGAGCTCTTGTCGTTCTGTCATGATGAGGATGGATGTTCTGTGGGGGGGGGACGCTCTGTCATGATGAGGATGGATGTTCTGTTGGGGGGGACGCTCTTCGCAGGGCCGGGCCACATGGGGCCGGGCCGTGCCGGGCCGGGCCGGGCCGTGCTGGGCCATGCCGGGCCACGTGGGCTGCAGGGGCCGGGCCGTGCTGGGCCATGCCGCGCCACGTGCTCCGCAGGGGCCGGGCCGTGCTGGGCCATGCCGGGCCACGTGGGGCGCAGGGGCCGGGCCGTGCTGGGCCGTGCCCGTCCACGTGGGGCGCAGGGGCCGGGCCGTGCTGGGCCATGCCGGGCCTCGTGGGCCGCAGGGGCCAGGCCGTGCTGGGCCATGCCGGGCCACGTGGGGCCGGGCGGGGCCATGCCGGGCCATACCGGCCGTGGGGCGCAGGGGCCGCCCGCCCGCCTGCCCGCCAGACTCCGGCCTCGGCCTCCTGCCGCGGAGCGCAGCGGTGAGCCGGGGGGGCCGGCCGCGCTCCTTTTATACTGGCGGGCGCTCAGTGACGCACGTGCGTGCGGCGGCTCTGCCGCTGTGATGTCACAATCAGGGGGCGGAGCCAAGAAGAGAGTGCCCTGGGACTGGTCTGGGCGGGAGGCGTTGCCCCGGTAACGGTTGGTGGTGCTGGCGTTGACGGGGGGTGGGGGGGCGGTGAGGCGGGCAGTGGCGGTGTATGACGTGTGGGAGTGCCCCAGGGAGTGCTTCCAGCCCCAGTATGGGGGTCCCGCTCCCGTTTTGGGGGTTTCCCAGCGCACGGGGAGGGGTCTCTGGGGGTCTCAGGTCAGTCTGGGGGTTCCCAAGCTGCCGGAGAGAGGTCTCTGGGGCTCCCAGTCCCATTCTTTGGGTGCCCAGGCGCACGGGGCCGGGGGGGGTGGGATGCTGTCTGGGTGTTCCAGCCCCATTTTTGGGGCTTCCAGCCTCACTTTTGCCTTGCCCGGGCTCATCTCTTGGGCTGCGCCCACGTAGGCGTGGCCACCGCTTGAAGGCTCAAGGCGAGGCAACGCCGCCTGAGCCAGCTGGCCGCCCCGTTGCTGGAGCTCTTGCGAGAGTTGGCGGCGCGGGCGGGTCCCACCAGGAGCCGCCGCCACTCCCTCAGCGCAGCCCGGCCCGGCCCGGCCCGGCTCATTCCGCTCCCTCGGCCCTTCGCTCTCCTTCAGCCCTTCCCGCCTCCCTCAGCCCGCTCCTGCCTCCCTCAGCCCGCTCAATCAGCCCTCTGCGCTCCTGCATCCCGGCCGCTCTTCCTTCACGCCCGCTCCCTCCGCCCGTCCCGATCCCCCCCCCTCCCCCCCTCCCCTCTTGACGCGCGGTGCCCCCGCCACGCCAGAGCCCCGGCACCGCCTGTGGCCCTCAGCGGCGCCAGCGGCCGGGGCCGCAGGAGGGACGGACAGCGTCCGGAGCACGGCCCCGGGCCAGGAGGGCGGAGATCTCCCGGCGGGGCCCCCGCGCCGCCGGGCAGGCGTTGCCGGTGAGAACGGGAACGGGAGGAGGCGCTGGGAAGTGTCTCCGGGCGCTGCCAGCGGGGGCTCCAGGCAGGAATGCGGCGGGGAAGGCGGGGGCCTCCCTGGCACGGCCCCGGCCCGTTCCCGCTGCCACCCGGATCCGGAGTCCCACAGGGACCCGCGGCCCTCCCCTCCGGGATTTGGCGGATGGAGGGGGGGGGAGGGGGGCGGTCCCAGCCACCAAGGCTTTGAACGCCCTTCCGAACGGAAAGAAGAAGAGCTTGACTCAGCCAATCTATCAAGCAACAATCAATTGATTAATTCAAACGATCAAGTGTGAGCAAAGCAGCACGCTGGATACAGTGGGGGTTCCCCCTCCTGCTGCATTTCGGTTGCTGATTTTTGCTGGGATTTACTGAGCATCTTCATAAGCACTTCTCAGCAGGTTTGGTTGTTGTTGTTTTTTGGGTTTTTGTGCGGTTTCCTCCTAGTGTCTATTTGCCAAGTCTCATTTCTGTACTCTATTGTGATCAGTTCCTATTGGTGACGTCGAATTTCTCTACCCCAAGGGTTTAAATTAGTAAGAGCCATGTCCACTTTCTCTTTTCTAGAATTAGACGTCAGTGATGGTGAGGCCCAGCTTCTCTCTCCAGGACGGTCAGTCAGCCAGGGTGATGTCCAGCTTCCCTACATCTCTGATGGGGAGGTCCAGTTGTCTTTCCCAGCATCGTCAGTCGGTGAGGATGATTGTTGGATGGAGGGAGACTGACTCAACCGATGTTGATTAATTAGGCTCGATTTTATTTGTTTTCTCGCTTACATTTATATTCTAAATAATTAGTTCGTACATATTGCAAAAGCCAAGCTCCTGATTGGTAGTGACTACACAATAGTTTACTTCATGTTAGATCAGCATATTGCAACAGTTGTATCGCCGTGTAGCATTTAGTTCCTCTTTTCTCATGATCTCAGTTTCTCTCCCTCATCCTCATGCTGGCCTTGTCCTAGCTTCTAGTTACAATATTAGTCTGAGAGCTATTGTGTCCTCCCTTATCCTCTTCCCATTTCTCAGCTATCCTCTCCACAGATGATGTCTGGCTTTCCTTCCCAGGATCATACTTCTGTGCTGGTGGGCTCCAGTTTTCCTTTCCAGGATCCTCAATTTTCAGCTTGGGATAAGCTCCTTCTTTTATTTGGGCGATTAACCGCTCCTTTTCTAGATTCTAAAGCTAGAGTTCAAAACTTCTTTGTACAAAGCAGCTCAAAGCTTAGAATCATTTTGTTTCCAAGCAAATAAGACTTGCGCATTCTTCGATCCTACGTGCTAAAGGCCTGAAAAACCCTTCAAACTTACCTTGTGAAAACTTGGGAACTCACCTTATTCACTTAGTAGCATGCCAGCTGGTTGTCCGACAAGCCTCTTTCCATGCTTTTTCCGTTTGTTCACCAAAACTCGCTTTTAGAACTGTCCCGTGGCCTCGTTCCACACAGTTCACGACAACTACACAGGCCACCTATTTATTTTTTTCTATTTTTTTAAAAATTATTATGATTTCTAGGCTTTTTTTTTTTCTTTTTACACCTGACACGAAACACAAGCCCACATTTCACACCAAGCTCCTGTCCCTGTCCTCAGCGGATTCTCCAGCTGGGAGGGGATTGCCCCGCGCCAGAGCCGCTATCCCGAGGAGAATGCCGAGGGAGCTGCCTGCGCACCCCCGGGATGGGGCTTGGACGCCCAGAGAGCCCAACCCATCGTATTTTAGTCCCTCTAGACGCACCTGTAACCGATGGCAAAGGCTGAAATTCCCCCAAAGCATCACAAAGTTCCTGGAGCCCTTTTCCCACAGCTGATTGCTGCAGGTTTTCATCCCTTTTTTTTTGCACCTGCACGGCTTGGCCAGCCCTTGGCTTGCGAAAGAACTGCCATTATCAAAGGTGATGAGCCGAGAGTGACCACGGCCAAGCTGAAAAATAAAGGTGGTGAGATGGTTTATTTGGCGTAATGAACGTCCCCTGGGCAGCTCTGGCAATGGGCAGGGTGCGGGTGGGTGAGAGGCTGGACACGAGGGGGCCCAAAGGGGCTCTGGGCTGAGCCCCAGCGTGGGCAGCAGCTCCGGGGGGATTGTGCGCCCGGGCCCCGCTCAGGTGAGACCCCCACCCGCGGAGCTGGGATCCCTTTTCCGGAGGGCAGCGAGGGCTGCGGGAGAGCCCGGCAGAGACCGCGCTCCGTGGAGAGCACCCCCAGAGATGAGCCGGCTTTCCCCGGGCCCCCCCCCAGGAAAGGGAGGAGGGCAGGGATGACCCGATCCCCACGGGGAAGGAGGATAGAGGCACCCTGGCCCCTCCGTCACGGAGGAGGAGCGAGGCAGGCCAGGCCCCCCACCCCATAGGGACGGAGGCTTGGAGTAGAGCTGGCACCTCCTTAGCGGGAGGGCGGAGAAGAGCCCGAACCACCCCCCAGCCCCGATAATGGGGCTGAGGACGGCATGGCCCGGCCTACACTCGATGGGGGTGGCAGGTGGGAGTAAAGGCCGAGCCCTCCGTGGCTGGAGGAGGGAGAGGAAAAGGATCCCAAGCCGAGCACGGTGAAGAGGACGGAAAAGACAGGCCCCCCCCTCCAGCCCGAGTCCCTCTCAGTCGTCCCCCAGTGCGAGACGGACGGAGACCCCTCGAGCGTTCCCCGGGCTCCAGACGAAATAAAGCTGAGCATAATCTGCCGAGGCATAACGGGCTTGGACTTATTATTTATTCGAGTGTGAACAAGGTGGAATCTACCGTGGGTGGTCTGGGTGTTGTTGAATGGTAAATATCAGGTAGAGGGAGACGGAAAGAAAAAGGCTGGGGGGAAGCAAGAGAGTGGCAGAAAGATGAAGTAGAAAATCAGGATGATTCTCAGCACAGCTCTGGCCTCGGCCTTTTGGATTCACTCTTCTCGCTCAGCCTCGTGTCCTCGTCCCTAGGCCTGGCATCACTGGACAATGGTGTCACCTGAGCCTCATCTCAAGGTCCCTTAGCGCAAGTCCCGTGGCCCAAAGTTCCCCTTCAGGAGGCACATTGATGCAACAGGGGGCTTGGGTGGTCCCAGCTTTCTGCACTTGTGTCCGAATGGGCAAAAGGTCCTTCCTGGCAATGGCCCAGGACTTGGGAAGGGGCTGGAACTGGGGCTGGGTTTGAGGTCAGGGTTAACCAATCCTAAGGCAGCCCCATTTCTGGGCTGCCCAGGCCCCACGGGGAGGGCTCTGTGAGTCAGGAAGAGGGATCCTTGGGAATTGAGAGGGATCCTCTCTCAATACCATGGGCCGCTGAGCTCTGGCAGCTGGATACGCAGCTGGGACCACGTGTGCTCCGGGCCCCAGCCGAGGCCCGGGGCTCTCCATCCCCTCTGCCACGGCCAGGGCGTGGGCTTAGTGATTCGTTTGCCTGGCGAGCGACTCGTTGGGCAAGCAAAGATCAGTCCCAGCGTTTGATGTGATTTTTGCCGATTTTATTGGAACTTACCTCGGTTGAGCCGGGGACGCTGAGGGGCACGGGCGGTGCCGGGACTCCGGCGCTCTGTCCTGGTCAGCCCGGGGCACCACCGGGGTGTGGGCTCCATCCTCCTGGCCCCGGGCTGATAGGATAGGGTTCAAATGATTTCTGGACAGCAAGGCCTTGGGAACAGAATGTTAGCTGGACTGCAGCCAGGACGATCTTTCCATGTTATTGTCTTGACCAATCAAGTAGGACTTTGCCTGCCTGGGTAATAAATCAGGGGAGGTGGGGGATGAGTGTGATTTTTATGGTGGGTAGTTAAGGCGTAGGCCCTGGAAACAAAGGCGAGGTTTTTCATTCCTGTATCATGTGAAACTGCACCTGCATAATCATCACACCATGAATGATAGGATTGTTAAGGGTAACGATTGTTTGGAAATGGAATATGATTATTATCTGAAAGGAGAATCATGAGAAAGGATACTTAGGAAATTGACGCTTGGATAAGACCAATGACTGCAACAGAACAATATGAGTTTATTAATTAACACCTACAGTTCGATCAGGAAAGGGTATAAAAACAGGTCCATTTTGAATCCATGTCGGAGTCAGGTGCACGTCTGATTGCCAGAGCTCTTGTCGTTCTGTCATGATGAGGATGGATGTTCTGTGGGGGGGGGACGCTCTGTCATGATGAGGATGGATGTTCTGTTGGGGGGGACGCTCTTCGCAGGGCCGGGCCACATGGGGCCGGGCCGGGCCGGGCCGGGCCGTGCTGGGCCATGCCGGGCCACGTGGGCTGCAGGGGCCGGGCCGTGCTGGGCCATGCCGGGCCACGTGCTCCGCAGGGGCCGGGCCGTGCTGGGCCATGCCGGGCCACGTGGGGCGCAGGGGCCGGGCCGTGCTGGGCCGTGCCCGTCCACGTGGGCCGCAGGGGCCGGGCCGTGCTGGGCCATGCCGGGCCTCGTGGGCCGCAGGGGCCAGGCCGTGCTGGGCCATGCCGGGCCACGTGGGGCCGGGCCGGGCCATGCCGGGCCATACCGGCCGTGGGGCGCAGGGGCCGCCCGCCCGCCCGCCAGACTCCGGCCTCGGCCTCCCGCCGCGGAGCGCAGCGGTGAGCCGGGGGGGCCGGCCGCGCTCCTTTTATACTGGCGGGCGCTCAGTGACGCACGTGCGTGCGGCGGCTCTGCCGCTGTGATGTCACAATCAGGGGGCGGAGCCAAGAAGAGAGTGCCCTGGGACTGGTCTGGGCGGGAGGCGTTGCCCCGGTAACGGTTGGTGGTGCTGGCGTTGACGGGGGGTGGGGGGGCGGTGAGGCGGGCAGTGGCGGTGTATGACGTGTGGGAGTGCCCCAGGGAGTGCTTCCAGCCCCAGTATGGGGGTCCCGCTCCCGTTTTGGGGGTTTCCCAGCGCACGGGGAGGGGTCTCTGGGGGTCTCAGGTCAGTCTGGGGGTTCCCAAGCTGCCGGAGAGAGGTCTCTGGGGCTCCCAGTCCCATTCTTTGGGTGCCCAGGCGCACGGGGCCGGGGGGGGTGGGATGCTGTCTGGGTGTTCCAGCCCCATTTTTGGGGCTTCCAGCCTCACTTTTGCCTTGCCCGGGCTCATCTCTTGGGCTGCGCCCACGTAGGCGTGGCCACCGCTTGAAGGCTCAAGGCGAGGCAACGCCGCCTGAGCCAGCTGGCCGCCCCGTTGCTGGAGCTCTTGCGAGAGTTGGCGGCGCGGGCGGGTCCCACCAGGAGCCGCCGCCACTCCCTCAGCGCAGCCCGGCCCGGCCCGGCCCGGCTCATTCCGCTCCCTCGGCCCTTCGCTCTCCTTCAGCCCTTCCCGCCTCCCTCAGCCCGCTCCCGCCTCCCTCAGCCCGCTCAATCAGCCCTCTGCGCTCCTGCATCCCGGCCGCTCTTCCTTCACGCCCGCTCCCTCCGCTCGTCCCGATCCCCCCCCCTCCCCCCCTCCCCTCTTGACGCGCGGTGCCCCCGCCACGCCAGAGCCCCGGCACCGCCTGTGGCCCTCAGCGGCGCCAGCGGCCGGGGCCGCAGGAGGGACGGACAGCGTCCGGAGCACGGCCCCGGGCCAGGAGGGCGGAGATCTCCCGGCGGGGCCCCCGCGCCGCCGGGCAGGCGTTGCCGGTGAGAACGGGAACGGGAGGAGGCGCTGGGAAGTGTCTCCGGGCGCTGCCAGCGGGGGCTCCAGGCAGGAATGCGGCGGGGAAGGCGGGGGCCTCCCTGGCACGGCCCCGGCCCGTTCCCGCTGCCACCCGGATCCGGAGTCCCACAGGGACCCGCGGCCCTCCCCTCCGGGATTTGGCGGATGGAGGGGGGGGGAGGGGGGCGGTCCCAGCCACCAAGGCTTTGAACGCCCTTCCGAACGGAAAGAAGAAGAGCTTGACTCAGCCAATCTATCAAGCAACAATCAATTGATTAATTCAAACGATCAAGTGTGAGCAAAGCAGCACGCTGGATACAGTGGGGGTTCCCCCTCCTGCTGCATTTCGGTTGCTGATTTTTGCTGGGATTTACTGAGCATCTTCATAAGCACTTCTCAGCAGGTTTGGTTGTTGTTGTTTTTTGGGTTTTTGTGCGGTTTCCTCCTAGTGTCTATTTGCCAAGTCTCATTTCTGTACTCTATTGTGATCAGTTCCTATTGGTGACGTCGAATTTCTCTACCCCAAGGGTTTAAATTAGTAAGAGCCATGTCCACTTTCTCTTTTCTAGAATTAGACGTCAGTGATGGTGAGGCCCAGCTTCTCTCTCCAGGACGGTCAGTCAGCCAGGGTGATGTCCAGCTTCCCTACATCTCTGATGGGGAGGTCCAGTTGTCTTTCCCAGCATCGTCAGTCGGTGAGGATGATTGTTGGATGGAGGGAGACTGACTCAACCGATGTTGATTAATTAGGCTCGATTTTATTTGTTTTCTCGCTTACATTTATATTCTAAATAATTAGTTCGTACATATTGCAAAAGCCAAGCTCCTGATTGGTAGTGACTACACAATAGTTTACTTCATGTTAGATCAGCATATTGCAACAGTTGTATCGCCGTGTAGCATTTAGTTCCTCTTTTCTCATGATCTCAGTTTCTCTCCCTCATCCTCATGCTGGCCTTGTCCTAGCTTCTAGTTACAATATTAGTCTGAGAGCTATTGTGTCCTCCCTTATCCTCTTCCCATTTCTCAGCTATCCTCTCCACAGATGATGTCTGGCTTTCCTTCCCAGGATCATACTTCTGTGCTGGTGGGCTCCAGTTTTCCTTTCCAGGATCCTCAATTTTCAGCTTGGGATAAGCTCCTTCTTTTATTTGGGCGATTAACCGCTCCTTTTCTAGATTCTAAAGCTAGAGTTCAAAACTTCTTTGTACAAAGCAGCTCAAAGCTTAGAATCATTTTGTTTCCAAGCAAATAAGACTTGCGCATTCTTCGATCCTACGTGCTAAAGGCCTGAAAAACCCTTCAAACTTACCTTGTGAAAACTTGGGAACTCACCTTATTCACTTAGTAGCATGCCAGCTGGTTGTCCGACAAGCCTCTTTCCATGCTTTTTCCGTTTGTTCACCAAAACTCGCTTTTAGAACTGTCCCGTGGCCTCGTTCCACACAGTTCACGACAACTACACAGGCCACCTATTTATTTTTTTCTATTTTTTTAAAAATTATTATTATTTCTAGGCTTTTTTTTTTTTCTTTTTACACCTGACACGAAACACAAGCCCACATTTCACACCAAGCTCCTGTCCCTGTCCTCAGCGGATTCTCCAGCTGGGAGGGGATTGCCCCGCGCCAGAGCCGCTATCCCGAGGAGAATGCCGAGGGAGCTGCCTGCGCACCCCCGGGATGGGGCTTGGACGCCCAGAGAGCCCAACCCATCGTATTTTAGTCCCTCTAGACGCACCTGTAACCGATGGCAAAGGCTGAAATTCCCCCAAAGCATCACAAAGTTCCTGGAGCCCTTTTCCCACAGCTGATTGCTGCAGGTTTTCATCCCTTTTTTTTTGCACCTGCACGGCTTGGCCAGCCCTTGGCTTGCGAAAGAACTGCCATTATCAAAGGTGATGAGCCGAGAGTGACCACGGCCAAGCTGAAAAATAAAGGTGGTGAGATGGTTTATTTGGCGTAATGAACGTCCCCTGGGCAGCTCTGGCAATGGGCAGGGTGCGGGTGGGTGAGAGGCTGGACACGAGGGGGCCCAAAGGGGCTCTGGGCTGAGCCCCAGGGTGGGCAGCAGCTCCGGGGGGATTGTGCGCCCGGGCCCCGCTCAGGTGAGACCCCCACCCGCGGAGCTGGGATCCCTTTTCCGGAGGGCAGCGAGGGCTGCGGGAGAGCCCGGCAGAGACCGCGCTCCGTGGAGAGCACCCCCAGAGATGAGCCGGCTTTCCCCGGGCCCCCCCCCAGGAAAGGGAGGAGGGCAGGGATGACCCGATCCCCACGGGGAAGGAGGATAGAGGCACCCTGGCCCCTCCGTCACGGAGGAGGAGCGAGGCAGGCCAGGCCCCCCACCCCATAGGGACGGAGGCTTGGAGTAGAGCTGGCACCTCCTTAGCGGAAGGGCGGAGAAGAGCCCGAACCACCCCCCAGCCCCGATAATGGGGCTGAGGACGGCATGGCCCGGCCTACACTCGATGGGGGTGGCAGGTGGGAGTAAAGGCCGAGCCCTCCGTGGCTGGAGGAGGGAGAGGAAAAGGATCCCAAGCCGAGCACGGTGAAGAGGACGGAAAAGACAGGCCCCCCCCTCCAGCCCGAGTCCCTCTCAGTCGTCCCCCAGTGCGAGACGGACGGAGACCCCTCGAGCGTTCCCCGGGCTCCAGACGAAATAAAGCTGAGCATAATCTGCCGAGGCATAACGGGCTTGGACTTATTATTTATTCGAGTGTGAACAAGGTGGAATCTACCGTGGGTGGTCTGGGTGTTGTTGAATGGTAAATATCAGGTAGAGGGAGACGGAAAGAAAAAGGCTGGGGGGAAGCAAGAGAGTGGCAGAAAGATGAAGTAGAAAATCAGGATGATTCTCAGCACAGCTCTGGCCTCGGCCTTTTGGATTCACTCTTCTCGCTCAGCCTCGTGTCCTCGTCCCTAGGCCTGGCATCACTGGACAATGGTGTCACCTGAGCCTCATCTCAAGGTCCCTTAGCGCAAGTCCCGTGGCCCAAAGTTCCCCTTCAGGAGGCACATTGATGCAACAGGGGGCTTGGGTGGTCCCAGCTTTCTGCACTTGTGTCCGAATGGGCAAAAGGTCCTTCCTGGCAATGGCCCAGGACTTGGGAAGGGGCTGGAACTGGGGCTGGGTTTGAGGTCAGGGTTAACCAATCCTAAGGCAGCCCCATTTCTGGGCTGCCCAGGCCCCACGGGGAGGGCTCTGTGAGTCAGGAAGAGGGATCCTTGGGAATTGAGAGGGATCCTCTCTCAATACCATGGGCCGCTGAGCTCTGGCAGCTGGATACGCAGCTGGGACCACGTGTGCTCCGGGCCCCAGCCGAGGCCCGGGGCTCTCCATCCCCTCTGCCACGGCCAGGGCGTGGGCTTAGTGATTCGTTTGCCTGGCGAGCGACTCGTTGGGCAAGCAAAGATCAGTCCCAGCGTTTGATGTGATTTTTGCCGATTTTATTGGAACTTACCTCGGTTGAGCCGGGGACGCTGAGGGGCACGGGCGGTGCCGGGACTCCGGCGCTCTGTCCTGGTCAGCCCGGGGCACCACCGGGGTGTGGGCTCCATCCTCCTGGCCCCGGGCTGATAGGATAGGGTTCAAATGATTTCTGGACAGCAAGGCCTTGGGAACAGAATGTTAGCTGGACTGCAGCCAGGACGATCTTTCCATGTTATTGTCTTGACCAATCAAGTAGGACTTTGCCTGCCTGGGTAATAAATCAGGGGAGGTGGGGGATGAGTGTGATTTTTATGGTGGGTAGTTAAGGCGTAGGCCCTGGAAACAAAGGCGAGGTTTTTCATTCCTGTATCATGTGAAACTGCACCTGCATAATCATCACACCATGAATGATAGGATTGTTAAGGGTAACGATTGTTTGGAAATGGAATATGATTATTATCTGAAAGGAGAATCATGAGAAAGGATACTTAGGAAATTGACGCTTGGATAAGACCAATGACTGCAACAGAACAATATGAGTTTATTAATTAACACCTACAGTTCGATCAGGAAAGGGTATAAAAACAGGTCCATTTTGAATCCATGTCGGAGTCAGGTGCACGTCTGATTGCCAGAGCTCTTGTCGTTCTGTCATGATGAGGATGGATGTTCTGTTGGGGGGGACGCTCTTCGCAGGGCCGGGCCACATGGGGCCGGGCCGTGCCGGGCCGGGCCGGGCCGTGCTGGGCCATGCCGGGCCACGTGGGCTGCAGGGGCCGGGCCGTGCTGGGCCATGCCGGGCCACGTGCTCCGCAGGGGCCGGGCCGTGCTGGGCCATGCCGGGCCACGTGGGGCGCAGGGGCCGGGCCGTGCTGGGCCGTGCCCGTCCACGTGGGGCGCAGGGGCCGGGCCGTGCTGGGCCATGCCGGGCCTCGTGGGCCGCAGGGGCCAGGCCGTGCTGGGCCATGCCGGGCCACGTGGGGCCGGGCCGGGCCATGCCGGGCCATACCGGCCGTGGGGCGCAGGGGCCGCCCGCCCGCCTGCCCGCCAGACTCCGGCCTCGGCCTCCCGCCGCGGAGCGCAGCGGTGAGCCGGGGGGGCCGGCCGCGCTCCTTTTATACTGGCGGGCGCTCAGTGACGCACGTGCGTGCGGCGGCTCTGCCGCTGTGATGTCACAATCAGGGGGCGGAGCCAAGAAGAGAGTGCCCTGGGACTGGTCTGGGCGGGAGGCGTTGCCCCGGTAACGGTTGGTGGTGCTGGCGTTGACGGGGGGTGGGGGGGCGGTGAGGCGGGCAGTGGCGGTGTATGACGTGTGGGAGTGCCCCAGGGAGTGCTTCCAGCCCCAGTATGGGGGTCCCGCTCCCGTTTTGGGGGTTTCCCAGCGCACGGGGAGGGGTCTCTGGGGGTCTCAGGTCAGTCTGGGGGTTCCCAAGCTGCCGGAGAGAGGTCTCTGGGGCTCCCAGTCCCATTCTTTGGGTGCCCAGGCGCACGGGGCCGGGGGGGGTGGGATGCTGTCTGGGTGTTCCAGCCCCATTTTTGGGGCTTCCAGCCTCACTTTTGCCTTGCCCGGGCTCATCTCTTGGGCTGCGCCCACGTAGGCGTGGCCACCGCTTGAAGGCTCAAGGCGAGGCAACGCCGCCTGAGCCAGCTGGCCGCCCCGTTGCTGGAGCTCTTGGGAGAGTTGGCGGCGCGGGCGGGTCCCACCAGGAGCCGCCGCCACTCCCTCAGCGCAGCCCGGCCCGGCCCGGCCCGGCTCATTCCGCTCCCTCGGCCCTTCGCTCTCCTTCAGCCCTTCCCGCCTCCCTCAGCCCGCTCCCGCCTCCCTCAGCCCGCTCCCGCCTCCCTCAGCCCTTCCCGCCTCCCTCAGCCCGCTCCTGCCTCCCTCAGCCCGCTCAATCAGCCCTCTGCGCTCCTGCATCCCGGCCGCTCTTCCTTCACGCCCGCTCCCTCCGCCCGTCCCGATCCCCCCCCCTCCCCCCCTCCCCTCTTGACGCGCGGTGCCCCCGCCACGCCAGAGCCCCGGCACCGCCTGTGGCCCTCAGCGGCGCCAGCGGCCGGGGCCGCAGGAGGGACGGACAGCGTCCGGAGCACGGCCCCGGGCCAGGAGGGCGGAGATCTCCCGGCGGGGCCCCCGCGCCGCCGGGCAGGCGTTGCCGGTGAGAACGGGAACGGGAGGAGGCGCTGGGAAGTGTCTCCGGGCGCTGCCAGCGGGGGCTCCAGGCAGGAATGCGGCGGGGAAGGCGGGGGCCTCCCTGGCACGGCCCCGGCCCGTTCCCGCTGCCACCCGGATCCGGAGTCCCACAGGGACCCGCGGCCCTCCCCTCCGGGATTTGGCGGATGGAGGGGGGGGGAGGGGGGCGGTCCCAGCCACCAAGGCTTTGAACGCCCTTCCGAACGGAAAGAAGAAGAGCTTGACTCAGCCAATCTATCAAGCAACAATCAATTGATTAATTCAAACGATCAAGTGTGAGCAAAGCAGCACGCTGGATACAGTGGGGGTTCCCCCTCCTGCTGCATTTCGGTTGCTGATTTTTGCTGGGATTTACTGAGCATCTTCATAAGCACTTCTCAGCAGGTTTGGTTGTTGTTGTTTTTTGGGTTTTTGTGCGGTTTCCTCCTAGTGTTTATTTGCCAAGTCTCATTTCTGCACTCTATTGTGATCAGTTCCTATTGGTGACGTCGAATTTCTCTACCCCAAGGGTTTAAATTAGTAAGAGCCATGTCCACTTTCTCTTTTCTAGAATTAGACGTCAGTGATGGTGAGGCCCAGCTTCTCTCTCCAGGACGGTCAGTCAGCCAGGGTGATGTCCAGCTTCCCTACATCTCTGATGGGGAGGTCCAGTTGTCTTTCCCAGCATCGTCAGTCGGTGAGGATGATTGTTGGATGGAGGGAGACTGACTCAACCGATGTTGATTAATTAGGCTCGATTTTATTTGTTTTCTCGCTTACATTTATATTCTAAATAATTAGTTCGTACATATTGCAAAAGCCAAGCTCCTGATTGGTAGTGACTACACAATAGTTTACTTCATGTTAGATCAGCATATTGCAACAGTTGTATCGCCGTGTAGCATTTAGTTCCTCTTTTCTCATGATCTCAGTTTCTCTCCCTCATCCTCATGCTGGCCTTGTCCTAGCTTCTAGTTACAATATTAGTCTGAGAGCTATTGTGTCCTCCCTTATCCTCTTCCCATTTCTCAGCTATCCTCTCCACAGATGATGTCTGGCTTTCCTTCCCAGGATCATACTTCTGTGCTGGTGGGCTCCAGTTTTCCTTTCCAGGATCCTCAATTTTCAGCTTGGGATAAGCTCCTTCTTTTATTTGGGCGATTAACCGCTCCTTTTCTAGATTCTAAAGCTAGAGTTCAAAACTTCTTTGTACAAAGCAGCTCAAAGCTTAGAATCATTTTGTTTCCAAGCAAATAAGACTTGCGCATTCTTCGATCCTACGTGCTAAAGGCCTGAAAAACCCTTCAAACTTACCTTGTGAAAACTTGGGAACTCACCTTATTCACTTAGTAGCATGCCAGCTGGTTGTCCGACAAGCCTCTTTCCATGCTTTTTCCGTTTGTTCACCAAAACTCGCTTTTAGAACTGTCCCGTGGCCTCGTTCCACACAGTTCACGACAACTACACAGGCCACCTATTTATTTTTTTCTATTTTTTTAAAAATTATTATTATTTCTAGGCTTTTTTTTTTTTCTTTTTACACCTGACACGAAACACAAGCCCACATTTCACACCAAGCTCCTGTCCCTGTCCTCAGCGGATTCTCCAGCTGGGAGGGGATTGCCCCGCGCCAGAGCCGCTATCCCGAGGAGAATGCCGAGGGAGCTGCCTGCGCACCCCCGGGATGGGGCTTGGACGCCCAGAGAGCCCAACCCATCGTATTTTAGTCCCTCTAGACGCACCTGTAACCGATGGCAAAGGCTGAAATTCCCCCAAAGCATCACAAAGTTCCTGGAGCCCTTTTCCCACAGCTGATTGCTGCAGGTTTTCATCCCTTTTTTTTTGCACCTGCACGGCTTGGCCAGCCCTTGGCTTGCGAAAGAACTGCCATTATCAAAGGTGATGAGCCGAGAGTGACCACGGCCAAGCTGAAAAATAAAGGTGGTGAGATGGTTTATTTGGCGTAATGAACGTCCCCTGGGCAGCTCTGGCAATGGGCAGGGTGCGGGTGGGTGAGAGGCTGGACACGAGGGGGCCCAAAGGGGCTCTGGGCTGAGCCCCAGCGTGGGCAGCAGCTCCGGGGGGATTGTGCGCCCGGGCCCCGCTCAGGTGAGACCCCCACCCGCGGAGCTGGGATCCCTTTTCCGGAGGGCAGCGAGGGCTGCGGGAGAGCCCGGCAGAGACCGCGCTCCGTGGAGAGCACCCCCAGAGATGAGCCGGCTTTCCCCGGGCCCCCCCCCAGGAAAGGGAGGAGGGCAGGGATGACCCGATCCCCACGGGGAAGGAGGATAGAGGCACCCTGGCCCCTCCGTCACGGAGGAGGAGCGAGGCAGGCCAGGCCCCCCACCCCATAGGGACGGAGGCTTGGAGTAGAGCTGGCACCTCCTTAGCGGAAGGGCGGAGAAGAGCCCGGAACCACCCCCCACCCCCGATAATAGGGCTGAGGACGGCATGGCCCGGCCTACACTCGATGGGGGTGGCAGGTGGGAGTAAAGGCCGAGCCCTCCGTGGCTGGAGGAGGGAGAGGAAAAGGATCCCAAGCCGAGCACGGTGAAGAGGACGGAAAAGACAGGCCCCCCCGCTCCAGCCCGAGTCCCTCTCAGTCGTCCCCCAGTGCGAGACGGACGGAGACCCCTCGAGCGTTCCCCGGGCTCCAGACGAAATAAAGCTGAGCATAATCTGCCGAGGCATAACGGGCTTGGACTTATTATTTATTCGAGTGTGAACAAGGTGGAATCTACCGTGGGTGGTCTGGGTGTTGTTGAATGGTAAATATCAGGTAGAGGGAGACGGAAAGAAAAAGGCTGGGGGGAAGCAAGAGAGTGGCAGAAAGATGAAGTAGAAAATCAGGATGATTCTCAGCACAGCTCTGGCCTCGGCCTTTTGGATTCACTCTTCTCGCTCAGCCTCGTGTCCTCGTCCCTAGGCCTGGCATCACTGGACAATGGTGTCACCTGAGCCTCATCTCAAGGTCCCTTAGCGCAAGTCCCGTGGCCCAAAGTTCCCCTTCAGGAGGCACATTGATGCAACAGGGGGCTTGGGTGGTCCCAGCTTTCTGCACTTGTGTCCGAATGGGCAAAAGGTCCTTCCTGGCAATGGCCCAGGACTTGGGAAGGGGCTGGAACTGGGGCTGGGTTTGAGGTCAGGGTTAACCAATCCTAAGGCAGCCCCATTTCTGGGCTGCCCAGGCCCCACGGGGAGGGCTCTGTGAGTCAGGAAGAGGGATCCTTGGGAATTGAGAGGGATCCTCTCTCAATACCATGGGCCGCTGAGCTCTGGCAGCTGGATACGCAGCTGGGACCACGTGTGCTCCGGGCCCCAGCCGAGGCCCGGGGCTCTCCATCCCCTCTGCCACGGCCAGGGCGTGGGCTTAGTGATTCGTTTGCCTGGCGAGCGACTCGTTGGGCAAGCAAAGATCAGTCCCAGCGTTTGATGTGATTTTTGCCGATTTTATTGGAACTTACCTCGGTTGAGCCGGGGACGCTGAGGGGCACGGGCGGTGCCGGGACTCCGGCGCTCTGTCCTGGTCAGCCCGGGGCACCACCGGGGTGTGGGCTCCATCCTCCTGGCCCCGGGCTGATAGGATAGGGTTCAAATGATTTCTGGACAGCAAGGCCTTGGGAACAGAATGTTAGCTGGACTGCAGCCAGGACGATCTTTCCATGTTATTGTCTTGACCAATCAAGTAGGACTTTGCCTGCCTGGGTAATAAATCAGGGGAGGTGGGGGATGAGTGTGATTTTTATGGTGGGTAGTTAAGGCGTAGGCCCTGGAAACAAAGGCGAGGTTTTTCATTCCTGTATCATGTGAAACTGCACCTGCATAATCATCACACCATGAATGATAGGATTGTTAAGGGTAACGATTGTTTGGAAATGGAATATGATTATTATCTGAAAGGAGAATCATGAGAAAGGATACTTAGGAAATTGACGCTTGGATAAGACCAATGACTGCAACAGAACAATATGAGTTTATTAATTAACACCTACAGTTCGATCAGGAAAGGGTATAAAAACAGGTCCATTTTGAATCCATGTCGGAGTCAGGTGCACGTCTGATTGCCAGAGCTCTTGTCGTTCTGTCATGATGAGGATGGATGTTCTGTGGGGGGGGGACGCTCTGTCATGATGAGGATGGATGTTCTGTTGGGGGGGACGCTCTTCGCAGGGCCGGGCCACATGGGGCCGGGCCGTGCCGGGCCGGGCCGGGCCGTGCTGGGCCATGCCGGGCCACGTGGGCTGCAGGGGCCGGGCCGTGCTGGGCCATGCCGGGCCACGTGCTCCGCAGGGGCCGGGCCGTGCTGGGCCATGCCGGGCCACGTGGGGCGCAGGGGCCGGGCCGTGCTGGGCCGTGCCCGTCCACGTGGGCCGCAGGGGCCGGGCCGTGCTGGGCCATGCCGGGCCTCGTGGGCCGCAGGGGCCAGGCCGTGCTGGGCCATGCCGGGCCACGTGGGGCCGGGCCGGGCCATGCCGGGCCATACCGGCCGTGGGGCGCAGGGGCCGCCCGCCCGCCTGCCCGCCAGGCTCCGGCCTCGGCCTCCCGCCGCGGAGCGCAGCGGTGAGCCGGGGGGGCCGGCCGCGCTCCTTTTATACTGGCGGGCGCTCAGTGACGCACGTGCGTGCGGCGGCTCTGCCGCTGTGATGTCACAATCAGGGGGCGGAGCCAAGAAGAGAGTGCCCTGGGACTGGTCTGGGCGGGAGGCGTTGCCCCGGTAACGGTTGGTGGTGCTGGCGTTGACGGGGGGTGGGGGGGCGGTGAGGCGGGCAGTGGCGGTGTATGACGTGTGGGAGTGCCCCAGGGAGTGCTTCCAGCCCCAGTATGGGGGTCCCGCTCCCGTTTTGGGGGTTTCCCAGCGCACGGGGAGGGGTCTCTGGGGGTCTCAGGTCAGTCTGGGGGTTCCCAAGCTGCCGGAGAGAGGTCTCTGGGGCTCCCAGTCCCATTCTTTGGGTGCCCAGGCGCACGGGGCCGGGGGGGTGGGATGCTGTCTGGGTGTTCCAGCCCCATTTTTGGGGCTTCCAGCCTCACTTTTGCCTTGCCCGGGCTCATCTCTTGGGCTGCGCCCACGTAGGCGTGGCCACCGCTTGAAGGCTCAAGGCGAGGCAACGCCGCCTGAGCCAGCTGGCCGCCCCGTTGCTGGAGCTCTTGCGAGAGTTGGCGGCGCGGGCGGGTCCCACCAGGAGCCGCCGCCACTCCCTCAGCGCAGCCCGGCCCGGCCCGGCCCGGCTCATTCCGCTCCCTCGGCCCTTCGCTCTCCTTCAGCCCTTCCCGCCTCCCTCAGCCCGCTCCCGCCTCCCTCAGCCCGCTCCCGCCTCCCTCAGCCCTTCCCGCCTCCCTCAGCCCGCTCCTGCCTCCCTCAGCCCGCTCAATCAGCCCTCTGCGCTCCTGCATCCCGGCCGCTCTTCCTTCACGCCCGCTCCCTCCGCCCGTCCCGATCCCCCCCCCTCCCCCCCTCCCCTCTTGACGCGCGGTGCCCCCGCCACGCCAGAGCCCCGGCACCGCCTGTGGCCCTCAGCGGCGCCAGCGGCCGGGGCCGCAGGAGGGACGGACAGCGTCCGGAGCACGGCCCCGGGCCAGGAGGGCGGAGATCTCCCGGCGGGGCCCCCGCGCCGCCGGGCAGGCGTTGCCGGTGAGAACGGGAACGGGAGGAGGCGCTGGGAAGTGTCTCCGGGCGCTGCCAGCGGGGGCTCCAGGCAGGAATGCGGCGGGGAAGGCGGGGGCCTCCCTGGCACGGCCCCGGCCCGTTCCCGCTGCCACCCGGATCCGGAGTCCCACAGGGACCCGCGGCCCTCCCCTCCGGGATTTGGCGGATGGAGGGGGGGGGAGGGGGGCGGTCCCAGCCACCAAGGCTTTGAACGCCCTTCCGAACGGAAAGAAGAAGAGCTTGACTCAGCCAATCTATCAAGCAACAATCAATTGATTAATTCAAACGATCAAGTGTGAGCAAAGCAGCACGCTGGATACAGTGGGGGTTCCCCCTCCTGCTGCATTTCGGTTGCTGATTTTTGCTGGGATTTACTGAGCATCTTCATAAGCACTTCTCAGCAGGTTTGGTTGTTGTTGTTTTTTGGGTTTTTGTGCGGTTTCCTCCTAGTGTTTATTTGCCAAGTCTCATTTCTGCACTCTATTGTGATCAGTTCCTATTGGTGACGTCGAATTTCTCTACCCCAAGGGTTTAAATTAGTAAGAGCCATGTCCACTTTCTCTTTTCTAGAATTAGACGTCAGTGATGGTGAGGCCCAGCTTCTCTCTCCAGGACGGTCAGTCAGCCAGGGTGATGTCCAGCTTCCCTACATCTCTGATGGGGAGGTCCAGTTGTCTTTCCCAGCATCGTCAGTCGGTGAGGATGATTGTTGGATGGAGGGAGACTGACTCAACCGATGTTGATTAATTAGGCTCGATTTTATTTGTTTTCTCGCTTACATTTATATTCTAAATAATTAGTTCGTACATATTGCAAAAGCCAAGCTCCTGATTGGTAGTGACTACACAATAGTTTACTTCATGTTAGATCAGCATATTGCAACAGTTGTATCGCCGTGTAGCATTTAGTTCCTCTTTTCTCATGATCTCAGTTTCTCTCCCTCATCCTCATGCTGGCCTTGTCCTAGCTTCTAGTTACAATATTAGTCTGAGAGCTATTGTGTCCTCCCTTATCCTCTTCCCATTTCTCAGCTATCCTCTCCACAGATGATGTCTGGCTTTCCTTCCCAGGATCATACTTCTGTGCTGGTGGGCTCCAGTTTTCCTTTCCAGGATCCTCAATTTTCAGCTTGGGATAAGCTCCTTCTTTTATTTGGGCGATTAACCGCTCCTTTTCTAGATTCTAAAGCTAGAGTTCAAAACTTCTTTGTACAAAGCAGCTCAAAGCTTAGAATCATTTTGTTTCCAAGCAAATAAGACTTGCGCATTCTTCGATCCTACGTGCTAAAGGCCTGAAAAACCCTTCAAACTTACCTTGTGAAAACTTGGGAACTCACCTTATTCACTTAGTAGCATGCCAGCTGGTTGTCCGACAAGCCTCTTTCCATGCTTTTTCCGTTTGTTCACCAAAACTCGCTTTTAGAACTGTCCCGTGGCCTCGTTCCACACAGTTCACGACAACTACACAGGCCACCTATTTATTTTTTTCTATTTTTTTAAAAATTATTATTATTTCTAGGCTTTTTTTTTTTTCTTTTTACACCTGACACGAAACACAAGCCCACATTTCACACCAAGCTCCTGTCCCTGTCCTCAGCGGATTCTCCAGCTGGGAGGGGATTGCCCCGCGCCAGAGCCGCTATCCCGAGGAGAATGCCGAGGGAGCTGCCTGCGCACCCCCGGGATGGGGCTTGGACGCCCAGAGAGCCCAACCCATCGTATTTTAGTCCCTCTAGACGCACCTGTAACCGATGGCAAAGGCTGAAATTCCCCCAAAGCATCACAAAGTTCCTGGAGCCCTTTTCCCACAGCTGATTGCTGCAGGTTTTCATCCCTTTTTTTTTGCACCTGCACGGCTTGGCCAGCCCTTGGCTTGCGAAAGAACTGCCATTATCAAAGGTGATGAGCCGAGAGTGACCACGGCCAAGCTGAAAAATAAAGGTGGTGAGATGGTTTATTTGGCGTAATGAACGTCCCCTGGGCAGCTCTGGCAATGGGCAGGGTGCGGGTGGGTGAGAGGCTGGACACGAGGGGGCCCAAAGGGGCTCTGGGCTGAGCCCCAGCGTGGGCAGCAGCTCCGGGGGGATTGTGCGCCCGGGCCCCGCTCAGGTGAGACCCCCACCCGCGGAGCTGGGATCCCTTTTCCGGAGGGCAGCGAGGGCTGCGGGAGAGCCCGGCAGAGACCGCGCTCCGTGGAGAGCACCCCCAGAGATGAGCCGGCTTTCCCCGGGCCCCCCCCCAGGAAAGGGAGGAGGGCAGGGATGACCCGATCCCCACGGGGAAGGAGGATAGAGGCACCCTGGCCCCTCCGTCACGGAGGAGGAGCGAGGCAGGCCAGGCCCCCCACCCCATAGGGACGGAGGCTTGGAGTAGAGCTGGCACCTCCTTAGCGGGAGGGCGGAGAAGAGCCCGGAACCACCCCCCACCCCCGATAATAGGGCTGAGGACGGCATGGCCCGGCCTACACTCGATGGGGGTGGCAGGTGGGAGTAAAGGCCGAGCCCTCCGTGGCTGGAGGAGGGAGAGGAAAAGGATCCCAAGCCGAGCACGGTGAAGAGGACGGAAAAGACAGGCCCCCCCGCTCCAGCCCGAGTCCCTCTCAGTCGTCCCCCAGTGCGAGACGGACGGAGACCCCTCGAGCGTTCCCCGGGCTCCAGACGAAATAAAGCTGAGCATAATCTGCCGAGGCATAACGGGCTTGGACTTATTATTTATTCGAGTGTGAACAAGGTGGAATCTACCGTGGGTGGTCTGGGTGTTGTTGAATGGTAAATATCAGGTAGAGGGAGACGGAAAGAAAAAGGCTGGGGGGAAGCAAGAGAGTGGCAGAAAGATGAAGTAGAAAATCAGGATGATTCTCAGCACAGCTCTGGCCTCGGCCTTTTGGATTCACTCTTCTCGCTCAGCCTCGTGTCCTCGTCCCTAGGCCTGGCATCACTGGACAATGGTGTCACCTGAGCCTCATCTCAAGGTCCCTTAGCGCAAGTCCCGTGGCCCAAAGTTCCCCTTCAGGAGGCACATTGATGCAACAGGGGGCTTGGGTGGTCCCAGCTTTCTGCACTTGTGTCCGAATGGGCAAAAGGTCCTTCCTGGCAATGGCCCAGGACTTGGGAAGGGGCTGGAACTGGGGCTGGGTTTGAGGTCAGGGTTAACCAATCCTAAGGCAGCCCCATTTCTGGGCTGCCCAGGCCCCACGGGGAGGGCTCTGTGAGTCAGGAAGAGGGATCCTTGGGAATTGAGAGGGATCCTCTCTCAATACCATGGGCCGCTGAGCTCTGGCAGCTGGATACGCAGCTGGGACCACGTGTGCTCCGGGCCCCAGCCGAGGCCCGGGGCTCTCCATCCCCTCTGCCACGGCCAGGGCGTGGGCTTAGTGATTCGTTTGCCTGGCGAGCGACTCGTTGGGCAAGCAAAGATCAGTCCCAGCGTTTGATGTGATTTTTGCCGATTTTATTGGAACTTACCTCGGTTGAGCCGGGGACGCTGAGGGGCACGGGCGGTGCCGGGACTCCGGCGCTCTGTCCTGGTCAGCCCGGGGCACCACCGGGGTGTGGGCTCCATCCTCCTGGCCCCGGGCTGATAGGATAGGGTTCAAATGATTTCTGGACAGCAAGGCCTTGGGAACAGAATGTTAGCTGGACTGCAGCCAGGACGATCTTTCCATGTTATTGTCTTGACCAATCAAGTAGGACTTTGCCTGCCTGGGTAATAAATCAGGGGAGGTGGGGGATGAGTGTGATTTTTATGGTGGGTAGTTAAGGCGTAGGCCCTGGAAACAAAGGCGAGGTTTTTCATTCCTGTATCATGTGAAACTGCACCTGCATAATCATCACACCATGAATGATAGGATTGTTAAGGGTAACGATTGTTTGGAAATGGAATATGATTATTATCTGAAAGGAGAATCATGAGAAAGGATACTTAGGAAATTGACGCTTGGATAAGACCAATGACTGCAACAGAACAATATGAGTTTATTAATTAACACCTACAGTTCGATCAGGAAAGGGTATAAAAACAGGTCCATTTTGAATCCATGTCGGAGTCAGGTGCACGTCTGATTGCCAGAGCTCTTGTCGTTCTGTCATGATGAGGATGGATGTTCTGTGGGGGGGGGACGCTCTGTCATGATGAGGATGGATGTTCTGTTGGGGGGGACGCTCTTCGCAGGGCCGGGCCACATGGGGCCGGGCCGTGCCGGGCCGGGCCGGGCCGTGCTGGGCCATGCCGGGCCACGTGGGCTGCAGGGGCCGGGCCGTGCTGGGCCATGCCGGGCCACGTGCTCCGCAGGGGCCGGGCCGTGCTGGGCCATGCCGGGCCACGTGGGGCGCAGGGGCCGGGCCGTGCTGGGCCGTGCCCGTCCACGTGGGCCGCAGGGGCCGGGCCGTGCTGGGCCATGCCGGGCCTCGTGGGCCGCAGGGGCCAGGCCGTGCTGGGCCATGCCGGGCCACGTGGGGCCGGGCGGGGCCATGCCGGGCCATACCGGCCGTGGGGCGCAGGGGCCGCCCGCCCGCCTGCCCGCCAGACTCCGGCCTCGGCCTCCCGCCGCGGGGCGCAGCGGTGAGCCGGGGGGGCCGGCCGCGCTCCTTTTATACTGGCGGGCGCTCAGTGACGCACGTGCGTGCGGCGGCTCTGCCGCTGTGATGTCACAATCAGGGGGCGGAGCCAAGAAGAGAGTGCCCTGGGACTGGTCTGGGCGGGAGGCGTTGCCCCGGTAACGGTTGGTGGTGCTGGCGTTGACGGGGGGTGGGGGGGCGGTGAGGCGGGCAGTGGCGGTGTATGACGTGTGGGAGTGCCCCAGGGAGTGCTTCCAGCCCCAGTATGGGGGTCCCGCTCCCGTTTTGGGGGTTTCCCAGCGCACGGGGAGGGGTCTCTGGGGGTCTCAGGTCAGTCTGGGGGTTCCCAAGCTGCCGGAGAGAGGTCTCTGGGGCTCCCAGTCCCATTCTTTGGGTGCCCAGGCGCACGGGGCCGGGGGGGTTGGGATGCTGTCTGGGTGTTCCAGCCCCATTTTTGGGGCTTCCAGCCTCACTTTTGCCTTGCCCGGGCTCATCTCTTGGGCTGCGCCCACGTAGGCGTGGCCACCGCTTGAAGGCTCAAGGCGAGGCAACGCCGCCTGAGCCAGCTGGCCGCCCCGTTGCTGGAGCTCTTGCGAGAGTTGGCGGCGCGGGCGGGTCCCACCAGGAGCCGCCGCCACTCCCTCAGCGCAGCCCGGCCCGGCCCGGCCCGGCTCATTCCGCTCCCTCGGCCCTTCGCTCTCCTTCAGCCCTTCCCGCCTCCCTCAGCCCTTCCCGCCTCCCTCAGCCCGCTCCTGCCTCCCTCAGCCCGCTCAATCAGCCCTCTGCGCTCCTGCATCCCGGCCGCTCTTCCTTCACGCCCGCTCCCTCCGCCCGTCCCGATCCCCCCCCCCTCCCCCCCTCCCCTCTTGACGCGCGGTGCCCCCGCCACGCCAGAGCCCCGGCACCGCCTGTGGCCCTCAGCGGCGCCAGCGGCCGGGGCCGCAGGAGGGACGGACAGCGTCCGGAGCACGGCCCCGGGCCAGGAGGGCGGAGATCTCCCGGCGGGGCCCCCGCGCCGCCGGGCAGGCGTTGCCGGTGAGAACGGGAACGGGAGGAGGCGCTGGGAAGTGTCTCCGGGCGCTGCCAGCGGGGGCTCCAGGCAGGAATGCGGCGGGGAAGGCGGGGGCCTCCCTGGCACGGCCCCGGCCCGTTCCCGCTGCCACCCGGATCCGGAGTCCCACAGGGACCCGCGGCCCTCCCCTCCGGGATTTGGCGGATGGAGGGGGGGGGAGGGGGGCGGTCCCAGCCACCAAGGCTTTGAACGCCCTTCCGAACGGAAAGAAGAAGAGCTTGACTCAGCCAATCTATCAAGCAACAATCAATTGATTAATTCAAACGATCAAGTGTGAGCAAAGCAGCACGCTGGATACAGTGGGGGTTCCCCCTCCTGCTGCATTTCGGTTGCTGATTTTTGCTGGGATTTACTGAGCATCTTCATAAGCACTTCTCAGCAGGTTTGGTTGTTGTTGTTTTTTGGGTTTTTGTGCGGTTTCCTCCTAGTGTCTATTTGCCAAGTCTCATTTCTGTACTCTATTGTGATCAGTTCCTATTGGTGACGTCGAATTTCTCTACCCCAAGGGTTTAAATTAGTAAGAGCCATGTCCACTTTCTCTTTTCTAGAATTAGACGTCAGTGATGGTGAGGCCCAGCTTCTCTCTCCAGGACGGTCAGTCAGCCAGGGTGATGTCCAGCTTCCCTACATCTCTGATGGGGAGGTCCAGTTGTCTTTCCCAGCATCGTCAGTCGGTGAGGATGATTGTTGGATGGAGGGAGACTGACTCAACCGATGTTGATTAATTAGGCTCGATTTTATTTGTTTTCTCGCTTACATTTATATTCTAAATAATTAGTTCGTACATATTGCAAAAGCCAAGCTCCTGATTGGTAGTGACTACACAATAGTTTACTTCATGTTAGATCAGCATATTGCAACAGTTGTATCGCCGTGTAGCATTTAGTTCCTCTTTTCTCATGATCTCAGTTTCTCTCCCTCATCCTCATGCTGGCCTTGTCCTAGCTTCTAGTTACAATATTAGTCTGAGAGCTATTGTGTCCTCCCTTATCCTCTTCCCATTTCTCAGCTATCCTCTCCACAGATGATGTCTGGCTTTCCTTCCCAGGATCATACTTCTGTGCTGGTGGGCTCCAGTTTTCCTTTCCAGGATCCTCAATTTTCAGCTTGGGATAAGCTCCTTCTTTTATTTGGGCGATTAACCGCTCCTTTTCTAGATTCTAAAGCTAGAGTTCAAAACTTCTTTGTACAAAGCAGCTCAAAGCTTAGAATCATTTTGTTTCCAAGCAAATAAGACTTGCGCATTCTTCGATCCTACGTGCTAAAGGCCTGAAAAACCCTTCAAACTTACCTTGTGAAAACTTGGGAACTCACCTTATTCACTTAGTAGCATGCCAGCTGGTTGTCCGACAAGCCTCTTTCCATGCTTTTTCCGTTTGTTCACCAAAACTCGCTTTTAGAACTGTCCCGTGGCCTCGTTCCACACAGTTCACGACAACTACACAGGCCACCTATTTATTTTTTTCTATTTTTTTAAAAATTATTATGATTTCTAGGCTTTTTTTTTTTTTCTTTTTACACCTGACACGAAACACAAGCCCACATTTCACACCAAGCTCCTGTCCCTGTCCTCAGCGGATTCTCCAGCTGGGAGGGAATTGCCCCGCGCCAGAGCCGCTATCCCGAGGAGAATGCCGAGGGAGCTGCCTGCGCACCCCCGGGATGGGGCTTGGACGCCCAGAGAGCCCAACCCATCGTATTTTAGTCCCTCTAGACGCACCTGTAACCGATGGCAAAGGCTGAAATTCCCCCAAAGCATCACAAAGTTCCTGGAGCCCTTTTCCCACAGCTGATTGCTGCAGGTTTTCATCCCTTTTTTTTTGCACCTGCACGGCTTGGCCAGCCCTTGGCTTGCGAAAGAACTGCCATTATCAAAGGTGATGAGCCGAGAGTGACCACGGCCAAGCTGAAAAATAAAGGTGGTGAGATGGTTTATTTGGCGTAATGAACGTCCCCTGGGCAGCTCTGGCAATGGGCAGGGTGCGGGTGGGTCAGAGGCTGGACACGAGGGGGCCCAAAGGGGCTCTGGGCTGAGCCCCAGCGTGGGCAGCAGCTCCGGGGGGATTGTGCGCCCGGGCCCCGCTCAGGTGAGACCCCCACCCGCGGAGCTGGGATCCCTTTTCCGGAGGGCAGCGAGGGCTGCGGGAGAGCCCGGCAGAGACCGCGCTCCGTGGAGAGCACCCCCAGAGATGAGCCGGCTTTCCCCGGGCCCCCCCCCCAGGAAAGGGAGGAGGGCAGGGATGACCCGATCCCCACGGGGAAGGAGGATAGAGGCACCCTGGCCCCTCCGTCACGGAGGAGGAGCGAGGCAGGCCAGGCCCCCCACCCCATAGGGACGGAGGCTTGGAGTAGAGCTGGCACCTCCTTAGCGGAAGGGCGGAGAAGAGCCCGAACCACCCCCCAGCCCCGATAATGGGGCTGAGGACGGCATGGCCCGGCCTACACTCGATGGGGGTGGCAGGTGGGAGTAAAGGCCGAGCCCTCCGTGGCTGGAGGAGGGAGAGGAAAAGGATCCCAAGCCGAGCACGGTGAAGAGGACGGAAAAGACAGGCCCCCCCCTCCAGCCCGAGTCCCTCTCAGTCGTCCCCCAGTGCGAGACGGACGGAGACCCCTCGAGCGTTCCCCGGGCTCCAGATGAAATAAAGCTGAGCATAATCTGCCGAGGCATAACGGGCTTGGACTTATTATTTATTCGAGTGTGAACAAGGTGGAATCTACCGTGGGTGGTCTGGGTGTTGTTGAATGGTAAATATCAGGTAGAGGGAGACGGAAAGAAAAAGGCTGGGGGGAAGCAAGAGAGTGGCAGAAAGATGAAGTAGAAAATCAGGATGATTCTCAGCACAGCTCTGGCCTCGGCCTTTTGGATTCACTCTTCTCGCTCAGCCTCGTGTCCTCGTCCCTAGACCTGGCATCACTGGACAATGGTGTCACCTGAGCCTCATCTCAAGGTCCCTTAGCGCAAGTCCCGTGGCCCAAAGTTCCCCTTCAGGAGGCACATTGATGCAACAGGGGGCTTGGGTGGTCCCAGCTTTCTGCACTTGTGTCCGAATGGGCAAAAGGTCCTTCCTGGCAATGGCCCAGGACTTGGGAAGGGGCTGGAACTGGGGCTGGGTTTGAGGTCAGGGTTAACCAATCCTAAGGCAGCCCCATTTCTGGGCTGCCCAGGCCCCACGGGGAGGGCTCTGTGAGTCAGGAAGAGGGATCCTTGGGAATTGAGAGGGATCCTCTCTCAATACCATGGGCCGCTGAGCTCTGGCAGCTGGATACGCAGCTGGGACCACGTGTGCTCCGGGCCCCAGCCGAGGCCCGGGGCTCTCCATCCCCTCTGCCACGGCCAGGGCGTGGGCTTAGTGATTCGTTTGCCTGGCGAGCGACTCGTTGGGCAAGCAAAGATCAGTCCCAGCATTTGATGTGATTTTTGCCGATTTTATTGGAACTTACCTCGGTTGAGCCGGGGACGCTGAGGGGCATGGGCGGTGCCGGGACTCCGGCGCTCTGTCCTGGTCAGCCCGGGGCACCACCGGGGTGTGGGCTCCATCCTCCTGGCCCCGGGCTGATAGGATAGGGTTCAAATGATTTCTGGACAGCAAGGCCTTGGGAACAGAATGTTAGCTGGACTGCAGCCAGGACGATCTTTCCATGTTATTGTCTTGACCAATCAAGTAGGACTTTGCCTGCCTGGGTAATAAATCAGGGGAGGTGGGGGATGAGTGTGATTTTTGTGGTGGGTAGTTAAGGCGTAGGCCCTGGAAACAAAGGCGAGGTTTTTCATTCCTGTATCATGTGAAACTGCACCTGCATAATCATCACACCATGAATGATAGGATTGTTAAGGGTAACGATTGTTTGGAAATGGAATATGATTATTATCTGAAAGGAGAATCATGAGAAAGGATACTTAGGAAATTGACGCTTGGATAAGACCAATGACTGCAACAGAACAATATGAGTTTATTAATTAACACCTACAGTTCGATCAGGAAAGGGTATAAAAACAGGTCCATTTTGAATCCATGTCGGAGTCAGGTGCACGTCTGATTGCCAGAGCTCTTGTCGTTCTGTCATGATGAGGATGGATGTTCTGTGGGGGGGGGACGCTCTGTCATGATGAGGATGGATGTTCTGTTGGGGGGGACGCTCTTCGCAGGGCCGGGCCACATGGGGCCGGGCCGTGCTGGGCCATGCCGGGCCACGTGGGCTGCAGGGGCCGGGCCGTGCTGGGCCATGCCGGGCCACGTGCTCCGCAGGGGCCGGGCCGTGCTGGGCCATGCCGGGCCACGTGGGGCGCAGGGGCCGGGCCGTGCTGGGCCGTGCCCGTCCACGTGGGCCGCAGGGGCCGGGCCGTGCTGGGCCATGCCGGGCCTCGTGGGCCGCAGGGGCCAGGCCGTGCTGGGCCATGCCGGGCCACGTGGGGCCGGGCCGGGCCATGCCGGGCCATACCGGCCGTGGGGCGCAGGGGCCGCCCGCCCGCCTGCCCGCCAGGCTCCGGCCTCGGCCTCCCGCCGCGGAGCGCAGCGGTGAGCCGGGGGGGGCCGGCCGCGCTCCTTTTATACTGGCGGGCGCTCAGTGACGCACGTGCGTGCGGCGGCTCTGCCGCTGTGATGTCACAATCAGGGGGCGGAGCCAAGAAGAGAGTGCCCTGGGACTGGTCTGGGCGGGACGCGTTGCCCCGGTAACGGTTGGTGGTGCTGGCGTTGACGGGGGGTGGGGGGGCGGTGAGGCGGGCAGTGGCGGTGTATGACGTGTGGGAGTGCCCCAGGGAGTGCTTCCAGCCCCAGTATGGGGGTCCCGCTCCCGTTTTGGGGGTTTCCCAGCGCACGGGGAGGGGTCTCTGGGGGTCTCAGGTCAGTCTGGGGGTTCCCAAGCTGCCGGAGAGAGGTCTCTGGGGCTCCCAGTCCCATTCTTTGGGTGCCCAGGCGCACGGGGCCGGGGGTGTTGGGATGCTGTCTGGGTGTTCCAGCCCCATTTTTGGGGCTTCCAGCCTCACTTTTGCCTTGCCCGGGCTCATCTCTTGGGCTGCGCCCACGTAGGCGTGGCCACCGCTTGAAGGCTCAAGGCGAGGCAACGCCGCCTGAGCCAGCTGGCCGCCCCGTTGCTGGAGCTCTTGCGAGAGTTGGCGGCGCGGGCGGGTCCCACCAGGAGCCGCCGCCACTCCCTCAGCGCAGCCCGGCCCGGCCCGGCCCGGCTCATTCCGCTCCCTCGGCCCTTCGCTCTCCTTCAGCCCTTCCCGCCTCCCTCAGCCCTTCCCGCCTCCCTCAGCCCGCTCCTGCCTCCCTCAGCCCGCTCAATCAGCCCTCTGCGCTCCTGCATCCCGGCCGCTCTTCCTTCACGCCCGCTCCCTCCGCCCGTCCCGATCCCCCCCCCCTCCCCCCCTCCCCTCTTGACGCGCGGTGCCCCCGCCACGCCAGAGCCCCGGCACCGCCTGTGGCCCTCAGCGGCGCCAGCGGCCGGGGCCGCAGGAGGGACGGACAGCGTCCGGAGCACGGCCCCGGGCCAGGAGGGCGGAGATCTCCCGGCGGGGCCCCCGCGCCGCCGGGCAGGCGTTGCCGGTGAGAACGGGAACGGGAGGAGGCGCTGGGAAGTGTCTCCGGGCGCTGCCAGCGGGGGCTCCAGGCAGGAATGCGGCGGGGAAGGCGGGGGCCTCCCTGGCACGGCCCCGGCCCGTTCCCGCTGCCACCCGGATCCGGAGTCCCACAGGGACCCGCGGCCCTCCCCTCCGGGATTTGGCGGATGGAGGGGGGGGGAGGGGGGCGGTCCCAGCCACCAAGGCTTTGAACGCCCTTCCGAACGGAAAGAAGAAGAGCTTGACTCAGCCAATCTATCAAGCAACAATCAATTGATTAATTCAAACGATCAAGTGTGAGCAAAGCAGCACGCTGGATACAGTGGGGGTTCCCCCTCCTGCTGCATTTCGGTTGCTGATTTTTGCTGGGATTTACTGAGCATCTTCATAAGCACTTCTCAGCAGGTTTGGTTGTTGTTGTTTTTTGGGTTTTTGTGCGGTTTCCTCCTAGTGTCTATTTGCCAAGTCTCATTTCTGTACTCTATTGTGATCAGTTCCTATTGGTGACGTCGAATTTCTCTACCCCAAGGGTTTAAATTAGTAAGAGCCATGTCCACTTTCTCTTTTCTAGAATTAGACGTCAGTGATGGTGAGGCCCAGCTTCTCTCTCCAGGACGGTCAGTCAGCCAGGGTGATGTCCAGCTTCCCTACATCTCTGATGGGGAGGTCCAGTTGTCTTTCCCAGCATCGTCAGTCGGTGAGGATGATTGTTGGATGGAGGGAGACTGACTCAACCGATGTTGATTAATTAGGCTCGATTTTATTTGTTTTCTCGCTTACATTTATATTCTAAATAATTAGTTCGTACATATTGCAAAAGCCAAGCTCCTGATTGGTAGTGACTACACAATAGTTTACTTCATGTTAGATCAGCATATTGCAACAGTTGTATCGCCGTGTAGCATTTAGTTCCTCTTTTCTCATGATCTCAGTTTCTCTCCCTCATCCTCATGCTGGCCTTGTCCTAGCTTCTAGTTACAATATTAGTCTGAGAGCTATTGTGTCCTCCCTTATCCTCTTCCCATTTCTCAGCTATCCTCTCCACAGATGATGTCTGGCTTTCCTTCCCAGGATCATACTTCTGTGCTGGTGGGCTCCAGTTTTCCTTTCCAGGATCCTCAATTTTCAGCTTGGGATAAGCTCCTTCTTTTATTTGGGCGATTAACCGCTCCTTTTCTAGATTCTAAAGCTAGAGTTCAAAACTTCTTTGTACAAAGCAGCTCAAAGCTTAGAATCATTTTGTTTCCAAGCAAATAAGACTTGCGCATTCTTCGATCCTACGTGCTAAAGGCCTGAAAAACCCTTCAAACTTACCTTGTGAAAACTTGGGAACTCACCTTATTCACTTAGTAGCATGCCAGCTGGTTGTCCGACAAGCCTCTTTCCATGCTTTTTCCGTTTGTTCACCAAAACTCGCTTTTAGAAGTGTCCCGTGGCCTCGTTCCACACAGTTCACGACAACTACACAGGCCACCTATTTATTTTTTTCTATTTTTTTAAAAATTATTATGATTTCTAGGCTTTTTTTTTTTTTCTTTTTACACCTGACACGAAACACAAGCCCACATTTCACACCAAGCTCCTGTCCCTGTCCTCAGCGGATTCTCCAGCTGGGAGGGAATTGCCCCGCGCCAGAGCCGCTATCCCGAGGAGAATGCCGAGGGAGCTGCCTGCGCACCCCCGGGATGGGGCTTGGACGCCCAGAGAGCCCAACCCATCGTATTTTAGTCCCTCTAGACGCACCTGTAACCGATGGCAAAGGCTGAAATTCCCCCAAAGCATCACAAAGTTCCTGGAGCCCTTTTCCCACAGCTGATTGCTGCAGGTTTTCATCCCTTTTTTTTTGCACCTGCACGGCTTGGCCAGCCCTTGGCTTGCGAAAGAACTGCCATTATCAAAGGTGATGAGCCGAGAGTGACCACGGCCAAGCTGAAAAATAAAGGTGGTGAGATGGTTTATTTGGCGTAATGAACGTCCCCTGGGCAGCTCTGGCAATGGGCAGGGTGCGGGTGGGTCAGAGGCTGGACACGAGGGGGCCCAAAGGGGCTCTGGGCTGAGCCCCAGCGTGGGCAGCAGCTCCGGGGGGATTGTGCGCCCGGGCCCCGCTCAGGTGAGACCCCCACCCGCGGAGCTGGGATCCCTTTTCCGGAGGGCAGCGAGGGCTGCGGGAGAGCCCGGCAGAGACCGCGCTCCGTGGAGAGCACCCCCAGAGATGAGCCGGCTTTCCCCGGGCCCCCCCCCCAGGAAAGGGAGGAGGGCAGGGATGACCCGATCCCCACGGGGAAGGAGGATAGAGGCACCCTGGCCCCTCCGTCACGGAGGAGGAGCGAGGCAGGCCAGGCCCCCCACCCCATAGGGACGGAGGCTTGGAGTAGAGCTGGCACCTCCTTAGCGGAAGGGCGGAGAAGAGCCCGAACCACCCCCCAGCCCCGATAATGGGGCTGAGGACGGCATGGCCCGGCCTACACTCGATGGGGGTGGCAGGTGGGAGTAAAGGCCGAGCCCTCCGTGGCTGGAGGAGGGAGAGGAAAAGGATCCCAAGCCGAGCACGGTGAAGAGGACGGAAAAGACAGGCCCCCCCCTCCAGCCCGAGTCCCTCTCAGTCGTCCCCCAGTGCGAGACGGACGGAGACCCCTCGAGCGTTCCCCGGGCTCCAGACGAAATAAAGCTGAGCATAATCTGCCGAGGCATAACGGGCTTGGACTTATTATTTATTCGAGTGTGAACAAGGTGGAATCTACCGTGGGTGGTCTGGGTGTTGTTGAATGGTAAATATCAGGTAGAGGGAGACGGAAAGAAAAAGGCTGGGGGGAAGCAAGAGAGTGGCAGAAAGATGAAGTAGAAAATCAGGATGATTCTCAGCACAGCTCTGGCCTCGGCCTTTTGGATTCACTCTTCTCGCTCAGCCTCGTGTCCTCGTCCCTAGACCTGGCATCACTGGACAATGGTGTCACCTGAGCCTCATCTCAAGGTCCCTTAGCGCAAGTCCCGTGGCCCAAAGTTCCCCTTCAGGAGGCACATTGATGCAACAGGGGGCTTGGGTGGTCCCAGCTTTCTGCACTTGTGTCCGAATGGGCAAAAGGTCCTTCCTGGCAATGGCCCAGGACTTGGGAAGGGGCTGGAACTGGGGCTGGGTTTGAGGTCAGGGTTAACCAATCCTAAGGCAGCCCCATTTCTGGGCTGCCCAGGCCCCACGGGGAGGGCTCTGTGAGTCAGGAAGAGGGATCCTTGGGAATTGAGAGGGATCCTCTCTCAATACCATGGGCCGCTGAGCTCTGGCAGCTGGATACGCAGCTGGGACCACGTGTGCTCCGGGCCCCAGCCGAGGCCCGGGGCTCTCCATCCCCTCTGCCACGGCCAGGGCGTGGGCTTAGTGATTCGTTTGCCTGGCGAGCGACTCGTTGGGCAAGCAAAGATCAGTCCCAGCATTTGATGTGATTTTTGCCGATTTTATTTGAACTTACCTCGGTTGAGGCGGGGACGCTGAGGGGCACGGGCGGTGCCGGGACTCCGGCGCTCTGTCCTGGTCAGCCCGGGGCACCACCGGGGTGTGGGCTCCATCCTCCTGGCCCCGGGCTGATAGGATAGGGTTCAAATGATTTCTGGACAGCAAGGCCTTGGGAACAGAATGTTAGCTGGACTGCAGCCAGGACGATCTTTCCATGTTATTGTCTTGACCAATCAAGTAGGACTTTGCCTGCCTGGGTAATAAATCAGGGGAGGTGGGGGATGAGTGTGATTTTTATGGTGGGTAGTTAAGGCGTAGGCCCTGGAAACAAAGGCGAGGTTTTTCATTCCTGTATCATGTGAAACTGCACCTGCATAATCATCACACCATGAATGATAGGATTGTTAAGGGTAACGATTGTTTGGAAATGGAATATGATTATTATCTGAAAGGAGAATCATGAGAAAGGATACTTAGGAAATTGACGCTTGGATAAGACCAATGACTGCAACAGAACAATATGAGTTTATTAATTAACACCTACAGTTCGATCAGGAAAGGGTATAAAAACAGGTCCATTTTGAATCCATGTCGGAGTCAGGTGCACGTCTGATTGCCAGAGCTCTTGTCGTTCTGTCATGATGAGGATGGATGTTCTGTGGGGGGGGGACGCTCTGTCATGATGAGGATGGATGTTCTGTTGGGGGGGACGCTCTTCGCAGGGCCGGGCCACATGGGGCCGGGCCGTGCCGGGCCGGGCCGGGCCGTGCTGGGCCATGCCGGGCCACGTGGGCTGCAGGGGCCGGGCCGTGCTGGGCCATGCCGGGCCACGTGCTCCGCAGGGGCCGGGCCGTGCTGGGCCATGCCGGGCCACGTGGGGCGCAGGGGCCGGGCCGTGCTGGGCCATGCCGGGCCTCGTGGGCCACAGGGGCCAGGCCGTGCTGGGCCATGCCGGGCCACGTGGGGCCGGGCCGGGCCATGCCGGGCCATACCGGCCGTGGGGCGCAGGGGCCGCCCGCCCGCCTGCCCGCCAGGCTCCGGCCTCGGCCTCCCGCCGCGGAGCGCGGCGGTGAGCCGGGGGGGGGCCGGCCGCGCTCCTTTTATACTGGCGGGCACTCAGTGACGCACGTGCGTGCGGCGGCTCTGCCGCTGTGATGTCACAATCAGGGGGCGGAGCCAAGAAGAGAGTGCCCTGGGACTGGTCTGGGCGGGACGCGTTGCCCCGGTAACGGTTGGTGGTGCTGGCGTTGACGGGGGGTGGGGGGGCGGTGAGGCGGGCAGTGGCGGTGTATGACGTGTGGGAGTGCCCCAGGGAGTGCTTCCAGCCCCAGTATGGGGGTCCCGCTCCCGTTTTGGGGGTTTCCCAGCGCACGGGGAGGGGTCTCTGGGGGTCTCAGGTCAGTCTGGGGGTTCCCAAGCTGCCGGAGAGAGGTCTCTGGGGCTCCCAGTCCCATTCTTTGGGTGCCCAGGCGCACGGGGCCGGGGGGGTTGGGATGCTGTCTGGGTGTTCCAGCCCCATTTTTGGGGCTTCCAGCCTCACTTTTGCCTTGCCCGGGCTCATCTCTTGGGCTGCGCCCACGTAGGCGTGGCCACCGCTTGAAGGCTCAAGGCGAGGCAACGCCGCCTGAGCCAGCTGGCCGCCCCGTTGCTGGAGCTCTCGCGAGAGTTGGCGGCGCGGGCGGGTCCCACCAGGAGCCGCCGCCACTCCCTCAGCGCAGCCCGGCCCGGCCCGGCCCGGCTCATTCCGCTCCCTCGGCCCTTCGCTCTCCTTCAGCCCTTCCCGCCTCCCTCAGCCCTTCCCGCCTCCCTCAGCCCGCTCCTGCCTCCCTCAGCCCGCTCAATCAGCCCTCTGCGCTCCTGCATCCCGGCCGCTCTTCCTTCACGCCCGCTCCCTCCGCCCGTCCCGATCCCCCCCCCCTCCCCCCCTCCCCTCTTGACGCGCGGTGCCCCCGCCACGCCAGAGCCCCGGCACCGCCTGTGGCCCTCAGCGGCGCCAGCGGCCGGGGCCGCAGGAGGGACGGACAGCGTCCGGAGCACGGCCCCGGGCCAGGAGGGCGGAGATCTCCCGGCGGGGCCCCCGCGCCGCCGGGCAGGCGTTGCCGGTGAGAACGGGAACGGGAGGAGGCGCTGGGAAGTGTCTCCGGGCGCTGCCAGCGGGGGCTCCAGGCAGGAATGCGGCGGGGAAGGCGGGGGCCTCCCTGGCACGGCCCCGGCCCGTTCCCGCTGCCACCCGGATCCGGAGTCCCACAGGGACCCGCGGCCCTCCCCTCCGGGATTTGGCGGATGGAGGGGGGGGGAGGGGGGCGGTCCCAGCCACCAAGGCTTTGAACGCCCTTCCGAACGGAAAGAAGAAGAGCTTGACTCAGCCAATCTATCAAGCAACAATCAATTGATTAATTCAAACGATCAAGTGTGAGCAAAGCAGCACGCTGGATACAGTGGGGGTTCCCCCTCCTGCTGCATTTCGGTTGCTGATTTTTGCTGGGATTTACTGAGCATCTTCATAAGCACTTCTCAGCAGGTTTGGTTGTTGTTGTTTTTTGGGTTTTTGTGCGGTTTCCTCCTAGTGTCTATTTGCCAAGTCTCATTTCTGTACTCTATTGTGATCAGTTCCTATTGGTGACGTCGAATTTCTCTACCCCAAGGGTTTAAATTAGTAAGAGCCATGTCCACTTTCTCTTTTCTAGAATTAGACGTCAGTGATGGTGAGGCCCAGCTTCTCTCTCCAGGACGGTCAGTCAGCCAGGGTGATGTCCAGCTTCCCTACATCTCTGATGGGGAGGTCCAGTTGTCTTTCCCAGCATCGTCAGTCGGTGAGGATGATTGTTGGATGGAGGGAGACTGACTCAACCGATGTTGATTAATTAGGCTCGATTTTATTTGTTTTCTCGCTTACATTTATATTCTAAATAATTAGTTCGTACATATTGCAAAAGCCAAGCTCCTGATTGGTAGTGACTACACAATAGTTTACTTCATGTTAGATCAGCATATTGCAACAGTTGTATCGCCGTGTAGCATTTAGTTCCTCTTTTCTCATGATCTCAGTTTCTCTCCCTCATCCTCATGCTGGCCTTGTCCTAGCTTCTAGTTACAATATTAGTCTGAGAGCTATTGTGTCCTCCCTTATCCTCTTCCCATTTCTCAGCTATCCTCTCCACAGATGATGTCTGGCTTTCCTTCCCAGGATCATACTTCTGTGCTGGTGGGCTCCAGTTTTCCTTTCCAGGATCCTCAATTTTCAGCTTGGGATAAGCTCCTTCTTTTATTTGGGCGATTAACCGCTCCTTTTCTAGATTCTAAAGCTAGAGTTCAAAACTTCTTTGTACAAAGCAGCTCAAAGCTTAGAATCATTTTGTTTCCAAGCAAATAAGACTTGCGCATTCTTCGATCCTACGTGCTAAAGGCCTGAAAAACCCTTCAAACTTACCTTGTGAAAACTTGGGAACTCACCTTATTCACTTAGTAGCATGCCAGCTGGTTGTCCGACAAGCCTCTTTCCATGCTTTTTCCGTTTGTTCACCAAAACTCGCTTTTAGAACTGTCCCGTGGCCTCGTTCCACACAGTTCACGACAACTACACAGGCCACCTATTTATTTTTTTCTATTTTTTTAAAAATTATTATGATTTCTAGGCTTTTTTTTTTTTTCTTTTTACACCTGACACGAAACACAAGCCCACATTTCACACCAAGCTCCTGTCCCTGTCCTCAGCGGATTCTCCAGCTGGGAGGGAATTGCCCCGCGCCAGAGCCGCTATCCCGAGGAGAATGCCGAGGGAGCTGCCTGCGCACCCCCGGGATGGGGCTTGGACGCCCAGAGAGCCCAACCCATCGTATTTTAGTCCCTCTAGACGCACCTGTAACCGATGGCAAAGGCTGAAATTCCCCCAAAGCATCACAAAGTTCCTGGAGCCCTTTTCCCACAGCTGATTGCTGCAGGTTTTCATCCCTTTTTTTTTGCACCTGCACGGCTTGGCCAGCCCTTGGCTTGCGAAAGAACTGCCATTATCAAAGGTGATGAGCCGAGAGTGACCACGGCCAAGCTGAAAAATAAAGGTGGTGAGATGGTTTATTTGGCGTAATGAACGTCCCCTGGGCAGCTCTGGCAATGGGCAGGGTGCGGGTGGGTCAGAGGCTGGACACGAGGGGGCCCAAAGGGGCTCTGGGCTGAGCCCCAGCGTGGGCAGCAGCTCCGGGGGGATTGTGCGCCCGGGCCCCGCTCAGGTGAGACCCCCACCCGCGGAGCTGGGATCCCTTTTCCGGAGGGCAGCGAGGGCTGCGGGAGAGCCCGGCAGAGACCGCGCTCCGTGGAGAGCACCCCCAGAGATGAGCCGGCTTTCCCCGGGCCCCCCCCCCAGGAAAGGGAGGAGGGCAGGGATGACCCGATCCCCACGGGGAAGGAGGATAGAGGCACCCTGGCCCCTCCGTCACGGAGGAGGAGCGAGGCAGGCCAGGCCCCCCACCCCATAGGGACGGAGGCTTGGAGTAGAGCTGGCACCTCCTTAGCGGAAGGGCGGAGAAGAGCCCGAACCACCCCCCAGCCCCGATAATGGGGCTGAGGACGGCATGGCCCGGCCTACACTCGATGGGGGTGGCAGGTGGGAGTAAAGGCCGAGCCCTCCGTGGCTGGAGGAGGGAGAGGAAAAGGATCCCAAGCCGAGCACGGTGAAGAGGACGGAAAAGACAGGCCCCCCCCTCCAGCCCGAGTCCCTCTCAGTCGTCCCCCAGTGCGAGACGGACGGAGACCCCTCGAGCGTTCCCCGGGCTCCAGACGAAATAAAGCTGAGCATAATCTGCCGAGGCATAACGGGCTTGGACTTATTATTTATTCGAGTGTGAACAAGGTGGAATCTACCGTGGGTGGTCTGGGTGTTGTTGAATGGTAAATATCAGGTAGAGGGAGACGGAAAGAAAAAGGCTGGGGGGAAGCAAGAGAGTGGCAGAAAGATGAAGTAGAAAATCAGGATGATTCTCAGCACAGCTCTGGCCTCGGCCTTTTGGATTCACTCTTCTCGCTCAGCCTCGTGTCCTCGTCCCTAGACCTGGCATCACTGGACAATGGTGTCACCTGAGCCTCATCTCAAGGTCCCTTAGCGCAAGTCCCGTGGCCCAAAGTTCCCCTTCAGGAGGCACATTGATGCAACAGGGGGCTTGGGTGGTCCCAGCTTTCTGCACTTGTGTCCGAATGGGCAAAAGGTCCTTCCTGGCAATGGCCCAGGACTTGGGAAGGGGCTGGAACTGGGGCTGGGTTTGAGGTCAGGGTTAACCAATCCTAAGGCAGCCCCATTTCTGGGCTGCCCAGGCCCCACGGGGAGGGCTCTGTGAGTCAGGAAGAGGGATCCTTGGGAATTGAGAGGGATCCTCTCTCAATACCATGGGCCGCTGAGCTCTGGCAGCTGGATACGCAGCTGGGACCACGTGTGCTCCGGGCCCCAGCCGAGGCCCGGGGCTCTCCATCCCCTCTGCCACGGCCAGGGCGTGGGCTTAGTGATTCGTTTGCCTGGCGAGCGACTCGTTGGGCAAGCAAAGATCAGTCCCAGCATTTGATGTGATTTTTGCCGATTTTATTTGAACTTACCTCGGTTGAGGCGGGGACGCTGAGGGGCACGGGCGGTGCCGGGACTCCGGCGCTCTGTCCTGGTCAGCCCGGGGCACCACCGGGGTGTGGGCTCCATCCTCCTGGCCCCGGGCTGATAGGATAGGGTTCAAATGATTTCTGGACAGCAAGGCCTTGGGAACAGAATGTTAGCTGGACTGCAGCCAGGACGATCTTTCCATGTTATTGTCTTGACCAATCAAGTAGGACTTTGCCTGCCTGGGTAATAAATCAGGGGAGGTGGGGGATGAGTGTGATTTTTATGGTGGGTAGTTAAGGCGTAGGCCCTGGAAACAAAGGCGAGGTTTTTCATTCCTGTATCATGTGAAACTGCACCTGCATAATCATCACACCATGAATGATAGGATTGTTAAGGGTAACGATTGTTTGGAAATGGAATATGATTATTATCTGAAAGGAGAATCATGAGAAAGGATACTTAGGAAATTGACGCTTGGATAAGACCAATGACTGCAACAGAACAATATGAGTTTATTAATTAACACCTACAGTTCGATCAGGAAAGGGTATAAAAACAGGTCCATTTTGAATCCATGTCGGAGTCAGGTGCACGTCTGATTGCCAGAGCTCTTGTCGTTCTGTCATGATGAGGATGGATGTTCTGTGGGGGGGGGACGCTCTGTCATGATGAGGATGGATGTTCTGTTGGGGGGGACGCTCTTCGCAGGGCCGGGCCACATGGGGCCGGGCCGTGCCGGGCCGGGCCGGGCCGTGCTGGGCCATGCCGGGCCACGTGGGCTGCAGGGGCCGGGCCGTGCTGGGCCATGCCGGGCCACGTGCTCCGCAGGGGCCGGGCCGTGCTGGGCCATGCCGGGCCACGTGGGGCGCAGGGGCCGGGCCGTGCTGGGCCGTGCCCGTCCACGTGGGCCGCAGGGGCCGGGCCGTGCTGGGCCATGCCGGGCCTCGTGGGCCGCAGGGGCCAGGCCGTGCTGGGCCATGCCGGGCCACGTGGGGCCGGGCCGGGCCATGCCGGGCCATACCGGCCGTGGGGCGCAGGGGCCGCCCGCCCGCCTGCCCGCCAGGCTCCGGCCTCGGCCTCCCGCCGCGGAGCGCGGCGGTGAGCCGGGGGGGGGCCGGCCGCGCTCCTTTTATACTGGCGGGCACTCAGTGACGCACGTGCGTGCGGCGGCTCTGCCGCTGTGATGTCACAATCAGGGGGCGGAGCCAAGAAGAGAGTGCCCTGGGACTGGTCTGGGCGGGACGCGTTGCCCCGGTAACGGTTGGTGGTGCTGGCGTTGACGGGGGGTGGGGGGGCGGTGAGGCGGGCAGTGGCGGTGTATGACGTGTGGGAGTGCCCCAGGGAGTGCTTCCAGCCCCAGTATGGGGGTCCCGCTCCCGTTTTGGGGGTTTCCCAGCGCACGGGGAGGGGTCTCTGGGGGTCTCAGGTCAGTCTGGGGGTTCCCAAGCTGCCGGAGAGAGGTCTCTGGGGCTCCCAGTCCCATTCTTTGGGTGCCCAGGCGCACGGGGCCGGGGGGGTTGGGATGCTGTCTGGGTGTTCCAGCCCCATTTTTGGGGCTTCCAGCCTCACTTTTGCCTTGCCCGGGCTCATCTCTTGGGCTGCGCCCACGTAGGCGTGGCCACCGCTTGAAGGCTCAAGGCGAGGCAACGCCGCCTGAGCCAGCTGGCCGCCCCGTTGCTGGAGCTCTTGCGAGAGTTGGCGGCGCGGGCGGGTCCCACCAGGAGCCGCCGCCACTCCCTCAGCGCAGCCCGGCCCGGCCCGGCCCGGCTCATTCCGCTCCCTCGGCCCTTCGCTCTCCTTCAGCCCTTCCCGCCTCCCTCAGCCCTTCCCGCCTCCCTCAGCCCGCTCCTGCCTCCCTCAGCCCGCTCAATCAGCCCTCTGCGCTCCTGCATCCCGGCCGCTCTTCCTTCACGCCCGCTCCCTCCGCCCGTCCCGATCCCCCCCCCCTCCCCCCCTCCCCTCTTGACGCGCGGTGCCCCCGCCACGCCAGAGCCCCGGCACCGCCTGTGGCCCTCAGCGGCGCCAGCGGCCGGGGCCGCAGGAGGGACGGACAGCGTCCGGAGCACGGCCCCGGGCCAGGAGGGCGGAGATCTCCCGGCGGGGCCCCCGCGCCGCCGGGCAGGCGTTGCCGGTGAGAACGGGAACGGGAGGAGGCGCTGGGAAGTGTCTCCGGGCGCTGCCAGCGGGGGCTCCAGGCAGGAATGCGGCGGGGAAGGCGGGGGCCTCCCTGGCACGGCCCCGGCCCGTTCCCGCTGCCACCCGGATCCGGAGTCCCACAGGGACCCGCGGCCCTCCCCTCCGGGATTTGGCGGATGGAGGGGGGGGGAGGGGGGCGGTCCCAGCCACCAAGGCTTTGAACGCCCTTCCGAACGGAAAGAAGAAGAGCTTGACTCAGCCAATCTATCAAGCAACAATCAATTGATTAATTCAAACGATCAAGTGTGAGCAAAGCAGCACGCTGGATACAGTGGGGGTTCCCCCTCCTGCTGCATTTCGGTTGCTGATTTTTGCTGGGATTTACTGAGCATCTTCATAAGCACTTCTCAGCAGGTTTGGTTGTTGTTGTTTTTTGGGTTTTTGTGCGGTTTCCTCCTAGTGTCTATTTGCCAAGTCTCATTTCTGTACTCTATTGTGATCAGTTCCTATTGGTGACGTCGAATTTCTCTACCCCAAGGGTTTAAATTAGTAAGAGCCATGTCCACTTTCTCTTTTCTAGAATTAGACGTCAGTGATGGTGAGGCCCAGCTTCTCTCTCCAGGACGGTCAGTCAGCCAGGGTGATGTCCAGCTTCCCTACATCTCTGATGGGGAGGTCCAGTTGTCTTTCCCAGCATCGTCAGTCGGTGAGGATGATTGTTGGATGGAGGGAGACTGACTCAACCGATGTTGATTAATTAGGCTCGATTTTATTTGTTTTCTCGCTTACATTTATATTCTAAATAATTAGTTCGTACATATTGCAAAAGCCAAGCTCCTGATTGGTAGTGACTACACAATAGTTTACTTCATGTTAGATCAGCATATTGCAACAGTTGTATCGCCGTGTAGCATTTAGTTCCTCTTTTCTCATGATCTCAGTTTCTCTCCCTCATCCTCATGCTGGCCTTGTCCTAGCTTCTAGTTACAATATTAGTCTGAGAGCTATTGTGTCCTCCCTTATCCTCTTCCCATTTCTCAGCTATCCTCTCCACAGATGATGTCTGGCTTTCCTTCCCAGGATCATACTTCTGTGCTGGTGGGCTCCAGTTTTCCTTTCCAGGATCCTCAATTTTCAGCTTGGGATAAGCTCCTTCTTTTATTTGGGCGATTAACCGCTCCTTTTCTAGATTCTAAAGCTAGAGTTCAAAACTTCTTTGTACAAAGCAGCTCAAAGCTTAGAATCATTTTGTTTCCAAGCAAATAAGACTTGCGCATTCTTCGATCCTACGTGCTAAAGGCCTGAAAAACCCTTCAAACTTACCTTGTGAAAACTTGGGAACTCACCTTATTCACTTAGTAGCATGCCAGCTGGTTGTCCGACAAGCCTCTTTCCATGCTTTTTCCGTTTGTTCACCAAAACTCGCTTTTAGAACTGTCCCGTGGCCTCGTTCCACACAGTTCACGACAACTACACAGGCCACCTATTTATTTTTTTCTATTTTTTTAAAAATTATTATGATTTCTAGGCTTTTTTTTTTTTTCTTTTTACACCTGACACGAAACACAAGCCCACATTTCACACCAAGCTCCTGTCCCTGTCCTCAGCGGATTCTCCAGCTGGGAGGGAATTGCCCCGCGCCAGAGCCGCTATCCCGAGGAGAATGCCGAGGGAGCTGCCTGCGCACCCCCGGGATGGGGCTTGGACGCCCAGAGAGCCCAACCCATCGTATTTTAGTCCCTCTAGACGCACCTGTAACCGATGGCAAAGGCTGAAATTCCCCCAAAGCATCACAAAGTTCCTGGAGCCCTTTTCCCACAGCTGATTGCTGCAGGTTTTCATCCCTTTTTTTTTGCACCTGCACGGCTTGGCCAGCCCTTGGCTTGCGAAAGAACTGCCATTATCAAAGGTGATGAGCCGAGAGTGACCACGGCCAAGCTGAAAAATAAAGGTGGTGAGATGGTTTATTTGGCGTAATGAACGTCCCCTGGGCAGCTCTGGCAATGGGCAGGGTGCGGGTGGGTCAGAGGCTGGACACGAGGGGGCCCAAAGGGGCTCTGGGCTGAGCCCCAGCGTGGGCAGCAGCTCCGGGGGGATTGTGCGCCCGGGCCCCGCTCAGGTGAGACCCCCACCCGCGGAGCTGGGATCCCTTTTCCGGAGGGCAGCGAGGGCTGCGGGAGAGCCCGGCAGAGACCGCGCTCCGTGGAGAGCACCCCCAGAGATGAGCCGGCTTTCCCCGGGCCCCCCCCCCAGGAAAGGGAGGAGGGCAGGGATGACCCGATCCCCACGGGGAAGGAGGATAGAGGCACCCTGGCCCCTCCGTCACGGAGGAGGAGCGAGGCAGGCCAGGCCCCCCACCCCATAGGGACGGAGGCTTGGAGTAGAGCTGGCACCTCCTTAGCGGAAGGGCGGAGAAGAGCCCGAACCACCCCCCAGCCCCGATAATGGGGCTGAGGACGGCATGGCCCGGCCTACACTCGATGGGGGTGGCAGGTGGGAGTAAAGGCCGAGCCCTCCGTGGCTGGAGGAGGGAGAGGAAAAGGATCCCAAGCCGAGCACGGTGAAGAGGACGGAAAAGACAGGCCCCCCCCTCCAGCCCGAGTCCCTCTCAGTCGTCCCCCAGTGCGAGACGGACGGAGACCCCTCGAGCGTTCCCCGGGCTCCAGACGAAATAAAGCTGAGCATAATCTGCCGAGGCATAACGGGCTTGGACTTATTATTTATTCGAGTGTGAACAAGGTGGAATCTACCGTGGGTGGTCTGGGTGTTGTTGAATGGTAAATATCAGGTAGAGGGAGACGGAAAGAAAAAGGCTGGGGGGAAGCAAGAGAGTGGCAGAAAGATGAAGTAGAAAATCAGGATGATTCTCAGCACAGCTCTGGCCTCGGCCTTTTGGATTCACTCTTCTCGCTCAGCCTCGTGTCCTCGTCCCTAGACCTGGCATCACTGGACAATGGTGTCACCTGAGCCTCATCTCAAGGTCCCTTAGCGCAAGTCCCGTGGCCCAAAGTTCCCCTTCAGGAGGCACATTGATGCAACAGGGGGCTTGGGTGGTCCCAGCTTTCTGCACTTGTGTCCGAATGGGCAAAAGGTCCTTCCTGGCAATGGCCCAGGACTTGGGAAGGGGCTGGAACTGGGGCTGGGTTTGAGGTCAGGGTTAACCAATCCTAAGGCAGCCCCATTTCTGGGCTGCCCAGGCCCCACGGGGAGGGCTCTGTGAGTCAGGAAGAGGGATCCTTGGGAATTGAGAGGGATCCTCTCTCAATACCATGGGCCGCTGAGCTCTGGCAGCTGGATACGCAGCTGGGACCACGTGTGCTCCGGGCCCCAGCCGAGGCCCGGGGCTCTCCATCCCCTCTGCCACGGCCAGGGCGTGGGCTTAGTGATTCGTTTGCCTGGCGAGCGACTCGTTGGGCAAGCAAAGATCAGTCCCAGCATTTGATGTGATTTTTGCCGATTTTATTGGAACTTACCTCGGTTGAGCCGGGGACGCTGAGGGGCACGGGCGGTGCCGGGACTCCGGCGCTCTGTCCTGGTCAGCCCGGGGCACCACCGGGGTGTGGGCTCCATCCTCCTGGCCCCGGGCTGATAGGATAGGGTTCAAATGATTTCTGGACAGCAAGGCCTTGGGAACAGAATGTTAGCTGGACTGCAGCCAGGACGATCTTTCCATGTTATTGTCTTGACCAATCAAGTAGGACTTTGCCTGCCTGGGTAATAAATCAGGGGAGGTGGGGGATGAGTGTGATTTTTGTGGTGGGTAGTTAAGGCGTAGGCCCTGGAAACAAAGGCGAGGTTTTTCATTCCTGTATCATGTGAAACTGCACCTGCATAATCATCACACCATGAATGATAGGATTGTTAAGGGTAACGATTGTTTGGAAATGGAATATGATTATTATCTGAAAGGAGAATCATGAGAAAGGATACTTAGGAAATTGACGCTTGGATAAGACCAATGACTGCAACAGAACAATATGAGTTTATTAATTAACACCTACAGTTCGATCAGGAAAGGGTATAAAAACAGGTCCATTTTGAATCCATGTCGGAGTCAGGTGCACGTCTGATTGCCAGAGCTCTTGTCGTTCTGTCATGATGAGGATGGATGTTCTGTGGGGGGGGGACGCTCTGTCATGATGAGGATGGATGTTCTGTTGGGGGGGACGCTCTTCGCAGGGCCGGGCCACATGGGGCCGGGCCGTGCCGGGCCGGGCCGGGCCGTGCTGGGCCATGCCGGGCCACGTGGGCTGCAGGGGCCGGGCCGTGCTGGGCCATGCCGGGCCACGTGCTCCGCAGGGGCCGGGCCGTGCTGGGCCATGCCGGGCCACGTGGGGCGCAGGGGCCGGGCCGTGCTGGGCCGTGCCCGTCCACGTGGGCCGCAGGGGCCGGGCCGTGCTGGGCCATGCCGGGCCTCGTGGGCCGCAGGGGCCAGGCCGTGCTGGGCCATGCCGGGCCACGTGGGGCCGGGCCGGGCCATGCCGGGCCATACCGGCCGTGGGGCGCAGGGGCCGCCCGCCCGCCTGCCCGCCAGGCTCCGGCCTCGGCCTCCCGCCGCGGAGCGCAGCGGTGAGCCGGGGGGGCCGGCCGCGCTCCTTTTATACTGGCGGGCACTCAGTGACGCACGTGCGTGCGGCGGCTCTGCCGCTGTGATGTCACAATCAGGGGGCGGAGCCAAGAAGAGAGTGCCCTGGGACTGGTCTGGGCGGGACGCGTTGCCCCGGTAACGGTTGGTGGTGCTGGCGTTGACGGGGGGTGGGGGGGCGGTGAGGCGGGCAGTGGCGGTGTATGACGTGTGGGAGTGCCCCAGGGAGTGCTTCCAGCCCCAGTATGGGGGTCCCGCTCCCGTTTTGGGGGTTTCCCAGCGCACGGGGAGGGGTCTCTGGGGGTCTCAGGTCAGTCTGGGGGTTCCCAAGCTGCCGGAGAGAGGTCTCTGGGGCTCCCAGTCCCATTCTTTGGGTGCCCAGGCGCACGGGGCCGGGGGGGTTGGGATGCTGTCTGGGTGTTCCAGCCCCATTTTTGGGGCTTCCAGCCTCACTTTTGCCTTGCCCGGGCTCATCTCTTGGGCTGCGCCCACGTAGGCGTGGCCACCGCTTGAAGGCTCAAGGCGAGGCAACGCCGCCTGAGCCAGCTGGCCGCCCCGTTGCTGGAGCTCTTGCGAGAGTTGGCGGCGCGGGCGGGTCCCACCAGGAGCCGCCGCCACTCCCTCAGCGCAGCCCGGCCCGGCCCGGCCCGGCTCATTCCGCTCCCTCGGCCCTTCGCTCTCCTTCAGCCCTTCCCGCCTCCCTCAGCCCTTCCCGCCTCCCTCAGCCCGCTCCTGCCTCCCTCAGCCCGCTCAATCAGCCCTCTGCGCTCCTGCATCCCGGCCGCTCTTCCTTCACGCCCGCTCCCTCCGCCCGTCCCGATCCCCCCCCCCTCCCCCCCTCCCCTCTCGACGCGCGGTGCCCCCGCCACGCCAGAGCCCCGGCACCGCCTGTGGCCCTCAGCGGCGCCAGCGGCCGGGGCCGCAGGAGGGACGGACAGCGTCCGGAGCACGGCCCCGGGCCAGGAGGGCGGAGATCTCCCGGCGGGGCCCCCGCGCCGCCGGGCAGGCGTTGCCGGTGAGAACGGGAACGGGAGGAGGCGCTGGGAAGTGTCTCCGGGCGCTGCCAGCGGGGGCTCCAGGCAGGAATGCGGCGGGGAAGGCGGGGGCCTCCCTGGCACGGCCCCGGCCCGTTCCCGCTGCCACCCGGATCCGGAGTCCCACAGGGACCCGCGGCCCTCCCCTCCGGGATTTGGCGGATGGAGGGGGGGGGAGGGGGGCGGTCCCAGCCACCAAGGCTTTGAACGCCCTTCCGAACGGAAAGAAGAAGAGCTTGACTCAGCCAATCTATCAAGCAACAATCAATTGATTAATTCAAACGATCAAGTGTGAGCAAAGCAGCACGCTGGATACAGTGGGGGTTCCCCCTCCTGCTGCATTTCGGTTGCTGATTTTTGCTGGGATTTACTGAGCATCTTCATAAGCACTTCTCAGCAGGTTTGGTTGTTGTTGTTTTTTGGGTTTTTGTGCGGTTTCCTCCTAGTGTCTATTTGCCAAGTCTCATTTCTGTACTCTATTGTGATCAGTTCCTATTGGTGACGTCGAATTTCTCTACCCCAAGGGTTTAAATTAGTAAGAGCCATGTCCACTTTCTCTTTTCTAGAATTAGACGTCAGTGATGGTGAGGCCCAGCTTCTCTCTCCAGGACGGTCAGTCAGCCAGGGTGATGTCCAGCTTCCCTACATCTCTGATGGGGAGGTCCAGTTGTCTTTCCCAGCATCGTCAGTCGGTGAGGATGATTGTTGGATGGAGGGAGACTGACTCAACCGATGTTGATTAATTAGGCTCGATTTTATTTGTTTTCTCGCTTACATTTATATTCTAAATAATTAGTTCGTACATATTGCAAAAGCCAAGCTCCTGATTGGTAGTGACTACACAATAGTTTACTTCATGTTAGATCAGCATATTGCAACAGTTGTATCGCCGTGTAGCATTTAGTTCCTCTTTTCTCATGATCTCAGTTTCTCTCCCTCATCCTCATGCTGGCCTTGTCCTAGCTTCTAGTTACAATATTAGTCTGAGAGCTATTGTGTCCTCCCTTATCCTCTTCCCATTTCTCAGCTATCCTCTCCACAGATGATGTCTGGCTTTCCTTCCCAGGATCATACTTCTGTGCTGGTGGGCTCCAGTTTTCCTTTCCAGGATCCTCAATTTTCAGCTTGGGATAAGCTCCTTCTTTTATTTGGGCGATTAACCGCTCCTTTTCTAGATTCTAAAGCTAGAGTTCAAAACTTCTTTGTACAAAGCAGCTCAAAGCTTAGAATCATTTTGTTTCCAAGCAAATAAGACTTGCGCATTCTTCGATCCTACGTGCTAAAGGCCTGAAAAACCCTTCAAACTTACCTTGTGAAAACTTGGGAACTCACCTTATTCACTTAGTAGCATGCCAGCTGGTTGTCCGACAAGCCTCTTTCCATGCTTTTTCCGTTTGTTCACCAAAACTCGCTTTTAGAACTGTCCCGTGGCCTCGTTCCACACAGTTCACGACAACTACACAGGCCACCTATTTATTTTTTTCTATTTTTTTAAAAATTATTATGATTTCTAGGCTTTTTTTTTTTTTCTTTTTACACCTGACACGAAACACAAGCCCACATTTCACACCAAGCTCCTGTCCCTGTCCTCAGCGGATTCTCCAGCTGGGAGGGAATTGCCCCGCGCCAGAGCCGCTATCCCGAGGAGAATGCCGAGGGAGCTGCCTGCGCACCCCCGGGATGGGGCTTGGACGCCCAGAGAGCCCAACCCATCGTATTTTAGTCCCTCTAGACGCACCTGTAACCGATGGCAAAGGCTGAAATTCCCCCAAAGCATCACAAAGTTCCTGGAGCCCTTTTCCCACAGCTGATTGCTGCAGGTTTTCATCCCTTTTTTTTTGCACCTGCACGGCTTGGCCAGCCCTTGGCTTGCGAAAGAACTGCCATTATCAAAGGTGATGAGCCGAGAGTGACCACGGCCAAGCTGAAAAATAAAGGTGGTGAGATGGTTTATTTGGCGTAATGAACGTCCCCTGGGCAGCTCTGGCAATGGGCAGGGTGCGGGTGGGTCAGAGGCTGGACACGAGGGGGCCCAAAGGGGCTCTGGGCTGAGCCCCAGCGTGGGCAGCAGCTCCGGGGGGATTGTGCGCCCGGGCCCCGCTCAGGTGAGACCCCCACCCGCGGAGCTGGGATCCCTTTTCCGGAGGGCAGCGAGGGCTGCGGGAGAGCCCGGCAGAGACCGCGCTCCGTGGAGAGCACCCCCAGAGATGAGCCGGCTTTCCCCGGGCCCCCCCCCCAGGAAAGGGAGGAGGGCAGGGATGACCCGATCCCCACGGGGAAGGAGGATAGAGGCACCCTGGCCCCTCCGTCACGGAGGAGGAGCGAGGCAGGCCAGGCCCCCCACCCCATAGGGACGGAGGCTTGGAGTAGAGCTGGCACCTCCTTAGCGGAAGGGCGGAGAAGAGCCCGAACCACCCCCCAGCCCCGATAATGGGGCTGAGGACGGCATGGCCCGGCCTACACTCGATGGGGGTGGCAGGTGGGAGTAAAGGCCGAGCCCTCCGTGGCTGGAGGAGGGAGAGGAAAAGGATCCCAAGCCGAGCACGGTGAAGAGGACGGAAAAGACAGGCCCCCCCCTCCAGCCCGAGTCCCTCTCAGTCGTCCCCCAGTGCGAGACGGACGGAGACCCCTCGAGCGTTCCCCGGGCTCCAGACGAAATAAAGCTGAGCATAATCTGCCGAGGCATAACGGGCTTGGACTTATTATTTATTCGAGTGTGAACAAGGTGGAATCTACCGTGGGTGGTCTGGGTGTTGTTGAATGGTAAATATCAGGTAGAGGGAGACGGAAAGAAAAAGGCTGGGGGGAAGCAAGAGAGTGGCAGAAAGATGAAGTAGAAAATCAGGATGATTCTCAGCACAGCTCTGGCCTCGGCCTTTTGGATTCACTCTTCTCGCTCAGCCTCGTGTCCTCGTCCCTAGACCTGGCATCACTGGACAATGGTGTCACCTGAGCCTCATCTCAAGGTCCCTTAGCGCAAGTCCCGTGGCCCAAAGTTCCCCTTCAGGAGGCACATTGATGCAACAGGGGGCTTGGGTGGTCCCAGCTTTCTGCACTTGTGTCCGAATGGGCAAAAGGTCCTTCCTGGCAATGGCCCAGGACTTGGGAAGGGGCTGGAACTGGGGCTGGGTTTGAGGTCAGGGTTAACCAATCCTAAGGCAGCCCCATTTCTGGGCTGCCCAGGCCCCACGGGGAGGGCTCTGTGAGTCAGGAAGAGGGATCCTTGGGAATTGAGAGGGATCCTCTCTCAATACCATGGGCCGCTGAGCTCTGGCAGCTGGATACGCAGCTGGGACCACGTGTGCTCCGGGCCCCAGCCGAGGCCCGGGGCTCTCCATCCCCTCTGCCACGGCCAGGGCGTGGGCTTAGTGATTCGTTTGCCTGGCGAGCGACTCGTTGGGCAAGCAAAGATCAGTCCCAGCATTTGATGTGATTTTTGCCGATTTTATTTGAACTTACCTCGGTTGAGGCGGGGACGCTGAGGGGCACGGGCGGTGCCGGGACTCCGGCGCTCTGTCCTGGTCAGCCCGGGGCACCACCGGGGTGTGGGCTCCATCCTCCTGGCCCCGGGCTGATAGGATAGGGTTCAAATGATTTCTGGACAGCAAGGCCTTGGGAACAGAATGTTAGCTGGACTGCAGCCAGGACGATCTTTCCATGTTATTGTCTTGACCAATCAAGTAGGACTTTGCCTGCCTGGGTAATAAATCAGGGGAGGTGGGGGATGAGTGTGATTTTTATGGTGGGTAGTTAAGGCGTAGGCCCTGGAAACAAAGGCGAGGTTTTTCATTCCTGTATCATGTGAAACTGCACCTGCATAATCATCACACCATGAATGATAGGATTGTTAAGGGTAACGATTGTTTGGAAATGGAATATGATTATTATCTGAAAGGAGAATCATGAGAAAGGATACTTAGGAAATTGACGCTTGGATAAGACCAATGACTGCAACAGAACAATATGAGTTTATTAATTAACACCTACAGTTCGATCAGGAAAGGGTATAAAAACAGGTCCATTTTGAATCCATGTCGGAGTCAGGTGCACGTCTGATTGCCAGAGCTCTTGTCGTTCTGTCATGATGAGGATGGATGTTCTGTGGGGGGGGGACGCTCTGTCATGATGAGGATGGATGTTCTGTTGGGGGGGACGCTCTTCGCAGGGCCGGGCCACATGGGGCCGGGCCGTGCCGGGCCGGGCCGGGCCGTGCTGGGCCATGCCGGGCCACGTGGGCTGCAGGGGCCGGGCCGTGCTGGGCCATGCCGGGCCACGTGCTCCGCAGGGGCCGGGCCGTGCTGGGCCATGCCGGGCCACGTGGGGCGCAGGGGCCGGGCCGTGCTGGGCCGTGCCCGTCCACGTGGGCCGCAGGGGCCGGGCCGTGCTGGGCCATGCCGGGCCTCGTGGGCCGCAGGGGCCAGGCCGTGCTGGGCCATGCCGGGCCACGTGGGGCCGGGCCGGGCCATGCCGGGCCATACCGGCCGTGGGGCGCAGGGGCCGCCCGCCCGCCTGCCCGCCAGGCTCCGGCCTCGGCCTCCCGCCGCGGAGCGCGGCGGTGAGCCGGGGGGGGGCCGGCCGCGCTCCTTTTATACTGGCGGGCACTCAGTGACGCACGTGCGTGCGGCGGCTCTGCCGCTGTGATGTCACAATCAGGGGGCGGAGCCAAGAAGAGAGTGCCCTGGGACTGGTCTGGGCGGGACGCGTTGCCCCGGTAACGGTTGGTGGTGCTGGCGTTGACGGGGGGTGGGGGGGCGGTGAGGCGGGCAGTGGCGGTGTATGACGTGTGGGAGTGCCCCAGGGAGTGCTTCCAGCCCCAGTATGGGGGTCCCGCTCCCGTTTTGGGGGTTTCCCAGCGCACGGGGAGGGGTCTCTGGGGGTCTCAGGTCAGTCTGGGGGTTCCCAAGCTGCCGGAGAGAGGTCTCTGGGGCTCCCAGTCCCATTCTTTGGGTGCCCAGGCGCACGGGGCCGGGGGGGTTGGGATGCTGTCTGGGTGTTCCAGCCCCATTTTTGGGGCTTCCAGCCTCACTTTTGCCTTGCCCGGGCTCATCTCTTGGGCTGCGCCCACGTAGGCGTGGCCACCGCTTGAAGGCTCAAGGCGAGGCAACGCCGCCTGAGCCAGCTGGCCGCCCCGTTGCTGGAGCTCTTGCGAGAGTTGGCGGCGCGGGCGGGTCCCACCAGGAGCCGCCGCCACTCCCTCAGCGCAGCCCGGCCCGGCCCGGCCCGGCTCATTCCGCTCCCTCGGCCCTTCGCTCTCCTTCAGCCCTTCCCGCCTCCCTCAGCCCTTCCCGCCTCCCTCAGCCCGCTCCTGCCTCCCTCAGCCCGCTCAATCAGCCCTCTGCGCTCCTGCATCCCGGCCGCTCTTCCTTCACGCCCGCTCCCTCCGCCCGTCCCGATCCCCCCCCCCTCCCCCCCTCCCCTCTTGACGCGCGGTGCCCCCGCCACGCCAGAGCCCCGGCACCGCCTGTGGCCCTCAGCGGCGCCAGCGGCCGGGGCCGCAGGAGGGACGGACAGCGTCCGGAGCACGGCCCCGGGCCAGGAGGGCGGAGATCTCCCGGCGGGGCCCCCGCGCCGCCGGGCAGGCGTTGCCGGTGAGAACGGGAACGGGAGGAGGCGCTGGGAAGTGTCTCCGGGCGCTGCCAGCGGGGGCTCCAGGCAGGAATGCGGCGGGGAAGGCGGGGGCCTCCCTGGCACGGCCCCGGCCCGTTCCCGCTGCCACCCGGATCCGGAGTCCCACAGGGACCCGCGGCCCTCCCCTCCGGGATTTGGCGGATGGAGGGGGGGGGAGGGGGGCGGTCCCAGCCACCAAGGCTTTGAACGCCCTTCCGAACGGAAAGAAGAAGAGCTTGACTCAGCCAATCTATCAAGCAACAATCAATTGATTAATTCAAACGATCAAGTGTGAGCAAAGCAGCACGCTGGATACAGTGGGGGTTCCCCCTCCTGCTGCATTTCGGTTGCTGATTTTTGCTGGGATTTACTGAGCATCTTCATAAGCACTTCTCAGCAGGTTTGGTTGTTGTTGTTTTTTGGGTTTTTGTGCGGTTTCCTCCTAGTGTCTATTTGCCAAGTCTCATTTCTGTACTCTATTGTGATCAGTTCCTATTGGTGACGTCGAATTTCTCTACCCCAAGGGTTTAAATTAGTAAGAGCCATGTCCACTTTCTCTTTTCTAGAATTAGACGTCAGTGATGGTGAGGCCCAGCTTCTCTCTCCAGGACGGTCAGTCAGCCAGGGTGATGTCCAGCTTCCCTACATCTCTGATGGGGAGGTCCAGTTGTCTTTCCCAGCATCGTCAGTCGGTGAGGATGATTGTTGGATGGAGGGAGACTGACTCAACCGATGTTGATTAATTAGGCTCGATTTTATTTGTTTTCTCGCTTACATTTATATTCTAAATAATTAGTTCGTACATATTGCAAAAGCCAAGCTCCTGATTGGTAGTGACTACACAATAGTTTACTTCATGTTAGATCAGCATATTGCAACAGTTGTATCGCCGTGTAGCATTTAGTTCCTCTTTTCTCATGATCTCAGTTTCTCTCCCTCATCCTCATGCTGGCCTTGTCCTAGCTTCTAGTTACAATATTAGTCTGAGAGCTATTGTGTCCTCCCTTATCCTCTTCCCATTTCTCAGCTATCCTCTCCACAGATGATGTCTGGCTTTCCTTCCCAGGATCATACTTCTGTGCTGGTGGGCTCCAGTTTTCCTTTCCAGGATCCTCAATTTTCAGCTTGGGATAAGCTCCTTCTTTTATTTGGGCGATTAACCGCTCCTTTTCTAGATTCTAAAGCTAGAGTTCAAAACTTCTTTGTACAAAGCAGCTCAAAGCTTAGAATCATTTTGTTTCCAAGCAAATAAGACTTGCGCATTCTTCGATCCTACGTGCTAAAGGCCTGAAAAACCCTTCAAACTTACCTTGTGAAAACTTGGGAACTCACCTTATTCACTTAGTAGCATGCCAGCTGGTTGTCCGACAAGCCTCTTTCCATGCTTTTTCCGTTTGTTCACCAAAACTCGCTTTTAGAACTGTCCCGTGGCCTCGTTCCACACAGTTCACGACAACTACACAGGCCACCTATTTATTTTTTTCTATTTTTTTAAAAATTATTATGATTTCTAGGCTTTTTTTTTTTTTCTTTTTACACCTGACACGAAACACAAGCCCACATTTCACACCAAGCTCCTGTCCCTGTCCTCAGCGGATTCTCCAGCTGGGAGGGAATTGCCCCGCGCCAGAGCCGCTATCCCGAGGAGAATGCCGAGGGAGCTGCCTGCGCACCCCCGGGATGGGGCTTGGACGCCCAGAGAGCCCAACCCATCGTATTTTAGTCCCTCTAGACGCACCTGTAACCGATGGCAAAGGCTGAAATTCCCCCAAAGCATCACAAAGTTCCTGGAGCCCTTTTCCCACAGCTGATTGCTGCAGGTTTTCATCCCTTTTTTTTTGCACCTGCACGGCTTGGCCAGCCCTTGGCTTGCGAAAGAACTGCCATTATCAAAGGTGATGAGCCGAGAGTGACCACGGCCAAGCTGAAAAATAAAGGTGGTGAGATGGTTTATTTGGCGTAATGAACGTCCCCTGGGCAGCTCTGGCAATGGGCAGGGTGCGGGTGGGTCAGAGGCTGGACACGAGGGGGCCCAAAGGGGCTCTGGGCTGAGCCCCAGCGTGGGCAGCAGCTCCGGGGGGATTGTGCGCCCGGGCCCCGCTCAGGTGAGACCCCCACCCGCGGAGCTGGGATCCCTTTTCCGGAGGGCAGCGAGGGCTGCGGGAGAGCCCGGCAGAGACCGCGCTCCGTGGAGAGCACCCCCAGAGATGAGCCGGCTTTCCCCGGGCCCCCCCCCCAGGAAAGGGAGGAGGGCAGGGATGACCCGATCCCCACGGGGAAGGAGGATAGAGGCACCCTGGCCCCTCCGTCACGGAGGAGGAGCGAGGCAGGCCAGGCCCCCCACCCCATAGGGACGGAGGCTTGGAGTAGAGCTGGCACCTCCTTAGCGGAAGGGCGGAGAAGAGCCCGAACCACCCCCCAGCCCCGATAATGGGGCTGAGGACGGCATGGCCCGGCCTACACTCGATGGGGGTGGCAGGTGGGAGTAAAGGCCGAGCCCTCCGTGGCTGGAGGAGGGAGAGGAAAAGGATCCCAAGCCGAGCACGGTGAAGAGGACGGAAAAGACAGGCCCCCCCCTCCAGCCCGAGTCCCTCTCAGTCGTCCCCCAGTGCGAGACGGACGGAGACCCCTCGAGCGTTCCCCGGGCTCCAGACGAAATAAAGCTGAGCATAATCTGCCGAGGCATAACGGGCTTGGACTTATTATTTATTCGAGTGTGAACAAGGTGGAATCTACCGTGGGTGGTCTGGGTGTTGTTGAATGGTAAATATCAGGTAGAGGGAGACGGAAAGAAAAAGGCTGGGGGGAAGCAAGAGAGTGGCAGAAAGATGAAGTAGAAAATCAGGATGATTCTCAGCACAGCTCTGGCCTCGGCCTTTTGGATTCACTCTTCTCGCTCAGCCTCGTGTCCTCGTCCCTAGACCTGGCATCACTGGACAATGGTGTCACCTGAGCCTCATCTCAAGGTCCCTTAGCGCAAGTCCCGTGGCCCAAAGTTCCCCTTCAGGAGGCACATTGATGCAACAGGGGGCTTGGGTGGTCCCAGCTTTCTGCACTTGTGTCCGAATGGGCAAAAGGTCCTTCCTGGCAATGGCCCAGGACTTGGGAAGGGGCTGGAACTGGGGCTGGGTTTGAGGTCAGGGTTAACCAATCCTAAGGCAGCCCCATTTCTGGGCTGCCCAGGCCCCACGGGGAGGGCTCTGTGAGTCAGGAAGAGGGATCCTTGGGAATTGAGAGGGATCCTCTCTCAATACCATGGGCCGCTGAGCTCTGGCAGCTGGATACGCAGCTGGGACCACGTGTGCTCCGGGCCCCAGCCGAGGCCCGGGGCTCTCCATCCCCTCTGCCACGGCCAGGGCGTGGGCTTAGTGATTCGTTTGCCTGGCGAGCGACTCGTTGGGCAAGCAAAGATCAGTCCCAGCATTTGATGTGATTTTTGCCGATTTTATTGGAACTTACCTCGGTTGAGCCGGGGACGCTGAGGGGCACGGGCGGTGCCGGGACTCCGGCGCTCTGTCCTGGTCAGCCCGGGGCACCACCGGGGTGTGGGCTCCATCCTCCTGGCCCCGGGCTGATAGGATAGGGTTCAAATGATTTCTGGACAGCAAGGCCTTGGGAACAGAATGTTAGCTGGACTGCAGCCAGGACGATCTTTCCATGTTATTGTCTTGACCAATCAAGTAGGACTTTGCCTGCCTGGGTAATAAATCAGGGGAGGTGGGGGATGAGTGTGATTTTTGTGGTGGGTAGTTAAGGCGTAGGCCCTGGAAACAAAGGCGAGGTTTTTCATTCCTGTATCATGTGAAACTGCACCTGCATAATCATCACACCATGAATGATAGGATTGTTAAGGGTAACGATTGTTTGGAAATGGAATATGATTATTATCTGAAAGGAGAATCATGAGAAAGGATACTTAGGAAATTGACGCTTGGATAAGACCAATGACTGCAACAGAACAATATGAGTTTATTAATTAACACCTACAGTTCGATCAGGAAAGGGTATAAAAACAGGTCCATTTTGAATCCATGTCGGAGTCAGGTGCACGTCTGATTGCCAGAGCTCTTGTCGTTCTGTCATGATGAGGATGGATGTTCTGTGGGGGGGGGACGCTCTGTCATGATGAGGATGGATGTTCTGTTGGGGGGGACGCTCTTCGCAGGGCCGGGCCACATGGGGCCGGGCCGTGCCGGGCCGGGCCGGGCCGTGCTGGGCCATGCCGGGCCACGTGGGCTGCAGGGGCCGGGCCGTGCTGGGCCATGCCGGGCCACGTGCTCCGCAGGGGCCGGGCCGTGCTGGGCCATGCCGGGCCACGTGGGGCGCAGGGGCCGGGCCGTGCTGGGCCGTGCCCGTCCACGTGGGCCGCAGGGGCCGGGCCGTGCTGGGCCATGCCGGGCCTCGTGGGCCGCAGGGGCCAGGCCGTGCTGGGCCATGCCGGGCCACGTGGGGCCGGGCCGGGCCATGCCGGGCCATACCGGCCGTGGGGCGCAGGGGCCGCCCGCCCGCCTGCCCGCCAGGCTCCGGCCTCGGCCTCCCGCCGCGGAGCGCAGCGGTGAGCCGGGGGGGCCGGCCGCGCTCCTTTTATACTGGCGGGCACTCAGTGACGCACGTGCGTGCGGCGGCTCTGCCGCTGTGATGTCACAATCAGGGGGCGGAGCCAAGAAGAGAGTGCCCTGGGACTGGTCTGGGCGGGACGCGTTGCCCCGGTAACGGTTGGTGGTGCTGGCGTTGACGGGGGGTGGGGGGGCGGTGAGGCGGGCAGTGGCGGTGTATGACGTGTGGGAGTGCCCCAGGGAGTGCTTCCAGCCCCAGTATGGGGGTCCCGCTCCCGTTTTGGGGGTTTCCCAGCGCACGGGGAGGGGTCTCTGGGGGTCTCAGGTCAGTCTGGGGGTTCCCAAGCTGCCGGAGAGAGGTCTCTGGGGCTCCCAGTCCCATTCTTTGGGTGCCCAGGCGCACGGGGCCGGGGGGGTTGGGATGCTGTCTGGGTGTTCCAGCCCCATTTTTGGGGCTTCCAGCCTCACTTTTGCCTTGCCCGGGCTCATCTCTTGGGCTGCGCCCACGTAGGCGTGGCCACCGCTTGAAGGCTCAAGGCGAGGCAACGCCGCCTGAGCCAGCTGGCCGCCCCGTTGCTGGAGCTCTTGCGAGAGTTGGCGGCGCGGGCGGGTCCCACCAGGAGCCGCCGCCACTCCCTCAGCGCAGCCCGGCCCGGCCCGGCCCGGCTCATTCCGCTCCCTCGGCCCTTCGCTCTCCTTCAGCCCTTCCCGCCTCCCTCAGCCCTTCCCGCCTCCCTCAGCCCGCTCCTGCCTCCCTCAGCCCGCTCAATCAGCCCTCTGCGCTCCTGCATCCCGGCCGCTCTTCCTTCACGCCCGCTCCCTCCGCCCGTCCCGATCCCCCCCCCCTCCCCCCCTCCCCTCTCGACGCGCGGTGCCCCCGCCACGCCAGAGCCCCGGCACCGCCTGTGGCCCTCAGCGGCGCCAGCGGCCGGGGCCGCAGGAGGGACGGACAGCGTCCGGAGCACGGCCCCGGGCCAGGAGGGCGGAGATCTCCCGGCGGGGCCCCCGCGCCGCCGGGCAGGCGTTGCCGGTGAGAACGGGAACGGGAGGAGGCGCTGGGAAGTGTCTCCGGGCGCTGCCAGCGGGGGCTCCAGGCAGGAATGCGGCGGGGAAGGCGGGGGCCTCCCTGGCACGGCCCCGGCCCGTTCCCGCTGCCACCCGGATCCGGAGTCCCACAGGGACCCGCGGCCCTCCCCTCCGGGATTTGGCGGATGGAGGGGGGGGGAGGGGGGCGGTCCCAGCCACCAAGGCTTTGAACGCCCTTCCGAACGGAAAGAAGAAGAGCTTGACTCAGCCAATCTATCAAGCAACAATCAATTGATTAATTCAAACGATCAAGTGTGAGCAAAGCAGCACGCTGGATACAGTGGGGGTTCCCCCTCCTGCTGCATTTCGGTTGCTGATTTTTGCTGGGATTTACTGAGCATCTTCATAAGCACTTCTCAGCAGGTTTGGTTGTTGTTGTTTTTTGGGTTTTTGTGCGGTTTCCTCCTAGTGTCTATTTGCCAAGTCTCATTTCTGTACTCTATTGTGATCAGTTCCTATTGGTGACGTCGAATTTCTCTACCCCAAGGGTTTAAATTAGTAAGAGCCATGTCCACTTTCTCTTTTCTAGAATTAGACGTCAGTGATGGTGAGGCCCAGCTTCTCTCTCCAGGACGGTCAGTCAGCCAGGGTGATGTCCAGCTTCCCTACATCTCTGATGGGGAGGTCCAGTTGTCTTTCCCAGCATCGTCAGTCGGTGAGGATGATTGTTGGATGGAGGGAGACTGACTCAACCGATGTTGATTAATTAGGCTCGATTTTATTTGTTTTCTCGCTTACATTTATATTCTAAATAATTAGTTCGTACATATTGCAAAAGCCAAGCTCCTGATTGGTAGTGACTACACAATAGTTTACTTCATGTTAGATCAGCATATTGCAACAGTTGTATCGCCGTGTAGCATTTAGTTCCTCTTTTCTCATGATCTCAGTTTCTCTCCCTCATCCTCATGCTGGCCTTGTCCTAGCTTCTAGTTACAATATTAGTCTGAGAGCTATTGTGTCCTCCCTTATCCTCTTCCCATTTCTCAGCTATCCTCTCCACAGATGATGTCTGGCTTTCCTTCCCAGGATCATACTTCTGTGCTGGTGGGCTCCAGTTTTCCTTTCCAGGATCCTCAATTTTCAGCTTGGGATAAGCTCCTTCTTTTATTTGGGCGATTAACCGCTCCTTTTCTAGATTCTAAAGCTAGAGTTCAAAACTTCTTTGTACAAAGCAGCTCAAAGCTTAGAATCATTTTGTTTCCAAGCAAATAAGACTTGCGCATTCTTCGATCCTACGTGCTAAAGGCCTGAAAAACCCTTCAAACTTACCTTGTGAAAACTTGGGAACTCACCTTATTCACTTAGTAGCATGCCAGCTGGTTGTCCGACAAGCCTCTTTCCATGCTTTTTCCGTTTGTTCACCAAAACTCGCTTTTAGAACTGTCCCGTGGCCTCGTTCCACACAGTTCACGACAACTACACAGGCCACCTATTTATTTTTTTCTATTTTTTTAAAAATTATTATGATTTCTAGGCTTTTTTTTTTTTTCTTTTTACACCTGACACGAAACACAAGCCCACATTTCACACCAAGCTCCTGTCCCTGTCCTCAGCGGATTCTCCAGCTGGGAGGGAATTGCCCCGCGCCAGAGCCGCTATCCCGAGGAGAATGCCGAGGGAGCTGCCTGCGCACCCCCGGGATGGGGCTTGGACGCCCAGAGAGCCCAACCCATCGTATTTTAGTCCCTCTAGACGCACCTGTAACCGATGGCAAAGGCTGAAATTCCCCCAAAGCATCACAAAGTTCCTGGAGCCCTTTTCCCACAGCTGATTGCTGCAGGTTTTCATCCCTTTTTTTTTGCACCTGCACGGCTTGGCCAGCCCTTGGCTTGCGAAAGAACTGCCATTATCAAAGGTGATGAGCCGAGAGTGACCACGGCCAAGCTGAAAAATAAAGGTGGTGAGATGGTTTATTTGGCGTAATGAACGTCCCCTGGGCAGCTCTGGCAATGGGCAGGGTGCGGGTGGGTCAGAGGCTGGACACGAGGGGGCCCAAAGGGGCTCTGGGCTGAGCCCCAGCGTGGGCAGCAGCTCCGGGGGGATTGTGCGCCCGGGCCCCGCTCAGGTGAGACCCCCACCCGCGGAGCTGGGATCCCTTTTCCGGAGGGCAGCGAGGGCTGCGGGAGAGCCCGGCAGAGACCGCGCTCCGTGGAGAGCACCCCCAGAGATGAGCCGGCTTTCCCCGGGCCCCCCCCCCAGGAAAGGGAGGAGGGCAGGGATGACCCGATCCCCACGGGGAAGGAGGATAGAGGCACCCTGGCCCCTCCGTCACGGAGGAGGAGCGAGGCAGGCCAGGCCCCCCACCCCATAGGGACGGAGGCTTGGAGTAGAGCTGGCACCTCCTTAGCGGAAGGGCGGAGAAGAGCCCGAACCACCCCCCAGCCCCGATAATGGGGCTGAGGACGGCATGGCCCGGCCTACACTCGATGGGGGTGGCAGGTGGGAGTAAAGGCCGAGCCCTCCGTGGCTGGAGGAGGGAGAGGAAAAGGATCCCAAGCCGAGCACGGTGAAGAGGACGGAAAAGACAGGCCCCCCCCTCCAGCCCGAGTCCCTCTCAGTCGTCCCCCAGTGCGAGACGGACGGAGACCCCTCGAGCGTTCCCCGGGCTCCAGACGAAATAAAGCTGAGCATAATCTGCCGAGGCATAACGGGCTTGGACTTATTATTTATTCGAGTGTGAACAAGGTGGAATCTACCGTGGGTGGTCTGGGTGTTGTTGAATGGTAAATATCAGGTAGAGGGAGACGGAAAGAAAAAGGCTGGGGGGAAGCAAGAGAGTGGCAGAAAGATGAAGTAGAAAATCAGGATGATTCTCAGCACAGCTCTGGCCTCGGCCTTTTGGATTCACTCTTCTCGCTCAGCCTCGTGTCCTCGTCCCTAGACCTGGCATCACTGGACAATGGTGTCACCTGAGCCTCATCTCAAGGTCCCTTAGCGCAAGTCCCGTGGCCCAAAGTTCCCCTTCAGGAGGCACATTGATGCAACAGGGGGCTTGGGTGGTCCCAGCTTTCTGCACTTGTGTCCGAATGGGCAAAAGGTCCTTCCTGGCAATGGCCCAGGACTTGGGAAGGGGCTGGAACTGGGGCTGGGTTTGAGGTCAGGGTTAACCAATCCTAAGGCAGCCCCATTTCTGGGCTGCCCAGGCCCCACGGGGAGGGCTCTGTGAGTCAGGAAGAGGGATCCTTGGGAATTGAGAGGGATCCTCTCTCAATACCATGGGCCGCTGAGCTCTGGCAGCTGGATACGCAGCTGGGACCACGTGTGCTCCGGGCCCCAGCCGAGGCCCGGGGCTCTCCATCCCCTCTGCCACGGCCAGGGCGTGGGCTTAGTGATTCGTTTGCCTGGCGAGCGACTCGTTGGGCAAGCAAAGATCAGTCCCAGCATTTGATGTGATTTTTGCCGATTTTATTGGAACTTACCTCGGTTGAGCCGGGGACGCTGAGGGGCACGGGCGGTGCCGGGACTCCGGCGCTCTGTCCTGGTCAGCCCGGGGCACCACCGGGGTGTGGGCTCCATCCTCCTGGCCCCGGGCTGATAGGATAGGGTTCAAATGATTTCTGGACAGCAAGGCCTTGGGAACAGAATGTTAGCTGGACTGCAGCCAGGACGATCTTTCCATGTTATTGTCTTGACCAATCAAGTAGGACTTTGCCTGCCTGGGTAATAAATCAGGGGAGGTGGGGGATGAGTGTGATTTTTGTGGTGGGTAGTTAAGGCGTAGGCCCTGGAAACAAAGGCGAGGTTTTTCATTCCTGTATCATGTGAAACTGCACCTGCATAATCATCACACCATGAATGATAGGATTGTTAAGGGTAACGATTGTTTGGAAATGGAATATGATTATTATCTGAAAGGAGAATCATGAGAAAGGATACTTAGGAAATTGACGCTTGGATAAGACCAATGACTGCAACAGAACAATATGAGTTTATTAATTAACACCTACAGTTCGATCAGGAAAGGGTATAAAAACAGGTCCATTTTGAATCCATGTCGGAGTCAGGTGCACGTCTGATTGCCAGAGCTCTTGTCGTTCTGTCATGATGAGGATGGATGTTCTGTGGGGGGGGGACGCTCTGTCATGATGAGGATGGATGTTCTGTTGGGGGGGACGCTCTTCGCAGGGCCGGGCCACATGGGGCCGGGCCGTGCCGGGCCGGGCCGGGCCGTGCTGGGCCATGCCGGGCCACGTGGGCTGCAGGGGCCGGGCCGTGCTGGGCCATGCCGGGCCACGTGCTCCGCAGGGGCCGGGCCGTGCTGGGCCATGCCGGGCCACGTGGGGCGCAGGGGCCGGGCCGTGCTGGGCCGTGCCCGTCCACGTGGGCCGCAGGGGCCGGGCCGTGCTGGGCCATGCCGGGCCTCGTGGGCCGCAGGGGCCAGGCCGTGCTGGGCCATGCCGGGCCACGTGGGGCCGGGCCGGGCCATGCCGGGCCATACCGGCCGTGGGGCGCAGGGGCCGCCCGCCCGCCTGCCCGCCAGGCTCCGGCCTCGGCCTCCCGCCGCGGAGCGCAGCGGTGAGCCGGGGGGGCCGGCCGCGCTCCTTTTATACTGGCGGGCACTCAGTGACGCACGTGCGTGCGGCGGCTCTGCCGCTGTGATGTCACAATCAGGGGGCGGAGCCAAGAAGAGAGTGCCCTGGGACTGGTCTGGGCGGGACGCGTTGCCCCGGTAACGGTTGGTGGTGCTGGCGTTGACGGGGGGTGGGGGGGCGGTGAGGCGGGCAGTGGCGGTGTATGACGTGTGGGAGTGCCCCAGGGAGTGCTTCCAGCCCCAGTATGGGGGTCCCGCTCCCGTTTTGGGGGTTTCCCAGCGCACGGGGAGGGGTCTCTGGGGGTCTCAGGTCAGTCTGGGGGTTCCCAAGCTGCCGGAGAGAGGTCTCTGGGGCTCCCAGTCCCATTCTTTGGGTGCCCAGGCGCACGGGGCCGGGGGGGTTGGGATGCTGTCTGGGTGTTCCAGCCCCATTTTTGGGGCTTCCAGCCTCACTTTTGCCTTGCCCGGGCTCATCTCTTGGGCTGCGCCCACGTAGGCGTGGCCACCGCTTGAAGGCTCAAGGCGAGGCAACGCCGCCTGAGCCAGCTGGCCGCCCCGTTGCTGGAGCTCTTGCGAGAGTTGGCGGCGCGGGCGGGTCCCACCAGGAGCCGCCGCCACTCCCTCAGCGCAGCCCGGCCCGGCCCGGCCCGGCTCATTCCGCTCCCTCGGCCCTTCGCTCTCCTTCAGCCCTTCCCGCCTCCCTCAGCCCTTCCCGCCTCCCTCAGCCCGCTCCTGCCTCCCTCAGCCCGCTCAATCAGCCCTCTGCGCTCCTGCATCCCGGCCGCTCTTCCTTCACGCCCGCTCCCTCCGCCCGTCCCGATCCCCCCCCCCTCCCCCCCTCCCCTCTCGACGCGCGGTGCCCCCGCCACGCCAGAGCCCCGGCACCGCCTGTGGCCCTCAGCGGCGCCAGCGGCCGGGGCCGCAGGAGGGACGGACAGCGTCCGGAGCACGGCCCCGGGCCAGGAGGGCGGAGATCTCCCGGCGGGGCCCCCGCGCCGCCGGGCAGGCGTTGCCGGTGAGAACGGGAACGGGAGGAGGCGCTGGGAAGTGTCTCCGGGCGCTGCCAGCGGGGGCTCCAGGCAGGAATGCGGCGGGGAAGGCGGGGGCCTCCCTGGCACGGCCCCGGCCCGTTCCCGCTGCCACCCGGATCCGGAGTCCCACAGGGACCCGCGGCCCTCCCCTCCGGGATTTGGCGGATGGAGGGGGGGGGAGGGGGGCGGTCCCAGCCACCAAGGCTTTGAACGCCCTTCCGAACGGAAAGAAGAAGAGCTTGACTCAGCCAATCTATCAAGCAACAATCAATTGATTAATTCAAACGATCAAGTGTGAGCAAAGCAGCACGCTGGATACAGTGGGGGTTCCCCCTCCTGCTGCATTTCGGTTGCTGATTTTTGCTGGGATTTACTGAGCATCTTCATAAGCACTTCTCAGCAGGTTTGGTTGTTGTTGTTTTTTGGGTTTTTGTGCGGTTTCCTCCTAGTGTCTATTTGCCAAGTCTCATTTCTGTACTCTATTGTGATCAGTTCCTATTGGTGACGTCGAATTTCTCTACCCCAAGGGTTTAAATTAGTAAGAGCCATGTCCACTTTCTCTTTTCTAGAATTAGACGTCAGTGATGGTGAGGCCCAGCTTCTCTCTCCAGGACGGTCAGTCAGCCAGGGTGATGTCCAGCTTCCCTACATCTCTGATGGGGAGGTCCAGTTGTCTTTCCCAGCATCGTCAGTCGGTGAGGATGATTGTTGGATGGAGGGAGACTGACTCAACCGATGTTGATTAATTAGGCTCGATTTTATTTGTTTTCTCGCTTACATTTATATTCTAAATAATTAGTTCGTACATATTGCAAAAGCCAAGCTCCTGATTGGTAGTGACTACACAATAGTTTACTTCATGTTAGATCAGCATATTGCAACAGTTGTATCGCCGTGTAGCATTTAGTTCCTCTTTTCTCATGATCTCAGTTTCTCTCCCTCATCCTCATGCTGGCCTTGTCCTAGCTTCTAGTTACAATATTAGTCTGAGAGCTATTGTGTCCTCCCTTATCCTCTTCCCATTTCTCAGCTATCCTCTCCACAGATGATGTCTGGCTTTCCTTCCCAGGATCATACTTCTGTGCTGGTGGGCTCCAGTTTTCCTTTCCAGGATCCTCAATTTTCAGCTTGGGATAAGCTCCTTCTTTTATTTGGGCGATTAACCGCTCCTTTTCTAGATTCTAAAGCTAGAGTTCAAAACTTCTTTGTACAAAGCAGCTCAAAGCTTAGAATCATTTTGTTTCCAAGCAAATAAGACTTGCGCATTCTTCGATCCTACGTGCTAAAGGCCTGAAAAACCCTTCAAACTTACCTTGTGAAAACTTGGGAACTCACCTTATTCACTTAGTAGCATGCCAGCTGGTTGTCCGACAAGCCTCTTTCCATGCTTTTTCCGTTTGTTCACCAAAACTCGCTTTTAGAACTGTCCCGTGGCCTCGTTCCACACAGTTCACGACAACTACACAGGCCACCTATTTATTTTTTTCTATTTTTTTAAAAATTATTATGATTTCTAGGCTTTTTTTTTTTTTCTTTTTACACCTGACACGAAACACAAGCCCACATTTCACACCAAGCTCCTGTCCCTGTCCTCAGCGGATTCTCCAGCTGGGAGGGAATTGCCCCGCGCCAGAGCCGCTATCCCGAGGAGAATGCCGAGGGAGCTGCCTGCGCACCCCCGGGATGGGGCTTGGACGCCCAGAGAGCCCAACCCATCGTATTTTAGTCCCTCTAGACGCACCTGTAACCGATGGCAAAGGCTGAAATTCCCCCAAAGCATCACAAAGTTCCTGGAGCCCTTTTCCCACAGCTGATTGCTGCAGGTTTTCATCCCTTTTTTTTTGCACCTGCACGGCTTGGCCAGCCCTTGGCTTGCGAAAGAACTGCCATTATCAAAGGTGATGAGCCGAGAGTGACCACGGCCAAGCTGAAAAATAAAGGTGGTGAGATGGTTTATTTGGCGTAATGAACGTCCCCTGGGCAGCTCTGGCAATGGGCAGGGTGCGGGTGGGTCAGAGGCTGGACACGAGGGGGCCCAAAGGGGCTCTGGGCTGAGCCCCAGCGTGGGCAGCAGCTCCGGGGGGATTGTGCGCCCGGGCCCCGCTCAGGTGAGACCCCCACCCGCGGAGCTGGGATCCCTTTTCCGGAGGGCAGCGAGGGCTGCGGGAGAGCCCGGCAGAGACCGCGCTCCGTGGAGAGCACCCCCAGAGATGAGCCGGCTTTCCCCGGGCCCCCCCCCCAGGAAAGGGAGGAGGGCAGGGATGACCCGATCCCCACGGGGAAGGAGGATAGAGGCACCCTGGCCCCTCCGTCACGGAGGAGGAGCGAGGCAGGCCAGGCCCCCCACCCCATAGGGACGGAGGCTTGGAGTAGAGCTGGCACCTCCTTAGCGGAAGGGCGGAGAAGAGCCCGAACCACCCCCCAGCCCCGATAATGGGGCTGAGGACGGCATGGCCCGGCCTACACTCGATGGGGGTGGCAGGTGGGAGTAAAGGCCGAGCCCTCCGTGGCTGGAGGAGGGAGAGGAAAAGGATCCCAAGCCGAGCACGGTGAAGAGGACGGAAAAGACAGGCCCCCCCCTCCAGCCCGAGTCCCTCTCAGTCGTCCCCCAGTGCGAGACGGACGGAGACCCCTCGAGCGTTCCCCGGGCTCCAGACGAAATAAAGCTGAGCATAATCTGCCGAGGCATAACGGGCTTGGACTTATTATTTATTCGAGTGTGAACAAGGTGGAATCTACCGTGGGTGGTCTGGGTGTTGTTGAATGGTAAATATCAGGTAGAGGGAGACGGAAAGAAAAAGGCTGGGGGGAAGCAAGAGAGTGGCAGAAAGATGAAGTAGAAAATCAGGATGATTCTCAGCACAGCTCTGGCCTCGGCCTTTTGGATTCACTCTTCTCGCTCAGCCTCGTGTCCTCGTCCCTAGACCTGGCATCACTGGACAATGGTGTCACCTGAGCCTCATCTCAAGGTCCCTTAGCGCAAGTCCCGTGGCCCAAAGTTCCCCTTCAGGAGGCACATTGATGCAACAGGGGGCTTGGGTGGTCCCAGCTTTCTGCACTTGTGTCCGAATGGGCAAAAGGTCCTTCCTGGCAATGGCCCAGGACTTGGGAAGGGGCTGGAACTGGGGCTGGGTTTGAGGTCAGGGTTAACCAATCCTAAGGCAGCCCCATTTCTGGGCTGCCCAGGCCCCACGGGGAGGGCTCTGTGAGTCAGGAAGAGGGATCCTTGGGAATTGAGAGGGATCCTCTCTCAATACCATGGGCCGCTGAGCTCTGGCAGCTGGATACGCAGCTGGGACCACGTGTGCTCCGGGCCCCAGCCGAGGCCCGGGGCTCTCCATCCCCTCTGCCACGGCCAGGGCGTGGGCTTAGTGATTCGTTTGCCTGGCGAGCGACTCGTTGGGCAAGCAAAGATCAGTCCCAGCATTTGATGTGATTTTTGCCGATTTTATTTGAACTTACCTCGGTTGAGGCGGGGACGCTGAGGGGCACGGGCGGTGCCGGGACTCCGGCGCTCTGTCCTGGTCAGCCCGGGGCACCACCGGGGTGTGGGCTCCATCCTCCTGGCCCCGGGCTGATAGGATAGGGTTCAAATGATTTCTGGACAGCAAGGCCTTGGGAACAGAATGTTAGCTGGACTGCAGCCAGGACGATCTTTCCATGTTATTGTCTTGACCAATCAAGTAGGACTTTGCCTGCCTGGGTAATAAATCAGGGGAGGTGGGGGATGAGTGTGATTTTTATGGTGGGTAGTTAAGGCGTAGGCCCTGGAAACAAAGGCGAGGTTTTTCATTCCTGTATCATGTGAAACTGCACCTGCATAATCATCACACCATGAATGATAGGATTGTTAAGGGTAACGATTGTTTGGAAATGGAATATGATTATTATCTGAAAGGAGAATCATGAGAAAGGATACTTAGGAAATTGACGCTTGGATAAGACCAATGACTGCAACAGAACAATATGAGTTTATTAATTAACACCTACAGTTCGATCAGGAAAGGGTATAAAAACAGGTCCATTTTGAATCCATGTCGGAGTCAGGTGCACGTCTGATTGCCAGAGCTCTTGTCGTTCTGTCATGATGAGGATGGATGTTCTGTGGGGGGGGGACGCTCTGTCATGATGAGGATGGATGTTCTGTTGGGGGGGACGCTCTTCGCAGGGCCGGGCCACATGGGGCCGGGCCGTGCCGGGCCGGGCCGGGCCGTGCTGGGCCATGCCGGGCCACGTGGGCTGCAGGGGCCGGGCCGTGCTGGGCCATGCCGGGCCACGTGCTCCGCAGGGGCCGGGCCGTGCTGGGCCATGCCGGGCCACGTGGGGCGCAGGGGCCGGGCCGTGCTGGGCCGTGCCCGTCCACGTGGGCCGCAGGGGCCGGGCCGTGCTGGGCCATGCCGGGCCTCGTGGGCCGCAGGGGCCAGGCCGTGCTGGGCCATGCCGGGCCACGTGGGGCCGGGCCGGGCCATGCCGGGCCATACCGGCCGTGGGGCGCAGGGGCCGCCCGCCCGCCTGCCCGCCAGGCTCCGGCCTCGGCCTCCCGCCGCGGAGCGCGGCGGTGAGCCGGGGGGGGGCCGGCCGCGCTCCTTTTATACTGGCGGGCACTCAGTGACGCACGTGCGTGCGGCGGCTCTGCCGCTGTGATGTCACAATCAGGGGGCGGAGCCAAGAAGAGAGTGCCCTGGGACTGGTCTGGGCGGGACGCGTTGCCCCGGTAACGGTTGGTGGTGCTGGCGTTGACGGGGGGTGGGGGGGCGGTGAGGCGGGCAGTGGCGGTGTATGACGTGTGGGAGTGCCCCAGGGAGTGCTTCCAGCCCCAGTATGGGGGTCCCGCTCCCGTTTTGGGGGTTTCCCAGCGCACGGGGAGGGGTCTCTGGGGGTCTCAGGTCAGTCTGGGGGTTCCCAAGCTGCCGGAGAGAGGTCTCTGGGGCTCCCAGTCCCATTCTTTGGGTGCCCAGGCGCACGGGGCCGGGGGGGTTGGGATGCTGTCTGGGTGTTCCAGCCCCATTTTTGGGGCTTCCAGCCTCACTTTTGCCTTGCCCGGGCTCATCTCTTGGGCTGCGCCCACGTAGGCGTGGCCACCGCTTGAAGGCTCAAGGCGAGGCAACGCCGCCTGAGCCAGCTGGCCGCCCCGTTGCTGGAGCTCTTGCGAGAGTTGGCGGCGCGGGCGGGTCCCACCAGGAGCCGCCGCCACTCCCTCAGCGCAGCCCGGCCCGGCCCGGCCCGGCTCATTCCGCTCCCTCGGCCCTTCGCTCTCCTTCAGCCCTTCCCGCCTCCCTCAGCCCTTCCCGCCTCCCTCAGCCCGCTCCTGCCTCCCTCAGCCCGCTCAATCAGCCCTCTGCGCTCCTGCATCCCGGCCGCTCTTCCTTCACGCCCGCTCCCTCCGCCCGTCCCGATCCCCCCCCCCTCCCCCCCTCCCCTCTTGACGCGCGGTGCCCCCGCCACGCCAGAGCCCCGGCACCGCCTGTGGCCCTCAGCGGCGCCAGCGGCCGGGGCCGCAGGAGGGACGGACAGCGTCCGGAGCACGGCCCCGGGCCAGGAGGGCGGAGATCTCCCGGCGGGGCCCCCGCGCCGCCGGGCAGGCGTTGCCGGTGAGAACGGGAACGGGAGGAGGCGCTGGGAAGTGTCTCCGGGCGCTGCCAGCGGGGGCTCCAGGCAGGAATGCGGCGGGGAAGGCGGGGGCCTCCCTGGCACGGCCCCGGCCCGTTCCCGCTGCCACCCGGATCCGGAGTCCCACAGGGACCCGCGGCCCTCCCCTCCGGGATTTGGCGGATGGAGGGGGGGGGAGGGGGGCGGTCCCAGCCACCAAGGCTTTGAACGCCCTTCCGAACGGAAAGAAGAAGAGCTTGACTCAGCCAATCTATCAAGCAACAATCAATTGATTAATTCAAACGATCAAGTGTGAGCAAAGCAGCACGCTGGATACAGTGGGGGTTCCCCCTCCTGCTGCATTTCGGTTGCTGATTTTTGCTGGGATTTACTGAGCATCTTCATAAGCACTTCTCAGCAGGTTTGGTTGTTGTTGTTTTTTGGGTTTTTGTGCGGTTTCCTCCTAGTGTCTATTTGCCAAGTCTCATTTCTGTACTCTATTGTGATCAGTTCCTATTGGTGACGTCGAATTTCTCTACCCCAAGGGTTTAAATTAGTAAGAGCCATGTCCACTTTCTCTTTTCTAGAATTAGACGTCAGTGATGGTGAGGCCCAGCTTCTCTCTCCAGGACGGTCAGTCAGCCAGGGTGATGTCCAGCTTCCCTACATCTCTGATGGGGAGGTCCAGTTGTCTTTCCCAGCATCGTCAGTCGGTGAGGATGATTGTTGGATGGAGGGAGACTGACTCAACCGATGTTGATTAATTAGGCTCGATTTTATTTGTTTTCTCGCTTACATTTATATTCTAAATAATTAGTTCGTACATATTGCAAAAGCCAAGCTCCTGATTGGTAGTGACTACACAATAGTTTACTTCATGTTAGATCAGCATATTGCAACAGTTGTATCGCCGTGTAGCATTTAGTTCCTCTTTTCTCATGATCTCAGTTTCTCTCCCTCATCCTCATGCTGGCCTTGTCCTAGCTTCTAGTTACAATATTAGTCTGAGAGCTATTGTGTCCTCCCTTATCCTCTTCCCATTTCTCAGCTATCCTCTCCACAGATGATGTCTGGCTTTCCTTCCCAGGATCATACTTCTGTGCTGGTGGGCTCCAGTTTTCCTTTCCAGGATCCTCAATTTTCAGCTTGGGATAAGCTCCTTCTTTTATTTGGGCGATTAACCGCTCCTTTTCTAGATTCTAAAGCTAGAGTTCAAAACTTCTTTGTACAAAGCAGCTCAAAGCTTAGAATCATTTTGTTTCCAAGCAAATAAGACTTGCGCATTCTTCGATCCTACGTGCTAAAGGCCTGAAAAACCCTTCAAACTTACCTTGTGAAAACTTGGGAACTCACCTTATTCACTTAGTAGCATGCCAGCTGGTTGTCCGACAAGCCTCTTTCCATGCTTTTTCCGTTTGTTCACCAAAACTCGCTTTTAGAACTGTCCCGTGGCCTCGTTCCACACAGTTCACGACAACTACACAGGCCACCTATTTATTTTTTTCTATTTTTTTAAAAATTATTATGATTTCTAGGCTTTTTTTTTTTTTCTTTTTACACCTGACACGAAACACAAGCCCACATTTCACACCAAGCTCCTGTCCCTGTCCTCAGCGGATTCTCCAGCTGGGAGGGAATTGCCCCGCGCCAGAGCCGCTATCCCGAGGAGAATGCCGAGGGAGCTGCCTGCGCACCCCCGGGATGGGGCTTGGACGCCCAGAGAGCCCAACCCATCGTATTTTAGTCCCTCTAGACGCACCTGTAACCGATGGCAAAGGCTGAAATTCCCCCAAAGCATCACAAAGTTCCTGGAGCCCTTTTCCCACAGCTGATTGCTGCAGGTTTTCATCCCTTTTTTTTTGCACCTGCACGGCTTGGCCAGCCCTTGGCTTGCGAAAGAACTGCCATTATCAAAGGTGATGAGCCGAGAGTGACCACGGCCAAGCTGAAAAATAAAGGTGGTGAGATGGTTTATTTGGCGTAATGAACGTCCCCTGGGCAGCTCTGGCAATGGGCAGGGTGCGGGTGGGTCAGAGGCTGGACACGAGGGGGCCCAAAGGGGCTCTGGGCTGAGCCCCAGCGTGGGCAGCAGCTCCGGGGGGATTGTGCGCCCGGGCCCCGCTCAGGTGAGACCCCCACCCGCGGAGCTGGGATCCCTTTTCCGGAGGGCAGCGAGGGCTGCGGGAGAGCCCGGCAGAGACCGCGCTCCGTGGAGAGCACCCCCAGAGATGAGCCGGCTTTCCCCGGGCCCCCCCCCCAGGAAAGGGAGGAGGGCAGGGATGACCCGATCCCCACGGGGAAGGAGGATAGAGGCACCCTGGCCCCTCCGTCACGGAGGAGGAGCGAGGCAGGCCAGGCCCCCCACCCCATAGGGACGGAGGCTTGGAGTAGAGCTGGCACCTCCTTAGCGGAAGGGCGGAGAAGAGCCCGAACCACCCCCCAGCCCCGATAATGGGGCTGAGGACGGCATGGCCCGGCCTACACTCGATGGGGGTGGCAGGTGGGAGTAAAGGCCGAGCCCTCCGTGGCTGGAGGAGGGAGAGGAAAAGGATCCCAAGCCGAGCACGGTGAAGAGGACGGAAAAGACAGGCCCCCCCCTCCAGCCCGAGTCCCTCTCAGTCGTCCCCCAGTGCGAGACGGACGGAGACCCCTCGAGCGTTCCCCGGGCTCCAGACGAAATAAAGCTGAGCATAATCTGCCGAGGCATAACGGGCTTGGACTTATTATTTATTCGAGTGTGAACAAGGTGGAATCTACCGTGGGTGGTCTGGGTGTTGTTGAATGGTAAATATCAGGTAGAGGGAGACGGAAAGAAAAAGGCTGGGGGGAAGCAAGAGAGTGGCAGAAAGATGAAGTAGAAAATCAGGATGATTCTCAGCACAGCTCTGGCCTCGGCCTTTTGGATTCACTCTTCTCGCTCAGCCTCGTGTCCTCGTCCCTAGACCTGGCATCACTGGACAATGGTGTCACCTGAGCCTCATCTCAAGGTCCCTTAGCGCAAGTCCCGTGGCCCAAAGTTCCCCTTCAGGAGGCACATTGATGCAACAGGGGGCTTGGGTGGTCCCAGCTTTCTGCACTTGTGTCCGAATGGGCAAAAGGTCCTTCCTGGCAATGGCCCAGGACTTGGGAAGGGGCTGGAACTGGGGCTGGGTTTGAGGTCAGGGTTAACCAATCCTAAGGCAGCCCCATTTCTGGGCTGCCCAGGCCCCACGGGGAGGGCTCTGTGAGTCAGGAAGAGGGATCCTTGGGAATTGAGAGGGATCCTCTCTCAATACCATGGGCCGCTGAGCTCTGGCAGCTGGATACGCAGCTGGGACCACGTGTGCTCCGGGCCCCAGCCGAGGCCCGGGGCTCTCCATCCCCTCTGCCACGGCCAGGGCGTGGGCTTAGTGATTCGTTTGCCTGGCGAGCGACTCGTTGGGCAAGCAAAGATCAGTCCCAGCATTTGATGTGATTTTTGCCGATTTTATTTGAACTTACCTCGGTTGAGGCGGGGACGCTGAGGGGCACGGGCGGTGCCGGGACTCCGGCGCTCTGTCCTGGTCAGCCCGGGGCACCACCGGGGTGTGGGCTCCATCCTCCTGGCCCCGGGCTGATAGGATAGGGTTCAAATGATTTCTGGACAGCAAGGCCTTGGGAACAGAATGTTAGCTGGACTGCAGCCAGGACGATCTTTCCATGTTATTGTCTTGACCAATCAAGTAGGACTTTGCCTGCCTGGGTAATAAATCAGGGGAGGTGGGGGATGAGTGTGATTTTTATGGTGGGTAGTTAAGGCGTAGGCCCTGGAAACAAAGGCGAGGTTTTTCATTCCTGTATCATGTGAAACTGCACCTGCATAATCATCACACCATGAATGATAGGATTGTTAAGGGTAACGATTGTTTGGAAATGGAATATGATTATTATCTGAAAGGAGAATCATGAGAAAGGATACTTAGGAAATTGACGCTTGGATAAGACCAATGACTGCAACAGAACAATATGAGTTTATTAATTAACACCTACAGTTCGATCAGGAAAGGGTATAAAAACAGGTCCATTTTGAATCCATGTCGGAGTCAGGTGCACGTCTGATTGCCAGAGCTCTTGTCGTTCTGTCATGATGAGGATGGATGTTCTGTGGGGGGGGGACGCTCTGTCATGATGAGGATGGATGTTCTGTTGGGGGGGACGCTCTTCGCAGGGCCGGGCCACATGGGGCCGGGCCGTGCCGGGCCGGGCCGGGCCGTGCTGGGCCATGCCGGGCCACGTGGGCTGCAGGGGCCGGGCCGTGCTGGGCCATGCCGGGCCACGTGCTCCGCAGGGGCCGGGCCGTGCTGGGCCATGCCGGGCCACGTGGGGCGCAGGGGCCGGGCCGTGCTGGGCCATGCCGGGCCTCGTGGGCCACAGGGGCCAGGCCGTGCTGGGCCATGCCGGGCCACGTGGGGCCGGGCCGGGCCATGCCGGGCCATACCGGCCGTGGGGCGCAGGGGCCGCCCGCCCGCCTGCCCGCCAGGCTCCGGCCTCGGCCTCCCGCCGCGGAGCGCGGCGGTGAGCCGGGGGGGGGCCGGCCGCGCTCCTTTTATACTGGCGGGCACTCAGTGACGCACGTGCGTGCGGCGGCTCTGCCGCTGTGATGTCACAATCAGGGGGCGGAGCCAAGAAGAGAGTGCCCTGGGACTGGTCTGGGCGGGACGCGTTGCCCCGGTAACGGTTGGTGGTGCTGGCGTTGACGGGGGGTGGGGGGGCGGTGAGGCGGGCAGTGGCGGTGTATGACGTGTGGGAGTGCCCCAGGGAGTGCTTCCAGCCCCAGTATGGGGGTCCCGCTCCCGTTTTGGGGGTTTCCCAGCGCACGGGGAGGGGTCTCTGGGGGTCTCAGGTCAGTCTGGGGGTTCCCAAGCTGCCGGAGAGAGGTCTCTGGGGCTCCCAGTCCCATTCTTTGGGTGCCCAGGCGCACGGGGCCGGGGGGGTTGGGATGCTGTCTGGGTGTTCCAGCCCCATTTTTGGGGCTTCCAGCCTCACTTTTGCCTTGCCCGGGCTCATCTCTTGGGCTGCGCCCACGTAGGCGTGGCCACCGCTTGAAGGCTCAAGGCGAGGCAACGCCGCCTGAGCCAGCTGGCCGCCCCGTTGCTGGAGCTCTTGCGAGAGTTGGCGGCGCGGGCGGGTCCCACCAGGAGCCGCCGCCACTCCCTCAGCGCAGCCCGGCCCGGCCCGGCCCGGCTCATTCCGCTCCCTCGGCCCTTCGCTCTCCTTCAGCCCTTCCCGCCTCCCTCAGCCCTTCCCGCCTCCCTCAGCCCGCTCCTGCCTCCCTCAGCCCGCTCAATCAGCCCTCTGCGCTCCTGCATCCCGGCCGCTCTTCCTTCACGCCCGCTCCCTCCGCCCGTCCCGATCCCCCCCCCCTCCCCCCCTCCCCTCTTGACGCGCGGTGCCCCCGCCACGCCAGAGCCCCGGCACCGCCTGTGGCCCTCAGCGGCGCCAGCGGCCGGGGCCGCAGGAGGGACGGACAGCGTCCGGAGCACGGCCCCGGGCCAGGAGGGCGGAGATCTCCCGGCGGGGCCCCCGCGCCGCCGGGCAGGCGTTGCCGGTGAGAACGGGAACGGGAGGAGGCGCTGGGAAGTGTCTCCGGGCGCTGCCAGCGGGGGCTCCAGGCAGGAATGCGGCGGGGAAGGCGGGGGCCTCCCTGGCACGGCCCCGGCCCGTTCCCGCTGCCACCCGGATCCGGAGTCCCACAGGGACCCGCGGCCCTCCCCTCCGGGATTTGGCGGATGGAGGGGGGGGGAGGGGGGCGGTCCCAGCCACCAAGGCTTTGAACGCCCTTCCGAACGGAAAGAAGAAGAGCTTGACTCAGCCAATCTATCAAGCAACAATCAATTGATTAATTCAAACGATCAAGTGTGAGCAAAGCAGCACGCTGGATACAGTGGGGGTTCCCCCTCCTGCTGCATTTCGGTTGCTGATTTTTGCTGGGATTTACTGAGCATCTTCATAAGCACTTCTCAGCAGGTTTGGTTGTTGTTGTTTTTTGGGTTTTTGTGCGGTTTCCTCCTAGTGTCTATTTGCCAAGTCTCATTTCTGTACTCTATTGTGATCAGTTCCTATTGGTGACGTCGAATTTCTCTACCCCAAGGGTTTAAATTAGTAAGAGCCATGTCCACTTTCTCTTTTCTAGAATTAGACGTCAGTGATGGTGAGGCCCAGCTTCTCTCTCCAGGACGGTCAGTCAGCCAGGGTGATGTCCAGCTTCCCTACATCTCTGATGGGGAGGTCCAGTTGTCTTTCCCAGCATCGTCAGTCGGTGAGGATGATTGTTGGATGGAGGGAGACTGACTCAACCGATGTTGATTAATTAGGCTCGATTTTATTTGTTTTCTCGCTTACATTTATATTCTAAATAATTAGTTCGTACATATTGCAAAAGCCAAGCTCCTGATTGGTAGTGACTACACAATAGTTTACTTCATGTTAGATCAGCATATTGCAACAGTTGTATCGCCGTGTAGCATTTAGTTCCTCTTTTCTCATGATCTCAGTTTCTCTCCCTCATCCTCATGCTGGCCTTGTCCTAGCTTCTAGTTACAATATTAGTCTGAGAGCTATTGTGTCCTCCCTTATCCTCTTCCCATTTCTCAGCTATCCTCTCCACAGATGATGTCTGGCTTTCCTTCCCAGGATCATACTTCTGTGCTGGTGGGCTCCAGTTTTCCTTTCCAGGATCCTCAATTTTCAGCTTGGGATAAGCTCCTTCTTTTATTTGGGCGATTAACCGCTCCTTTTCTAGATTCTAAAGCTAGAGTTCAAAACTTCTTTGTACAAAGCAGCTCAAAGCTTAGAATCATTTTGTTTCCAAGCAAATAAGACTTGCGCATTCTTCGATCCTACGTGCTAAAGGCCTGAAAAACCCTTCAAACTTACCTTGTGAAAACTTGGGAACTCACCTTATTCACTTAGTAGCATGCCAGCTGGTTGTCCAACAAGCCTCTTTCCATGCTTTTTCCGTTTGTTCACCAAAACTCGCTTTTAGAACTGTCCCGTGGCCTCGTTCCACACAGTTCACGACAACTACACAGGCCACCTATTTATTTTTTTCTATTTTTTTAAAAATTATTATGATTTCTAGGCTTTTTTTTTTTTTCTTTTTACACCTGACACGAAACACAAGCCCACATTTCACACCAAGCTCCTGTCCCTGTCCTCAGCGGATTCTCCAGCTGGGAGGGAATTGCCCCGCGCCAGAGCCGCTATCCCGAGGAGAATGCCGAGGGAGCTGCCTGCGCACCCCCGGGATGGGGCTTGGACGCCCAGAGAGCCCAACCCATCGTATTTTAGTCCCTCTAGACGCACCTGTAACCGATGGCAAAGGCTGAAATTCCCCCAAAGCATCACAAAGTTCCTGGAGCCCTTTTCCCACAGCTGATTGCTGCAGGTTTTCATCCCTTTTTTTTTGCACCTGCACGGCTTGGCCAGCCCTTGGCTTGCGAAAGAACTGCCATTATCAAAGGTGATGAGCCGAGAGTGACCACGGCCAAGCTGAAAAATAAAGGTGGTGAGATGGTTTATTTGGCGTAATGAACGTCCCCTGGGCAGCTCTGGCAATGGGCAGGGTGCGGGTGGGTCAGAGGCTGGACACGAGGGGGCCCAAAGGGGCTCTGGGCTGAGCCCCAGCGTGGGCAGCAGCTCCGGGGGGATTGTGCGCCCGGGCCCCGCTCAGGTGAGACCCCCACCCGCGGAGCTGGGATCCCTTTTCCGGAGGGCAGCGAGGGCTGCGGGAGAGCCCGGCAGAGACCGCGCTCCGTGGAGAGCACCCCCAGAGATGAGCCGGCTTTCCCCGGGCCCCCCCCCCAGGAAAGGGAGGAGGGCAGGGATGACCCGATCCCCACGGGGAAGGAGGATAGAGGCACCCTGGCCCCTCCGTCACGGAGGAGGAGCGAGGCAGGCCAGGCCCCCCACCCCATAGGGACGGAGGCTTGGAGTAGAGCTGGCACCTCCTTAGCGGAAGGGCGGAGAAGAGCCCGAACCACCCCCCAGCCCCGATAATGGGGCTGAGGACGGCATGGCCCGGCCTACACTCGATGGGGGTGGCAGGTGGGAGTAAAGGCCGAGCCCTCCGTGGCTGGAGGAGGGAGAGGAAAAGGATCCCAAGCCGAGCACGGTGAAGAGGACGGAAAAGACAGGCCCCCCCCTCCAGCCCGAGTCCCTCTCAGTCGTCCCCCAGTGCGAGACGGACGGAGACCCCTCGAGCGTTCCCCGGGCTCCAGACGAAATAAAGCTGAGCATAATCTGCCGAGGCATAACGGGCTTGGACTTATTATTTATTCGAGTGTGAACAAGGTGGAATCTACCGTGGGTGGTCTGGGTGTTGTTGAATGGTAAATATCAGGTAGAGGGAGACGGAAAGAAAAAGGCTGGGGGGAAGCAAGAGAGTGGCAGAAAGATGAAGTAGAAAATCAGGATGATTCTCAGCACAGCTCTGGCCTCGGCCTTTTGGATTCACTCTTCTCGCTCAGCCTCGTGTCCTCGTCCCTAGACCTGGCATCACTGGACAATGGTGTCACCTGAGCCTCATCTCAAGGTCCCTTAGCGCAAGTCCCGTGGCCCAAAGTTCCCCTTCAGGAGGCACATTGATGCAACAGGGGGCTTGGGTGGTCCCAGCTTTCTGCACTTGTGTCCGAATGGGCAAAAGGTCCTTCCTGGCAATGGCCCAGGACTTGGGAAGGGGCTGGAACTGGGGCTGGGTTTGAGGTCAGGGTTAACCAATCCTAAGGCAGCCCCATTTCTGGGCTGCCCAGGCCCCACGGGGAGGGCTCTGTGAGTCAGGAAGAGGGATCCTTGGGAATTGAGAGGGATCCTCTCTCAATACCATGGGCCGCTGAGCTCTGGCAGCTGGATACGCAGCTGGGACCACGTGTGCTCCGGGCCCCAGCCGAGGCCCGGGGCTCTCCATCCCCTCTGCCACGGCCAGGGCGTGGGCTTAGTGATTCGTTTGCCTGGCGAGCGACTCGTTGGGCAAGCAAAGATCAGTCCCAGCATTTGATGTGATTTTTGCCGATTTTATTGGAACTTACCTCGGTTGAGCCGGGGACGCTGAGGGGCACGGGCGGTGCCGGGACTCCGGCGCTCTGTCCTGGTCAGCCCGGGGCACCACCGGGGTGTGGGCTCCATCCTCCTGGCCCCGGGCTGATAGGATAGGGTTCAAATGATTTCTGGACAGCAAGGCCTTGGGAACAGAATGTTAGCTGGACTGCAGCCAGGACGATCTTTCCATGTTATTGTCTTGACCAATCAAGTAGGACTTTGCCTGCCTGGGTAATAAATCAGGGGAGGTGGGGGATGAGTGTGATTTTTATGGTGGGTAGTTAAGGCGTAGGCCCTGGAAACAAAGGCGAGGTTTTTCATTCCTGTATCATGTGAAACTGCACCTGCATAATCATCACACCATGAATGATAGGATTGTTAAGGGTAACGATTGTTTGGAAATGGAATATGATTATTATCTGAAAGGAGAATCATGAGAAAGGATACTTAGGAAATTGACGCTTGGATAAGACCAATGACTGCAACAGAACAATATGAGTTTATTAATTAACACCTACAGTTCGATCAGGAAAGGGTATAAAAACAGGTCCATTTTGAATCCATGTCGGAGTCAGGTGCACGTCTGATTGCCAGAGCTCTTGTCGTTCTGTCATGATGAGGATGGATGTTCTGTGGGGGGGGGACGCTCTGTCATGATGAGGATGGATGTTCTGTTGGGGGGGACGCTCTTCGCAGGGCCGGGCCACATGGGGCCGGGCCGTGCCGGGCCGGGCCGGGCCGTGCTGGGCCATGCCGGGCCACGTGGGCTGCAGGGGCCGGGCCGTGCTGGGCCATGCCGGGCCACGTGCTCCGCAGGGGCCGGGCCGTGCTGGGCCATGCCGGGCCACGTGGGGCGCAGGGGCCGGGCCGTGCTGGGCCGTGCCCGTCCACGTGGGCCGCAGGGGCCGGGCCGTGCTGGGCCATGCCGGGCCTCGTGGGCCGCAGGGGCCAGGCCGTGCTGGGCCATGCCGGGCCACGTGGGGCCGGGCCGGGCCATGCCGGGCCATACCGGCCGTGGGGCGCAGGGGCCGCCCGCCCGCCTGCCCGCCAGGCTCCGGCCTCGGCCTCCCGCCGCGGAGCGCAGCGGTGAGCCGGGGGGGGCCGGCCGCGCTCCTTTTATACTGGCGGGCACTCAGTGACGCACGTGCGTGCGGCGGCTCTGCCGCTGTGATGTCACAATCAGGGGGCGGAGCCAAGAAGAGAGTGCCCTGGGACTGGTCTGGGCGGGACGCGTTGCCCCGGTAACGGTTGGTGGTGCTGGCGTTGACGGGGGGTGGGGGGGCGGTGAGGCGGGCAGTGGCGGTGTATGACGTGTGGGAGTGCCCCAGGGAGTGCTTCCAGCCCCAGTATGGGGGTCCCGCTCCCGTTTTGGGGGTTTCCCAGCGCACGGGGAGGGGTCTCTGGGGGTCTCAGGTCAGTCTGGGGGTTCCCAAGCTGCCGGAGAGAGGTCTCTGGGGCTCCCAGTCCCATTCTTTGGGTGCCCAGGCGCACGGGGCCGGGGGGGTTGGGATGCTGTCTGGGTGTTCCAGCCCCATTTTTGGGGCTTCCAGCCTCACTTTTGCCTTGCCCGGGCTCATCTCTTGGGCTGCGCCCACGTAGGCGTGGCCACCGCTTGAAGGCTCAAGGCGAGGCAACGCCGCCTGAGCCAGCTGGCCGCCCCGTTGCTGGAGCTCTTGCGAGAGTTGGCGGCGCGGGCGGGTCCCACCAGGAGCCGCCGCCACTCCCTCAGCGCAGCCCGGCCCGGCCCGGCCCGGCTCATTCCGCTCCCTCGGCCCTTCGCTCTCCTTCAGCCCTTCCCGCCTCCCTCAGCCCTTCCCGCCTCCCTCAGCCCGCTCCTGCCTCCCTCAGCCCGCTCAATCAGCCCTCTGCGCTCCTGCATCCCGGCCGCTCTTCCTTCACGCCCGCTCCCTCCGCCCGTCCCGATCCCCCCCCCCTCCCCCCCTCCCCTCTTGACGCGCGGTGCCCCCGCCACGCCAGAGCCCCGGCACCGCCTGTGGCCCTCAGCGGCGCCAGCGGCCGGGGCCGCAGGAGGGACGGACAGCGTCCGGAGCACGGCCCCGGGCCAGGAGGGCGGAGATCTCCCGGCGGGGCCCCCGCGCCGCCGGGCAGGCGTTGCCGGTGAGAACGGGAACGGGAGGAGGCGCTGGGAAGTGTCTCCGGGCGCTGCCAGCGGGGGCTCCAGGCAGGAATGCGGCGGGGAAGGCGGGGGCCTCCCTGGCACGGCCCCGGCCCGTTCCCGCTGCCACCCGGATCCGGAGTCCCACAGGGACCCGCGGCCCTCCCCTCCGGGATTTGGCGGATGGAGGGGGGGGGAGGGGGGCGGTCCCAGCCACCAAGGCTTTGAACGCCCTTCCGAACGGAAAGAAGAAGAGCTTGACTCAGCCAATCTATCAAGCAACAATCAATTGATTAATTCAAACGATCAAGTGTGAGCAAAGCAGCACGCTGGATACAGTGGGGGTTCCCCCTCCTGCTGCATTTCGGTTGCTGATTTTTGCTGGGATTTACTGAGCATCTTCATAAGCACTTCTCAGCAGGTTTGGTTGTTGTTGTTTTTTGGGTTTTTGTGCGGTTTCCTCCTAGTGTCTATTTGCCAAGTCTCATTTCTGTACTCTATTGTGATCAGTTCCTATTGGTGACGTCGAATTTCTCTACCCCAAGGGTTTAAATTAGTAAGAGCCATGTCCACTTTCTCTTTTCTAGAATTAGACGTCAGTGATGGTGAGGCCCAGCTTCTCTCTCCAGGACGGTCAGTCAGCCAGGGTGATGTCCAGCTTCCCTACATCTCTGATGGGGAGGTCCAGTTGTCTTTCCCAGCATCGTCAGTCGGTGAGGATGATTGTTGGATGGAGGGAGACTGACTCAACCGATGTTGATTAATTAGGCTCGATTTTATTTGTTTTCTCGCTTACATTTATATTCTAAATAATTAGTTCGTACATATTGCAAAAGCCAAGCTCCTGATTGGTAGTGACTACACAATAGTTTACTTCATGTTAGATCAGCATATTGCAACAGTTGTATCGCCGTGTAGCATTTAGTTCCTCTTTTCTCATGATCTCAGTTTCTCTCCCTCATCCTCATGCTGGCCTTGTCCTAGCTTCTAGTTACAATATTAGTCTGAGAGCTATTGTGTCCTCCCTTATCCTCTTCCCATTTCTCAGCTATCCTCTCCACAGATGATGTCTGGCTTTCCTTCCCAGGATCATACTTCTGTGCTGGTGGGCTCCAGTTTTCCTTTCCAGGATCCTCAATTTTCAGCTTGGGATAAGCTCCTTCTTTTATTTGGGCGATTAACCGCTCCTTTTCTAGATTCTAAAGCTAGAGTTCAAAACTTCTTTGTACAAAGCAGCTCAAAGCTTAGAATCATTTTGTTTCCAAGCAAATAAGACTTGCGCATTCTTCGATCCTACGTGCTAAAGGCCTGAAAAACCCTTCAAACTTACCTTGTGAAAACTTGGGAACTCACCTTATTCACTTAGTAGCATGCCAGCTGGTTGTCCGACAAGCCTCTTTCCATGCTTTTTCCGTTTGTTCACCAAAACTCGCTTTTAGAACTGTCCCGTGGCCTCGTTCCACACAGTTCACGACAACTACACAGGCCACCTATTTATTTTTTTCTATTTTTTTAAAAATTATTATGATTTCTAGGCTTTTTTTTTTTTTCTTTTTACACCTGACACGAAACACAAGCCCACATTTCACACCAAGCTCCTGTCCCTGTCCTCAGCGGATTCTCCAGCTGGGAGGGAATTGCCCCGCGCCAGAGCCGCTATCCCGAGGAGAATGCCGAGGGAGCTGCCTGCGCACCCCCGGGATGGGGCTTGGACGCCCAGAGAGCCCAACCCATCGTATTTTAGTCCCTCTAGACGCACCTGTAACCGATGGCAAAGGCTGAAATTCCCCCAAAGCATCACAAAGTTCCTGGAGCCCTTTTCCCACAGCTGATTGCTGCAGGTTTTCATCCCTTTTTTTTTGCACCTGCACGGCTTGGCCAGCCCTTGGCTTGCGAAAGAACTGCCATTATCAAAGGTGATGAGCCGAGAGTGACCACGGCCAAGCTGAAAAATAAAGGTGGTGAGATGGTTTATTTGGCGTAATGAACGTCCCCTGGGCAGCTCTGGCAATGGGCAGGGTGCGGGTGGGTCAGAGGCTGGACACGAGGGGGCCCAAAGGGGCTCTGGGCTGAGCCCCAGCGTGGGCAGCAGCTCCGGGGGGATTGTGCGCCCGGGCCCCGCTCAGGTGAGACCCCCACCCGCGGAGCTGGGATCCCTTTTCCGGAGGGCAGCGAGGGCTGCGGGAGAGCCCGGCAGAGACCGCGCTCCGTGGAGAGCACCCCCAGAGATGAGCCGGCTTTCCCCGGGCCCCCCCCCCAGGAAAGGGAGGAGGGCAGGGATGACCCGATCCCCACGGGGAAGGAGGATAGAGGCACCCTGGCCCCTCCGTCACGGAGGAGGAGCGAGGCAGGCCAGGCCCCCCACCCCATAGGGACGGAGGCTTGGAGTAGAGCTGGCACCTCCTTAGCGGAAGGGCGGAGAAGAGCCCGAACCACCCCCCAGCCCCGATAATGGGGCTGAGGACGGCATGGCCCGGCCTACACTCGATGGGGGTGGCAGGTGGGAGTAAAGGCCGAGCCCTCCGTGGCTGGAGGAGGGAGAGGAAAAGGATCCCAAGCCGAGCACGGTGAAGAGGACGGAAAAGACAGGCCCCCCCCTCCAGCCCGAGTCCCTCTCAGTCGTCCCCCAGTGCGAGACGGACGGAGACCCCTCGAGCGTTCCCCGGGCTCCAGATGAAATAAAGCTGAGCATAATCTGCCGAGGCATAACGGGCTTGGACTTATTATTTATTCGAGTGTGAACAAGGTGGAATCTACCGTGGGTGGTCTGGGTGTTGTTGAATGGTAAATATCAGGTAGAGGGAGACGGAAAGAAAAAGGCTGGGGGGAAGCAAGAGAGTGGCAGAAAGATGAAGTAGAAAATCAGGATGATTCTCAGCACAGCTCTGGCCTCGGCCTTTTGGATTCACTCTTCTCGCTCAGCCTCGTGTCCTCGTCCCTAGACCTGGCATCACTGGACAATGGTGTCACCTGAGCCTCATCTCAAGGTCCCTTAGCGCAAGTCCCGTGGCCCAAAGTTCCCCTTCAGGAGGCACATTGATGCAACAGGGGGCTTGGGTGGTCCCAGCTTTCTGCACTTGTGTCCGAATGGGCAAAAGGTCCTTCCTGGCAATGGCCCAGGACTTGGGAAGGGGCTGGAACTGGGGCTGGGTTTGAGGTCAGGGTTAACCAATCCTAAGGCAGCCCCATTTCTGGGCTGCCCAGGCCCCACGGGGAGGGCTCTGTGAGTCAGGAAGAGGGATCCTTGGGAATTGAGAGGGATCCTCTCTCAATACCATGGGCCGCTGAGCTCTGGCAGCTGGATACGCAGCTGGGACCACGTGTGCTCCGGGCCCCAGCCGAGGCCCGGGGCTCTCCATCCCCTCTGCCACGGCCAGGGCGTGGGCTTAGTGATTCGTTTGCCTGGCGAGCGACTCGTTGGGCAAGCAAAGATCAGTCCCAGCATTTGATGTGATTTTTGCCGATTTTATTGGAACTTACCTCGGTTGAGCCGGGGACGCTGAGGGGCACGGGCGGTGCCGGGACTCCGGCGCTCTGTCCTGGTCAGCCCGGGGCACCACCGGGGTGTGGGCTCCATCCTCCTGGCCCCGGGCTGATAGGATAGGGTTCAAATGATTTCTGGACAGCAAGGCCTTGGGAACAGAATGTTAGCTGGACTGCAGCCAGGACGATCTTTCCATGTTATTGTCTTGACCAATCAAGTAGGACTTTGCCTGCCTGGGTAATAAATCAGGGGAGGTGGGGGATGAGTGTGATTTTTGTGGTGGGTAGTTAAGGCGTAGGCCCTGGAAACAAAGGCGAGGTTTTTCATTCCTGTATCATGTGAAACTGCACCTGCATAATCATCACACCATGAATGATAGGATTGTTAAGGGTAACGATTGTTTGGAAATGGAATATGATTATTATCTGAAAGGAGAATCATGAGAAAGGATACTTAGGAAATTGACGCTTGGATAAGACCAATGACTGCAACAGAACAATATGAGTTTATTAATTAACACCTACAGTTCGATCAGGAAAGGGTATAAAAACAGGTCCATTTTGAATCCATGTCGGAGTCAGGTGCACGTCTGATTGCCAGAGCTCTTGTCGTTCTGTCATGATGAGGATGGATGTTCTGTGGGGGGGGGACGCTCTGTCATGATGAGGATGGATGTTCTGTTGGGGGGGACGCTCTTCGCAGGGCCGGGCCACATGGGGCCGGGCCGTGCCGGGCCGGGCCGGGCCGTGCTGGGCCATGCCGGGCCACGTGGGCTGCAGGGGCCGGGCCGTGCTGGGCCATGCCGGGCCACGTGCTCCGCAGGGGCCGGGCCGTGCTGGGCCATGCCGGGCCACGTGGGGCGCAGGGGCCGGGCCGTGCTGGGCCGTGCCCGTCCACGTGGGCCGCAGGGGCCGGGCCGTGCTGGGCCATGCCGGGCCTCGTGGGCCGCAGGGGCCAGGCCGTGCTGGGCCATGCCGGGCCACGTGGGGCCGGGCCGGGCCATGCCGGGCCATACCGGCCGTGGGGCGCAGGGGCCGCCCGCCCGCCTGCCCGCCAGGCTCCGGCCTCGGCCTCCCGCCGCGGAGCGCAGCGGTGAGCCGGGGGGGGCCGGCCGCGCTCCTTTTATACTGGCGGGCACTCAGTGACGCACGTGCGTGCGGCGGCTCTGCCGCTGTGATGTCACAATCAGGGGGCGGAGCCAAGAAGAGAGTGCCCTGGGACTGGTCTGGGCGGGACGCGTTGCCCCGGTAACGGTTGGTGGTGCTGGCGTTGACGGGGGGTGGGGGGGCGGTGAGGCGGGCAGTGGCGGTGTATGACGTGTGGGAGTGCCCCAGGGAGTGCTTCCAGCCCCAGTATGGGGGTCCCGCTCCCGTTTTGGGGGTTTCCCAGCGCACGGGGAGGGGTCTCTGGGGGTCTCAGGTCAGTCTGGGGGTTCCCAAGCTGCCGGAGAGAGGTCTCTGGGGCTCCCAGTCCCATTCTTTGGGTGCCCAGGCGCACGGGGCCGGGGGGGTTGGGATGCTGTCTGGGTGTTCCAGCCCCATTTTTGGGGCTTCCAGCCTCACTTTTGCCTTGCCCGGGCTCATCTCTTGGGCTGCGCCCACGTAGGCGTGGCCACCGCTTGAAGGCTCAAGGCGAGGCAACGCCGCCTGAGCCAGCTGGCCGCCCCGTTGCTGGAGCTCTTGCGAGAGTTGGCGGCGCGGGCGGGTCCCACCAGGAGCCGCCGCCACTCCCTCAGCGCAGCCCGGCCCGGCCCGGCCCGGCTCATTCCGCTCCCTCGGCCCTTCGCTCTCCTTCAGCCCTTCCCGCCTCCCTCAGCCCTTCCCGCCTCCCTCAGCCCGCTCCTGCCTCCCTCAGCCCGCTCAATCAGCCCTCTGCGCTCCTGCATCCCGGCCGCTCTTCCTTCACGCCCGCTCCCTCCGCCCGTCCCGATCCCCCCCCCCTCCCCCCCTCCCCTCTTGACGCGCGGTGCCCCCGCCACGCCAGAGCCCCGGCACCGCCTGTGGCCCTCAGCGGCGCCAGCGGCCGGGGCCGCAGGAGGGACGGACAGCGTCCGGAGCACGGCCCCGGGCCAGGAGGGCGGAGATCTCCCGGCGGGGCCCCCGCGCCGCCGGGCAGGCGTTGCCGGTGAGAACGGGAACGGGAGGAGGCGCTGGGAAGTGTCTCCGGGCGCTGCCAGCGGGGGCTCCAGGCAGGAATGCGGCGGGGAAGGCGGGGGCCTCCCTGGCACGGCCCCGGCCCGTTCCCGCTGCCACCCGGATCCGGAGTCCCACAGGGACCCGCGGCCCTCCCCTCCGGGATTTGGCGGATGGAGGGGGGGGGAGGGGGGCGGTCCCAGCCACCAAGGCTTTGAACGCCCTTCCGAACGGAAAGAAGAAGAGCTTGACTCAGCCAATCTATCAAGCAACAATCAATTGATTAATTCAAACGATCAAGTGTGAGCAAAGCAGCACGCTGGATACAGTGGGGGTTCCCCCTCCTGCTGCATTTCGGTTGCTGATTTTTGCTGGGATTTACTGAGCATCTTCATAAGCACTTCTCAGCAGGTTTGGTTGTTGTTGTTTTTTGGGTTTTTGTGCGGTTTCCTCCTAGTGTCTATTTGCCAAGTCTCATTTCTGTACTCTATTGTGATCAGTTCCTATTGGTGACGTCGAATTTCTCTACCCCAAGGGTTTAAATTAGTAAGAGCCATGTCCACTTTCTCTTTTCTAGAATTAGACGTCAGTGATGGTGAGGCCCAGCTTCTCTCTCCAGGACGGTCAGTCAGCCAGGGTGATGTCCAGCTTCCCTACATCTCTGATGGGGAGGTCCAGTTGTCTTTCCCAGCATCGTCAGTCGGTGAGGATGATTGTTGGATGGAGGGAGACTGACTCAACCGATGTTGATTAATTAGGCTCGATTTTATTTGTTTTCTCGCTTACATTTATATTCTAAATAATTAGTTCGTACATATTGCAAAAGCCAAGCTCCTGATTGGTAGTGACTACACAATAGTTTACTTCATGTTAGATCAGCATATTGCAACAGTTGTATCGCCGTGTAGCATTTAGTTCCTCTTTTCTCATGATCTCAGTTTCTCTCCCTCATCCTCATGCTGGCCTTGTCCTAGCTTCTAGTTACAATATTAGTCTGAGAGCTATTGTGTCCTCCCTTATCCTCTTCCCATTTCTCAGCTATCCTCTCCACAGATGATGTCTGGCTTTCCTTCCCAGGATCATACTTCTGTGCTGGTGGGCTCCAGTTTTCCTTTCCAGGATCCTCAATTTTCAGCTTGGGATAAGCTCCTTCTTTTATTTGGGCGATTAACCGCTCCTTTTCTAGATTCTAAAGCTAGAGTTCAAAACTTCTTTGTACAAAGCAGCTCAAAGCTTAGAATCATTTTGTTTCCAAGCAAATAAGACTTGCGCATTCTTCGATCCTACGTGCTAAAGGCCTGAAAAACCCTTCAAACTTACCTTGTGAAAACTTGGGAACTCACCTTATTCACTTAGTAGCATGCCAGCTGGTTGTCCGACAAGCCTCTTTCCATGCTTTTTCCGTTTGTTCACCAAAACTCGCTTTTAGAACTGTCCCGTGGCCTCGTTCCACACAGTTCACGACAACTACACAGGCCACCTATTTATTTTTTTCTATTTTTTAAAAAATTATTATTATTTCTAGGCTTTTTTTTTTTTCTTTTTACACCTGACACGAAACACAAGCCCACATTTCACACCAAGCTCCTGTCCCTGTCCTCAGCGGATTCTCCAGCTGGGAGGGAATTGCCCCGCGCCAGAGCCGCTATCCCGAGGAGAATGCCGAGGGAGCTGCCTGCGCACCCCCGGGATGGGGCTTGGACGCCCAGAGAGCCAAACCCATCGTATTTTAGTCCCTCTAGACGCACCTGTAACCGATGGCAAAGGCTGAAATTCCCCCAAAGCATCACAAAGTTCCTGGAGCCCTTTTCCCACAGCTGATTGCTGCAGGTTTTCATCCCTTTTTTTTTGCACCTGCACGGCTTGGCCAGCCCTTGGCTTGCGAAAGAACTGCCATTATCAAAGGTGATGAGCCGAGAGTGACCACGGCCAAGCTGAAAAATAAAGGTGGTGAGATGGTTTATTTGGCGTAATGAACGTCCCCTGGGCAGCTCTGGCAATGGGCAGGGTGCGGGTGGGTGAGAGGCTGGACACGAGGGGGCCCAAAGGGGCTCTGGGCTGAGCCCCAGCGTGGGCAGCAGCTCCGGGGGGATTGTGCGCCCGGGCCCCGCTCAGGTGAGACCCCCACCCGCGGAGCTGGGATCCCTTTTCCGGAGGGCAGCGAGGGCTGCGGGAGAGCCCGGCAGAGACCGCGCTCCGTGGAGAGCACCCCCAGAGATGAGCCGGCTTTCCCCGGGCCCCCCCCCAGGAAAGGGAGGAGGGCAGGGATGACCCGATCCCCACGGGGAAGGAGGATAGAGGCACCCTGGCCCCTCCGTCACGGAGGAGGAGCGAGGCAGGCCAGGCCCCCCACCCCATAGGGACGGAGGCTTGGAGTAGAGCTGGCACCTCCTTAGCGGGAGGGCGGAGAAGAGCCCGGAACCACCCCCCACCCCCGATAATGGGGCTGAGGACGGCATGGCCCGGCCTACACTCGATGGGGGTGGCAGGTGGGAGTAAAGGCCGAGCCCTCCGTGGCTGGAGGAGGGAGAGGAAAAGGATCCCAAGCCGAGCACGGTGAAGAGGACGGAAAAGACAGGCCCCCCCCTCCAGCCCGAGTCCCTCTCAGTCGTCCCCCAGTGCGAGACGGACGGAGACCCCTCGAGCGTTCCCCGGGCTCCAGACGAAATAAAGCTGAGCATAATCTGCCGAGGCATAACGGGCTTGGACTTATTATTTATTCGAGTGTGAACAAGGTGGAATCTACCGTGGGTGGTCTGGGTGTTGTTGAATGGTAAATATCAGGTAGAGGGAGACGGAAAGAAAAAGGCTGGGGGGAAGCAAGAGAGTGGCAGAAAGATGAAGTAGAAAATCAGGATGATTCTCAGCACAGCTCTGGCCTCGGCCTTTTGGATTCACTCTTCTCGCTCAGCCTCGTGTCCTCGTCCCTAGGCCTGGCATCACTGGACAATGGTGTCACCTGAGCCTCATCTCAAGGTCCCTTAGCGCAAGTCCCGTGGCCCAAAGTTCCCCTTCAGGAGGCACATTGATGCAACAGGGGGCTTGGGTGGTCCCAGCTTTCTGCACTTGTGTCCGAATGGGCAAAAGGTCCTTCCTGGCAATGGCCCAGGACTTGGGAAGGGGCTGGAACTGGGGCTGGGTTTGAGGTCAGGGTTAACCAATCCTAAGGCAGCCCCATTTCTGGGCTGCCCAGGCCCCACGGGGAGGGCTCTGTGAGTCAGGAAGAGGGATCCTTGGGAATTGAGAGGGATCCTCTCTCAATACCATGGGCCGCTGAGCTCTGGCAGCTGGATACGCAGCTGGGACCACGTGTGCTCCGGGCCCCAGCCGAGGCCCGGGGCTCTCCATCCCCTCTGCCACGGCCAGGGCGTGGGCTTAGTGATTCGTTTGCCTGGCGAGCGACTCGTTGGGCAAGCAAAGATCAGTCCCAGCGTTTGATGTGATTTTTGCCGATTTTATTGGAACTTACCTCGGTTGAGCCGGGGACGCTGAGGGGCACGGGCGGTGCCGGGACTCCGGCGCTCTGTCCTGGTCAGCCCGGGGCACCACCGGGGTGTGGGCTCCATCCTCCTGGCCCCGGGCTGATAGGATAGGGTTCAAATGATTTCTGGACAGCAAGGCCTTGGGAACAGAATGTTAGCTGGACTGCAGCCAGGACGATCTTTCCATGTTATTGTCTTGACCAATCAAGTAGGACTTTGCCTGCCTGGGTAATAAATCAGGGGAGGTGGGGGATGAGTGTGATTTTTATGGTGGGTAGTTAAGGCGTAGGCCCTGGAAACAAAGGCGAGGTTTTTCATTCCTGTATCATGTGAAACTGCACCTGCATAATCATCACACCATGAATGATAGGATTGTTAAGGGTAACGATTGTTTGGAAATGGAATATGATTATTATCTGAAAGGAGAATCATGAGAAAGGATACTTAGGAAATTGACGCTTGGATAAGACCAATGACTGCAACAGAACAATATGAGTTTATTAATTAACACCTACAGTTCGATCAGGAAAGGGTATAAAAACAGGTCCATTTTGAATCCATGTCGGAGTCAGGTGCACGTCTGATTGCCAGAGCTCTTGTCGTTCTGTCATGATGAGGATGGATGTTCTGTGGGGGGGGGACGCTCTGTCATGATGAGGATGGATGTTCTGTTGGGGGGGACGCTCTTCGCAGGGCCGGGCCACATGGGGCCGGGCCGTGCCGGGCCGGGCCGGGCCGTGCTGGGCCATGCCGGGCCACGTGGGCCGCAGGGGCCGGGCCGTGCTGGGCCATGCCGGGCCACGTGGGCTGCAGGGGCCGGGCCGTGCTGGGCCGTGCCGGGCCACGTGGGGCGCAGGGGCCGGGCCGTGCTGGGCCGTGCCCGTCCACGTGGGCCGCAGGGGCCGGGCCGTGCTGGGCCATGCCGGGCCTCGTGGGCCGCAGGGGCCGGGCCGTGCTGGGCCATGCCGGGCCACGTGGGGCCGGGCCGGGCCATGCCGGGCCATACCGGCCGTGGGGCGCAGGGGCCGCCCGCCCGCCTGCCCGCCAGACTCCGGCCTCGGCCTCCCGCCGCGGAGCGCAGCGGTGAGCCGGGGGGGCCGGCCGCGCTCCTTTTATACTGGCGGGCGCTCAGTGACGCACGTGCGTGCGGCGGCTCTGCCGCTGTGATGTCACAATCAGGGGGCGGAGCCAAGAAGAGAGTGCCCTGGGACTGGTCTGGGCGGGAGGCGTTGCCCCGGTAACGGTTGGTGGTGCTGGCGTTGACGGGGGGTGGGGGGGCGGTGAGGCGGGCAGTGGCGGTGTATGACGTGTGGGAGTGCCCCAGGGAGTGCTTCCAGCCCCAGTATGGGGGTCCCGCTCCCGTTTTGGGGGTTTCCCAGCGCACGGGGAGGGGTCTCTGGGGGTCTCAGGTCAGTCTGGGGGTTCCCAAGCTGCCGGAGAGAGGTCTCTGGGGCTCCCAGTCCCATTCTTTGGGTGCCCAGGCGCACGGGGCCGGGGGGGTGGGATGCTGTCTGGGTGTTCCAGCCCCATTTTTGGGGCTTCCAGCCTCACTTTTGCCTTGCCCGGGCTCATCTCTTGGGCTGCGTCCACGTAGGCGTGGCCACCGCTTGAAGGCTCAAGGCGAGGCAACGCCGCCTGAGCCAGCTGGCCGCCCCGTTGCTGGAGCTCTTGCGAGAGTTGGCGGCGCGGGCGGGTCCCACCAGGAGCCGCCGCCACTCCCTCAGCGCAGCCCGGCCCGGCCCGGCCCGGCTCATTCCGCTCCCTCGGCCCTTCGCTCTCCTTCAGCCCTTCCCGCCTCCCTCAGCCCGCTCCCGCCTCCCTCAGCCCGCTCCTGCCTCCCTCAGCCCGCTCAATCAGCCCTCTGCGCTCCTGCATCCTGGCCGCTCTTCCTTCACGCCCGCTCCCTCCGCCCGTCCCGATCCCCCCCCCTCCCCCCCTCCCCTCTCGACGCGCGGTGCCCCCGCCACGCCAGAGCCCCGGCACCGCCTGTGGCCCTCAGCGGCGCCAGCGGCCGGGGCCGCAGGAGGGACGGACATCGTCCGGAGCACGGCCCCGGGCCAGGAGGGCGGAGATCTCCCGGCGGGGCCCCCGCACCGCCGGGCAGGCGTTGCCGGTGAGAACGGGAACGGGAAGAGGCGCTGGGAAGTGTCTCCGGGCGCTGCCAGCGGGGGCTCCAGGCAGGAATGCGGCGGGGAAGGCGGGGGCCTCCCTGGCACGGCCCCGGCCCGTTCCCGCTGCCACCCGGATCCGGAGTCCCACAGGGACCCGCGGCCCTCCCCTCCGGGATTTGGCGGATGGAGGGGGGGGGAGGGGGGCGGTCCCAGCCACCAAGGCTTTGAACGCCCTTCCGAACGGAAAGAAGAAGAGCTTGACTCAGCCAATCTATCAAGCAACAATCAATTGATTAATTCAAACGATCAAGTGTGAGCAAAGCAGCACGCTGGATACAGTGGGGGTTCCCCCTCCTGCTGCATTTCGGTTGCTGATTTTTGCTGGGATTTACTGAGCATCTTCATAAGCACTTCTCAGCAGGTTTGGTTGTTGTTGTTTTTTGGGTTTTTGTGCGGTTTCCTCCTAGTGTCTATTTGCCAAGTCTCATTTCTGTACTCTATTGTGATCAGTTCCTATTGGTGACGTCGAATTTCTCTACCCCAAGGGTTTAAATTAGTAAGAGCCATGTCCACTTTCTCTTTTCTAGAATTAGACGTCAGTGATGGTGAGGCCCAGCTTCTCTCTCCAGGACGGTCAGTCAGCCAGGGTGATGTCCAGCTTCCCTACATCTCTGATGGGGAGGTCCAGTTGTCTTTCCCAGCATCGTCAGTCGGTGAGGATGATTGTTGGGTGGAGGGAGACTGACTCAACCGATGTTGATTAATTAGGCTCGATTTTATTTGTTTTCTCGCTTACATTTATATTCTAAATAATTAGTTCGTACATATTGCAAAAGCCAAGCTCCTGATTGGTAGTGACTACACAATAGTTTACTTCATGTTAGATCAGCATATTGCAACAGTTGTATCGCCGTGTAGCATTTAGTTCCTCTTTTCTCATGATCTCAGTTTCTCTCCCTCATCCTCATGCTGGCCTTGTCCTAGCTTCTAGTTACAATATAGTCTGAGAGCTATTGTGTCCTCCCTTATCCTCTTCCCATTTCTCAGCTATCCTCTCCACAGATGATGTCTGGCTTTCCTTCCCAGGATCATACTTCTGTGCTGGTGGGCTCCAGTTTTCCTTTCCAGGATCCTCAATTTTCAGCTTGGGATAAGCTCCTTCTTTTATTTGGGCGATTAACCGCTCCTTTTCTAGATTCTAAAGCTAGAGTTCAAAACTTCTTTGTACAAAGCAGCTCAAAGCTTAGAATCATTTTGTTTCCAAGCAAATAAGACTTGCGCATTCTTCGATCCTACGTGCTAAAGGCCTGAAAAACCCTTCAAACTTACCTTGTGAAAACTTGGGAACTCACCTTATTCACTTAGTAGCATGCCAGATGGTTGTCCGACAAGCCTCTTTCCATGCTTTTTCCGTTTGTTCACCAAAACTCGCTTTTAGAACTGTCCCGTGGCCTCGTTCCACACAGTTCACGACAACTACACAGGCCACCTATTTATTTTTTTCTATTTTTTTAAAAATTATTATTATTTCTAGGCTTTTTTTTTTTTTCTTTTTACACCTGACACGAAACACAAGCCCACATTTCACACCAAGCTCCTGTCCCTGTCCTCAGCGGATTCTCCAGCTGGGAGGGAATTGCCCCGCGCCAGAGCCGCTATCCCGAGGAGAATGCCGAGGGAGCTGCCTGCGCACCCCCGGGATGGGGCTTGGACGCCCAGAGAGCCAAACCCATCGTATTTTAGTCCCTCTAGACGCACCTGTAACCGATGGCAAAGGCTGAAATTCCCCCAAAGCATCACAAAGTTCCTGGAGCCCTTTTCCCACAGCTGATTGCTGCAGGTTTTCATCCCTTTTTTTTTGCACCTGCACGGCTTGGCCAGCCCTTGGCTTGCGAAAGAACTGCCATTATCAAAGGTGATGAGCCGAGAGTGACCACGGCCAAGCTGAAAAATAAAGGTGGTGAGATGGTTGATTTGGCGTAATGAACGTCCCCTGGGCAGCTCTGGCAATGGGCAGGGTGCGGGTGGGTGAGAGGCTGGACACGAGGGGGCCCAAAGGGGCTCTGGGCTGAGCCCCAGCGTGGGCAGCAGCTCCGGGGGGATTGTGCGCCCGGGCCCCCGCTCAGGTGAGACCCCACCCGCGGAGCTGGGATCCCTTTTCCGGAGGGCAGCGAGGGCTGCGGGAGAGCCCGGCAGAGACCGCGCTCCGTGGAGAGCACCCCCAGAGATGAGCCGGCTTTCCCCGGGCCCCCCCCCAGGAAAGGGAGGAGGGCAGGGATGACCCGATCCCCACGGGGAAGGAGGATAGAGGCACCCTGGCCCCTCCGTCACGGAGGAGGAGCGAGGCAGGCCAGGCCCCCCACCCCATAGGGACGGAGGCTTGGAGTAGAGCTGGCACCTCCTTAGCGGAAGGGCGGAGAAGAGCCCGAACCACCCCCCAGCCCCGATAATGGGGCTGAGGACGGCATGGCCCGGCCTACACTCGATGGGGGTGGCAGGTGGGAGTAAAGGCCGAGCCCTCCGTGGCTGGAGGAGGGAGAGGAAAAGGATCCCAAGCCGAGCACGGTGAAGAGGACGGAAAAGACAGGCCCTCCCCTCCAGCCCGAGTCCCTCTCAGTCGTCCCCCAGTGCGAGACGGACGGAGACCCCTCGAGCGTTCCCCGGGCTCCAGACGAAATAAAGCTGAGCATAATCTGCCGAGGCATAACGGGCTTGGACTTATTATTTATTCGAGTGTGAACAAGGTGGAATCTACCGTGGGTGGTCTGGGTGTTGTTGAATGGTAAATATCAGGTAGAGGGAGATGGAAAGAAAAAGGCTGGGGGGAAGCAAGAGAGTGGCAGAAAGATGAAGTAGAAAATCAGGATGATTCTCAGCACAGCTCTGGCCTCGGCCTTTTGGATTCACTCTTCTCGCTCAGCCTCGTGTCCTCGTCCCTAGGCCTGGCATCACTGGACAATGGTGTCACCTGAGCCTCATCTCAAGGTCCCTTAGCGCAAGTCCCGTGGCCCAAAGTTCCCCTTCAGGAGGCACATTGATGCAACAGGGGGCTTGGGTGGTCCCAGCTTTCTGCACTTGTGTCCGAATGGGCAAAAGGTCCTTCCTGGCAATGGCCCAGGACTTGGGAAGGGGCTGGAACTGGGGCTGGGTTTGAGGTCAGGGTTAACCAATCCTAAGGCAGCCCCATTTCTGGGCTGCCCAGGCCCCACGGGGAGGGCTCTGTGAGTCAGGAAGAGGGATCCTTGGGAATTGAGAGGGATCCTCTCTCAATACCATGGGCCGCTGAGCTCTGGCAGCTGGATACGCAGCTGGGACCACGTGTGCTCCGGGCCCCAGCCGAGGCCCGGGGCTCTCCATCCCCTCTGCCACGGCCAGGGCGTGGGCTTAGTGATTCGTTTGCCTGGCGAGCGACTCGTTGGGCAAGCAAAGATCAGTCCCAGCGTTTGATGTGATTTTTGCCGATTTTATTGGAACTTACCTCGGTTGAGCCGGGGACGCTGAGGGGCACGGGCGGTGCCGGGACTCCGGCGCTCTGTCCTGGTCAGCCCGGGGCACCACCGGGGTGTGGGCTCCATCCTCCTGGCCCCGGGCTGATAGGATAGGGTTCAAATGATTTCTGGACAGCAAGGCCTTGGGAACAGAATGTTAGCTGGACTGCAGCCAGGACGATCTTTCCATGTTATTGTCTTGACCAATCAAGTAGGACTTTGCCTGCCTGGGTAATAAATCAGGGGAGGTGGGGGATGAGTGTGATTTTTATGGTGGGTAGTTAAGGCGTAGGCCCTGGAAACAAAGGCGAGGTTTTTCATTCCTGTATCATGTGAAACTGCACCTGCATAATCATCACACCATGAATGATAGGATTGTTAAGGGTAACGATTGTTTGGAAATGGAATATGATTATTATCTGAAAGGAGAATCATGAGAAAGGATACTTAGGAAATTGACGCTTGGATAAGACCAATGACTGCAACAGAACAATATGAGTTTATTAATTAACACCTACAGTTCGATCAGGAAAGGGTATAAAAACAGGTCCATTTTGAATCCATGTCGGAGTCAGGTGCACGTCTGATTGCCAGAGCTCTTGTCGTTCTGTCATGATGAGGATGGATGTTCTGTGGGGGGGGGACGCTCTGTCATGATGAGGATGGATGTTCTGTTGGGGGGGACGCTCTTCGCAGGGCCGGGCCACATGGGGCCGGGCCGTGCCGGGCCGGGCCGGGCCGTGCTGGGCCATGCCGGGCCACGTGGGCTGCAGGGGCCGGGCCGTGCTGGGCCATGCCGGGCCACGTGCTCCGCAGGGGCCGGGCCGTGCTGGGCCATGCCGGGCCACGTGGGGCGCAGGGGCCGGGCCGTGCTGGGCCGTGCCCGTCCACGTGGGCCGCAGGGGCCGGGCCGTGCTGGGCCATGCCGGGCCTCGTGGGCCGCAGGGGCCAGGCCGTGCTGGGCCATGCCGGGCCACGTGGGGCCGGGCCGGGCCATGCCGGGCCATACCGGCCGTGGGGCGCAGGGGCCGCCCGCCCGCCTGCCCGCCAGGCTCCGGCCTCGGCCTCCCGCCGCGGAGCGCGGCGGTGAGCCGGGGGGGGGCCGGCCGCGCTCCTTTTATACTGGCGGGCACTCAGTGACGCACGTGCGTGCGGCGGCTCTGCCGCTGTGATGTCACAATCAGGGGGCGGAGCCAAGAAGAGAGTGCCCTGGGACTGGTCTGGGCGGGACGCGTTGCCCCGGTAACGGTTGGTGGTGCTGGCGTTGACGGGGGGTGGGGGGGCGGTGAGGCGGGCAGTGGCGGTGTATGACGTGTGGGAGTGCCCCAGGGAGTGCTTCCAGCCCCAGTATGGGGGTCCCGCTCCCGTTTTGGGGGTTTCCCAGCGCACGGGGAGGGGTCTCTGGGGGTCTCAGGTCAGTCTGGGGGTTCCCAAGCTGCCGGAGAGAGGTCTCTGGGGCTCCCAGTCCCATTCTTTGGGTGCCCAGGCGCACGGGGCCGGGGGGGTTGGGATGCTGTCTGGGTGTTCCAGCCCCATTTTTGGGGCTTCCAGCCTCACTTTTGCCTTGCCCGGGCTCATCTCTTGGGCTGCGCCCACGTAGGCGTGGCCACCGCTTGAAGGCTCAAGGCGAGGCAACGCCGCCTGAGCCAGCTGGCCGCCCCGTTGCTGGAGCTCTTGCGAGAGTTGGCGGCGCGGGCGGGTCCCACCAGGAGCCGCCGCCACTCCCTCAGCGCAGCCCGGCCCGGCCCGGCCCGGCTCATTCCGCTCCCTCGGCCCTTCGCTCTCCTTCAGCCCTTCCCGCCTCCCTCAGCCCTTCCCGCCTCCCTCAGCCCGCTCCTGCCTCCCTCAGCCCGCTCAATCAGCCCTCTGCGCTCCTGCATCCCGGCCGCTCTTCCTTCACGCCCGCTCCCTCCGCCCGTCCCGATCCCCCCCCCCTCCCCCCCTCCCCTCTTGACGCGCGGTGCCCCCGCCACGCCAGAGCCCCGGCACCGCCTGTGGCCCTCAGCGGCGCCAGCGGCCGGGGCCGCAGGAGGGACGGACAGCGTCCGGAGCACGGCCCCGGGCCAGGAGGGCGGAGATCTCCCGGCGGGGCCCCCGCGCCGCCGGGCAGGCGTTGCCGGTGAGAACGGGAACGGGAGGAGGCGCTGGGAAGTGTCTCCGGGCGCTGCCAGCGGGGGCTCCAGGCAGGAATGCGGCGGGGAAGGCGGGGGCCTCCCTGGCACGGCCCCGGCCCGTTCCCGCTGCCACCCGGATCCGGAGTCCCACAGGGACCCGCGGCCCTCCCCTCCGGGATTTGGCGGATGGAGGGGGGGGGAGGGGGGCGGTCCCAGCCACCAAGGCTTTGAACGCCCTTCCGAACGGAAAGAAGAAGAGCTTGACTCAGCCAATCTATCAAGCAACAATCAATTGATTAATTCAAACGATCAAGTGTGAGCAAAGCAGCACGCTGGATACAGTGGGGGTTCCCCCTCCTGCTGCATTTCGGTTGCTGATTTTTGCTGGGATTTACTGAGCATCTTCATAAGCACTTCTCAGCAGGTTTGGTTGTTGTTGTTTTTTGGGTTTTTGTGCGGTTTCCTCCTAGTGTCTATTTGCCAAGTCTCATTTCTGTACTCTATTGTGATCAGTTCCTATTGGTGACGTCGAATTTCTCTACCCCAAGGGTTTAAATTAGTAAGAGCCATGTCCACTTTCTCTTTTCTAGAATTAGACGTCAGTGATGGTGAGGCCCAGCTTCTCTCTCCAGGACGGTCAGTCAGCCAGGGTGATGTCCAGCTTCCCTACATCTCTGATGGGGAGGTCCAGTTGTCTTTCCCAGCATCGTCAGTCGGTGAGGATGATTGTTGGATGGAGGGAGACTGACTCAACCGATGTTGATTAATTAGGCTCGATTTTATTTGTTTTCTCGCTTACATTTATATTCTAAATAATTAGTTCGTACATATTGCAAAAGCCAAGCTCCTGATTGGTAGTGACTACACAATAGTTTACTTCATGTTAGATCAGCATATTGCAACAGTTGTATCGCCGTGTAGCATTTAGTTCCTCTTTTCTCATGATCTCAGTTTCTCTCCCTCATCCTCATGCTGGCCTTGTCCTAGCTTCTAGTTACAATATTAGTCTGAGAGCTATTGTGTCCTCCCTTATCCTCTTCCCATTTCTCAGCTATCCTCTCCACAGATGATGTCTGGCTTTCCTTCCCAGGATCATACTTCTGTGCTGGTGGGCTCCAGTTTTCCTTTCCAGGATCCTCAATTTTCAGCTTGGGATAAGCTCCTTCTTTTATTTGGGCGATTAACCGCTCCTTTTCTAGATTCTAAAGCTAGAGTTCAAAACTTCTTTGTACAAAGCAGCTCAAAGCTTAGAATCATTTTGTTTCCAAGCAAATAAGACTTGCGCATTCTTCGATCCTACGTGCTAAAGGCCTGAAAAACCCTTCAAACTTACCTTGTGAAAACTTGGGAACTCACCTTATTCACTTAGTAGCATGCCAGCTGGTTGTCCGACAAGCCTCTTTCCATGCTTTTTCCGTTTGTTCACCAAAACTCGCTTTTAGAACTGTCCCGTGGCCTCGTTCCACACAGTTCACGACAACTACACAGGCCACCTATTTATTTTTTTCTATTTTTTAAAAAATTATTATTATTTCTAGGCTTTTTTTTTTTTCTTTTTACACCTGACACGAAACACAAGCCCACATTTCACACCAAGCTCCTGTCCCTGTCCTCAGCGGATTCTCCAGCTGGGAGGGAATTGCCCCGCGCCAGAGCCGCTATCCCGAGGAGAATGCCGAGGGAGCTGCCTGCGCACCCCCGGGATGGGGCTTGGACGCCCAGAGAGCCAAACCCATCGTATTTTAGTCCCTCTAGACGCACCTGTAACCGATGGCAAAGGCTGAAATTCCCCCAAAGCATCACAAAGTTCCTGGAGCCCTTTTCCCACAGCTGATTGCTGCAGGTTTTCATCCCTTTTTTTTTGCACCTGCACGGCTTGGCCAGCCCTTGGCTTGCGAAAGAACTGCCATTATCAAAGGTGATGAGCCGAGAGTGACCACGGCCAAGCTGAAAAATAAAGGTGGTGAGATGGTTTATTTGGCGTAATGAACGTCCCCTGGGCAGCTCTGGCAATGGGCAGGGTGCGGGTGGGTGAGAGGCTGGACACGAGGGGGCCCAAAGGGGCTCTGGGCTGAGCCCCAGCGTGGGCAGCAGCTCCGGGGGGATTGTGCGCCCGGGCCCCGCTCAGGTGAGACCCCCACCCGCGGAGCTGGGATCCCTTTTCCGGAGGGCAGCGAGGGCTGCGGGAGAGCCCGGCAGAGACCGCGCTCCGTGGAGAGCACCCCCAGAGATGAGCCGGCTTTCCCCGGGCCCCCCCCCAGGAAAGGGAGGAGGGCAGGGATGACCCGATCCCCACGGGGAAGGAGGATAGAGGCACCCTGGCCCCTCCGTCACGGAGGAGGAGCGAGGCAGGCCAGGCCCCCCACCCCATAGGGACGGAGGCTTGGAGTAGAGCTGGCACCTCCTTAGCGGGAGGGCGGAGAAGAGCCCGGAACCACCCCCCACCCCCGATAATGGGGCTGAGGACGGCATGGCCCGGCCTACACTCGATGGGGGTGGCAGGTGGGAGTAAAGGCCGAGCCCTCCGTGGCTGGAGGAGGGAGAGGAAAAGGATCCCAAGCCGAGCACGGTGAAGAGGACGGAAAAGACAGGCCCCCCCCTCCAGCCCGAGTCCCTCTCAGTCGTCCCCCAGTGCGAGACGGACGGAGACCCCTCGAGCGTTCCCCGGGCTCCAGACGAAATAAAGCTGAGCATAATCTGCCGAGGCATAACGGGCTTGGACTTATTATTTATTCGAGTGTGAACAAGGTGGAATCTACCGTGGGTGGTCTGGGTGTTGTTGAATGGTAAATATCAGGTAGAGGGAGACGGAAAGAAAAAGGCTGGGGGGAAGCAAGAGAGTGGCAGAAAGATGAAGTAGAAAATCAGGATGATTCTCAGCACAGCTCTGGCCTCGGCCTTTTGGATTCACTCTTCTCGCTCAGCCTCGTGTCCTCGTCCCTAGGCCTGGCATCACTGGACAATGGTGTCACCTGAGCCTCATCTCAAGGTCCCTTAGCGCAAGTCCCGTGGCCCAAAGTTCCCCTTCAGGAGGCACATTGATGCAACAGGGGGCTTGGGTGGTCCCAGCTTTCTGCACTTGTGTCCGAATGGGCAAAAGGTCCTTCCTGGCAATGGCCCAGGACTTGGGAAGGGGCTGGAACTGGGGCTGGGTTTGAGGTCAGGGTTAACCAATCCTAAGGCAGCCCCATTTCTGGGCTGCCCAGGCCCCACGGGGAGGGCTCTGTGAGTCAGGAAGAGGGATCCTTGGGAATTGAGAGGGATCCTCTCTCAATACCATGGGCCGCTGAGCTCTGGCAGCTGGATACGCAGCTGGGACCACGTGTGCTCCGGGCCCCAGCCGAGGCCCGGGGCTCTCCATCCCCTCTGCCACGGCCAGGGCGTGGGCTTAGTGATTCGTTTGCCTGGCGAGCGACTCGTTGGGCAAGCAAAGATCAGTCCCAGCGTTTGATGTGATTTTTGCCGATTTTATTGGAACTTACCTCGGTTGAGCCGGGGACGCTGAGGGGCACGGGCGGTGCCGGGACTCCGGCGCTCTGTCCTGGTCAGCCCGGGGCACCACCGGGGTGTGGGCTCCATCCTCCTGGCCCCGGGCTGATAGGATAGGGTTCAAATGATTTCTGGACAGCAAGGCCTTGGGAACAGAATGTTAGCTGGACTGCAGCCAGGACGATCTTTCCATGTTATTGTCTTGACCAATCAAGTAGGACTTTGCCTGCCTGGGTAATAAATCAGGGGAGGTGGGGGATGAGTGTGATTTTTATGGTGGGTAGTTAAGGCGTAGGCCCTGGAAACAAAGGCGAGGTTTTTCATTCCTGTATCATGTGAAACTGCACCTGCATAATCATCACACCATGAATGATAGGATTGTTAAGGGTAACGATTGTTTGGAAATGGAATATGATTATTATCTGAAAGGAGAATCATGAGAAAGGATACTTAGGAAATTGACGCTTGGATAAGACCAATGACTGCAACAGAACAATATGAGTTTATTAATTAACACCTACAGTTCGATCAGGAAAGGGTATAAAAACAGGTCCATTTTGAATCCATGTCGGAGTCAGGTGCACGTCTGATTGCCAGAGCTCTTGTCGTTCTGTCATGATGAGGATGGATGTTCTGTGGGGGGGGGACGCTCTGTCATGATGAGGATGGATGTTCTGTTGGGGGGGACGCTCTTCGCAGGGCCGGGCCACATGGGGCCGGGCCGTGCCGGGCCGGGCCGGGCCGTGCTGGGCCATGCCGGGCCACGTGGGCCGCAGGGGCCGGGCCGTGCTGGGCCATGCCGGGCCACGTGGGCTGCAGGGGCCGGGCCGTGCTGGGCCGTGCCGGGCCACGTGGGGCGCAGGGGCCGGGCCGTGCTGGGCCGTGCCCGTCCACGTGGGCCGCAGGGGCCGGGCCGTGCTGGGCCATGCCGGGCCTCGTGGGCCGCAGGGGCCGGGCCGTGCTGGGCCATGCCGGGCCACGTGGGGCCGGGCCGGGCCATGCCGGGCCATACCGGCCGTGGGGCGCAGGGGCCGCCCGCCCGCCTGCCCGCCAGACTCCGGCCTCGGCCTCCCGCCGCGGAGCGCAGCGGTGAGCCGGGGGGGCCGGCCGCGCTCCTTTTATACTGGCGGGCGCTCAGTGACGCACGTGCGTGCGGCGGCTCTGCCGCTGTGATGTCACAATCAGGGGGCGGAGCCAAGAAGAGAGTGCCCTGGGACTGGTCTGGGCGGGAGGCGTTGCCCCGGTAACGGTTGGTGGTGCTGGCGTTGACGGGGGGTGGGGGGGCGGTGAGGCGGGCAGTGGCGGTGTATGACGTGTGGGAGTGCCCCAGGGAGTGCTTCCAGCCCCAGTATGGGGGTCCCGCTCCCGTTTTGGGGGTTTCCCAGCGCACGGGGAGGGGTCTCTGGGGGTCTCAGGTCAGTCTGGGGGTTCCCAAGCTGCCGGAGAGAGGTCTCTGGGGCTCCCAGTCCCATTCTTTGGGTGCCCAGGCGCACGGGGCCGGGGGGGTGGGATGCTGTCTGGGTGTTCCAGCCCCATTTTTGGGGCTTCCAGCCTCACTTTTGCCTTGCCCGGGCTCATCTCTTGGGCTGCGTCCACGTAGGCGTGGCCACCGCTTGAAGGCTCAAGGCGAGGCAACGCCGCCTGAGCCAGCTGGCCGCCCCGTTGCTGGAGCTCTTGCGAGAGTTGGCGGCGCGGGCGGGTCCCACCAGGAGCCGCCGCCACTCCCTCAGCGCAGCCCGGCCCGGCCCGGCCCGGCTCATTCCGCTCCCTCGGCCCTTCGCTCTCCTTCAGCCCTTCCCGCCTCCCTCAGCCCGCTCCCGCCTCCCTCAGCCCGCTCCTGCCTCCCTCAGCCCGCTCAATCAGCCCTCTGCGCTCCTGCATCCTGGCCGCTCTTCCTTCACGCCCGCTCCCTCCGCCCGTCCCGATCCCCCCCCCTCCCCCCCTCCCCTCTCGACGCGCGGTGCCCCCGCCACGCCAGAGCCCCGGCACCGCCTGTGGCCCTCAGCGGCGCCAGCGGCCGGGGCCGCAGGAGGGACGGACATCGTCCGGAGCACGGCCCCGGGCCAGGAGGGCGGAGATCTCCCGGCGGGGCCCCCGCACCGCCGGGCAGGCGTTGCCGGTGAGAACGGGAACGGGAAGAGGCGCTGGGAAGTGTCTCCGGGCGCTGCCAGCGGGGGCTCCAGGCAGGAATGCGGCGGGGAAGGCGGGGGCCTCCCTGGCACGGCCCCGGCCCGTTCCCGCTGCCACCCGGATCCGGAGTCCCACAGGGACCCGCGGCCCTCCCCTCCGGGATTTGGCGGATGGAGGGGGGGGGAGGGGGGCGGTCCCAGCCACCAAGGCTTTGAACGCCCTTCCGAACGGAAAGAAGAAGAGCTTGACTCAGCCAATCTATCAAGCAACAATCAATTGATTAATTCAAACGATCAAGTGTGAGCAAAGCAGCACGCTGGATACAGTGGGGGTTCCCCCTCCTGCTGCATTTCGGTTGCTGATTTTTGCTGGGATTTACTGAGCATCTTCATAAGCACTTCTCAGCAGGTTTGGTTGTTGTTGTTTTTTGGGTTTTTGTGCGGTTTCCTCCTAGTGTCTATTTGCCAAGTCTCATTTCTGTACTCTATTGTGATCAGTTCCTATTGGTGACGTCGAATTTCTCTACCCCAAGGGTTTAAATTAGTAAGAGCCATGTCCACTTTCTCTTTTCTAGAATTAGACGTCAGTGATGGTGAGGCCCAGCTTCTCTCTCCAGGACGGTCAGTCAGCCAGGGTGATGTCCAGCTTCCCTACATCTCTGATGGGGAGGTCCAGTTGTCTTTCCCAGCATCGTCAGTCGGTGAGGATGATTGTTGGGTGGAGGGAGACTGACTCAACCGATGTTGATTAATTAGGCTCGATTTTATTTGTTTTCTCGCTTACATTTATATTCTAAATAATTAGTTCGTACATATTGCAAAAGCCAAGCTCCTGATTGGTAGTGACTACACAATAGTTTACTTCATGTTAGATCAGCATATTGCAACAGTTGTATCGCCGTGTAGCATTTAGTTCCTCTTTTCTCATGATCTCAGTTTCTCTCCCTCATCCTCATGCTGGCCTTGTCCTAGCTTCTAGTTACAATATTAGTCTGAGAGCTATTGTGTCCTCCCTTATCCTCTTCCCATTTCTCAGCTATCCTCTCCACAGATGATGTCTGGCTTTCCTTCCCAGGATCATACTTCTGTGCTGGTGGGCTCCAGTTTTCCTTTCCAGGATCCTCAATTTTCAGCTTGGGATAAGCTCCTTCTTTTATTTGGGCGATTAACCGCTCCTTTTCTAGATTCTAAAGCTAGAGTTCAAAACTTCTTTGTACAAAGCAGCTCAAAGCTTAGAATCATTTTGTTTCCAAGCAAATAAGACTTGCGCATTCTTCGATCCTACGTGCTAAAGGCCTGAAAAACCCTTCAAACTTACCTTGTGAAAACTTGGGAACTCACCTTATTCACTTAGTAGCATGCCAGATGGTTGTCCGACAAGCCTCTTTCCATGCTTTTTCCGTTTGTTCACCAAAACTCGCTTTTAGAACTGTCCCGTGGCCTCGTTCCACACAGTTCACGACAACTACACAGGCCACCTATTTATTTTTTTCTATTTTTTTAAAAATTATTATTATTTCTAGGCTTTTTTTTTTTTCTTTTTACACCTGACACGAAACACAAGCCCACATTTCACACCAAGCTCCTGTCCCTGTCCTCAGCGGATTCTCCAGCTGGGAGGGAATTGCCCCGCGCCAGAGCCGCTATCCCGAGGAGAATGCCGAGGGAGCTGCCTGCGCACCCCCGGGATGGGGCTTGGACGCCCAGAGAGCCAAACCCATCGTATTTTAGTCCCTCTAGACGCACCTGTAACCGATGGCAAAGGCTGAAATTCCCCCAAAGCATCACAAAGTTCCTGGAGCCCTTTTCCCACAGCTGATTGCTGCAGGTTTTCATCCCTTTTTTTTTGCACCTGCACGGCTTGGCCAGCCCTTGGCTTGCGAAAGAACTGCCATTATCAAAGGTGATGAGCCGAGAGTGACCACGGCCAAGCTGAAAAATAAAGGTGGTGAGATGGTTGATTTGGCGTAATGAACGTCCCCTGGGCAGCTCTGGCAATGGGCAGGGTGCGGGTGGGTGAGAGGCTGGACACGAGGGGGCCCAAAGGGGCTCTGGGCTGAGCCCCAGCGTGGGCAGCAGCTCCGGGGGGATTGTGCGCCCGGGCCCCGCTCAGGTGAGACCCCCACCCGCGGAGCTGGGATCCCTTTTCCGGAGGGCAGCGAGGGCTGCGGGAGAGCCCGGCAGAGACCGCGCTCCGTGGAGAGCACCCCCAGAGATGAGCCGGCTTTCCCCGGGCCCCCCCCCAGGAAAGGGAGGAGGGCAGGGATGACCCGATCCCCACGGGGAAGGAGGATAGAGGCACCCTGGCCCCTCCGTCACGGAGGAGGAGCGAGGCAGGCCAGGCCCCCCACCCCATAGGGACGGAGGCTTGGAGTAGAGCTGGCACCTCCTTAGCGGAAGGGCGGAGAAGAGCCCGAACCACCCCCCAGCCCCGATAATGGGGCTGAGGACGGCATGGCCCGGCCTACACTCGATGGGGGTGGCAGGTGGGAGTAAAGGCCGAGCCCTCCGTGGCTGGAGGAGGGAGAGGAAAAGGATCCCAAGCCGAGCACGGTGAAGAGGACGGAAAAGACAGGCCCTCCCCTCCAGCCCGAGTCCCTCTCAGTCGTCCCCCAGTGCGAGACGGACGGAGACCCCTCGAGCGTTCCCCGGGCTCCAGACGAAATAAAGCTGAGCATAATCTGCCGAGGCATAACGGGCTTGGACTTATTATTTATTCGAGTGTGAACAAGGTGGAATCTACCGTGGGTGGTCTGGGTGTTGTTGAATGGTAAATATCAGGTAGAGGGAGATGGAAAGAAAAAGGCTGGGGGGAAGCAAGAGAGTGGCAGAAAGATGAAGTAGAAAATCAGGATGATTCTCAGCACAGCTCTGGCCTCGGCCTTTTGGATTCACTCTTCTCGCTCAGCCTCGTGTCCTCGTCCCTAGGCCTGGCATCACTGGACAATGGTGTCACCTGAGCCTCATCTCAAGGTCCCTTAGCGCAAGTCCCGTGGCCCAAAGTTCCCCTTCAGGAGGCACATTGATGCAACAGGGGGCTTGGGTGGTCCCAGCTTTCTGCACTTGTGTCCGAATGGGCAAAAGGTCCTTCCTGGCAATGGCCCAGGACTTGGGAAGGGGCTGGAACTGGGGCTGGGTTTGAGGTCAGGGTTAACCAATCCTAAGGCAGCCCCATTTCTGGGCTGCCCAGGCCCCACGGGGAGGGCTCTGTGAGTCAGGAAGAGGGATCCTTGGGAATTGAGAGGGATCCTCTCTCAATACCATGGGCCGCTGAGCTCTGGCAGCTGGATACGCAGCTGGGACCACGTGTGCTCCGGGCCCCAGCCGAGGCCCGGGGCTCTCCATCCCCTCTGCCACGGCCAGGGCGTGGGCTTAGTGATTCGTTTGCCTGGCGAGCGACTCGTTGGGCAAGCAAAGATCAGTCCCAGCGTTTGATGTGATTTTTGCCGATTTTATTGGAACTTACCTCGGTTGAGCCGGGGACGCTGAGGGGCACGGGCGGTGCCGGGACTCCGGCGCTCTGTCCTGGTCAGCCCGGGGCACCACCGGGGTGTGGGCTCCATCCTCCTGGCCCCGGGCTGATAGGATAGGGTTCAAATGATTTCTGGACAGCAAGGCCTTGGGAACAGAATGTTAGCTGGACTGCAGCCAGGACGATCTTTCCATGTTATTGTCTTGACCAATCAAGTAGGACTTTGCCTGCCTGGGTAATAAATCAGGGGAGGTGGGGGATGAGTGTGATTTTTATGGTGGGTAGTTAAGGCGTAGGCCCTGGAAACAAAGGCGAGGTTTTTCATTCCTGTATCATGTGAAACTGCACCTGCATAATCATCACACCATGAATGATAGGATTGTTAAGGGTAACGATTGTTTGGAAATGGAATATGATTATTATCTGAAAGGAGAATCATGAGAAAGGATACTTAGGAAATTGACGCTTGGATAAGACCAATGACTGCAACAGAACAATATGAGTTTATTAATTAACACCTACAGTTCGATCAGGAAAGGGTATAAAAACAGGTCCATTTTGAATCCATGTCGGAGTCAGGTGCACGTCTGATTGCCAGAGCTCTTGTCGTTCTGTCATGATGAGGATGGATGTTCTGTGGGGGGGGGACGCTCTGTCATGATGAGGATGGATGTTCTGTTGGGGGGGACGCTCTTCGCAGGGCCGGGCCACATGGGGCCGGGCCGTGCCGGGCCGGGCCGGGCCGTGCTGGGCAATGCCGGGCCACGTGGGCCGCAGGGGCCGGGCCGTGCTGGGCCATGCCGGGCCACGTGGGCTGCAGGGGCCGGGCCGTGCTGGGCCGTGCCGGGCCACGTGGGGCGCAGGGGCCGGGCCGTGCTGGGCCGTGCCCGTCCACGTGGGCCGCAGGGGCCGGGCCGTGCTGGGCCATGCCGGGCCTCGTGGGCCGCAGGGGCCGGGCCGTGCTGGGCCATGCCGGGCCACGTGGGGCCGGGCCGGGCCATGCCGGGCCATACCGGCCGTGGGGCGCAGGGGCCGCCCGCCCGCCTGCCCGCCAGACTCCGGCCTCGGCCTCCCGCCGCGGAGCGCAGCGGTGAGCCGGGGGGGCCGGCCGCGCTCCTTTTATACTGGCGGGCGCTCAGTGACGCACGTGCGTGCGGCGGCTCTGCCGCTGTGATGTCACAATCAGGGGGCGGAGCCAAGAAGAGAGTGCCCTGGGACTGGTCTGGGCGGGAGGCGTTGCCCCGGTAACGGTTGGTGGTGCTGGCGTTGACGGGGGGTGGGGGGGCGGTGAGGCGGGCAGTGGCGGTGTATGACGTGTGGGAGTGCCCCAGGGAGTGCTTCCAGCCCCAGTATGGGGGTCCCGCTCCCGTTTTGGGGGTTTCCCAGCGCACGGGGAGGGGTCTCTGGGGGTCTCAGGTCAGTCTGGGGGTTCCCAAGCTGCCGGAGAGAGGTCTCTGGGGCTCCCAGTCCCATTCTTTGGGTGCCCAGGCGCACGGGGCCGGGGGGGTGGGATGCTGTCTGGGTGTTCCAGCCCCATTTTTGGGGCTTCCAGCCTCACTTTTGCCTTGCCCGGGCTCATCTCTTGGGCTGCGTCCACGTAGGCGTGGCCACCGCTTGAAGGCTCAAGGCGAGGCAACGCCGCCTGAGCCAGCTGGCCGCCCCGTTGCTGGAGCTCTTGCGAGAGTTGGCGGCGCGGGCGGGTCCCACCAGGAGCCGCCGCCACTCCCTCAGCGCAGCCCGGCCCGGCCCGGCCCGGCTCATTCCGCTCCCTCGGCCCTTCGCTCTCCTTCAGCCCTTCCCGCCTCCCTCAGCCCGCTCCCGCCTCCCTCAGCCCGCTCCTGCCTCCCTCAGCCCGCTCAATCAGCCCTCTGCGCTCCTGCATCCTGGCCGCTCTTCCTTCACGCCCGCTCCCTCCGCCCGTCCCGATCCCCCCCCCTCCCCCCCTCCCCTCTCGACGCGCGGTGCCCCCGCCACGCCAGAGCCCCGGCACCGCCTGTGGCCCTCAGCGGCGCCAGCGGCCGGGGCCGCAGGAGGGACGGACATCGTCCGGAGCACGGCCCCGGGCCAGGAGGGCGGAGATCTCCCGGCGGGGCCCCCGCACCGCCGGGCAGGCGTTGCCGGTGAGAACGGGAACGGGAAGAGGCGCTGGGAAGTGTCTCCGGGCGCTGCCAGCGGGGGCTCCAGGCAGGAATGCGGCGGGGAAGGCGGGGGCCTCCCTGGCACGGCCCCGGCCCGTTCCCGCTGCCACCCGGATCCGGAGTCCCACAGGGACCCGCGGCCCTCCCCTCCGGGATTTGGCGGATGGAGGGGGGGGGAGGGGGGCGGTCCCAGCCACCAAGGCTTTGAACGCCCTTCCGAACGGAAAGAAGAAGAGCTTGACTCAGCCAATCTATCAAGCAACAATCAATTGATTAATTCAAACGATCAAGTGTGAGCAAAGCAGCACGCTGGATACAGTGGGGGTTCCCCCTCCTGCTGCATTTCGGTTGCTGATTTTTGCTGGGATTTACTGAGCATCTTCATAAGCACTTCTCAGCAGGTTTGGTTGTTGTTGTTTTTTGGGTTTTTGTGCGGTTTCCTCCTAGTGTCTATTTGCCAAGTCTCATTTCTGTACTCTATTGTGATCAGTTCCTATTGGTGACGTCGAATTTCTCTACCCCAAGGGTTTAAATTAGTAAGAGCCATGTCCACTTTCTCTTTTCTAGAATTAGACGTCAGTGATGGTGAGGCCCAGCTTCTCTCTCCAGGACGGTCAGTCAGCCAGGGTGATGTCCAGCTTCCCTACATCTCTGATGGGGAGGTCCAGTTGTCTTTCCCAGCATCGTCAGTCGGTGAGGATGATTGTTGGGTGGAGGGAGACTGACTCAACCGATGTTGATTAATTAGGCTCGATTTTATTTGTTTTCTCGCTTACATTTATATTCTAAATAATTAGTTCGTACATATTGCAAAAGCCAAGCTCCTGATTGGTAGTGACTACACAATAGTTTACTTCATGTTAGATCAGCATATTGCAACAGTTGTATCGCCGTGTAGCATTTAGTTCCTCTTTTCTCATGATCTCAGTTTCTCTCCCTCATCCTCATGCTGGCCTTGTCCTAGCTTCTAGTTACAATATTAGTCTGAGAGCTATTGTGTCCTCCCTTATCCTCTTCCCATTTCTCAGCTATCCTCTCCACAGATGATGTCTGGCTTTCCTTCCCAGGATCATACTTCTGTGCTGGTGGGCTCCAGTTTTCCTTTCCAGGATCCTCAATTTTCAGCTTGGGATAAGCTCCTTCTTTTATTTGGGCGATTAACCGCTCCTTTTCTAGATTCTAAAGCTAGAGTTCAAAACTTCTTTGTACAAAGCAGCTCAAAGCTTAGAATCATTTTGTTTCCAAGCAAATAAGACTTGCGCATTCTTCGATCCTACGTGCTAAAGGCCTGAAAAACCCTTCAAACTTACCTTGTGAAAACTTGGGAACTCACCTTATTCACTTAGTAGCATGCCAGCTGGTTGTCCGACAAGCCTCTTTCCATGCTTTTTCCGTTTGTTCACCAAAACTCGCTTTTAGAACTGTCCCGTGGCCTCGTTCCACACAGTTCACGACAACTACACAGGCCACCTATTTATTTTTTTCTATTTTTTAAAAAATTATTATTATTTCTAGGCTTTTTTTTTTTTCTTTTTACACCTGACACGAAACACAAGCCCACATTTCACACCAAGCTCCTGTCCCTGTCCTCAGCGGATTCTCCAGCTGGGAGGGAATTGCCCCGCGCCAGAGCCGCTATCCCGAGGAGAATGCCGAGGGAGCTGCCTGCGCACCCCCGGGATGGGGCTTGGACGCCCAGAGAGCCAAACCCATCGTATTTTAGTCCCTCTAGACGCACCTGTAACCGATGGCAAAGGCTGAAATTCCCCCAAAGCATCACAAAGTTCCTGGAGCCCTTTTCCCACAGCTGATTGCTGCAGGTTTTCATCCCTTTTTTTTTGCACCTGCACGGCTTGGCCAGCCCTTGGCTTGCGAAAGAACTGCCATTATCAAAGGTGATGAGCCGAGAGTGACCACGGCCAAGCTGAAAAATAAAGGTGGTGAGATGGTTGATTTGGCGTAATGAACGTCCCCTGGGCAGCTCTGGCAATGGGCAGGGTGCGGGTGGGTGAGAGGCTGGACACGAGGGGGCCCAAAGGGGCTCTGGGCTGAGCCCCAGCGTGGGCAGCAGCTCCGGGGGGATTGTGCGCCCGGGCCCCGCTCAGGTGAGACCCCCACCCGCGGAGCTGGGATCCCTTTTCCGGAGGGCAGCGAGGGCTGCGGGAGAGCCCGGCAGAGACCGCGCTCCGTGGAGAGCACCCCCAGAGATGAGCCGGCTTTCCCCGGGCCCCCCCCCAGGAAAGGGAGGAGGGCAGGGATGACCCGATCCCCACGGGGAAGGAGGATAGAGGCACCCTGGCCCCTCCGTCACGGAGGAGGAGCGAGGCAGGCCAGGCCCCCCACCCCATAGGGACGGAGGCTTGGAGTAGAGCTGGCACCTCCTTAGCGGAAGGGCGGAGAAGAGCCCGAACCACCCCCCAGCCCCGATAATGGGGCTGAGGACGGCATGGCCCGGCCTACACTCGATGGGGGTGGCAGGTGGGAGTAAAGGCCGAGCCCTCCGTGGCTGGAGGAGGGAGAGGAAAAGGATCCCAAGCCGAGCACGGTGAAGAGGACGGAAAAGACAGGCCCTCCCCTCCAGCCCGAGTCCCTCTCAGTCGTCCCCCAGTGCGAGACGGACGGAGACCCCTCAAGCGTTCCCCGGGCTCCAGACGAAATAAAGCTGAGCATAATCTGCCGAGGCATAACGGGCTTGGACTTATTATTTATTCGAGTGTGAACAAGGTGGAATCTACCGTGGGTGGTCTGGGTGTTGTTGAATGGTAAATATCAGGTAGAGGGAGATGGAAAGAAAAAGGCTGGGGGGAAGCAAGAGAGTGGCAGAAAGATGAAGTAGAAAATCAGGATGATTCTCAGCACAGCTCTGGCCTCGGCCTTTTGGATTCACTCTTCTCGCTCAGCCTCGTGTCCTCGTCCCTAGGCCTGGCATCACTGGACAATGGTGTCACCTGAGCCTCATCTCAAGGTCCCTTAGCGCAAGTCCCGTGGCCCAAAGTTCCCCTTCAGGAGGCACATTGATGCAACAGGGGGCTTGGGTGGTCCCAGCTTTCTGCACTTGTGTCCGAATGGGCAAAAGGTCCTTCCTGGCAATGGCCCAGGACTTGGGAAGGGGCTGGAACTGGGGCTGGGTTTGAGGTCAGGGTTAACCAATCCTAAGGCAGCCCCATTTCTGGGCTGCCCAGGCCCCACGGGGAGGGCTCTGTGAGTCAGGAAGAGGGATCCTTGGGAATTGAGAGGGATCCTCTCTCAATACCATGGGCCGCTGAGCTCTGGCAGCTGGATACGCAGCTGGGACCACGTGTGCTCCGGGCCCCAGCTGAGGCCCGGGGCTCTCCATCCCCTCTGCCACGGCCAGGGCGTGGGCTTAGTGATTCGTTTGCCTGGCGAGCGACTCGTTGGGCAAGCAAAGATCAGTCCCAGCGTTTGATGTGGTTTTTGCCGATTTTATTGGAACTTACCTCGGTTGAGCCGGGGACACTGAGGGGCACGGGCGGTGCCGGGACTCCGGCGCTCTGTCCTGGTCAGCCCGGGGCACCACCGGGGTGTGGGCTCCATCCTCCTGGCCCCGGGCTGATAGGATAGGGTTCAAATGATTTCTGGACAGCAAGGCCTTGGGAACAGAATGTTAGCTGGACTGCAGCCAGGACGATCTTTCCATGTTATTGTCTTGACCAATCAAGTAGGACTTTGCCTGCCTGGGTAATAAATCAGGGGAGGTGGGGGATGAGTGTGATTTTTGTGGTGGGTAGTTAAGGCGTAGGCCCTGGAAACAAAGGCGAGGTTTTTCATTCCTGTATCATGTGAAACTGCACCTGCATAATCATCACACCATGAATGATAGGATTGTTAAGGGTAACGATTGTTTGGAAATGGAATATGATTATTATCTGAAAGGAGAATCATGAGAAAGGATACTTAGGAAATTGACGCTTGGATAAGACCAATGACTGCAACAGAACAATATGAGTTTATTAATTAACACCTACAGTTCGATCAGGAAAGGGTATAAAAACAGGTCCATTTTGAATCCATGTCGGAGTCAGGTGCACGTCTGATTGCCAGAGCTCTTGTCGTTCTGTCATGATGAGGATGGATGTTCTGTGGGGGGGGGACGCTCTGTCATGATGAGGATGGATGTTCTGTTGGGGGGGACGCTCTTCGCAGGGCCGGGCCACATGGGGCCGGGCCGTGCCGGGCCGGGCCGGGCCGTGCTGGGCCATGCCGGGCCACGTGGGCCGCAGGGGCCGGGCCGTGCTGGGCCATGCCGGGCCACGTGGGCTGCAGGGGCCGGGCCGTGCTGGGCCGTGCCGGGCCACGTGGGGCGCAGGGGCCGGGCCGTGCTGGGCCGTGCCCGTCCACGTGGGCCGCAGGGGCCGGGCCGTGCTGGGCCATGCCGGGCCTCGTGGGCCGCAGGGGCCGGGCCGTGCTGGGCCATGCCGGGCCACGTGGGGCCGGGCCGGGCCATGCCGGGCCATACCGGCCGTGGGGCGCAGGGGCCGCCCGCCCGCCTGCCCGCCAGACTCCGGCCTCGGCCTCCCGCCGCGGAGCGCAGCGGTGAGCCGGGGGGGCCGGCCGCGCTCCTTTTATACTGGCGGGCGCTCAGTGACGCACGTGCGTGCGGCGGCTCTGCCGCTGTGATGTCACAATCAGGGGGCGGAGCCAAGAAGAGAGTGCCCTGGGACTGGTCTGGGCGGGAGGCGTTGCCCCGGTAACGGTTGGTGGTGCTGGCGTTGACGGGGGGTGGGGGGGCGGTGAGGCGGGCAGTGGCGGTGTATGACGTGTGGGAGTGCCCCAGGGAGTGCTTCCAGCCCCAGTATGGGGGTCCCGCTCCCGTTTTGGGGGTTTCCCAGCGCACGGGGAGGGGTCTCTGGGGGTCTCAGGTCAGTCTGGGGGTTCCCAAGCTGCCGGAGAGAGGTCTCTGGGGCTCCCAGTCCCATTCTTTGGGTGCCCAGGCGCACGGGGCCGGGGGGGTGGGATGCTGTCTGGGTGTTCCAGCCCCATTTTTGGGGCTTCCAGCCTCACTTTTGCCTTGCCCGGGCTCATCTCTTGGGCTGCGCCCACGTAGGCGTGGCCACCGCTTGAAGGCTCAAGGCGAGGCAACGCCGCCTGAGCCAGCTGGCCGCCCCGTTGCTGGAGCTCTTGCGAGAGTTGGCGGCGCGGGCGGGTCCCACCAGGAGCCGCCGCCACTCCCTCAGCGCAGCCCGGCCCGGCCCGGCCCGGCTCATTCCGCTCCCTCGGCCCTTCGCTCTCCTTCAGCCCTTCCCGCCTCCCTCAGCCCGCTCCCGCCTCCCTCAGCCCGCTCCTGCCTCCCTCAGCCCGCTCAATCAGCCCTCTGCGCTCCTGCATCCCGGCCGCTCTTCCTTCACGCCCGCTCCCTCCGCCCGTCCCGATCCCCCCCCCTCCCCCCCTCCCCTCTTGACGCGCGGTGCCCCCGCCACGCCAGAGCCCCGGCACCGCCTGTGGCCCTCAGCGGCGCCAGCGGCCGGGGCCGCAGGAGGGACGGACAGCGTCCGGAGCACGGCCCCGGGCCAGGAGGGCGGAGATCTCCCGGCGGGGCCCCCGCACCGCCGGGCAGGCGTTGCCGGTGAGAACGGGAACGGGAGGAGGCGCTGGGAAGTGTCTCCGGGCGCTGCCAGCGGGGGCTCCAGGCAGGAATGCGGCGGGGAAGGCGGGGGCCTCCCTGGCACGGCCCCGGCCCGTTCCCGCTGCCACCCGGATCCGGAGTCCCACAGGGACCCGCGGCCCTCCCCTCCGGGATTTGGCGGATGGAGGGGGGGGGAGGGGGGCGGTCCCAGCCACCAAGGCTTTGAACGCCCTTCCGAACGGAAAGAAGAAGAGCTTGACTCAGCCAATCTATCAAGCAACAATCAATTGATTAATTCAAACGATCAAGTGTGAGCAAAGCAGCACGCTGGATACAGTGGGGGTTCCCCCTCCTGCTGCATTTCGGTTGCTGATTTTTGCTGGGATTTACTGAGCATCTTCATAAGCACTTCTCAGCAGGTTTGGTTGTTGTTGTTTTTTGGGTTTTTGTGCGGTTTCCTCCTAGTGTCTATTTGCCAAGTCTCATTTCTGTACTCTATTGTGATCAGTTCCTATTGGTGACGTCGAATTTCTCTACCCCAAGGGTTTAAATTAGTAAGAGCCATGTCCACTTTCTCTTTTCTAGAATTAGACGTCAGTGATGGTGAGGCCCAGCTTCTCTCTCCAGGACGGTCAGTCAGCCAGGGTGATGTCCAGCTTCCCTACATCTCTGATGGGGAGGTCCAGTTGTCTTTCCCAGCATCGTCAGTCGGTGAGGATGATTGTTGGATGGAGGGAGACTGACTCAACCGATGTTGATTAATTAGGCTCGATTTTATTTGTTTTCTCGCTTACATTTATATTCTAAATAATTAGTTCGTACATATTGCAAAAGCCAAGCTCCTGATTGGTAGTGACTACACAATAGTTTACTTCATGTTAGATCAGCATATTGCAACAGTTGTATCGCCGTGTAGCATTTAGTTCCTCTTTTCTCATGATCTCAGTTTCTCTCCCTCATCCTCATGCTGGCCTTGTCCTAGCTTCTAGTTACAATATTAGTCTGAGAGCTATTGTGTCCTCCCTTATCCTCTTCCCATTTCTCAGCTATCCTCTCCACAGATGATGTCTGGCTTTCCTTCCCAGGATCATACTTCTGTGCTGGTGGGCTCCAGTTTTCCTTTCCAGGATCCTCAATTTTCAGCTTGGGATAAGCTCCTTCTTTTATTTGGGCGATTAACCGCTCCTTTTCTAGATTCTAAAGCTAGAGTTCAAAACTTCTTTGTACAAAGCAGCTCAAAGCTTAGAATCATTTTGTTTCCAAGCAAATAAGACTTGCGCATTCTTCGATCCTACGTGCTAAAGGCCTGAAAAACCCTTCAAACTTACCTTGTGAAAACTTGGGAACTCACCTTATTCACTTAGTAGCATGCCAGATGGTTGTCCGACAAGCCTCTTTCCATGCTTTTTCCGTTTGTTCACCAAAACTCGCTTTTAGAACTGTCCCGTGGCCTCGTTCCACACAGTTCACGACAACTACACAGGCCACCTATTTATTTTTTTCTATTTTTTTAAAAATTATTATTATTTCTAGGCTTTTTTTTTTTTCTTTTTACACCTGACACGAAACACAAGCCCACATTTCACACCAAGCTCCTGTCCCTGTCCTCAGCGGATTCTCCAGCTGGGAGGGGATTGCCCCGCGCCAGAGCCGCTATCCCGAGGAGAATGCCGAGGGAGCTGCCTGCGCACCCCCGGGATGGGGCTTGGACGCCCAGAGAGCCCAACCCATCGTATTTTAGTCCCTCTAGACGCACCTGTAACCGATGGCAAAGGCTGAAATTCCCCCAAAGCATCACAAAGTTCCTGGAGCCCTTTTCCCACAGCTGATTGCTGCAGGTTTTCATCCCTTTTTTTTTGCACCTGCACGGCTTGGCCAGCCCTTGGCTTGCGAAAGAACTGCCATTATCAAAGGTGATGAGCCGAGAGTGACCACGGCCAAGCTGAAAAATAAAGGTGGTGAGATGGTTTATTTGGCGTAATGAACGTCCCCTGGGCAGCTCTGGCAATGGGCAGGGTGCGGGTGGGTGAGAGGCTGGACACGAGGGGGCCCAAAGGGGCTCTGGGCTGAGCCCCAGCGTGGGCAGCAGCTCCGGGGGGATTGTGCGCCCGGGCCCCGCTCAGGTGAGACCCCCACCCGCGGAGCTGGGATCCCTTTTCCGGAGGGCAGCGAGGGCTGCGGGAGAGCCCGGCAGAGACCGCGCTCCGTGGAGAGCACCCCCAGAGATGAGCCGGCTTTCCCCGGGCCCCCCCCCAGGAAAGGGAGGAGGGCAGGGATGACCCGATCCCCACGGGGAAGGAGGATAGAGGCACCCTGGCCCCTCCGTCACGGAGGAGGAGCGAGGCAGGCCAGGCCCCCCACCCCATAGGGACGGAGGCTTGGAGTAGAGCTGGCACCTCCTTAGCGGAAGGGCGGAGAAGAGCCCGAACCACCCCCCAGCCCCGATAATGGGGCTGAGGACGGCATGGCCCGGCCTACACTCGATGGGGGTGGCAGGTGGGAGTAAAGGCCGAGCCCTCCGTGGCTGGAGGAGGGAGAGGAAAAGGATCCCAAGCCGAGCACGGTGAAGAGGACGGAAAAGACAGGCCCCCCCCTCCAGCCCGAGTCCCTCTCAGTCGTCCCCCAGTGCGAGACGGACGGAGACCCCTCGAGCGTTCCCCGGGCTCCAGACGAAATAAAGCTGAGCATAATCTGCCGAGGCATAACGGGCTTGGACTTATTATTTATTCGAGTGTGAACAAGGTGGAATCTACCGTGGGTGGTCTGGGTGTTGTTGAATGGTAAATATCAGGTAGAAGGAGACGGAAAGAAAAAGGCTGGGGGGAAGCAAGAGAGTGGCAGAAAGATGAAGTAGAAAATCAGGATGATTCTCAGCACAGCTCTGGCCTCGGCCTTTTGGATTCACTCTTCTCGCTCAGCCTCGTGTCCTCGTCCCTAGACCTGGCATCACTGGACAATGGTGTCACCTGAGCCTCATCTCAAGGTCCCTTAGTGCAAGTCCCGTGGCCCAAAGTTCCCCTTCAGGAGGCACATTGATGCAACAGGGGGCTTGGGTGGTCCCAGCTTTCTGCACTTGTGTCCGAATGGGCAAAAGGTCCTTCCTGGCAATGGCCCAGGACTTGGGAAGGGGCTGGAACTGGGGCTGGGTTTGAGGTCAGGGTTAACCAATCCTAAGGCAGCCCCATTTCTGGGCTGCCCAGGCCCCACGGGGAGGGCTCTGTGAGTCAGGAAGAGGGATCCTTGGGAATTGAGAGGGATCCTCTCTCAATACCATGGGCCGCTGAGCTCTGGCAGCTGGATACGCAGCTGGGACCACGTGTGCTCCGGGCCCCAGCCGAGGCCCAGGGCTCTCCATCCCCTCTGCCACGGCCAGGGCGTGGGCTTAGTGATTCGTTTGCCTGGCAAGCGACTCGTTGGGCAAGCAAAGATCAGTCCCAGCGTTTGATGTGATTTTTGCCGATTTTATTTGAACTTACCTCGGTTGAGCCGGGGACGCTGAGGGGCACGGGCGGTGCCGGGACTCCGGCGCTCTGTCCTGGTCAGCCCGGGGCACCACCGGGGTGTGGGCTCCATCCTCCTGGCCCCGGGCTGATAGGATAGGGTTCAAATGATTTCTGGACAGCAAGGCCTTGGGAACAGAATGTTAGCTGGACTGCAGCCAGGACGATCTTTCCATGTTATTGTCTTGACCAATCAAGTAGGACTTTGCCTGCCTGGGTAATAAATCAGGGGAGGTGGGGGATGAGTGTGATTTTTGTGGTGGGTAGTTAAGGCGTAGGCCCTGGAAACAAAGGCGAGGTTTTTCATTCCTGTATCATGTGAAACTGCACCTGCATAATCATCACACCATGAATGATAGGATTGTTAAGGGTAACGATTGTTTGGAAATGGAATATGATTATTATCTGAAAGGAGAATCATGAGAAAGGATACTTAGGAAATTGACGCTTGGATAAGACCAATGACTGCAACAGAACAATATGAGTTTATTAATTAACACCTACAGTTCGATCAGGAAAGGGTATAAAAACAGGTCCATTTTGAATCCATGTCGGAGTCAGGTGCACGTCTGATTGCCAGAGCTCTTGTCGTTCTGTCATGATGAGGATGGATGTTCTGTTGGGGGGGACGCTCTTCGCAGGGCCGGGCCACATGGGGCCGGGCCGTGCCGGGCCGGGCCGGGCCGTGCTGGGCCATGCCGGGCCACGTGGGCTGCAGGGGCCGGGCCGTGCTGGGCCATGCCGGGCCACGTGGGCTGCAGGGGCCGGGCTGTGCTGGGCCATGCCGGGCCACGTGCTCCGCAGGGGCCGGGCCGTGCTGGGCCATGCCGGGCCACGTGGGGCGCAGGGGCCGGGCCGTGCTGGGCCATGCCGGGCCACGTGGGCTGCAGGGGCCGGGCCGTGCTGGGCCATGCCGGGCCACGTGCTCCGCAGGGGCCGGGCCGTGCTGGGCCATGCCGGGCCACGTGGGGCGCAGGGGCCGGGCCGTGCTGGGCCGTGCCCGTCCACGTGGGCCGCAGGGGCCGGGCCGTGCTGGGCCATGCCGGGCCTCGTGGGCTGCAGGGGCCAGGCCGTGCTGGGCCATGCCGGGCCACGTGGGGCCGGGCCAGGCCATGCCGGGCCATACCGGCCGTGGGGCGCAGGGGCCGCCCGCCCGCCTGCCCGCCAGACTCCGGCCTCGGCCTCCCGCCGCGGAGCGCAGCGGTGAGCCGAGGGGGCCGGCCGCGCTCCTTTTATACTGGCGGGCGCTCAGTGACGCACGTGCGTGCGGCGGCTCTGCCGCTGTGATGTCACAATCAGGGGGCGGAGCCAAGAAGAGAGTGCCCTGGGACTGGTCTGGGCGGGAGGCGTTGCCCCGGTAACGGTTGGTGGTGCTGGCGTTGACGGGGGCTGGGGGGGCGGTGAGGCGGGCAGTGGCGGTGTATGACGTGTGGGAGTGCCCCAGGGAGTGCTTCCAGCCCCAGTATGGGGGTCCCGCTCCCATTTTGGGGGTTTCCCAGTGCATGGGGAGGGGTCTCTGGGGGTCTCAGGTCAGTCTGGGGGTTCCCAAGCTGCCGGAGAGAGGTCTCTGGGGCTCCCAGTCCCATTCTTTGGGTGCCCAGGCGCACGGGGCCGGGGGGGTGGGATGCTGTCTGGGTGTTCCAGCCCCATTTTTGGGGCTTCCAGCCTCACTTTT